>NC_140464.1:26024936-26624936 GCF_051167445.1 Perissodus microlepis | reverse complement strand
AGCTTACACTGTGGTGTCAGTCACCTCCCCAGTTACTTTCGTAACAGTTGATGGGAAGCCATGTTGCCTTGGATGAATATCCAAATTCCCTTACAGAGTCTGTTTTAAAACAGTTTAGCTTCCTCTCAGCCATCACCATGGACAGGGTACTGCCTCACCAAGAAGGGTTTCCTGTGAGCAGGGATCGCGTTCTTGTACTCGTTAGTGTAGACAGGCACTTTTCCATTTTCATCAACTCTGCTCATGGGGCTATAGTCCATTGAGACCCCAGAGTCTGCCACTGCCATGTAGGTGTACCCGGGGCCCTTGGCCATCCAGGCATGGTTTGGGTACTCAAAACTGGACTGGGAAGAAATGCAACCTGATCCAGAGCTTTGAGGCGCTGATCCCAGGTCAGAGTGAGATTCACACAATGCTGTATTTCCAGAGGGAAAAAGAGCCTCAAGGGGCAAGGCTTCCTCAAGGTTGCTATCCACGCGCTCATCGTCACTGTTGTTGTTGGCACTGAGGGTGACGTAGGTGTCTTGAGACTCCAGCAGAGAAGACTGCGAGCAGGGAACCTGGTGCTGGTGGAGTGCCCGCAAGCGGTCCAGTAACCAGTGGTGGTGCGGTGCGGCTCTTTCCCCATCTGTCTCGCCATCTAAATTGTCTTTTACCAACAGTGCTCTCTCTTCAACCCCATTCCTCAATTCCCTGCCCTCATTCCTGACTGCACTCAAAGCTCTAGAGGCCTTGGGTGGCAGAGGTGGAGAGGGCAGTGAGGGGCATAGGCTCAGTTCTGAGAGTACTTCCAGAGGAGAGGGGCATTCTTCTGAGTAGATGAAAGCTGGCGTCAACCACAAACCTCCATTGGTTTGCCCTAACCACTCCTATAGAAAAAGACAAAAAGAATATGATGGTGTTGATGTGAGCATGTTACATTAAGATCAAAGTGTCATTGTGCCAGGCTAAGGCTCAGTCTGCACGGCTGTAGACTCTTAATATTTTTCTTACCTGAAAGTTCCCACCATAAATGGTAAAAAGACCCTGAAATTTGCTGTCAGGAGTTGGAATAGCTGGCCAAATCTTCTTTATAAGGAACCTAGAAAAGGAACAGACTCTTAAGATATATTTCACAACTTGTGTTTTCTGTTATTGCTACTTAAAATTCTTGAAGGACATTTTTTGAGACCAGACAGTAAGCAATCTGTTTGTGTGGGCCAGGCTGACTGACCTATGATGGGACAGGAGCATAGCAAGACACAGGACAATGAAGATGAAAGAGATGATGAGCGTCAGGGAGATGATGAGTGGATCAAATTCTAGGGGAGGAACAGAATGATCAATGTGTGTTAGATCTCTGAATACGGTACAAAAAAACATTTAGTCCCTTTCATGAGATGCCAGTGCTTTTGGGGTACATAATATATTTGTGATGTATTTTGATGTGAATAACCACCTGCAGGAAGAGTTTCCATGAACACTGGGTCACTCCAAGCACTCCAGTAGCCATTGTAGCTAACTCCATCCAGTTTTACACGGACTTGAACCTTGTACTTTCTACTGGACTGCAGGCCTCTCAAGATATATTCTGAGCATGCCCGGGCCACTTCAACCTGCAAAAAAGCCCCAAAAAGTCCATGTGCAGCCATCATTAAACCTGCTGCTCAGAGTAACGTTCAAATGGGTGAGGCTGCTTTACCTGCCCGATGTGGCTGTCAGCCAGAGAATAGAAGACCTCATACATCATGCTGTCATCCATGTACTTCAGAGGAGGTGGCACCCAGCTGACATTCAGCTGGCCTTGCTGACCTGTGCTGCTCACTGTTACATTAGCAGGGGGATCCAGAAGAACTGCACACAGACATAGAGTTGCATAGCAGTTAAGGGAAGACTGTTCCCTGCAAAGTCTCACTTTGAAACACTTCCCCTAAATCTATAGGTACCTTGATGCAATGCTGCATGCATACTTAGTAGAAATGGGCAGATGATGGCAGTTATTTCAACCTACAGTACACAATTTTGTTTTTAGGCACTCAGCAGGTGCATAGCCCCTTTAACCATCACTTTGAACCATGTTAGTGCAGAATGTAAGGCACAAATACTTAAAAACATATTTAAAAAGCATTAATCTAGTGCTAAGCTTTGGCAGAATTTGTTGGCAGGAGCACCGTTTGCAGAAAAAAAACATCACTTACAGACGAGTTCGATGAGGAGGCTGCGATTGTGTATCAGTATTCCCTCCCGATGAACTTGGATGTCCATTTGGACAAACATCTGAATTCGGTTCAGATGGCATACAAACAGCATTTTCCCACCTGCTGCAGGGACGGCACTGAGGGGGCACCTGCTGCTGTTTTCATTTCTGCTCAGGATAGAGGAAAATGGGAACATTGTGATAGTAATATTGTATTTTATTTTTTGTTTTGTAAACAAATCAAGCATTTGGATTATTTTTTTAATAATAGGCTCTGGAACTGAAGCGGTAAAAAAAACCCCTGAAAGTATAAGGGGTATCTCCTTAAACCACACAAATCCACCAACCCTGAAATACTTTCATTGTAGGTTGTGTAATATGAAAAAGAGATAAAAGGAAAAATCACCACATAGACTCATTTTATCCAATAATGAGTGTGACTTACTGGTAGGTGTATGTAAAGGAGTACTGATGCACAGAGCCAGCTCTCTCCTCATCTTCCTCCCAGAAGCACGTGAAGTCCTTCCTCCCTTCAGCAAAGCATTTGGGGGTTTCTGGTTCTTCTTTCAGGAGAATGGACACTGAGGGTGTCAAATTGGAAATGTGAGAGCACTATGTGAAATGGCATGATAGGAGCACACTAACGCCTTCCTGAAAAGTTCCAGAAAAAAAACAAAACCAAAAGATGCCTTACCTTTCTCCTCGAAATCTCGAGCGTCTTGGAGGGTGGAACCCGCTCGCGCGACGCAGGCTATCACGCAAAGTGCCAACAGTCTACTCAGAATCTCACATGTCATCATGTCTTCTCGGGGAACAGAACGACCTCGGCCCTCTATTGTCCACCTGCATCACCGGAAAACAACCTGCCACAAACACATCTGCCGCAGCTCTCTCCTCGCTTGTTTTGTGTTTCGATACCGTGCATAGCGCAGCGCGGTTATTACGCGCCTGCTCGTGAGCGATAAGGTGCTTATACGCCGAGCTGTTTACTTTCTCCTTGAGTGAGAACAGAAGAGGTGGGGCAAATAAAGTCTTTCAGAACTTTTTGGCATGGTGGGCGGGAATCACGCGCTCATTGATGTTTACAACATGTTTGCGATGTCTGAGATCTGTATTGCGTAAAGGCGCGCAGATAGAGTTCGATCGATAGATAGATGGCTATTTAGATGGATAGATAGATAACACCCCTTTTTGAGGAAATGGTGCGCAAACACTGACTGGCCCGAGGAGGTGGTCTGTAGTCCCCTGCTGTCTCCTTGGACAGTTTAATTCCTGCATGTGCTCATTTAACAGAAACCGCGGAGTACCCACTCACACTCTGTACGAAGCAGGCCTAAACGGTTCCTTATCTACTCACTGCACCCCCGTGTTTTCTTGGTTTGGCTAGTATTATCAGAGGTGCAGACAGCCCTGTTTCTTCACCCAAGATAAGTAGTCTCAGCCCATCCCCGTCAGTTTAAATGCAATTCAGCACGTCTTTACATCACTTACAAAGGGCAGTATGATGACTGTGAGATGGGCACCGACATAAAGAGCTACGTTTTGTTTATATAATGACACATTTGCATACATTTGCTCACTTCAGTTTCACATCCCTTCCAGTCAGCTAAGTGAGAATTCTGTCTAGAAGCAGAGGCCTCCCTTGCATAGGGAAGGGAAGTTGTGTCTTATGGCAGGAAGAAGACATCTGTATTGTTGCGGAGGACAAGGACAGAATGTGGTTTCTCTGTTTCTTCAGATAAAACAGATGTTTGGGGTTAGGATGTGTGATTCCTGGTCATAAATTAAACCTTAGATGTAGCCATGACCGCAAAGACACGTGTGCAGGTTTCAGAACTCATTTATGAGATGAACAGACTATTGTGCTCCCCCCCTCTTTTTTGTAGTGAATATATTCTTTATTTTCATAAACAGATTTCTACATTTGTCCTTGTTTATAAGATGCACTTTTTTCTTTCCAAACAATGGGTTCAACCTGCACATTCAGAAAATATAGTAAACGGCACAAAGGATCTAATCTCCCATCTTTTAGAAAGCTATCAATCAGGAATGTAAGACATTAAAATACATATGCCATAAGCATAAGAAAGAAAGAACATCTCTAGGACTAAAAGCTGAGGTTCAAACCTGTTTGCACAAGAGCGTCTGAGCACAATGGCAGATACCTGCTGAACTAAAATGTGATATCAGTTGACAGAGCAGAACAGCATGTTTCAAGCAGCAGTCCCCATCAGAAGCTCAGTAAGAGAAACATGGTTTTTGCATGCCATTTTAATACACTGCAAAACTGCATGATATAATACAAGTAGTGTTATGAATTACTGATCTTGCACACAACTTCCCTATTTTAGACCCCTGCATCAAATCGCAACATGCCAGAGACACGTGATATGATAACATCTAATACCTGTCAAACTATATCACTATTCAGCAGCACATGCTGACACGAGTGATAAGTGGCCGCAGGCTCGTACAGTAGCAGGGAGTGGGCTGACCAGCAGTTAGCAGTGTGAGGCTGCTATCGCTGTACAGAGGCTATGGTTAATACTAACTGACAGTCAACAGTCTGCACATGGATGGTAATAATAAAAATAAAAAGATTTAAAAACAAAACAACAACACACAATTCTTGTATTCCCATCCCTGATCTGTGGTGAAATCCAAAAGACGCTCCAAATTTCAATCTTTCCCATCAGGATGACGTTTTCAGGAGGGTCAAACTGACCTTTCAACACTGAAATCTTGTCCAAACAGCAGGAACAAAACAAGATGTATAAAATACAATTATGTGGAGTCACTCTAAAACTGCATTTTATTCACATTGATTTATAACAGTAACGGGGAATAAAGTGATGCTCTGCACCGGCTCACTGTTCCTCCTGATAGTTGCAACAGCACGGTTGGTGTCCGGACTTATCGTCCTCACAGATCAGTGGTTGTCCCCCTTTCTGGGCACAAACACACGTAATGTGCTGCACTTCTTGAAAACAGTCGTGTCAGTAACAAACAAAGGGAAAAAAAAGATAATTCACCACATTGTAACTGCTCACCTACTAAACACAGTGCCATGCTACAGTTAAGGGAGCAGTATGTGTGTGTTTGTGTGTGTGAGACAGAAGGCGTTAAAGAAAAGAGTGGCACAATGGGGTGACTGAGGACATGTCACATGAGGGGCTTGCTGACACTAGTACATCACACTGTGTGGCAGACTTGACATTTAGTAAACAGCAAGAAGAAGAGGTGAAGGGAAGCTCTAGACTGGAGTAGACTGGTCACACATGTTTGTACAGTAGTTATTACGCTTCTACTGCAGCTGATTTACTATATTCTGAGTGGGGAAAAAATCAGCATGTTTTGAATATGAAGATTAGTATATCGATGTCTTTATGCTTGGCTAAGTTAACCAGCTCTAGGCAGTAGCTTTATTTACCATATGCAGCAGTGGTACCTTTTTTTTTTACTCCTGACAAGAAAGCAAAGTTCTTGTCAAACTTGCCCTTGAGGGTTGGCAATGCTGAAAACTTTCAGCACGCTGTGCAAGACTCATTCATGTTTCCTCCCTTTAATCAGTCCCTAGAGGGGAGCATCCTGGACAAGACTCATCAAGCACAAAATGTCTTGGAGCTGCTAAAATCCATCAGAAATCAATACCTTAATAAATATTAGACCGAAGAGAAGTCCTATTGGAACCTGACATTACTGGTTTCTACAGTATAACACATTTAAACAGTTCATCGATCAAATCCAAATTTTCAAGATAAACTGATAGCTAGCTTGTTGCTGTCTATAAAAATATTTGTCTAAGAAAACTGAATGCACTGAATAAATGTTTCACTAGATTTCACGTGGTAGTTAATGGGGCTACAGCGGTCAAAGAGGTGTATGTGGCGGCTTAAAGTCTGCAGGCTTAAAGTCTCCCTTAAGAGAAAGAAAGTGACAGAGTGGTTCTCTTCGAAGGAAAGACAGGTCTGAGGAGGAGGAGGAGGATGTGCTGAAAATTATCTGTGCTGTGTGGATGGGGCAGAGCTCGGTATGGCTCAAGTGAAAGGGGAGGTGCGGCACTTTTCATGGTTGAGGCACAGACAAGTTATTCTTCAGTGTGTGTGTGTGTGTGTGTGTGTGTGTGTGTGTGTGTGTGTGTGTGTGTGTGTGTGTGTGTGTGTTGGGAGACTAAGAAGGCAGATGGTTTAGCAAGCACAGCCCCCGTGGCTCTCTGAAGGTGAGTCTTTAAGGCCCTGGTTGCTGTGGTTGGCTATGAGGTTGGCGTCTCCTTCCATGCTCTCGTTCATCTTCTCACAGATAACATCCACTAGACGTTCAAACACCTGCTTGACGTTGATGTTGTCCTTGGCACTGGCCTCAAAGAACTGAAAACCTGACATGAAGCAAAGTCACAAAGCTAAATGGTATTTCAGTTCATGTGCTATGAAAAATAGATGTACTAATGTCAGAATCTACAAAAAAACAAAGTCAAACGTGTCTGCAGACTCTAAGCTAAAAAGAAATAACACTGTGACACTAACAGCTTTTACCTAGCTCCTCAGCCAGTCGCTGGCCATCCTCTGTGGGTATAAGCCTGTCATCCTCCAGGTCACACTTGTTACCAACCAGGATCACCTGAGCATTGTCCCACGAGTATGTCTTGATTTGTGTTGCCCTGAAAGACAAAAGCAGAGTTGCAAAGTCTACATGATTAACAGCAGAAAAAAAATGTATATATATAGGACACTCTGATTAAACTATTCTTACTATAATGATCAAAGCATATGTATATACATATGTCTGCATGAACTGTATCTCTTAACGGGTAAGCCAATCAGAATAACATACAGTGGTCCCTCGTTTATCGCGGGAGTTATGTTCTAAAAATAACCCGTGATAGGTGAAATCCGCGAAGTAGCCAACTTTATTTTTTACAATTATTATAGATGTTTTAAGGCTGTAAAACCCCTCACTACACACTTTATACACTTTTCTCAGACAGGCATGAACATTTTCACTTTTCTCTCTTGTTTAAACACTCTCAAAGTTCAAACCTTGCAGACAAATAAGTCCAGTATTATAGAATGAAACCAAAGGCACCCGCAGGTGATGACGTCTCGTCGACATTGTTGTGTTTGTTGGGGAGAAAACTTACAAACATACAGTGCAGCACTTCAGAGTCACGTTGCTAGCGATCGAAGATTTATGTAAATTTGACAAGCTGAACGCATTCTGTACTGTGCAGGAGACACGGCACGAGATCAACTGAAAATAATCTACAGCCAATCAGGATGCAGAACACAATGCGCTGTAAAAAAAAAAAAAAAAAAAAAAAAAAAAAAAAGGTATGCAAAATTGCACACACACACAAAAAAAAAAATCCGCGAAACAGCGAGGTGAACCGTGTTTTACAGAGGGACCATTGTATATGCAAAACATTGTTACATATACAACAACTATTAATATATAAAATATGTTAAAAAAACGATTTATTATAAATCCCACTGTTTTACATCTTCATATACATCCTTTTCACTCTGTTATCTCCTTGCCAATGCAGTGTTGGGTCGCCAGCGCCCAAAGCCAAAGACATTTTAGCAACCATCACGACTGAATGAACCCTTCAGCAAGTAATACTACACTTTATCTAAAACTTAATTTTTCATTTTAAATATTTTGTGGTTTTTGCTAATCATTCTTGTTTTGAATAAAGAAGAAAAAAGATATATAGGGCGAGTTTTTCCTAGTGTCAATAAAACTGTTGTTTTGAAAGCTAAATGTTTTCTCTTCTTTCTTGGTAAAGGATTCCAACTGCACAAAAATTTTCATTTTATAATGCACCAAATGTATTCATTATGTGACATGTCCCTGATACCGACCCACACGGTCCCAACGCTCTTTAGTCTGAGGACGTGGCATCCATGATTCCCACATTTTGAATCATCAGTCACAGAACAGTTTTCCACTTGACCTCAGACTGCCCTGAAGAGGTTTAGGCCAATCACCTGCCAGCCGCATGACAGAGATTAAACTGCATACAAGGACGCAGTGAAGAATTGTGTTCACAGAGAATAGTATTCAGAATTGTTCCTGAGATCATCGAGTTAAACTGCTACTTATGCCTGTTGTTAATGACGTTTTTTAAAATGCATTTGAAATGTATTTGAAATGCATTTCAAATACATTTGAAATGCATTACTGGTCTCTCATCTCATCTCATCTCCAATGAGCATTTTTTTTCTAAAAGCTATATGATTTCTCAGTTTCAACAGTTTATATGTTGTCTTTGTACTTTTTGTATTGTCTACTGTACTTTGTACTACTTTCAGTTAAATATAGACTTTATTGTACATTATTTACAAATTCTTGCATTAATATAGCATGGCAATGCATTTCTCATCTAATTTGGGCTGCAACTCCAAACCACAAGAATCTAAACCCCCTGCAGGGGGTTGGTGGCACCCCTCAGGCTCCTACTAGATACATTTATGGAATCAATTTCTAAATCCTGGGTGACGTCCTTCTCAAATTATCGCATTCACAAGATTTTCAGAAAACTTGTCCTCTTCCCACTGATCTTGACGCTGGGATCACTGATTTTGAACTGTTTTGAGATTTTTAGTAGATATACCTACGGTATCAATTTGAAACTCCTACATCCCTTTGTTCTAAAGTTCACAAACTTCGGTGTCTACGTCAGGGTGACGACATTACGGCTGAGGGGTAAAAACCAGCTATCCAGTGCTGTTCAGTGTTTTTAAATAAACATTTTTATTTAGAATCATCCAAATATGATAAGTAGCATATTTGCTGTAGATTCACTAAACTCTTTGGGAAATCTGGCGAAAAAAATACATTGAGGTCCATACCTTGTTAGACAGTGACACAATTTTGAAGTTTTGCCCACGTACACCATTGCAGTGGGTGTTAAATGATCAAGATATGATTGAAATGCAGACTTCCAGCTATAACTCAGCCATTTTTATACACAATACATTGTTTTCAGGTGTTCAAAATGAATGGGACAAACTAACATGAATTTAAATATAAAGACTTTTTTTAAACTTTGTTGAAAATCCTTTTCAGACAGTGACACCTGAAGTCTAGAACCCATGGATGTCACCAGATGCTGCCTTTACTGCGGCCACCTTCAGCTGCTCTTTGTGGATCATTCTGCATTCAAATTTTAAGTTAATAACTGGGAAGCGCTCTGCTAGGTTAAGATCATGTGACTGACTTGGCATTTGAAGTTTCTCCAATTTCTTTGTGGTATGCTTCAGATCATGAGCAGTTTTCTCCTTCTCCACACTTTTCTCTTTCCATTATTCTGGTACGTTCATCTTGGTTTCATCTGTTCAGAGAATTATTTTCAGAACTGCACAGACTTTTTTAGATTTTTTAGATGTTCTTTTGGACTTCCTCTTCTTGAGACGAACAGGAAGTTCTATATTCACATTCACCCTTCGTGAATGTAAATATAAAAGGACTTGTTAGATACCTTCTATATTTACATTCACAAAGGAATCTCTTGATTGTAGACCTTGACAATGATACCTTCTCAAGAGTGTTTTTAACTTGGTTAGATGTTGTGAGGCTGTTTTTCTTAATTGTGAAAAGAACTCTCCAATCATGTATTTTGTCTTCTGTTGTCTTTCAGGCTTTTTGGTATTGCTGAGGCGGCCACTGCATTCATTATTTTGAAGAATGGCTCCTCCTAAAATAGTGCTGTCTCAGCGATAGGTTTACTTTTATTTTTCTGCCTTTTGATGGCCTCCCTCACTTGCACTGACATCAATGGCACCATCTTTGGGCCTCATTAGTCACGTTACTATTAAACCATTAAAGATTTTGTTTGTTCATTTCTTTCAATTAAAGCTGAAAATCTGCACTTCAGTCATATCTTGATTGTTTCCACTGTGGCTGTGTACAGAGATAAAACTACTTAACTTTGTACAATATATTATTGCTCTAACTGTATATAAAAAGGACAAAGAAGAACAGGGATGTCACGTTTACGCCTCAGTTCACAACTGACCACATGATGGCACTAACATACCAAAAACCCCTTCATGTTCCATCAACTGGCATCAACTTCACACTTTAGATAAAATACTCGAGAATGTATTTACAAATACATAATCTAATGTAGACAGTATTAATAGTAAAGCTTTTCACTCATTCCACACTTACCAGTCCTGAACTGCGTTGAAGGAGTCCTGGTTAGTGATATCATACATGAGCAGGAAGCCCATGGCTCCTCTGTAGTAGGCTGTGGTGATGGTGCGATAGCGTTCTTGCCCTGCCGTGTCCTGCAATTATACAATAATACACAGTCCATGAAATACTTCATTCTATCTGCTTCATTCACTTTACATTTTTAAGGTTAAAAATCTCCAGTATATGATTTTAAACCACAAGGGGGCAGTATTGCCAAAACTAACCCTGGACTCTTTCCAAGTAACAGTTATCTAAGGTGTCAGCTTTGACTTGACACTACACAGTCCAAGTGGAGCAAGTTTGACAGTCATCCATTACAGCATTTATGCCCTATAATTGCATTTACATCCTATAATTTAGAAATATCTTGCAGGGATGGCTATTTTAAGCAGAAGGTGGGGATAGGGTTATTTTTCATGTAATGATGCTACTAGTACTCCTAGTTTCACCAGCTTTGATGATTCTTGTTAGTACTGGTTAGGTAAGTTCTTTTCAATTGTTTTTAAGTTAAATTCAAGTCAGATTTGTATTTGGTTTTATTAGACATGTACTGGTAAATATCAGGGTAGGTCAAGCCTCAGCTGCACTCTGTGAGACCTTCATGTAGTTTTTTTCTTCCAAACCAACTGGCTGCATTGCTTCAAAATGCCATTTCTCTGCACCACACAGTCCAGGGGAAGATGGCATTTAGATACGAGCTCCTGCCACAATCATTTCTCATCACACCGGGACTTGTGGCTTGGATTACTAACCACCTGGAGGCTGTGTAATATCACAGCCAACGGCTCAGTTTATTTATTGGACAATTAAAGCATAAAACATCAAAAAGGTAGAGTGAGTTGGTTGATTATCTCGCCGCCACTCTCGTGGTTACCTGGTAACCTTTCTAAAGTCCTTAATTTGCATCAGGGGCCTGTGTGTGTCTGATGTTTTCCTCATTTTGATGAGGAGGAAGAGTGGGTTGTCCAGGTAACCAGAGGGCATTGAAGGTTATGAATGTTCCATTACAGCTAGGACTGCTCTAGGTGGACAACCAGAGCAATCCTTCTCACTTTACGAAAACAACCAACACAGAGGGCAGTCTGCTGGTAAAATCCCTCGAGCAGAGTGCTCAAGCTTTATTCTTTAATCTTTCCAGAGCCTGCTCTGTCAGAGTTTATTTTTGTTTCAGTAACGTGTGATATATCCCAGGTCCATCTTTATCTCATCCACGAAGGGATGATCAAATATTTGGCAGCATAATAGCATTACTAACCAAACAGTCAGTCTCCAAGGTTGCTACAATAAACCCCAAACAGTAAACAAAAGCTGCTCCCTCGTGTGCATATATGCGATGACAGATAGGGAGGAGTTTAAATTAGGCTTGTGCACAATCAGAAGCTCTGACGTCTCTGGGACCCTGATCTTTAAACATGCATCACCTGCGTTTATATAAGCGACCGGCATGAAGCAGTGGCACACACAGGACATCATCCCCGGGGATAGCACGCCCGGGCATATGTGCGGCAGTATTTATGCTAAATGTGCAAAAGGTGTGTGTGTTTGCTTAAAGAAAGGAAATGTATTTCCATGACATGAGAGCAGGGAGGTACACAGTGTGTGTGCACAGTGTGTTCATATTGTACATGAGTTCCTGTATGTTCATGCACTGTGCAAGGGCCACGTGGTGCGTTATCAGACTACTTTCCATGATACACACAGTGAGGCTGGCAGCTGGCACAATGGCTTAATCTGCAACTCTCTTTGTCAAAGGCTCTGGTGAATTCTCTTATGTTAGGTAGCCAACTTTAATTTAGCATTCCTGAATTATTACAGAGTTAAATATTAACACGATGTAAGAGAGTGCTTGTTTTAAGACATGCCTGCTGCTCCCACACCCTTTAAATATACTACTGAGTTCGCAGTCGATCTTCGCTATGGCTCAGTGAGACGCTGATAAGGAACTTCCTCTGCTTCCTGAGCCTAGGAAATACCAGGTTTCTTTGTCATCCAACAGCACCATCAGTACTTCAGGGCTGCTTCTGTAGAACCCCATAACAATGTCCTCTAATTATTGAATACAAAGTACACAGTCAAGTTAGTTACTGCTTTTTTTTTTTCTCCCTCCTGATCAGCTGTTAGACTAACACTGCATGTCATTTATAAGAGACACGGTTTCAGTAAATGGTAAAAATGGCCCGTATTTGTATAGCGCTTTACTAGTCCCTAAGGACCCCAAAGCGTTTTACACAACCAGTCATCCACCCATTCACACACACATTCACACACTAGGTGACTGTGTGTTTTGGTGTGGGCTCCTCTCGGCTGCTGATTCATTCGGGTCACTGTTTGTGGATCATACAGTGGCTCACAGATTGCTGGTTTGAATGAATCATCCGTTTGATCAGCCTAAACAATGTATATAGACAGGATTTGTAGCATAGTGTGAGGGAAGGTGAGCTGCCAGGATCCACCTTATAGTACAATATGAAAGCCCATTCCAAAGTTAACTTTGTTAGTAAAGCTGTCAGTGGGGCTGATCAATCATAGAAGCTGATTCCTGCTGTTTCTCAACTGCTAACTGTAAAAAGGTGTAAAAGTATCATCTCAAAAACTGGCACAGGCATTTAAAGGTACCCATTATAGTTCTCTGAAGGTGGAAGTTTAAAAGAAGAACAAAAAGAAACTGGGGTGAAACAACAGAGTTTGACATATTTTTTTTGCCCCAGCCCTGGTCCAACACTGAATCCTAGATTTCCCATAATGCAACTACCCATCGATTTTTTAAAAACTAGTAATCCACCCATGCCATCCTGTCACCATGTTGCAGATAAATTTGAGTGACTTAACCAGATGTTACCATAGAGTTTAAAAAGTGGGGTGAGCCATTGAAGTTCCTTTTGAAGCCCCAACTCTATTTTGGCTGTTGTTACGGTGTGGGGTGGATCCTCATATAATAGTGACCTGTCAAAATGCTTTTTCATGTAATTTACTCTAAATAAACTAAAATTTAACAAACAAGCATAATGTTGTGTTGAAGTTAATAACTGAGGCGGAAAACTCATTGGGAAAGTGTTTACTGAGGTCATAAATCAAGCGAGAAGCAGGGTTATTCTTTCAGAGACTTCAACTCAGTTTGACTTCTTTTTGCAATTACGGCAGTAGTTCCTGAAAGCCAGGGTTGTGCAACTACATTTAAATTAAATTACAATTAGAACTTCTAATGATTATGGCCAAGATGACAGAAAGAGAGACTTTGGTTAACAAAAAGTTTTCAAATGTAGAGTTATTGTGTTAAAGATTCGAGACCTTAGTGCTGAACAAAATAATTATGATTTTTTTCCACAATCGAGCAGCTCTATTTAGAAGACCATCTCACCGACTTCACTTTTCAGACCTTTCCGGAGTTTGCATCCGCTCTACAGTACATCATCTTTTAGTTATAGTCTACAGTGCTGACCCACAGTAGACATTATACAATTAATGTAAGGCTTAACAGTTTTATTCATAATAATCAAACTGTTCACAATCTAATTATGTGTGTTTTGATATTTTTATCTTAACTGTGTGACTATTAGGGGAAGTAATGTCTGCTTGCCCGTCAAAGAAATGACAAATTCATGAAAAGCATCGATAGCAAATTCTCCAAAATCATGATCTTGTGTGATAAACATGCATGACAAAATGAGTTAGCAAAGAGGAACAGTGGTGTGAAGTACAGCAACAACGTCAACTGTCGAACGCAACACGCAACAATACTACAAACTGTAGCTCAGAAAAACAGCTGAATCAACACCTGAAGACTTCAACAACAAGGAACCTTGCTATAAATGCTGCACACAACGTATTGCGTCAGTGTCTACGTGAAATGTACAGCAATTAAACAATGAATACATCTTACTTTCTCAACCTTGGAAGCAAAAGAGGAAGGAATTTGTGCCCAATTTGTCAAAACACATTTTATATTTAAATGAAGAGGACATCATAACCCACAATAGAGAACACTTTTCCACCTTGGCATCCAGGTGACACTGTAATCAGCAGATAAAGTTAGTTAAAGCTAGTGAACAGTCATGTGAACAGCAGCTAAGTATCCAGAAATTTATCTTAAGATTTAGTAGAAATTGTATCTGCTTGGACAGTGATGTCAAACATAAGGCCCGGGGCCAGAATTGACCCGGGAAAGACAATCCGGCCCACTAAACGGCTTTGGAAAATTTTTTCTATTAATTGACAGAAACCTTCTGTTTTATAAATACAGCACAGTCTGGAGACTGAGCTACCAGAACTTTTTCTGTAATTTTACACATTTACCTCTTACAGCTTAAGTCCAAATCGTATGGACAGATTTCTTTCATTTACCACAGGAGCATTTCTTTAGCATGTAGAAAACCTAAGAAATACTGTTGAAACTGCATGTATGTAAATGTGTAGTTAAACTGACAGAAAAGGCAGATCCACTTGTCCAGCCCACGTAAGATCAAAATATGGTCCACGATGTAAAATGAATCTGATGTAAAATGAGTCTGATGTCCCTGTTCTAGGCTAACACGTTCACCATACCGATACAAAAGGTGGTCAAAAAAGTGTCAAAAAACATTCATACCATAACTTTTCTTAAAGGCACGGTACCACTAGATCTAAGGTAAAACAGGCAAACCCTGGCTTACAACTACAACTAAAACTGTAGTAAGCACCACCATCCATCTCCTTTAAACAAATGTTGACACTTAGCAGATGCCTGATAATGGGTAGGAAGTATGAATGCGTATAAAACATGAGGAAGTCATGCTTTTTACATTTACACAATTCACAGGTTACACTTGCACAACTGCCAAACCACAGTTGGAGAAAAATGTATTTTTAAGACTTCTGTTCAGTAAGAGGTGAAAGACTTAACATGTTCTAAACCAATAACACCTTTAGAAGTATGGAGCATCCACTCTGATTTACAACAGCTTATCACAGAGTACACATGAAGCTCCTCTTCATTCTGGCAAACAAAAAGGCAGAATGAACTGATGCTGTGGCTTGGCAGAGAGAACTTCTCATTTATCTCAAATCTACCCACCCAGATCTGCAACTTGATCCTCTTGTCATTGCGGAAGACAGTCTTGACCTTGAAGTCAATGCCCACGGTGCTGACGAAAGCGGAGGTGAAGGAGTCGTCGGCATAGCGGAACAAGAAGGAAGTTTTCCCCACGCTGCTGTTGCCAATGATCAGCAGCTTGAACATGTAGTCAAAGTTCTGGTCGGCTGCATCCTTCTGCGAGGGCTGCTGCTGGAGCCGCGACTCAGTTGATGCCATCTGGAGCATTTATGAGAGGGCAAAGTCTATGTGAAAAATCAGGATAAACTAAAGCACTTGCTTGAAACATCCTACCAAAATCAACTAACGACATCACAACTGCATTATCACATTCCTCACACTGGTTAGTGGTTACAACTAGCAAAGCAGCAGCTGCATGGACAGACAATCAACGCACAAACATAACACCTCTGTTCACAGCTCTCACACACATAGAAAAATGTTTAGTTTGCAGATTTCTACTGAGGAAAAGCAGAAATCATCATTAATTTAAAGAAGCAGAGAGGAGGAAGTGATTGGCATGTACGCACGCTGAATGACTACTTCAACTAGAAGTTGACTTGATGATGTTGTGACTTAACTAAACAAAATTGCTGATTGTATATATTTTCATTCGATGTGCCATTTATACACACACTAAAAACCTGAAAATTTCCTTTAAATGAAAGTACAGGACGTCCTGCCATCTGTCCAATCGCTTCATTATAGCCATTAATCTCAGTGTAATCTCTTCTGGGGCAGGTGTGAGATTACCTGCCATCAAACCTTTTATTGTCAGTCAACCAAACACAGGGAGGGGGAGGGCAGAGAGCTGGCCATGTGTGTCCTTTCAAACAGACACACACACACACACACACACAGCAGATCAATCGTTGCAGCTCAGCCGTGCCTCTCTCTGGTCAGACCCGTCTCTGTGGAGACCAGACTTTGACTCAGCTGCCCGCAAGACCCATTAGCGGTCAAGGCAGTCAGTACGCTCAGCTTTTAACTGGCCAGATGGAGGTCTCCAGAGCTCGACACAGATGAGAGCTAAAGAAAACAAAATAAGGAGGAAAGAGTGTATTCACTCTGTACTGTCAGAATAATTGCCATACAGGGCATAAGAGGACAAGTCTGTGTGTTTCACTTGTTAAGAACTCTGTCTGTATATAAGTGTAAGACCACCTTTTTAAAAGTAGCTGCAGTTTAGCTGGACGGTTAATCCAGACTTTAAGCCTCACTTCAGTTGAGCATTTTAAATTGCCTCTGTGGGTTTTGTATTGTAAAACTGTGTGAAAGTAAAACAAGTTTTCTTTCCTGCTGAATGTGAGCCCTAGGCACACCTGCTATACCCTCTCACGATCCTTTTAAATGGAAAAATGTGTTTCTGGGTATTAAAGGTCCTGGGCCCCACACCATGTCTCCCAATTCTTTCTAATCTCTCAGGATACTGGCTCTGAAACCCTGAATCACATGATGCCTGTGCAACTTGAGGTACATTTTTCTGCTCAGAAATCACATAACATTGATTCACTCATTTTAAAGTGATGTTTCTTAACTGTCTTAACTTCCACTCTACTGAGCTCGGCTTAAGGCTGCAGTACACCGTGTCACTTGTCCTTTGTGTTTACTGTGCAGCGTAGAACGCCTGCAGGCAGAAGCAGACTCACATAAGCTTGCTGACGTTTCTTAAAATTTTAAGAAACTAAAACTTTAAAACTTGTTCATTACATGTTGTAGAGATTACAAGAATTTAAAGTGCTTTTCCTGTTGTGGTGTTGCTCAGTTCTGCAGAGTCAAGTTACTTCTGGGTATGCAAATGATCTTTAAAAAAAAAAAAAAGACAATTGCAAAGCAGGACAGTTAAAGATTTCTTTCTATGGTCAAAGTACCCAATGGTGTCTCTGAAATAAGTAGAACAATATCAGGAAATAAAAGCAGCTTATTCAAACATCACCACAGGACCAGGTCTCAGTGAGCAGCTGGGAAGACTAAGACAAGCACCTGCTCTCATACCACAGACCAACCATCCTCCATGAAGTGAAACTGGCCAGTCAGGGAGCTGCAGAGTGGATGAGAATGGGAGCTCCTTTATTGCACAAAGGAGCGTCATTATCCCCAGTAAAACAAATAGAGGCCATTATGGTATATAGAGCCTGATGGCAGTGCGGCCAGATCCCTCAGCTGGCATTGTTTGCTGAGCCAGAGGCAGCAGTCTGCCTGAACCAACAGGAAATGACCATTATCGATTAGTTGGCAGCAGCACATCTGTTCTCTCATTAGGAGCAGGACCGAGACACAAACACAGATGGAAAATTCAGGCTTAGGCTTCAGTACTATCTCGATACTGGGTGAAAACAAAACAAAACAAAACAAAACAAATAACAGCTTAGTTTATGTCAACATATTTCCTGCAAAACGAGAGTGTGTATTATTACTCTGTAGGGATAAGCCTACACAGATAAAGGATAAAGCCTAGGGATAAAGCAGGAAACATTGAAGTTTTAGTAAAGGTTCCCAGTTAGTAGTCGGACATGAAGGAAGCACTGCGCAGGAAAACAGCTGGGAAAGGGAGAAACGTACCTCTTTTTTTGCGGAAGAAAGGAAACGTCCAACTCGGTTCCCTTTCTACTTCTGGTATCTTCCGTCCGGTAATACGTGGAGCAAACGACCTATCAAAGTCTGCTAATAAAGTGCACCTGAAATATCCCTCCCCAGCGGCAGCGGCACCCGCAGTAGCCGACCTGTTTCCCTTCCTCAACAACTACTTTTCTTTTCCTTCGCTTCGCTGTTCGCGGACTACAACCTGCTCTCGGTTTGTGGACAGCTGGGGCTGAAGCCGCGGCTCTCGCTGTGACAGAGTTGGTGCGGACACTCAAGCACCCTAAACGCCACGACACTGTGTAGGTCTGCCACCAGCGCGATGAGGAGAGAGGGCTGTCCAGCGTGCGTGCGCAAGTGCACGCGCGAGAGCCACACACCCTGAATAAACAACACAAACAATTTCTAATATCCTTACGCAGACGTGAACGACTCAGTAGTTAGTTCAGAATATTATATTATATTATATTATATTATATTATATTATATTATATTATATTATATTATATTATATTATATTATATTTACTCCTATGTTTTCACTATAGGCAGGGCTGCATTAGCATGGCAACACCCCCCAGTTCGCTGTGTAACCCTGTGATGTTTACATTAATTGTTTCCTTTTTTGTGAAAGAGGTGATACTTAGGTTATTTTTCTTTCCCCCAGAGAGTTTGATGATAACATCACTCTGCCCCAGCAGCTGTTGCACGTATGGAGATTAGAACTGGGGGTGGAAACAGCTAACTCCTCTTTGTTTAATGAATAATAAATCCCTGTACAAGCACATTTAAAGGAGTACAGCAAGAGCCTACTATGAATGGATAACAAGAAAATCTTTATTTGCTTTATTTGTGGTCAGGCTTAAAGCTTACTGTTGTATTTTGTTCAATTGGTGCCAGTAAAATGATACTTTGTGGTTCTATGCTGAGTGCCAGACTGACTTGTCAAGGTATAGTGGGGTGGGGGAGCCAAACGTTCACCATGTAGTATTCACTGTAACCAAGATTCATCCTTCCAAACAATCACAGCCTGTCTGTGTCATTTTAAACTAAACTACCAGTAATGGGCTCCACAGCTAAGTGCATTTGGATTGCAAGCTTGGTGGCGTGAAGTACAGCTGAGTGTAAGAGAAGTGACCAGCTCTCTGCTTTCAGAAGGAACTACATCTGGGGGGGAAAAGACAGACAGATATACACATTAAATATAAAGGGATCTAACCTGTGCTTGCAGACATTTTTGTTACAGCCCCCCCCATCCCCTTTTTTGTCCTGTGATTGACCCTTTAAGCTTATATATAAGATAAGATAAGCGATAACATGAGAGATACAAATGAACCTGTTAAGTATAAGGATAGATAAGAATAGATACTCAACATTAGAAGAGAGCCTAAATGGTGCAAACACTGGCATCAGGAAAAATGTCCAGCAGCTATTATCACAAAATCTCAGTTAAGACGTGGAGCTTTGCTCATTTTTTTTCTCTGGTGCACACTGCAGAAAACTTGATCATGTCTAAGGTGAAGCTGTGTGAGACCTGGCCCTTAATGCTTGTATCAAAGTGAGCAGCAGAATCCTTTGACAGATGGTTCTATTAGGAGCTCAGTGTTTTATGATGCATAGGTGCATTATCCATCACTGAAATCAGACAATTGCAAATTGGACCAATTTCTCCACAAGACATGATGGAATAAAGCAGCTTGAGACTTCTAGACTCATAATTAATTTAACACACTATATTACTGCAGGGCTGCACTGCAGTACCATCACGACTCCAAATGATAGTCCCCCACAAACTAGCAGCCGTTTTCAGAATACCGACTGCAGTAGAGACTCTTACGTTCTCGGAAACAAATACAGACTCATTTCCTTGTGTGACTCAGGAATGAGGGAGGAATGGTTGGACCTGTCTGCTAGGATGCCCCAACAATTCCTTTTGTTCTTAGCTTTCTTTTGTTTTATTTTGCACACCCAGAGTTGAGGAATTTTAGCTGTTTTTAACATCGTGTGTTCATCCATATTCTCTGTGTCCACCTTTTTTCCTCATACAAAGAATTCTTGTACCATTATTCACTTTTTGAGATAATCACTAACAGCTCTGTAACTGCATGAGAAATATTGAAGAGATCAGTGAATAAACCTTTTCCCTGGTTGAAAAAGGTTTATTTCCTGATTCCACTGCAGCAGATAACCTGATAGGCAGGTAAAGCTCTTACACTCCTCAAAAGGTTGGCATGTGTAGCTGTGCTGTTTCCTCAAGACTCTTTGACTAACTTCCTTGTTTATTTTGTGACGTGACTGCATGGCACATCAGTGTTTTAGTAAGATAAAACTGTATGCTCAACAGCAATTCTGCCAGTTTATACAATGCTGTTTTCATTGGGTTGGAAGAAAACATTAAAAACCTGATCACAGCCTTAAAAGGACCAACATTAATTGCATTGGGGACAAGGTAATTCATTTACTTTCAGCCTCTAGCCTATGCTTTTTATATTGAAATGATTTCACTACAGTCCATTAGTGCTCATATTCTAATAGCAATTGTGCCTCGCTTATCCTGTAGTTGGCCGGCAAAGCTCTGTTCCCCGCATCCAAGGCTGCTCTCCTCAAAACCTGACGTGCATCACCGAGAATTTAATTAAAACCTGCTTATTCCAAAAGCAGGCGCTGTCTGTTTGGCCTGGCTTTATTCATCCACAAGGATCACAGGACCACTTCTTCCTAAACCAATTCTTTGAAATAAGTGTTTGCTTTTAAAGCTCGTGTCACTAGGCCAAACACCAGAAAGACTTTGACATCACTCGGTTTATCCAAATGGAAGAATCAAAACAACACTTTAATCATCCAGTCATAGTTTTCATTAAACAGTGGTGACAAGTTTAAAATGCACTACAAGATCAAGAAAGTCATGGTGCACATGAAATAGCATTATGTTGTGTGCTACGATGGATCTGAAAGCTTTGTCCAAATATCGCCCCCTACTGGGGAGGGACGTGCATTGCTTCTATGTCGCTTGGTACTTTTCTTTGCTTTCTGAGAAATAAAACCAACTACATTAAAAAAAACAAAAAAACACAAAAAATACAAAAAATAAAATAAAATTATACAAGATAAAAAAAAAGATATTTTGTAATCAAAAAGGTTAAGAGTGCTTAACTGACAGCAGTGAACAGCACATGATGAGTTCTGCATGCTCACTGGAGATAGTTCTTGCACATAAGGACACTTGGGGCAGATAAAGTGATGCAGAATTCTCTGTAATTACATTTGCAAAATGTCACATATACTGCTATTTATGATTCACACTTCATATTCAACACTGATATGATAGAGAAACAGTTGGCGAAATGATTTTTGTAAACTAAAGTACTTCTAATCCAAGTAGCTGAGTGTGTGTCCTAACAAGAGTGTGTGTCCTAACCCTACTGTATCATAAAGTGATAAAAGAACCAACAAATCCTGCACATTTATCAGTGTTCTGAACCAGAAACACTGTTAGATAACAAAGTACAAAAGTGTGCACGGCATTTCGGTTCTTTAATAACTAAAACATTGTCTTTAAATGGTGGCTAAATTCAAAGCTGTGTAGACCAAATTAGTTGTGGTGCAGAGGAATCCTATCAGGTTGCAGAGGCTGGACAACCCATGGTAACTGCCAAACTTGCTCCTGTAGGCTTTGTACTTGGGATCCTGCTCTTTGAGCTTGGCGTAAGCCTCTTTCTGGCTGCCCAGGCCGATCTCTTCGCCGAGGTTGTGCTCCTTCTCTACCTCCCTCATCAGGAACATCAGCTCAGTGGTCTCTGGGCCAAACCACTGGGCGTTCAGACCTGCAGTGATCAGCGCCACGAAGAACAGAAGCATCTGGAAGATGAAAAGGGAAAGCTTGCAACTCGATGATGATTCACTCACAAAATGTTTAATTTTTTCTTTTTTCCAATCAAAAGTGCTCAGTTTTTTCATTCCTAGCAGCGTGTGATATTTCACCTGTACACTTTCATGCCAGTCCAGCAACTCTCTGGGATGGTACACAGCATACACAGCCAGGCTGACAAAGTTACTTCCCAGCACGCAGTAGAAGTACACCGGGAAAAGCTTACTCTGCACCAGGCCGAAGGTGTGCCGAGTTACCTGCCGAATCAACACAAAGCCTGCAGGCACAGACGTTAAACACGGTGTCAAAACAGGAACGCATGCATTTTGTTGAAGCCATGCCTTGTTGCTCTGTGGCCCACTTACCTGCAATGAAGGAAACCCAAAGCTGCATGCCCCAGGTGAAAGAGAGAACCAGGAGGTGCAACACTTTAACAAAATCTGTTGGCTCCCCCTCCGTCACCATGGTGTCACCTTTCAAAAGAGACAAGACATGCTGTGTGGGACAGTCCAGCCAAGGTGTTTGTTTTTCAGGTTTTATGAGTGAAATTCTAGTATTTAAAGATAACATAACACTCCACCCTTGTTCAAATGAGGTCCTGGCTACAAAAAAAACTAATAGAGTGTTGGGCAAATTGCAAAGACTTAATTTTTTTTCCCTTCTGATTTTATTCAAATTTATATTAAAAAAAAATGTATTAGAGCCTTTCGCTGTGCTACAAACCAAGTTTGCATTTGACTGAGATAATAAAACAGAAAAGCCAACAATTCCAATAACAAAAATCTAAACAGTCTTATTTAGGATTTCTGCTGTATAAAAGCAGTCTCAGACGCATGCTCATATGATCATACATGTCCCATATATGATCACAAATGTAGATACAGCTTCTGGAAATCAATATACAGTGTTCGACAGCCAGAGTGTTTTACAGGCAAATCTCTTGCAGTACTGTGCAAAAATGTTGCATCACCCCTCCTTTCTTTACAATGTTGCTTGGAAAATGGGTGCAGTGCTTTATTGAAACATGGAAATCATTATAAAAATAACGCAAAAACAGATCTGTACAATTCTAACAAGCTTGAAAGTCAATATTTTATTCTTCAAAACAGTCTGAATTCTCTTGTCATTTCTTTAAGTAGTCTTCCGAAATAGTTCTCCAGACTTCTCCAAGGACATTCACAGCTCCGCTGTGGATATTGGCTGTCTTTTGTACTGTTCTTTGTCAAGATGATCCCTTACTGCTTCAATAATGCTGAGCAACAGTTTCTGGAGAACTAATGCTCAAGACCACTTAAAAAATAAATAAATAAATACATAAATAAATATTCTAAGAAAGTATGACTCACTGAAAGCAAATGTATAAACATACAACTGGGCATCGCATTCATTTTATAATATATTGTTAGGTTTTCTTTTTTGAGCTATAAAGTCCAAGGCTCTGGAGGAGTCCAAATATTCATCCGTGATAATAAAATGGCGCCAGAGAGATAAATGTGTCATTTGAGGGTGGTTCTCCACATACGCAGCAGACCTGATAAAGTCCACAGATTAAGATATGGCAGGAGAGGCAGAGCAGGAAAAATACATATCAGAGTATACTGACAAATGAGCAGCCCGAATGCAAAAGTTCCTTAAAAGACATCGATAAAGAACACAACACGGCAGAGAAGCAGGCAGCATGTCCTCTGATAACAGCAGGCAAAAGTCTAACGTTATGTCAAGCTAGCCAGGTTTAGCCTAAGAGCTAACAAACAGTTGCTTAAGTTTTATATCAGCGGCGGTGCTGGCTTCGTTTTGGACCTCATTGTGACAGGTACAAGCGCTTACTACTTGTTACACAAACCTGCACTTAGCTGTTTTCCTTTCCTCTGCGTTATTTTGAATGAAAAGGACCAACTAATAATGTCAATGGACTCCAAGTTTCAGCGGGTCATCAAGCACTTCCTCTGTCTACTTATCTTGCCTGCAGGTCCCGCCCCTCCACCGAAGACGAGCCAATGGTAGTCTATGAAAATGAACATTTTATGATATGCGTGTTAATCATTGGGTCCTGTGATGTTTACATTCAGGGCCCCTCCCCTGTACTTACCCGCTACACAAGTGTGCCCTGCAGATGTTGGGAGGATGATTGGACCAGCGTAATCTGCAGGTTTTTGGTTAGCTCAAAAAACGTCAGTTTAAAAATAAATTTAGCAGTTACTGAACTTGCACTACAATATAGATGTATCAGTTGTGTTTTATATATTTTTTAATCAACTGATTTATTTATTTATTCATAGAATAATTATTAAAGGCCATAGTGGATTGAAGATTTACTATCTAATCTGTGTACACTGCGTGTATAATCATTCTTTTGCAACTTTGGAAGCAATAAATAACAGAATCTTCCTTTTACAGTTCACATATCAAAATTATAGTGGACGTAATATACTTTAGGCACTGGTGTATGGATCAGTATTATACGTAGCTTATGATAACAGAGAAGATGTTGACTTTCCGTTTTGTTCTTTCTGTAAAATTGAATTGCAATTTATGCAGCTTGATTGAGTGGGTGTTCCCCAGTTTTCTGTGTAACACTATTAAGGATATTATGTTGGACGATTTGTGAAGCAGTTTGATCTGAGAGTTTGTCCTTGCGACCCAATCCTAAGCCTTTTGAAAATGTTGCACCTTAAATAATTTTTAAACGAATTTGAGACAGGAAGTCAAATATTTAATAATGATAATCAGTTATTTCCACAGAAGACAAGTGATTTCAAACAGGGAAATTATTTACTGTCAGTTTGGACACAAGCCTTGCTGTGGCTCATACAGAATTTGATGATTATGCACTCTTTAGTAACCACTTACCTCTAATTTATTAGTCATATGGTCAGGTGTTATTAAACCTTCTTACATACTTTCACATTTTCTTTGCAGTAGTGTTCAACACCCTTTGGAGGATGTAATGTGTAATGTTTTCTCAGAGTACATTTTGATTGGAGTGCTTTCATGAGTACTGGAGTGCTTTTTACTACACTCAAAAAAATCTGTTGTTGGATGAACACAATTTAATCATGGCACCTTTTTCCATGTGATTTAACAAAGTACAATAACCCATTTTTGACCATGTCAAACCAACACATTTGGCATTTGGTGGTTTGATGTAATCACATTAAATTGGATCAACGTAGTATTGACTTGAAGTGATTGATTTAAGTATGTAGAGTGAAATTTGTTTTAATTCATTCTACACAAGTTAAAAACCTTCAGGAAAACACTATGAAATCTTATTGTTTGAACAACTGCTTTGTTAATCAAAGGAATTACTGCTAGTCTTGCTTAATGAACCAATATGCAGGTTGATGATTTCATGGAGACAAACAACCATTTGCACTTACATTCATGGGTAATTTAGAATCACCAATTAACCTAACTCTAATTACACACCGCAAACCAGCCAGATTGTGGATTTGAACCCAGGCCCTTCTTGCTGTGAGGCAACAGCACTAACCATCACACCACCAAGCTGTCAATCCAGGATTAAAAAAACTAGGAAAGCTATGATTACAAGGCTTGATGCAGACTTTTCTGTACATTTTTGTCCTTGACAGGTTAAACCACAATAAATAGCAATAGCATACACGTGGTGTGGGTGTAGCTGTCTGCCTCTTAAAACTCCAGCGATTTTCCTGCAGTTTGACATCTAATGTGATCTTGTGAATTTCGTGAGTCCAGGCAACAAACCACTCTTACTAGATTGTATCATGTCATCTCAACAAGAACAAATTAAGCTGCTGAATTTCATGCAGATGCTACATGATTTTATTATGTTCACCATAGAAACATGAAATTATTTAGTTCAAATTACAAGTTTGAATCTTGTACATGTAACAATCACCCAATTTCATTTTTTTGAGTGTAGAGTATATTTTAAATTAAATAAACCTACTTTTATTTAAGGACACTTTTCAGCACCAGGAGAGCACTGCAAAGTAATCTGTAGAAGGTTCTGTGGCATAGGGTGTTAAAATGCAAAGAGGAGATGCTGGGTGCAATTCCCAGCAGCGCCACACAGTTAATATCATGTTCTAGGTAAGTGAAAAGTTACTTTACTGATTCATATACAGAACTATATGATCTACAGTAGTCTACATATGTGATGTCAAAGTCATTTTACCGCATGATTTTACCATCATCTCGACCAATGAAATTCCTCTTTCTATTACAAAAGCTTTAATCACGGGGATATCCTAATATCAGAAAAAGAAGTGCAATTTAGACATTTTTCTACATGACGGAGAAATTGCTGTAGTTGATTCTGCTCATCTGTACGTAGCGTTTTAAGTGGGAAAAACGTTTCGTAACTCATCCAAGTGACTTCTTCAGCCTCAGCTGACTGAAGGTTTCCCTCAACTCTATAAACAGCAGTGATTGAAAGTGATTGAAAGAAATTGCGAGCATGATTGCAGTTGGGATTAAACTGCAACAAATAAATATGTAAAACTACAGAAAATCTGCTGATTTCTTATAACCTAGGTGGTCCTTTGTAAAACTGAAAGTAGTTCTAATTCATGTAAAATGTCATTTTTATACTGTGGACCCAACATTTCTAGAGTATATTTAAAAAACAAAAAAACAAAAAAACCTTTCTGCCATTTAAGTATTTATCTATTATTTAATTACGGTGGTGTGGTTTTAATGGTCACGGTGGGGTGTCTTTATCAGGAAGGAAAGCTGTAAAATTTACGAAAATACAGGTACAAGTCCAAAATTTCAGCCCTCCTTCACATTTTACAAAGCAGTCCAGAGTCCTTTGTTGGCCCGGTTGTTGAGTCCGGGGCGGTTTGATGTCCCTAATCTACAGTATCAGCTTGTTTATCAATCTGGAGGCAGATCCACTATTGGACCCCCAGAAGACAGCCAATCAAAAGCCTGACCAAACTCCCACCTAACCAATCAGAAGCGTCTTCGGTGAGACGCTGCATCTGTACCAAGTTGAAGAGCGGAGCATCCTCTGCCGAAAGACATCTCGTTGGTAAGACAACCGTCTCGTCGTCGCTCAAATGTCAAAAGCTGTAGTGCAGAGAAGCGCACTTTGTTTTACCGGTTACCTTCTAGGTTGTTTCGGAAAGCAACTTTTTGCGTCAGTGAGAATCCTCATACATGATAGCAGCATGTTAGCGCGTTAGCTGCTAACATATAGCGGTAGCTTTTTGGCGTTTATAGAGCGAGCATCTCCGCATCCCGTCTGTTATTATTTTAGCTCTTTGGAGGAGTGTCCACACCTCGAAGCTATGACTATAATAAAACACATTTCAGGTTTTGTTTACACATTGGCAACAGCGTTGGTTATCGTTTCTAAGATATTTTAAGTAACCCACATCTCGCGGCAGTCATTGTTTTGGAAAATAAACTTTTACTGATAAGCAGCTGCGTGCTGGGATTGCACTGTCTGCTATGTTAACAGTAAGCTATGTAAGTGATGGGTTAGAGCCGTCTCTGTTTAGTACAATATGTGAAAGATTCATGTGGTGTTGAAATAATCGGAAAAACGAGTTTCCTGTGGGGACATTTTAAACGAATGTACACTCAGGCCTAGCAAACAACTTGGAAATTCGGAGAAATTTTAGTCCAAGACTTTCTCTAAAAAAGAATCTATAGCAGATGAAAGTAAATAATTGATTGCAATTTTAATCATCATTTCAAGTTCGTGTTTTGTATTATGGTTTTTGCTAATCTTAGCTGCTCATATAGGATAGTAACTAATAGTTGCTGTCTACTTATACTAGTCAGAAAAGTTGTTTTATAACAGCCATACTTGCAACAATGCAGATAAAGTGTTTATATACTGTGTGATTATGTTGAATATAAAAACACACCAAGCAATAAAATCGTATGAGATCAATGTAAAGGCGCATAAACACAACTTCAAAGTCCACGTGAGTGCAAGACACCACTGCAGTGACTAGTCAGATAACATGTCTAAGAAAATCTTCTAAACGAAATGGAATGTGAAAGCGTAATGGAAACACCTGTGTTTTTTATTTTTGTCTACAGAGATATAATGGGCCGCAGAAAGTCAAAAAGAAAGCCACCTCCCAAGAAGAAAATGACAGGTAACTTGGACACCCAGTTCACTTGCCCTTTTTGCAATCACGAGAAATCCTGCGATGTCAAAATGTAAGTATCGCTCCAAATTCTTGAAACATTCATGCATCGGGGACATCCTGCCTAAAGTAACTGTCTCCTAGGGAACGAACCCGCAACACTGGAATTATATCCTGCAGCGTTTGCTTGGAGGAGTTTCAGACTCCCATAACATGTATCCTTTTAATCAACAAAAGATGCTGCCTGCTGCCAGGGATGTTTGATTTTGCTTTTTATTTAGAAGTATATTTCAAAAAGTATTAACTCTCCGAGGTCTAAGTTATCAGAGGTGGTTACTCGACCCCAACTTTATATTTTGGGAAAAGGGAAAACATACTTTTTTTTTTTTTTTTTTTTTTTTAAACTAATCACTTGAACGATTACTTTCTTTGTTCTCTGGCTGCCATGACTTGTGACACAGACATGTGATTGCATAGAGTTAGGGTTGGGTTTGTCTGTGATGATGACTTAGACCTCAGAAGGTTAAATCCACTCTGCACTTGAATACAGTTCTGGATGCACATGCACATAAAGCACTTTAATTTAAAGTAATACATTTAAGGATTGATCAACTTTGATGCTGCATGTGTGTGTTGAATTTTTGAGCACTTGGTTTGGTCCTTAACCTTTTTTCAATAGATCTGTCCGAGCCGGTGGACGTCTACAGTGACTGGATCGATGCCTGTGAAGCAGCCAACCAGTAGCATTCCTAACTGACCTTCTAACCTCAATTTCTGCTTCTTGAAGTAATTCCTGTTGAGCTAGCACAATGTAGCAAACATTTTGTTTTTCTCTTGAGTCACCTGGTGTTCTTAGTTTCTTTTAGGTTTGTTTTTTTCTTGCTGATTATGACACGTTACTCTGGCTGGGCCAGAGTGTGGCCATGTTCTTCTGACAGTAACATGTAGCTATAAAAAGATCAATGTAAATGTTTTCATATCTTATGTTAGTGAACTATTGTAGGACTTAACCTTCCCTTCTTTTTGGACCAAATTGTTATATAATAGTTTAAAATGTAACCTATGAAATATTTCTTATATATATATATATATATATATATATATATATATATATTCTCTTAGATCGTTTCAAAGATTTATTTAGCATCTAGATGCTGACATATTTAGATTCTGGTGACACAATCATAAAATAACGTTTGTCACATGTAGATTTTCTTTATTTTTTCCAACTGTGTCACTATTGCACTGAAAACATTTTTTTCCTTTTGGACCAATTTATATTTTTACTGCTAGATTTTCCTTAAAAAACAAACAAACAAACAAAAACACTTCATGTATCTCTCGTACACTACTTTGATGTATTTGTGTACTTCAAGTTGCTGACAGTAGTAAGAAAATAAAGTCATGAAAATGCTTTGTGTGTTTTTATTGCACAAAGGTTTATGAATGTTTCATGTTTAGTGAAAAGCATATTGATAAAGAAACCAAGAGCCAGCATGTCAGGGTGAAATGTTAATGAATCTGTACTTGTCAGTGCCAGTATCAGCAGGTTAGTGATGATGAAAAATTAATATGCTGTTTAAAAAAAATAAAACAAAACAAAAAACACTACATTCTTAGCTAGATTGTAAAGCTTGTACAACACTAGATGGCACACCTCTACAACTTATAAATCATGAAAGCTTTTGAATGATGGGGAGCTGAGAGGAGAAAAAAAGCATGCACCACTTTCTGTAATCCAAAGCCAGTCTGAAAGCCAGACAGCTGAAAGTAGCAAACAGTTTGAAATTGAGCTCAAATGGGATTTAAATGTTCTCGGGTTATTTCGCCCCAACAATCTCCAGCACGCAATGCTGCCATATTTGCCCCTCAGATCGAACAATTCGACTGAACCTGAAGGTCACTTCCTCTTTCATGCTGTTTTTGAGTACATTAATGGTTAATGGGAAGAGTACATACAATAGCTAACTTATTAAAGGCACGCCCATCTTTGATGGTTAGGTTCTTTGTGTGATGAAGAGGTGATGGCTGTGTTATCCACCTGCTAAACTATTTATTTATTAAAATAACAGTCTTGGTGCTTATACAAACTGTGCTGTGTGTGTGTAGACTGTTTCGTTTTGGACAGCAGTCCTAGTTTGCAGCAGTCGTTTTGACATAAAAATAGTAGGGTAGCAGGCCTAGCCAACAGTTCTGTCCAAACTGACGTCAGTGAGGTTATCTAGAAAGCATATTCTCACTTTTCCATCACATGTATGATTTTATTTAAACTGGGATTAAAAAAAAAAATCTTTAAAAGTTTAAAATGTAAGCAAGAAATTTAACTTGCTTATACAAGCAGACACCCTGTGCACATATCATGAACCCTGTGATAGGCAGTGGGACCTCTAGCTTTACAAATAACGTTACATTCAAGACATTCGGTGGGTTAAACAGTATGTTGCAGAATCTTTAAAAATTCTGCATATTTGTCATGACTCACATAAGGATATATCTGCAAGCGCATGGGTCTGCTTTGCTGTTGCTTTTCACAGCCAGTGGTGAACAAAAAATAAATAATACTTCATTATAGGTCCTGCTTATGAAAAATATCCCCCTGTGTGTGGTAAACTGTATCTGTGTTTTATTCTTTAAGTATAGCTAATAAATATATGAAGTAAAAAGGAAAACACTATCTGGACTGTACAGCAGGAGTGTCATCAAATGGAAAATATTTAAGTTTAGGTGCTCGAATGTGTAACTAATTGTTCGGGCATCATTCCAACACTGGTGGCGTGTGGCCAGGTAGAAGTGCAACAGTAAAGCCAAAGTTCCCAAAAGTCGAAATATTACAGGAGTATTTTTTGCAGTGCAAAAACAACTGGTGACCACGTACCAAACTTCAATCTGGATACCACCACACCTGCACGTACTCCTTTATAAAAACCAGAGCACCGTGTCTCTCAGAACCTTTAAAAAAAAAGAAAAAAAAAAAAAAAAAAAAAAGACTTTCTCAGTAAACAAACTCTGAAATGCTCCACAACAAGCCATGTAAATGAGCCCTGCAAAAATGGCACAATGGGTAATTTAGCAGACTTAATATGACTATTTGGTAGCGCAGGTGCTCGCGGTGAAAAAAAAAAAAAGCAATGTCCGCACAAAAGCTGCGCATCGCGATCAGTCTGTGGACCCGGAGCTTGTGTGTCATCCAAAGGAGTGGTATCCTGGAGCCTGCAGAGCTCTTAATGTGGACGTGTTCCAACTGGGTCGAAGTTCAATAGCACCAACTTGTTTCCCCTCCAGGAACTTTGCATATTTTGCTTCATTATGTTCAAACTGGACTGGTTACACGGGGGTAAAAAAAAAAAAAAAAAGAAATTTTCTAAATTACGATGCAAGTATAAAAAGATTTAGGAAAAAAAAAAAAAAAAAAACTATAACTAGCAAAAGATCAAAAAGTCTCCGCTTCAGAGCGTGGTTATTTTTAGCTGTAACAATAACATCATAAACTAGAGCGACTGAACTTGGCCACCACATTTTTTTTTTTTTTTTGTGACGGAAGGTCAGTGTAAACACATTTTTTCTCTTTTACTCACGGAAAGGCAAACAATAAGCTGAAGAGTCAAAAACTTGTTTATAAAAGATGGGAAATGAAGCAGACAATGACGTCAATCGATCTGAAAGATCTGATCATCGCAAGGACAGTCGCAGCTGGCTGTCTAAAGTAAAAGCAAAAAAAAGAAAGGTGGGTGGGGGTTGGGGTGAGGGAGGTGGGAGGGAGGATGCTGCTGTCCATGGTTTTTCCCCTTAGTCAGAGTACTGGTTGTAGCCATCAAACTCCACCTCGCTCCCGTTGTTGCAGTTGGCCTCAGTGGGGTTGATGCAGTACTTGTTGTCGTAGACTTGGCGGGGCAGGCCATAAGTGGTCATGCCCTGTTGAGAGGCCCCTTTGTTGGTGCCCATCTGCAGAGAGATTGTGGTGGTGTCACAGTCCTCCAGCTTCAGGTTCTTGTCAAAAATATGCCTCCTGGTTCCTGGAGCCGTCATGCCGGACTGTAGCAGAGAAAAGCGAGATGGAGGGTGCAGCGGTGTAAATACACTATACCGTTGCATTCACGACAGATGTGTTAACAAATCCAAAGAATCCACCAAAACTAATGAAGTGATCTGAGCAACCAATTTCTCTATATCTCAGCCTGACGTGTCTTAGTCCTCCAAATGCTATTAAAAAAAAAACAGTCAACAAGCACGAGGATGTGACTCACTAAGTGTCCTTATAATAAGATAGTCCAGTCAGAACCACATTAGTCAAAGAAAGAACAGTCATCAAATCTGTGATATGACTGTTTGGAGCTCCATGTATATGCACAAAAAGGCAAATGAGGGAGGGCAGTACTGGCAACAGATGTGCAATCACTTAGATCGGAAACAGTAGGAAATGTAGGAGCTGAGGATGGAGGTGGGTTGCAAAGTGGCTTGCAGAAGTGCAGCAAGTATGGTTAGACTAAACCCTGTCAGATCAACTCAAGTTGCAGTTCCACCTAACATGTTCCTAATGTGTCTTTTTAATAAGTGTATATATTTTGTGTAATAACATTTTATCTCTTTGATGCAACAATAAAAGGGATTTTGTTCATTTCAAGATACATTTTAAAAACGATAATACATACTAACCATGCTAGAGCTATATCGCCAAGAAACTGTGTAGTGAACAAGTGTTACTTTAGTCTAAAATTATACATCTCTTCTCACCTGGCTGGCTCCCTTGTTTGTGCCCATCTGTAGGCTGATAGTAGATTGGTCAGGGGTGTCCATGCCTATTTTGGCATCATACAAATGGCGTCGTGTCCCGTAAGAGGTCATGCCCTTTTGACTGGCAAACTGGTTAGTGCCCATCTAAATACAGAGGAAAACGACAGGATTTACATGACATGCAATGTAGTTGCCACTGTTATTCTTTGGAGAGTCTCCAAAAACATCACACTTTAGGATCACATATGAGGTGTGGTTATCGAACTGTCCATTCATTCATGCATTGTTCCTTGTTTGTTGTTAAAAAGTTGAGAAGACTGTTTGGGGAATATTCATTCAGCAAGAATCCAGCAGGGGGCACAATAACAACACACTGAGAACAGGCTTGGCCAGCAGAGCAACGCTGCACCATGACAGCTTGGCCATAACACAGTACATTACACGTTTAGCCCTTTTGCCACTCTGACCTGCAGGCCTATGATGTTACGTCCCTCCCTGAGCTTCTCGGGAGCGAAGCGCCGCTGCTGTTTCTCTGCGTACTTCACGCCTATATCGTACTTCGAGTGGAAACCTTTGGACTTGGCCTGAGAGACAGAAGTGGTGGTGACAGAAAGGAAAAATGGTGGTAATAAGAACGCACTCTTCATACCCACATTGCTTTTATTAGATCCATGCTGTTGCCATGGAAATCTAAGCAAAAAAAAAAAAAAAAGTATCAAGATCAAATAATAATGTGCAGCCAGTGGTGATTTCAGCGAGATGCCGACGTATGTGAATGTGTGTGCACCGCCGCCCTCACCATTCCAGCCAGAGCGATGAGTGTGCACTGGACCTGAGTGTGGTTGACATTCTCAAACAGATCGTTGGCCTCAAAGATGTCGTGTGGCTTCAGGCCGTACTCCGTGATGGCACGGACGAAATTCCCTATGTTTTCCAGCTGAGAGAAAGAGCAAGAATACAGGCTGGAATAAGATCTTTTGGGCATTTATACATGCCTGGATATATTGGCAGAACAATGATACTGGCTAGTCTGGCCCTGCTGACAGCTGTCAGCCTATTTGCTATCGGCAAATAGTGACATTCAGCAAAAGGCAGAATGTCCAAAAATAATGTAATAAAAGATCTGAAAGGTCCTTTAAATTTTTTTTAAACTAGATTTCTTTGTTTCCCTGGTACAAATGATGGGATCAATACAAACAAACAAAATAAACAATGAAAATATCTATCAGCATATCAACCAAATTATTATTATTTTAAACTCTTATGTTACCGGCCCAGAATTTCATAAGCAATGCATGCCTTTTACAAACTGTCTGAGTAGATGCTGTGTTTTTCTTCCTAGAATAAAACCTTGCATAGCAACAGAAAAAAATCTGTGACAGTTGCCATCTTGTAACACAAGAAGCTCTGCAGTTTCAGAAATGATCTTATTTGCCTTTTTTTGTGATCTCATGTCAGAACTGAGGCTACAGCTCGTGGGCAGTCAGCTTACCTTGGCACCAGGGCCAAGTATTAAGATTCAAGCTCAATAACTTTTGCTAAATATTGACTCTCTCGATTTGCGCCCATGCCCTTGGAGAGTGCGACTGTGTGACGGTCTGTGTGCATGTGCGGCAGTGTCAATATCACAGCGAGAACTTTCTGAAAGGCGTTTTAATCAACACTTAAGAGCTCTGTTTGCTTTTTCCTGGTCCAATACTAAGCTAATAAAAGCTGTGCTAAGATGAGCCTCATTTGATATGGAAGCTACTTTATGGAAGGTAAATAAAAGTCTTTGTTGTCAGTGCCAGTGCGGGAGACAAACCAAGTTCCACTCGGTGTGGAAAACAGGCCTGAGTTTTGAGAGCTGGAGCATTACCTGGTGCCAGTTTTGACCGGAGTGGTTGATCTTTTTCACAGAGCCTGGCTGGAGAGCATTTATGAGCCTACAAAAAGACAGAGCGAGAGAGAGATTTGAAGAAAGTTCCTTCTTTAAAAAAAACCCCCAAAAAAACCCAAAAACAAGGTGGCATCCATCCACTCACTCGCACAATAGTACTCCATCTTTCAGGCTATCCATGAAGCTGTCCCCGGTCCTTTTGCCAGTCACATCTTCAATCCACAGTCTCAGCTCCTCTTCCTTATGTGGGTCATATTTTCCTGCAAGCTGAGAAGCAGAACAGAGCAGAGATGATCGCTCAAACATGATATGAATTTTGATTTTTTTCTGGTTTTGTTGATTCAAAACAGTAAGACATTAAAAAATTAAATAAATAAAAATAAGACAGCTTCCCCTTTTATGGGCCCTGTAGAAGAACAAAGAGGCATTAATGTGTGTCTACAGTGAAATAATATCCAGTGGATCATATATACATTAAACATTTATATTGTATTTAGTGCGTATTAGACTGTGCCTGCTCTGACCAGAACAATGTAACTGTGTACAAGCTGTAAATATTCATCTAAGACAATGTTCTCCAGGCACGCTGAGATAGTGCAAGGACATGGGTATTAGAAGCCTCCGTTTAGTCTTGGGACCTAGTTAAAACAAGGTCCAGTTTCAATCTCACCCAGGAGCAAAACTGTAAAACATCCAAACAAAATACAAAAAAAAAAGCAGAGCAAAATAAAGAAAGGCCACTTTGCAAGTGATACCATTTCAAATTATGCAGTGCTAGAAGGGCTTAATTATATTTCCTCATTCAGGGGGTCACGTTGGGGGTTACTGCATAGGGTCTGCTTTGCAGCATCGTTTTATTCCCCCCCCCCATCAGGTTTCTACTTCATCTGCTGGGCAACTTCTCTCCTCAAGAGACTGCCAACTGATGCATAGTGTTCAGAAAAATGTTATACAACTCACAACAAATTTTTACTTTTTGTAAACTGATTCAACTTAAGATTATTGTAGACTAAATCTAATGATATTTAGTCAACCAAAACTAAAAGAATTTAAAAGCCTAAATTATGACTCAAAGAATTTAACAGTTTAGTCAAAAGACTGACTAAAACTAAATCAAAACTGACACTGGTCGAGTCCTCCATTAACACAAAGAAGCCTTGATGTGTACAAATCTATGGGAAAACGGTGGCTGGGTTTCCTTGACTTGTGACCTCCATAAACACTTTTTCAATGAGAATATGGTTCCAATTGCTTGTTTCCAAGTCTTATGGAACATATAGTGAAGTCCAAATATTGTCAGAAAGAGTGATAAAACAGGCCACACTTAAAGGCAGACCTGCTTTGTGACTGACAAGTTGCTGTGATGTGTGTTGTGTGTTTGAGAAGCTAAAAGTTACTGCACAATCAGAACCAAAATACTCAGACTTTAAGATGAGACTTCAACCAGTGCTGACGTCACAGCGGCACAAGTTTGTCTTTTATGTACACTCAACTCTAGATGTTCTTCTAATACATTTTATTTGATATTTTCTAGTCTTTAAATTTGAGAAATCTTCAGCAGACTGCATGTGCCACTCAACTATTCATATATTTGTGTCTCCATGTAGACGTGTGGAGAGACAGAAATATGTGTAAAAATCTCAAGTCACCTCTCATGTCTTTATATTTTTCTGGGAAAAATGGCTGCTGCAATTTATTGAAGCATGCAAACATAAAGAAAAATGCTGTATATATGGTAACGTTTGTACAATTCTAACAAGCTTGAAAGTCAACTTTTGGTATGACCACCATTCTTCAATATAGCCTGATCTCTCTTAGGCAGCTTTCTATAATTTCTTTAAGTAGGCTTCAGGAATAGTTCTCTAGGCTTCTTGAAGGACATTTAAAGCTCTTTTTTGATGTTAGCTGCCTTTTGTTCCATTCTCTGTCAAATTGATCCCACATTGCTTCAATAATGTTGACATCCCGGCTCTTGGGAGGCGAGTGCATAAGTGATAAAGTTCTCTAGTGTGTGTGTATGCTTTTGCTGCATTCACAGTGTCTTTGGGAGCATTGTCATGCTGAAAAATGAAGCTGTTGCCAATCAGATACTTGCCCTATGGTACTGAAAGGATCAAACTTGACAGTATTTTTTCAGTATTCATAATTCCATCATTTTTGACAAGATCACACCACTAGCTGAAATGTGGCCCTAACCTCCACCATGTTTTGCAGATGGCTTAACCCGTCCACTGTTATACCCCTCTCCTGACCTTCTCCATACATATTGAGATGATCTGAACCAAAAGTTTCAAATGCAGATTTATCGCTTCATCAGACTGGCTTCCACTGATTTTCTTGTATAATGTGACATAGCCCAGCCTTTTCTTCCTGTTTCGGTTCTTTAAGAATGGCTCCAATCCTTCCACTGACACCTTTTCTGATGAGATGGAGCAAAAGGACCAGATACATCTCTCAGGTTCTGAGTTAGATCTTTGCTGGATCTCTTCCCCAGTTTCTTGATGTTCCTAATGACTTTTAGATAAAGTTTATCTGCTGAAGATATTATTATTATTATTTTTTTTTTTCTTTTTAAGACCCGGCACTTTCTTTGTTTACTTGTCCCTCCTTTTAAGGACACACAGGCTGAGCTTGCTACATTTTCAGCTAATAGCTTTTTGGTGCAAAAATACAATTTTATTCCCCTCAAACTCTTGTATTTGGCAAATTTTATTTTATTATTTATCAAAAGAAACATGAACAAATTATATGTTTCTATGACAGGCTGCTAGTAACAAAACGCCAAAAGATACAATTTAAAATTGGTTCTTTTGGAAGTTGTCTGTTATGTGTTGACACAAGACTTTTTTTTAATGCTTGATGATTCAGAGGTCAGCGTTAAGTGACTTAACAAACAAAAACATTCCTCTGAAAATAGTCAGGTACAAGAATGGGACTGAAAATAAGTATAAAAAACAAAACAAAGAAAAACTCTGAAGAACTTAAAAATTATTCCTCAGGACCTCTTTTTAAAAAAAATGGCAACAAAGTCAGCGTCCTGGGAGGTAAAATATAAAGAAATGATGAGTGGCTAAAGAGTTTTGCGCATTACTGTATGAGATGGATTATTTAAGTGCACTAATTGAAAACTGGCCTCTCCGTTTTATCTCAAGGTGGAGTGCCTTCCTAAAGATTTATCAGGAAACTATGTATAATTTACACATATGTACAATAAAGTGTTATCATTCTTACTGATAGTTGAAAGTATAAGGATACTGTATGTGAGAAATTGGTAAGAGAATAGTAGACTCTGTAATCTAAAATACAACATTCAAATCCTTAAATACGTGAATAGCAGCTTCTTTCATGCCTCAGTGTCTCACAGAGGATGACGCTCCATATCTGAAAGTCTTACTATATACTGAAAAATACTCTAAGCTGAGGTGTAAAGAGAACAGGAAGGAAAATGAAATGTGGACATTTCTGCATGCAGAAACACACAGGCCTCTCCCTCTCTCTCTCCATGCATTTCCTTATTGGCACAAACACACTGCCCTAATACTTTGAATTCTGGCATGGGGGTTTAAGGCTGCCCCCCCCCCCACCCCTTCACTGCACACACACACACACACACACACACACACACACACACACACACACACACACTCAGCCTCTATTCCTGAATGTTCTGCAGATAAGTCTTCACAGTCTGGGATCAGCAGCCAACACAAACAAGTATTTCAAAGCAGCAGGGGATGGACTCCAGTCCATCACACCAAACTTGGGAGAAACAGCTTTTCCTAAACACTCCTCCCTCTGCCTGTCTCGCTCTGTGTATTCGATTGGCTGCGCTCATATTTCTCCCTCACAATCTCTCTCCTTCTTCTTCTCTCCCTTTGGGTTTTCCAGAATCTGCCCTTTTACAGCGAGTTGACTATTCAGGCACCCAATGTCCAATAAAGGCACACCAAGTCAACAGGTCCCCCTTCCAGTCGGGGGGAGTTTGATTTAATTGTGCTGTGTCTTTTGATTGCCGAACACCACTGCCACAATAAAAACTATTTTAGGCATGAAACACACAGAGAGAAAAGGCAAACAGAACAAAAAATGATCTAACTGTATACTGACGGATGTTATCGAGAGCATGTAACACTTGTAATTCCACCATGAGTGGTAATTACAATAAATAAATAAATAAATAAATAAAATCAGTAACAGTAAGATCGTAGCAAAAGCTATCAGAACATTATGCTAGCTGTCTTAGCTTAGCCAGCATTAGCTAAAAGTAGCCCCACGTGTGGCTGATCATACCAGACCAAGTAAGGCTGTGGCAGTAAATCTTCTGACTGCACTGAACTCCAGTTTGGTGCATTTCATTTCTTATGAATAGAACTTTTTATTTGATTAATGGTGGTCGGCTCTTTTTAAAGGGTTAAATAGTGGCACGTGAAGCTAAAAAACCAGTACAACCAGTACAAGATTGTCAGCAAAGTGTGTCAAGTGTGTGAATTACTCTGAAAAAAAACTCTTAATAATAAATCATCATCCCTGAGGGGACACCCAGTATCAATATATAAAGTCAGTTTTGCAGATAACTGAGGTGGAGCCCATGTTTGTCTGCTTTATATACAGTTAGGCAAATACTACAGTATATTGATTCTAAAACCATGGGTTGGCCCTTTCCTGAAGATTTGAAATAAAGGATTAACAAGACATTGTAGGATGATTAATAAATGAGAAGAAATAAAGCAATAGCGCTCTAATTCTTTTATAGTTATAATAATTTAGATTTTTGAACAATAAACTTAAAAGGGAAAATAAGAAGCCCCCAGTAACCCCAACATTTTCACAGGGATCAATAAGACCAAGAGGTTCAGCAATTGCTGGCTTCATCTCCATTGATGTATTGCATGTTTGAGATTTATCACTTTATTTTATGAGTGAATTTTCTGCTAATTTGGTGTTTTCTTCAGATGTTTTGTACTTCAAATAAATATATATTCAATAATCTTAGAGCTTACAGCCAATTTTATTTAAGGAGTCATACTGTGCGGCTACAGCATGGATTTATTAAGAAAACACATTTAATGGGATTTTGAAATATTAACCTTACACTCAAAGATCAAACTGATAGCCTGCCTTAAAGCACAACTTGTCCCAAAAAAAAAAAAAAAAAAAAAAAAAAGTGGACTGCCCTGCACTGTATAGTGATGAGTTCAAAAACAAGTGTAACAATAGGAAAGAGCTACGAAGTGCCAGTAAGCTGAAGCAGCCATGCCACACACGTCACCTACACAGCAGTTTGCAGGAGGAAAAACTGCCAGCGTTTGTCACCATAAGCTAACGGTCAGTTCGAACCAAGTAGGGCTGCTGCAGCTAAACTCTGGGTGTACTGACCCGAGCAGTGGACTGTGACAGAGAAAATTAAACAGGCTCACAAGAATGGCTCCAAAGCTTTGCTACACTATCACAGACTATTTGCCGTAACCGCTGGTGTAAATACGCGAGTTGAGCTGTTAGTGCCTGATATGTGGATTTCCGCCCCTACCTCATTTATTTGTTTGCATCGAGTCTCCTTGGATTCACTGTGTGAACTACTGGCATGGCCTTGTCTTTGCTATCTATCGCCTATCTGTCTCCTGTCCACCTGTGTTCTATCAGGACAGTGTTTTGTCATTCTTGACTTGGATGTAAACTGTTTAGAGTGAGCACACTTTCTCAGGTTCCAAGTCAGAGCCCAGTCACTCCATAAAAGGCCATTAGATGATGATCATGTACCTGTCAGTCTTTCTGCTGCATCTCTGCCCTTCTCTGATGTCATGCTGCTGGAACGCAGCATCCTGCCATTACGCTCATTTAAGCCCTTAGGCTTAAATAAAAATTTTATATCCCCCCCTCCCCCCCCAACACACACACATACACACGACCCTACTTCTCAATTTCCACTCACCGTGTGTACGTGATCGGCTTGGAAATGGCACAGTGGTGTCGGTAAAATAGCAGCCTGACTGCTGAAAGGAATGCAGGCTTCATAGAGTGTGCTGCACCTCTGCATGAGACTAAAGCACAGCTGAGAGATGGCACCATTCAGGGAAGAGGCCAGGGCAATGATGATTATAATGATGATGATCTGGGTATTGGAACAGTCACAGGCTGACCTTTGTCATTCTGGCTGTTAGCAGCTGTGACTCATCCAAACATACAGAGTCACTGCTGTCACCGCACAGGCAGAAAATCCCAGTAATTTTATTCACACTCACAAAGTGAACACGGCCTAGCTTCCCCACAACAGTGACAACACAAAAAAAAGCTTGAAAAACAGGATTGTGCATGTTTATCCTTACCCAGGTACAAACTGATTTAAAGGTGGAATGTGAGTCAACACTTGTCAGGTGATCCGGCCAGTTTTTAAAAAAAAAAAAAAAAATCCAGTAATATAATGTGCAATGGCACAACACAGATAAGTTCCACCCTGCCAAAATAGTGAGAAATTAATTTTTCAAAGTGATATATATATTATATTGTATTTGGTATATTAGCAACAATATTCCACATCCCAAAATAAATACGCTCACTGACCTAATCATTACAATCTTTCAAAGCTTACTGAATGTAATACTTCCTGTTAAACTTGTGTCATATGTAATTATGTATATGGAACTGCTTTCCAGTTTGCTCTCTCACATGCACATCCATTTAAGTCTAGGAAAAGGTTCATAAAATGTGGAGGATGTGAATTTTAATGTAGTATAATTAGTGAGGGGTGCACACTCACTAATGATACACTAAGTTTTTAATGTTGGCATGTGTGTAGTTTGCATCTAATTTCTCTGTTCAATCCCCTTTCTCACTGCACAGTGCAGCTTCAAGCTCAGCCTTTGTAAGATCACACCTTCTTCCATGTTTCAGTCACTTTTTGATTTCTCTGAGGGGAGATCAGCCAAACAACAATAACAGAGCACGTCCTCCATCATGTGCTTCACTCCTGCACACTATAAAGCCCCGACCCTGCATAATCGCACGAATCATTTGGCCACTAAAGCCTGTTTTCTGCTCCAAAACAATCACCTCCTTCACTGTGTGATCTCTTACCAAAAGACAGAAGTGTGTCACCGCAGCGGTTTTCCCAAGCACACAACCTGAAATTAAACTGGAATGAGATCACATCACCGATGATATCTTTTTTTCCCCACCCTCTCGGTGTAACGTTAAGATACATATAGGAGTTCCTTTCCAACTGTTTGATGCAGAGCCCCAGGCCAACAGCAGGTGTATTTATCTCTACGTCTTTTGCTGCGAGTTGTTTCAACATGCTGGACTATAAAAGCAGCCACCACAAACCCTCTCTTCTAGTTTCGTTGGAAAAACTGCCTATTTACAGCAAGCATAGAGAGCTTGTTGTTTACTTTGCTATTATACTGGGTAGATCAACCTGTTACTGACCCTTTGTGGACCTCTGACCCCCACCAGAGGAGCCCATGCTTCACCTACAGCGTCCAAACACACTCTGGATAACTAATATTAAAAAAAAGAAAGAAAACATACCTTACTCTTGACCTCGGCGGAGAGTCCGAAGGCTGGGCCGCTCCTGAAATGTGTTGTCATTCTGTTGGGTTTTCTTTTTTCTTTTCTTTTCTTTTTTTTTGGCTATTTACAGTGGAGCTACGGGAGAGCTTTAAAAATGGAGAAGCAGGTTAGAGCTCTCTGTCCAAACAAGGCAGGGAAAGCACGCAGAGAAAGTCCCCAACAAATCCGCGGGTATCTTTCCCCCCCTTCTCTTTTCTTTTTATTAATAATATTATTATTCGAACCAGTCGTGCTCGGACCTGCTGGTGGAGGCTTTTGGACAACTTTCCAACACTTTTCCGAATCTTTTTAAAACTCTTCCCATGTGTGTGCTCTCTGATTGGCCGCGAACTCCGTCCAATCCGGACGCAGCCCCATCACGGAGGGGAGTGATGTCACCGCTCGGGTATTGGATTTAATCAGTGTCACTTTTTCCACCTTCATACCGGTCCGGGATAATTTACACGTGTGTTAATATGCAGTTTGAAGGAGTTATGTCATTGCCATGTTCAGATCAATTTCTGTTTTCACTCAAGGTCTTAAAAGGAAATTCACGTAGCAGTAACATTTAATTCAGTAATATGAATAATTAAATATTAAGGAGATCTATAGCCTAGATAACTGCAATAAAATCTTACAGTAACATATTAGAAAAGGAAGTCTTAAAACATCTTAAAAATACACGCTTAGATATATAAAAATACTAATATATGTCTAAAACTGGTCTACTATGTTAATAGAACTACTAAAACACATTATTACCAAAATTGATTAATCACCCATCATTGAATTCAGGTGTTCCAATCACTTTCATGGCCACAGATGTAATAAATCAAGCACCTAGGCATGCAGAGTGCTTTTTCAAACATGGATCGCTCTCAGGAGCTAACTGAATTCCAGTGTGGAACTGTGATAGGATACCACCTGTGTTATATATCCAGTTGTGAAATTTCTTCTGTATTAAATATTCCATGGACCTCCAAATTTCATGTGGCCATCAGTTTAGCTCAAGAACAGTGCATAGAGAGCTTCATGGAATTGGTTTCCATGGCCGAGCAGCTGCATCCAAGCTGCATATTGCAAAGCACAACACTAAGTGTTGTTTGCAGTGGTGTAAAGCATGAGTGATGAATTGTGCTTCTCAGTCTGGTATTCCGATAGATGAGTTTGGGTTTGGCAGTTGTCAGGAGAACAGCACTTGTCTAACATCGTCATTGTGCCAAGTGTAAAGTTTGGTGGAGGGGGATTGTGGTGCGGGGCTGTTTTTCAGGATTCCGGCTCGGCCCCTTTGTTCCAACAAAAGGAACTCTTAATGCGTCAGCATACCAAAACATTTTGGCCAATTTCATACCCCCAACTTAGTAGGAACAGTTTGGGGATGGGCCCTAATATAAGTGTGCACATTCTAATATAAGTATGCACCAGTGCACAAAGCAAGACCCATAAAGACATGGATGAGTGAATTTGGTGTAGAAGAACTTATTTGGCCTGCAAAGAGTCCTGACCCCAACCTGACAGAACACCTTTGGGATGAATTAGAGTGGAGGTGGTGAGCCAGGCCTTCTTGTCCAATATCAGTTAGTGTCTGACTTCAAAAAAGTGGTTCTTGAAGAAACGACGACTACGACTACTTTTGGCCATATTGTGTATGTAATATACCAAGCAATGATAAGCGACAATGCTAGTAGCGGTTTTCTACTGAAAAGGTTCAGGTCCCTAATCATTTCTTTACTGCATCTCAGTCATGAAATGACCAGTGCTAGTGTCAAAAAGTAGTCACAGCTGCCATAGTTGGTGAAAAAGAGCTGTACGAGCCTACAGCTAAGCAAACCTTTGAGATTAATGCTAACAATCAGCACACTAACATACTCACAATGAAAATACTAACATGTTTTGCAGGTACTGTTTGCTCTGTTCTGTATCTTAAATTAGCATGTTAGCATTTGCTAATTAGTACCCAACACAATGCAAAATGGAGGTTGGTGAGTGTGAGAGGGAAAGGATTTTACCACTACCCTCCAGTGACCCCATCAGATCCTCAGATGAACAGTAAAACATTATATATTACACTGATTTTTTTATTCAACAAATGCTAAGCTAAAATGCAGACACAGTATGTGAAAAAGTGCTCCCAAGTAGCTTCCCCTACAGCAGTCAGGCACTGATCAAGGACTTAATCAATTTATCATCAACATGTGTGAGCATCATCAGTTGTGTCAGTTTGCTTACTGGTCTGGAGTGTTCAGGTGTGTGTTTACACGATGTCTAGGAGGAAAGACATCGGCAATTATCTTAGAAAAGCAACTGTTGATATCTGTCAGTCTAGGAAGGGTTTTAAGGCCAAATCCAAACAATTTGAAGTCCATCTACTCTGAAGAAGATTATTCAAAACATGCAACACCATCGCCAATCTTTCTAGGAGTGGAAATCCCAGCAAATTCAGCCCGAAGTCAGATTGTGCAATACAGAAAATAAAAGAGCTACGTCTCAGACTCTACTGGCTTCTGTTAGCATGTTAAATGTGAAAGTTCAGTTAGAAAAAGACTGAACAAAAACGGCTTGTTTCGAAGAGTTGGCAAGAGAAAGCCTATTCAGTCTAAAAAGAAAATGGCAGCACGTTTTTGGTTTGCAAAGTTTCATCTGAACAAATCTTGTGGAACAACGTCCTTTGGACAAAAACACCTAAGTGGAGATGTTTGGCCAAAATGTGGAGCTCTATGTTTGAAGAAAACTAAACATAGCATATTAATACAAACCTCTCATACCAACTGTTTGTTGTTGAGTTGGCCATCAGCTCCTCTGTATACCGAAGTATTTCACAGTCAAATGTAAGGCCATTTGTCTGACAGCTAAAGCTTGGATGAAATTAGGTCATGCAACAGGACAATGATCCCAAGCACAAGAGCAAATGTACAACAGAATAACTGAAAAAAAGAAAAGAATCAGGTGTCTCTACAAGGTGATGAATCGAGGGTTGTGTGTAGTTTTCACACATGGCTTATGCATTTTGTCTCAGTTTTTGTAACCGTGTGTAATGCATGGTGATGTTGTTCGTGTCAGGTTGTTTTTAAATCACTTTAGAACCTGTTAAAGATCAGATAATGTTTATTATATTTATTACAGTTTAAAAGGTGTATTTTCTCTTTTACATGGCGAAACATAGACCAAAATCAGTATAAACCTAGTGCTATCATAGGTTTGATTGAATTAGCTCCATTAGCGTAAAGAGTTTATAGAAGTCCTTGATGCGTGTCTTACCCTCTCTCTCTCTCAGCTTTCCTGTCTATCATCACTGTTGCTATCCAAGAAATGCCAAGAAAATAATTTTTTTTTTAAAAAAAGCCAGTAACTTAGTAGGCTGTAGATGACATTGGCCTTGGCTCAGGCGACAGAGCGGGATATCTACCAATCTGATGGCTGGTGGTTTGATTCCTGACTCCTCCAGTCTGCATGTTTAAGTGTCCTTAACCCTGGAGAACCCATGGGGTCAAATTTGACCCCATGGTTTCCCTAGAAAACCAATGGGGTCGGCTCTGACCCCATGTGTTCTCCAGGGTTGAAGAGTGTGGATGTTAGACAAGTCACAGAATCAAAGCACTGCTTGAATAAAAGTGTGAACCGGTGAATGAGGCTTATGGCAGAAAGTACTAATGAGTGTTCAGGTAGAGTAGAACAGCACCAGTCAATCTACCATCTGTAGAATTAAGTATTTTGTTCAATGTAGTTTACAATCCCGCCAAGTTGTGTGAATTTAAATGTGGCAAAGCGACCTAACCATGAGGTTTGTAGTTTCTTAATCGACACAATCATCCTCAGCTGACTGAAGTAATCAGAACACTTAAAGGACTGGTTCTGGCTGAAATTTAAAGTTTTGCTATTGATTTTGAAGACAACATTCCAGAACAGATCTGGAATGTTTGACAGGATCCAATGAGTGTTTCCATGTTAGTTTTCAAGCCAACATAATAATAATGGATTGCATTTATATAGCGTTTTTCTAGACACTCAAAGCGCTTTACAATTCCTCTATTCATTCACTCTCACATTCACACACTGGTGGAGGCAAGCTACAGTTGTAGCCACAGCTGCCCTGGGGCAGACTGACAGAAGCGAGGCTGCCATATCGTGCGATCGGCCCCTCTGGCCAACACCAGTAGGCGGTAGTGTCTTGCCCAAGGATCTAATGACCAGGACAGACAGAGCTGGGGATTGAACCGGCAACCTTCGGGTTACAAGATGAGCTTCCCAACCCCCTGAATCACGGTCGCCCCAAACCCCAAACATGGATGAGAAGTTATCAAAATACTTTGTTATGTCAGAGAATAGAGTGCTCATGCCCGTACACTGCTGTGGGACTTTTTTTTCCGCGTGCTTGACATGTGTTTGACTGTGCGTAAAAGCTACTGTAGTGTGCCTGACGTCACCCTGGGAACAATGAGGTGGTTTTCCTGTTTTACTCCAGAGCGTTAACTCTTCTTTCCCCCATAGGCGGGCAGACGACAAGGAAAGGAATGCAGCAGATTCAGGGGGGTCCCTGTAACAGGGAGCCAGGGAGGACAGGGAAAGCGACTCCCAAGTAGAATGATTCATTCCCTCTTCTCTCTTTTGAGTGCATTTGAACGTTAAGATTATTGCTGGCATGCCAGACTCAGAGAGGAACGTTCTGGAAAAGCCAGAGATGGATGAAAAAGAGAGGAACAGAGAGCAGGATGTGTGGCTGTGGTGGTTGGGATACCCAATAAAAGAGTGCAAATAACTATTGGATATACACTGTTACACTGTAGCAATGCAAGGGCTTCAAGTCAGACAGTGGCAGATTTATACAGACCCAGCTGAAATTAATTAGTGCAGAGCACTGGTCTGCATGAGAGACTTTTGGAGACCACAATGGGATTGGGATGTTCACAGTCTAGCATGCCATAGCTACAATCTGTCATGGTAATCCAAAGACTGAAAATACACATCACAGGACCTAAAAGTTCCTTCTCAGTTTCAGGAGTTTAGAACCCAATTGATATCCACCCAGACGGACCAGTATTGATCAAGGGAAAATAGTGGGTCTAATGGCAAAATTTTCCCTCCATATAATGATGATTATATACAGGAAGGCATAACTGTTTCTGTTATTCTTGGACAAGGTTTGAATTCCATTAGCTTAAAGGAATCATTAAGAATGTGGTAAAGGAGCCATGTGGTTGTTTTTCATAATTCAGCTGATGGAGGAGTCCAAACAGTCGGTGCTCAGTGGAGCCTGATTGGCTTGCTGTAGAATACCAGAATTGGCAGGTCAACCTCTGATGCCCTTTGCTTTTCACAGATGTGAGCAGGTTCACCCTGAGCACATGTGACAGATGTGAAAAGGTCTCGAGAAGTTGAGGAGAACCTTGTACTACCTGTAACATCGGTTCGTGTGACCAGTTTGGTGATGGGTCAGCAATGGTCTAGGCAGGCATATCCATGGAGGGACACACATAGGGTGCCGTAGCCTGACCTCTACAGGTTAGGCTATGGCACCCTAACTGTGTCAAGATGAAATTCTTTGGATCCAGTGTCAAACACTACACAGGTGCAGTGGTTCCTGGGTTCCTACTAGTGCATGACAATCCTCAGCTTCCTGTGGGAAGAGCATAGAGGCATTTCACTGTAAGATGAAGGAATTGATACCATGGACTAGTCCCCACACTTGCCTGACTTAAATCCAACAGAACACCTCTGGGACATTATGTTTTGAGTTCCATGAACTCAAAGTTGCTCCAATGACATCTCAGTAGCTTGAAAGCATTTAGCTTCATGTGCAGAAGGTGGTCATTGTCCATAGCATTAACCATGGACAATGACCATGGTTAGCCATGCTCATTTGGATGACCTCTGGGTCAGCTGATGGAGGAATCTTAACAGTATGTTGACTGAAATTGAATTCAAATAGCACTTGTTTTATACACTATAAGGACGGAAGGAGAACCTACACAGTACACCTACAGGAACTTTTATGACATTCATTGTGAATTGGTTCCTCTTTGTGGCTATAACAGCTTCCACTCTTTTGGGAAGTTTTCCTACTGGATTTTGGAGTGTTCCTGTGGGAATCTTCTGCCCATTCATCCTGAAGGTCAGACTTTGATGTTAGACGAGAGAGCCTGACTCACAGTCTTCATTCTAGTTTGTCCCAAAGGTACTTTATAGGGTTGATGTCAGAGATCAGTGTAGTCCTATAAAGTTCTTACAAATAAAACTTATCCAACAATACATTGCCATTAACAGAAAAGTGCCTTCCTTAAAAACTCACACAATATCTAAAGCATTAAGATTTCCCTTCACTGGAACTAGGGGCTCAAACCAACTCTGGAAAAACAACCGAATACCATTACTGAATTCAGCGATAGAGGTGTGTCACCCAGTACTGCTGCTGCCCATACTTACTATATAAAGCATATTCTGTAATGAATCGTGTAACAGTTGCATTTTGGCCTTGTTCTATTGAAAAAGAAAGTTTGGAATTTTGTGGCAAAATCAATGCAAACTGAGAGAGTAAAGGGAAATTTAATAAGGCTGTAGCTCGCAGTGAGGCTGCAAACATTTCAGTACCTGTAGGTGAGTTAAAGACTCAATGTCCACGTTGTAATTTAAGAAAGACTTTTGTTTGTTTGTTTGTTTCTTAGAATGCATGTCTTTTTTGGAGCAGACTCATTTGTGGAAGAAATACAAACTTGGAGAAGGCTTTAAATTATTTGTTAAAAAGTTTGTTAAGGTGTCAGCTAATTTGCTAAAATGCCAGCTAAAGCAATTAGATGCTGCCAAAAGGCAAAATATAGCATCCAGTTGCAGGGATGGCTATTCAGCCTCCTCTGGAAGAATTCCTCTGCAAAGCACTAAACCCCCAATTTTGTCCCAGAGGTCACAAGTAGCACTCAGTGTTGTAGCTCGCTGCCATCTGTTTTAAGTGTATGTGTGTGTGTGAGAGATGGAGAGAACAGGTGAAAAATAGGCAAATTGTAAAGCACTTTGGGTAAAAGCACTACATAAATGCAGCCACGGGGCACTGCGGATGCTGCTTGCTCTCTCAGAGTGTCCTAACCTGACAGTTTGGTTGCTTACAGCACTTATGAGTAAGAGATAAAAGCACTTGAATTATAAGATGAATCGAGGTGAAACCTTGAATGAATGTGTGAATTGCAATCAGCTGATGTAGTTGGTAGGGTAACAGTGATGGGAAGTGAAGCATCAGCTCCAAAGCTGTGATTAAAGAAACACTTTAGATTAAATATTAGATTAATGTCTTTAGCTCTACACTTTTAATGCAAGTTGTTATCCACCAGAATTATGCTGTAGAAGTGTAAAAATGTAAAATGCTAAATGTAATAAAGTACAGGGACAATGAGAAGAACATATAACAATAATATCGTAGTTTATGAAAATGCTACCTGTTGAGTTCAGCGCATCAGTAACAGGCTTAATGCTGAGATTACTGAAAGTCCAATTAAAAGAGTAGAGAAACATCATAATGGACCTCATGAACTGGTTAAAGCACAACCTTAAAATCTCACAACATAGTAAAAGCTGACACTCCTAACCTGAAAGCAAATCAAACATTATCAAAGCACAGTAGATTACCATAAACAGCCTGTTAGAATATAGAAATCTGGATTAATTCTGCGTGCCAGGAGATGTGCTCATTTATGCACAATCACATTCCCTCATGTGCACACGCACACACAAACTAAGCGAGGGTCTTATAAACATTTCACAGGGAGAAGAAGAAGCACACACATGGAATTTGGACGCTTTATTTGGGCATGATGGGAGAAGGGAAGGGCCTGAGCTAACTGGGAGAGGGATAGAAATGTAATGCCTCGTGAAAGAGGAATCCCTCACACTAAAAATAACAGAATACAGTCAGATATTTACTGTACGGTGGGCTTTACTGTTTATGCTGGCTCCAGTTCATCTGACACCTAGGCTAATAGGCTACTTCTGGGCACATTTATTGTGTGTCATGTGGATGGATGACTAAAGAGTCTTGGTTTAGGGATAATGGTGTCACAATTTCATAAACTCAGCGGAGAAGTATTGCAGTAATGTGCTTTTGTATTTACAGTATTTTAGTCAGTCATATTTTGTGACTGGACATTTTTTCACTTTGAGCAATCAGTCCTCTTGACAAAGGAGCAATTTTAAGTGCCCGGTGAGTTAGTTTACAATTTCCAAGGTGACTGAAACATACTGTACACGCATGGCCCAGTTCAGAGAAACTATTTCAAAGTCAGTGGATACATCATCGGACAAACTTCTTTGGGCTGGGGGTGGGGTGTCTTGGATGGTTGAAGAGATCTGGGTGGATTATAGAGATATGCTCTGAAGGCGCGAGGTTGAGAAAAAGTCCCGAGTCACAAAACTTGACGAGGTGCAGACAGAGAGTTTAAAGGGGCTTAAAACTATTAAGGAAGAAAGATGCAAAAATACAGAATGGGAGGGAAAGAGGAGATTAGTGAAGTTTCTGAAACTCAGAAGGGCATTTCCGCTGGAAGCTGTTTGTCCCTCCACCCACCGACCCCTCTCCCAACTCCTCTTGGGTCTGGCTATTTATGGTAGAAGCCCTCAAGATCCTACGTAAGTCTGAGGACTTCTGAAGGCTGAGTTCATGGCATCATAATTCCAACCTGTCGCTAGAGTAGGAGAGGAAGCTCTAAACATACCTGGATTTGGTCAACAAGCCCTCAGGCGTCAGCTCAGACCTATTCAATCAGTCCTGTCATATTCTTGCATACGTGTCTCTGGTACTTTTAAAAATAAAATGTTGAACAAAATGTTTTACCTGACTCAGGGACTTTCAGCACTCTGTTTATGTTTGCACTGGACAGTGAAAGTTATTGCCACTTCAACAGCTTTCACTTTTTACGAGCCAGTATTGCAGTGATCATCACAGTACTCGATTCTTTTGCTCCTTTCATTACTTAGGCTCTGACTGACACCTAAAAAGATGAACAGTTTTTCAATGGAGCTGTCTTCAATCTCCATATTTCATACACAATTCACCTCCACTGGTTTTACTTTTTCCATGCTGGTGTACCTGACACTTACGGTGCAGAACCTGGACTGTGCTCAGTTCTACTGCTGCTGCTTTTAGTGGTTACACCTTAAGAGAGCTGTGCATTAACAAATGCCCACAGACTTCAATGAACTGAAGCAACGTTGTAAAGAAGAGCGAGCGAAGATTCCTCTTATAAAGTCATCTAGAAATCCAACACTTTCAGTTATTGCTGCTAAAACTGGTTCTTCTATTGACTCATAAGGTGTACTTTGGATTTTGTTAAATAAATAATGAGTCAGCCTAATATTTGTTCATCTGAAGTTGTATATAAATACTTAATAAATACTTTAAGACTTGGTATGTACTACATTAATATTGTGTACATATATATGTATAGATATACATACATATACACACACACACATATGTATACATATATACATATATATATATATATATATATATGTATACAGACAAGCAGAAGAAGATGGCCGTAGTGATAGATGTAGCAATACGGAATGACAGCAACATCAGGAAGAAGGAACACGAGAAGCTTGAGAAGTACCACCAAGGGCTTACAGAAAACTGGAGATGATGTGGAGGGTGAAGGTAATAGTGGTCCCAGTGGTAATCGAAGCACTAGGTACCGTGACTCCCAAGCTAGGTGGTGGCTCCAGCAGATCCCAGGAACAACAGTCCACAAGAGTGCAGTCCTAGGAACAGCTAAGTTACTGCGCAGGAATCTCAAGCTCCCAATCCTCTGGTAGAGAACCCAAATTTGAAGGATAGACCGCCCGCAGGGGCGAGAGGGGAATTTTCTTTCTTTTTTTTTTTTTAAATACATATATATATATAGAACCTTGAAAGAGGATGTACCTTATTCTTACAATGACTGTAAGAATACCTTTCAATGTTGCCTCAAGCTTTTTCAGCCTCTAGGACTTTACATTTCAACAAAAGATTAAAAAAACTCCTTCAACTCTTCCAAGGCCTTTAAAGATGCAGAGTATAAAATCTCACCCCTAAGCACTAGATGTCAGTAGATTGCAGATTGCAGTCAAGTGAATTTATACACAAATGAACTTGACATCTTCCACAAACCAGCGCCCACTCCTATCAATATTTAATGGATTATTTCTAATTTTATGAGAATGCTTAATTCTTTGGAACATGTAATTTTACACACTAATCAATGTATGTTTTGTGAGCACATTTAACTGACTGTACGTTTAACTTTCCCTCTTCATAGAGATTTAACGCTGACATTATTGACTTTTTACATCAACTGGCCTTTAATTTCTTTTACTTCTTAACAGCTTTCAGTTATAACCCTCACCTTTATTCAGCTTTTACTCTTACACTTACATGTCCACTGCTTTCATCTCTCTTTTCAGTGTTTACACTCCGAATGGCACTTTCAGATCTCCAAGCGTCACCTGCACCAGATCACCTGCTGTCAGTACTTATTCTTTTCACATCAGCTGACACCTTTCCATCTATACACTTGCACTAGCACTCTAATATCTGGGTTTCTCCTTAGTTCCAGTTGTGAACATTTGCAGCCTGTCTTTATTTTCGCTTGTTTTCCTCTATGTCCAGATCTTGGCTCTCACTCACATGCTAGAACAGGCCAGTGACACCTTTGGCTAAAATTGCTGGTGTCAGTGAGGTGCTGCTTGTTAGCGTGTTTGTTATAAAACGATGCCCAGGCCAGGGGTTTTTAAGCACCTTGTAAAAGTGGACTCCGTTTATAGCTCCTCCAAAGTCTGGAATGTTTATTTGAGTTTTTCTTTTTTCTTTTTTCTTTTTAAATGTCTGTTTTTGTTTCTCCATGTCTGGGAAAGGTCTTCAGAATAAATTCCTCTTGAAATAGACATATCCCTATAATCTATTTATTTTTACATAACTATTACTTGCTCAATGTTGTGTCTGGCTTGTGCTGCATACTAGGAGCAAGCTCAGATATTGGACCTTGTAAAGACAGGGAGAGAGGAGACTTGGCATTTACAGACATGAATTCATTAAGTTAAAATGTCTTACAAACACACAGTTGACGTAAGGTAAACACCCATAGGAGACGGTATTTTCTCGGGGAAATCGGCTGTGCTGTGAAAACCAGAGAGCCCATACAAAATGTATGCTACGTTTAAAAAAAGAAAAGCGCTGACGGATGATGTGTTTTTGTAACAGGCAGGTGTGTTTCTCTGTGTACAAAACACACAGGTGATGAGATTCAGCCCATACATGACTGAAGTTAAACAGTGAATGTGCATTGTAGTAGCAAGAGGAAATGTTCATTGAGTCTGTTATGTGACCTTTTTTGGTAAAGCTTCTCAAGCACGGACTCTGACCAAACCCCTTGACCGATTGGTACACACACACACAGGAGATGGTTTCAATCACAGACCTCTACAGTGGCTCAGACCCCTCCTCCAAATTTTTCACTTTCCGTGCTCCTTCACGGGTCTCTTTCATCCCCATTTCGAGCAATGCTCTCCTCCCTTTTATCTCATAGCGAATGTCTCAGTCCGTGCTTCACCTTTCCTTTTTTGTTGAATATCTCCATCATTTTCCTCACAAACACTTTTTAAAAGAAAACACAGAGCAGTGGTGCCAGCTACCAGTAGTTAGTTTTGGCTTGCCTAAGTAGAACTGTCATACTACTGACTGCTGACAAATGACTGGACAGGTTACACCACAAACAACAGGTCATGCTGACGTCAGTGTTTTTGATAACACTTTATAATACATCCTGTCACTAAAAGTGTAACTAAATGGAATTTCAGTGTATTGTATTTGAAATTACAATCTAATTATATTTACCTATAAATACTGAAAAGTCGGTGGACTAGAATAATGGGGTAACAAATGTATAAGTATGTTTTACTGTGCAATTTCATGGTAATTTTGCAGAAAAACAAACAGTATTTCTCCATCTTACATGTTAAATGCACCGTATTTGTTGGGTGCGGGTCATATTATGGAGTGGAATAATCTTCATTATACTGATGTGCATGATGGGTGTTCTATTATTCAATTGTCCTTTTATTTTACTAATACAAATGTAAGTCCAACTTACTTCTGTTTCCTGTTCAAACACAAACTAAAGTAAATTTAAGTAAAGTATAATTAAAAAAACTGATTGTTACTACTTTATTCTAGTGTACACAGGTTTAAGTATATACAGTATAATTACATTGTAATTAAATTACACTGAAGCGCCATTGAATTAGAGGGGAGTTGTACCTGTAGGCACCCGCCATATTATAAAAGTTTGCATAATGAAAATAGAAATTTAGAGTCAAAATAAAACTCCAACATACTGGTTTTCTATGTTTTCAACTTTATTGAAGAAAAAAAAAACCCACTTCAAGTAAGTCTCAGCTTTCAGCACTACAATTATGTGATGATTAGTAGTGGTCATTGTAGACAACAACAGCCTGAGTCACAAGGTAATGCTCGGACGAGGACCCCGAAGGCTGCGTGCGTCTCCGTGTGTGTGTAGTGTAGGCTGTTTCACATTAAAATCTCCAGAAAATATAACAAGATCATTGCATTAAAACACAAAAACAGACAGAGGATGTAAAAGGAGAAGCCACACTGGCAAATCATTCACAGGAGAAAAAGGGGAAAAAAAGAAAAGACGTGATCATCACTGAACTTTATCATTATAGAAATCTTCCAGATTCAGCCGATTACATTTCATTGTACAACCAGAAAACAAAGAACGACAAAACTAAAGGAAAGAATGTTTCGTCTTGTACCGTGAATACCCTTGAGAGAAACTGAAGTTTAGCATACAACTTCCACCAGCTCAGAAGCAACCCATTTAATATCAGCATTCTTTTTGTCTAAATTTCTGTCTATTTTGAGACCCCAATAGAAAAGCTCAGCTGTAAGGCCAAAGCGTATTTCATTTCAACATATGCTTGTTGAGCATGTGGAAGAACAACCTAACCGCATTCCAAGCAAACTGGTGGAGGTTCAAATCCAAACTTGCAATTTTGTTCCAAATATATCAGAGTTTGATCACAGGATGATTTTTGCTAACTTTTTGATATATATACATACAGCTAAGCAATTTCTCTTTATGAAATGCCATAACAAATAGTGGCAATCTGGCTGTTGTAAACAAATAAAATAATTAGTACAGAATACAGATCACAGCCTTATATCATTCCACTCACTGTCTCTTTCCAAAAAGCCCCAAAGTGTGCGACAGAGATCTTGAAATATATTCTGTAGAAAAACCCTGACAGGTACAAAAACTCTATTTGTCCAGTTCGCAAAAGAGCTACACAACAAACATCCCAACTGTGTCCTTTTTACATTGTGCATGAGACATGTGCCAGAGAGCAGTCTCAGTCTAAACTCATCCAAAAAGAGCAATACGCTACAACAAGAAGCGTATCAGCATCACTGCTCGGCCGAGTCTCAGTAAAGTCTCCTGTGCTCTGTAGTTCAGACTGAATATTCACAGCTTTGATTTCAGGAGGCTGGAGAAATGAGACACTAGCCTTCCCGTCTACTACGTGTACAGCTTAAAGAACTTGTGTTTAAAAAAAACAAAACAAAACAAAAAGAACTTCATTTTCGACATCTGCAAGATCATTTCAATGCCACTAAATAACCTCTCGCAACATTCAGATATATACCCTGCCCAAAAAACGGGCTCCCCTGCTGGGATCAGCTTTGGGATTATAATACTTGGCCGGATTAATCACTGTGCAGGCAGGTTATAAAAATATATATACACAGAGTATACATAAGGAATATAGAGGAAATAATCACTGGATATTACATTAGAAAGTTCATGCTAATTCAAATCTGACTGCATCACATCCACCGTTTGTCTAAAAAGGCACAAGATACTGTAGCCCCTCCTTAGCGGTGACAGACAGAAATACAGGAGAGTCACAGCCCCACGGGGAATGTGCTTTATATTTCCACAGTGAAAACAGCAGCAGAGATTCTCAGACTATTTTAAACATTGATCCAACGAGACAAAGACTCGAAGGAGAAATCCACCAGTTTAACACTTCATAGTGTGTGTGTGTGTCTGTGCAGGTAGCGTTTGTTGGGAGGAGGGGGGGGGGGCTGAGGCTAAAAGAGAAAGGGTTTTATTTAAACGCTATATAATTAATGTTTAGTTTAAGTTGTGCAAGGATGGAAAAATTTATTAAATTAGATTTTCTTGCAGATTTTTAGGGATATGTAGTTACTGTCATTCATTTTTGGATGTGAATGCAGCTCAAGTTTAAATAAAACCCTTTCAAGTGAAGAAAGTACAAACCTGCAACCTGTTATTTCAAGATTTGATAGCAAAAAAAAAAAAAAAAATCCCAAACCTGAAACATCTGCTGTGTTTCTGTCTGTCATGAAATCAGCTGTTAAGAATTTGCTGACAGAAGAACTGATGAATCTGTAAGAACTGAAGTCTGTAAATCTGAGTAATGCCAACTGGCCTACGGAAAGTGTGGTAACATCTTAGCCATACAGTACGCACAACTTACCTACTGTATGCGTATACACTGTACAGACATGCAGGTTGAGGGGAAACAATCAAAAAATACAAGTAGTACATGCTTTGAGTATGCTCTGAGAGGACAACACATTTTGGAAGATACCCAGCCCAGCCCCACCCAACCCCTTTAGCATTAGATTAATGCATTTAATATTTAGATGTTAGTCATCTATTTACCCTATTCACTAAGGCGTCACAGAAATATGTCAATCGTACCATGCTCTATCGTGACGATACATTTTATACAGTAAAGTAAATCATGCAGATTGCCACGTTGCTTTCTGTTGTCGCAGACCGGTCCATCGAAATTCATGTTCTTATCTGCCTGACAATTTTTGAAAAAACTAATGTAAATAATAAAATGGCATATTGCTACCATTCCTATTGCTCAGATTCTGCAAAAAGGACAAGCACCACCATGGTGTTTAAAAAAAGGGCACTGAATACAGATTACAGATCAAGATTGCACGCTATGCAGTGCATGTGCAAACAAGTGGAACAAGTAAATGTGGGTGAGTCTTCTGACTGCTTTCCACTATTAGAGTCACTGAAAACAGGGTGGATAAGCGGGGGGGGGGTCTAACTACAAAAACAAACAAACAAACAGACAATAAACAACACAATTAGAAGCAGTTTAGTGAAGCTGCTCTGCTGCACTGCACTGGCTGGGATAAGCTCTGAAGACAGAGGGAGAAGTCGCTCTGAGCCAGTAATGTTGACACAGATGAAGTCTTGAAAAATAAAAACATTTTTTTCCTTTTTTAACAGGGAAAAAAAATAAACAGCTGATTAATTCATGAGGACGGGATCGACAGACTCTTTTGTAAGGCAGGGGGAGAGGTAGAACGAAAATGCTGGAGCTCAATCATGGAGCCCTACCCAGTGAGGCAGAGGGTTGCAATGGAAATGATATTCCTTTGATTGCTAATGACAAGTGTTAAATTAAAGTGTTAAATTAAAAAAAAAAAAGAGCCATCATGAAGAATACCGAAAAGGCAAAACTGTCCTGTTAGGAGCGAAAGGTGTAAGGGAGTGAGTCTCTGTCTCTCCTGCATGCATATTCTGTGTTTTACATAGAAACTCCAAATGATAACGACGCTGGAGGGGCATGGCTGGTGATACAGGTAGGTGCCACTTGTTACGAGGAGGCCACAGCAGGTGATACTGTAGAAGAGGCATTCATGGTGTTTTTTTTCCTGTCTCTTTTTTTGTGAGGTTTGATGAGTTTAAGACAAGAGCCCTATAGATTCACAAACACTGTACGGGTCTGACGGATGAATTAGTCACTCTGCAGGCCACGAGTGTGGACGGAGAATGATGAAGAAGCCTCGAGTTGTTCAGGAGCAAAAGTGAGTGCAATTGTTTTTTTTGTTGTTTTTGAAGGGGGCTAAGCAGTAATGTAATGGGCGATATACTCCTCTACTGTTATTGCTTTCCTGTTTTTTTCCCTTCCCCTCACGCCCCCTCCCACAGGCACTTCAGAGGATTGGGCTTTGGCTGAAGTTGAGTGTGAGAGCAGGCTGTGGGGGAGATGACAGAGGATTGGTGGTAGTGACAGGAGTAACAGACAGAGTTAAAAGTGTGCTTTTGAGCTCTACCTTGTCGTCTGAAAGCTATCACCCAGCAAGATACTAATCTGTCAGTGAAAAAAGTTGCAAACGCTGGTGCTTGTCCTGTGCCAGGGTGAGAACCTGAGGACTCTTAGCCCAGGCCACTAGCTGACTTCAAGAAGATCAGGGGCTGAGATTGAGGGTGAGAGGGAAGCTGAGGCTTTATTAAAAGAGCGAGGTTCCTGGTTGTCCAGCTTCCCTCCATGCTTATTGTCTGTGTCTACAAATCCTGTGCTCTACACCACCTCAGTCTGTATGGTTGTTTGTGTGCTTCTTATCTAAGGAAGATGACGCCTCTGCTTCTACCTTGACCTTTCGCCCTCCTCTCCCAGTCAGGACCTTGTAGCAGCCCCGAGTGATTTTGTACATCCAAATAATGTTCAAGACATCCAGGGCAATGCAGGAGGTGATCCATGCCACCTGGGCACCCAAGCCCAGCCGCTCAAACTCCGGAGTGCCAAAAGTGGCGAATACACTGGCCCAGTAGGATGGCATGACTGCAATGCGCACCAGGAAGAACACCACAGCCATAGCAACCCCATTTAATACCACCAGCCGGTGTGAGCGTGGGTACTTTAATGCCTCGAAGAACCACCTGGAGGAGAAAGAGCCATTAGGAAATGTCAGGGAACAAGATATGTCTGCCATATGGTGTGAAGGGGATCCTGACAAGTACATATTCATAAGTGAGGATGACTCACCTTTGGTTCACAAATGGTGTGGATAGCTCAGAAATGAGACGGAAATTGGCAAAGTAGGGAAGGACACCACGGGTCTGCGAAGAGCAAACAACACAGATGATGAGGAATTTAGGAAGCAGAAGGACACAAAAACAACAAGAATCCGGTTTCAGAAAAATGAGCCACTCACCAAAACATATCCGTAAGCATAGAGCGCCGCCAAGTGGTGGCAAACGAAAAAGCTGTCCCCCATAGTGCTCCAATTACACGCTAGCAGCACCAGGTCTGGAGAGCAGGTGGAGACATTGGTCATTAAGCTAGCAAAACATTACACAGCTGACTTTAGAAGAAAAGAACAAAGCCCAGGCTGAACTGAGTCTAACACGAACACAGAATACTCAGGACTTTGACTCTAAAAATGACTTTGACATAATCACTTTGTGATCAATTCATCAACAGATGAATTAAAACTGACAATGGAGCTGACAATACATTCATAACTATAATCAAGTTATAAAACCGCAACTGCAGATAAGGAGAGCAAGAACAAAAGAACAACGAACACAAATTTGCAGAAGAAACTGAAGGAGACATTTATGGTCATCCATTTTCAACAGCAATCATGCAGCATTTTCATAGACTTAAGCATTTAGTCCATGAAATATGTTTTTATTTCTCATTCTTTTGAGAGAACAATCAAATTGGTATACTAGTGGACAATTTCCTTTCCTAGTATTTTCAAAAGTTCAGTCGCTGATAATGAGCTTGCTCTGGACATTTCCCTACCATCACGATGACCAACCCACTCATGTGGCCATTATTTGGCTGCATCATTCCACAGATTCCCCTGCTAATTACCCAATCTCATATTCGACTGATGCCACAGTTTTATCAATCCCTGTAATTATAAAGGCGCAGATGGAAACCATTTATTAGTCATCACAAATTTCTGCAACCAGGCCTAACAGTCTAATTACCGTGCCTGACAAAGCCCAGCCTCCCAAGTCAGCAGTTATTACTCTTTTGAAACGACTGAACTTTTACTAATGAATCATTTATTATTAATGGTTTATTACAATCTTCTGTACCACTGAGACTTGGCTCAAATTAGAGGACTACTGCCCCCTTGTGGAAATTTTGCTGACTAAACTACAAATTTTTGAATGCCCTGAGGCGCTCAGGCTGTGGTGGGGTAATCGCTGCGGTTTACAAGGGTAATTTGAATTGTGTTCCATTTCCTCCCACTTCTTTTCATTCATTCAAATTACTATTGTTCAAAATTGACTGTGAAAATCTAGTTTGCTATATTATTATCTACTGACCTCCTAAATCTGCTACCAACTTCCCTAAATGAGTTCCCCAATCAACCTTCATCTATTGTTAAATTTGACAAGCTCATTTTGGTATGCGACTTTAACTTGCGACTTTAACAATGCGCACCAGGAAGAACACCACAGCCATAGCAACCCCATTTAATACCACCAACCGGTGTGAGCGTGGGTACTTTAATGCCTCGAAGAACCACCTGGAGGAGAAAGAGCCATTAGGAAATGTCAGGGAACAAGATATGTCTGCCATATGGTGTGAAGGGGATCCTGACAAGTACATATTCATAATCTTCCTCTAACTGAATTTTACACAAGGCATTTCATTTAGTGTAACATGTTAATGGTCGCACACAATGGTGGGCACATCCTGGTTGGTTGTTTTACTCTTGGCTCATCTTTAGACTCTCTCTGTATGTCATATTTACTGTTTCACCATAAGTGTAATATTTTTGCCACAGTTTTGCAGCCAGTATTGTTTTCAAAGATCAGAATCATCAAGCCTAGGATCTTTAATGAGAACACAGTGGCTACATTTTTAACTCTCTTACGAAGTGTCAATTATATTTGTAATAAACAGAGAAGCAGAAAAGCTGAGATAGAAAAATACAAATCACTGCCTTTTCATGAAGGAAGCAGTTACTAACCAGTCTACTTCTTTGGCTTAATTAGCATGAAAAACAGCCCAAGGTTCTTGTTTAACACCACGAACAGACTCCTTAATCCCGCTCAGTCTGGTTTTCCTGCCCAGCCCTCGGCTGAATGTGAAAAACATTTTTTTCCTCTTCTGTTGTCTGTTAAGATCAATTATATCAGGTCACAATTAAACCCTAGTTCCTATCAACCTGCTCAGTTGTGTCATGGAGTTCTGTTATCTAAGTTTTTTCCACGACAGATCTTCGTTACGTTTCCTAAAATGTGGAATTGTATGTAATAGCAGCCTTTGACACCACTGATAATCCCATTCTTATTACAGAACTGGGTTGGTATCTCAGGCCTAGTTCCTAAATGCTCTCATCATACTTATCTGACAGATACTCCAGAATTCATATTAACTGTATGTCCTTATCAGAGTCCCTCATATGAGGGGTTCCACAGAGCTCAATCCTGGGTCCAGTTCTGTTTTCTGTATATATGTTACCCCTGGGTTATCTATTAAATAGCTTCTAACAGGGATTTTCGACCGCTGCTATGCTGATGATACATTTTTCTGTTAAGTCAAACAACCTGAAGAGCCTCTCCTATCTCGGGGAATGCTTCACTGCTGTTATTTGTTGGATGTCTTTAAATTTCTGCCATCTCAATACTGGCAAAACTGAGGTTCTTGTGTTTGGCTCTTACAGCTTCTCTAAGATCAGTCATTACATTGTCCAGCTATCCAGCAATATCAAGTCACCTGTTAAGAACTGTATTTTACCAATATTTGAATTTGTAATCTGATATTCTCAAATTCATTCTTCATTTTTTATTAATGACATAAAGCCCTACATGGCCAGGTTCTGCCTTTCTAGCAGACCTGCTAAGACCTTATTTGAGCACTCAGCCTGCAATCACTGATCAATGTCTCCTAACTGTTTCACACTTCCACATCTATTTTAAAACCAGAGGCAAAAACTCCTAAACCTTCTTTAGGAGAAGTTTTTCTTCTTCTTCAGCCCATGTTCTTTGTTCTTTGAATGTATAGAAGTATGCGCTTGTATGTTTTAGACATGCGCTTATCTTTTGTGTTATTTTATTCAAACTGAAGCATTTTAAAAAGTGCTATAAAAATAAAGTTACCATTATTATTATTAACTTCATAATAGTTTTTGTCCTGTTCTGCAGATTCTATGCAAGTTAGAATTTTTATTTATATAGCGCTAAATCACAACAATCGCCTCGAGGCACTTTATATTGTAAAGTAAAGAACCTACAAAATGTCAATGCTGAGCTCTCCAAGGCTGCAGAGGAGAACAAAAACTAACGTTGCAAGTTCACAAATGACCTGGAGTGCACCAACCAGGGAATGAAGGACTCCTGACTATTCTTTCATTTAATGTACAGGGTTTTTCTTTTTTATTAAAAGAAAGTGTAGGTGTGTCTCCCTCTGGTTTGAATTCTGAAGGAAACATTGGAAGTGTTTTAAATTCCAATTCAAGGACACATGATAAGACAAAATAATGACTTTCTTCCAAGTCTGACATGTCAAATATTTTGTCCTTTTTCGATGCTCCTATGCATTCATGTATCACAGGTACCCTTCATAGCATGTAATATACATTTAATTAAAACTATCCAACTCTACAGTAACTTGATTACAATACAAAGCTCTACTTGCACACACACATGAAGGGTAATGGCAGCCACATATGCAAAAAAACGAAACAAAGACAGAAGAAAAAATAAAACCTCACCATATAGGAGGTAACCACAGGTTATGGCTACATTTAGTTTGACGAGACTGGGGTCACCCCTGTGGAAAAGCAAAGGATACAGTGTAAAGGCACAAAGCCATAATGCTCAATCTCAATCAGTGAGAGACTGAGATTACTGAGATTACCCAAATGCACCACTGAACAACACACGAAATCATTGCTGGCTGTGGATATCTGCCTGTACAACTCCTCCACCTCATGCACAGCACACAGTGCGATAGTTGCACATCCTGTATAGTCAAAATAACTTATAATTAAACTACTTGTATATTAGAGACATTTTAATATTTTGTAACTTTGTAATATATTGTATTATTAAAATGTAGCTCAGTCTGTTACAGTGTCTTGGAGAAACAGTAACCACATAATTTCCTTAGGGATTAATAAAGTTTCTGATCCTGATTTAAAAAAAAGAAAGTAAGAAAAAAAAAAAAAACGGGAAGAAGAAGCTTCAGTTTATGAGTTAAATATGTTAAGTTGTCTTGCTTCCCTGATCGACATTCTGCAATACTGCACCTCTTGCATTTCTTAGCAGATTAAAACTGAAAGGTCATTTAAGTTCGACTGTCTAACCTTGATGAATTTGCTGTGATACTGTTGTGTGCGGTATAAAGACGACTGTCTTGACAAGAGCAATGCTTGTGGTGAATCCATAACATGACAGATAGCTCTGCAGAAAAGATATCCACAATGCTGGCACTCTGTGTTCCTGTCCTCTCGTTTGACAGCATTTCTGTTCAATCAGCAATCAGTAGTTCGGGCCATAAACCTGTGACCTGCTGCTCTTACCATTAAAGTGTCCTTGCAAATAACATCGGTTTAAAATAACAATGGAGGTATGTCTGCTTCAATAGAGATCCGATCCTTGTATCAGCCACAAGTATCGCATAGCAAATGACTGGCTGACTGCTTGTGTAACAGGAGCTCGCAGCACAGCGCACATGCTCTACTATACACTGTACCCACACCAACAACATGACCCTGGGCTCACTGCTTTCAAAATGTATTCTTTATCTCCAAGCTTCGACTGCCTCACTTTAAAATAAGTACTTTAACTAAGTGCATTGAACATCTGGAGATATAACCAAGTTACATATAAGATTTTCTTTTTACCATACCATTTTAATATCTAATGAAATGTATGTGATAGAAACACACAGACACATTGATGTCAGTCCAAAATGAACAGTCAGGTCAAAGAAGAGGATTTGTTTGAGTTTAAGACTTAACTGCTCAAACATTTGTATTTATTTGAAAAGACAAAAAAAAAAAAAGCCCATTGTCGTTTTACTAATCTAACATTTCCCCAACATTATTGTTTCCATGAGTATACGTGTATGAATGTAACAAACATGGCCTCGGCCTGTTTTGTTGGAAAGTGTTCATCACACTCTGACAGAAATGCAACGTGCAAACATCAGGTTGGCTAATGCCCAACATGCCTGATAATGTGATTGTCAGGGAGCCTGAAAATCCACATACTTCTTGGTAATCTCATCCGTGTGACTCAACTTTGATTAATCAGATCTACAGTATATTCACGTTCTCTCTTCATGAATGGTTAACTGACTGGAATTTGGCCCAGAAAGATACGTAGAATTTTAAACAGGAAGTACTACAATAGCGCCGACTCAACAGGCATTATACAAAAGACACTCAAAGCCAAATGACATGCTGTTAAGTGGCAAGTAGAAGTCATTTAAGAGCACCAGATGCACTTAGCAGTTTGCTAGGCTTTTTCCATGGGGCTACAGATACGTAGTAATCAGAATGAACCTTGAACTTATATGTGGTTCAAAGAAAAGCGCAAAGGAAACTTAAATAAACTCTCTATATTCTTACTGAACGCAACTTGAAGAAAAAAACCTAACTCTCTCTCAGAGTTTGTCTTTGCTCAGCAGAACATCCTCACTGGCACATCAAAGTATAGAATTACCTGTAGCGTCTGTACTGTACTCTGTATCATTTATCTCTGACAGCTGCATACCCTTGACTGCCTCTCTTCTAAATCATTGACTGTTCCGCTTTTTAACTCTGACAACTTTCGTCTCAGATGGCCAAAAATCACACAGACTTAAGTGGGAGAAGTGTGGTGAAATGCTTGGGCTATGAGTTATATTCACCAGCAGCTGATCTGGAGCTGTGGTGACAAATGACAGCATGGGAATAGAAGGGTCTGACTTTCAGTGCATCTTAGACTTTTTGTTAGTCTTAGTCTGCAACCCTTCATTAAGTCATTCCAGAGTTATCAACAACTTAGATCTACAGATAAATCACAAACTAGCTGGCTGTGTTTCAACAGGTTACGGTTTAGATTCAGGGAAACAGGTTTTAAAAGTTTTGACGTTCAAGAATGGGAAACGGATAGCAGCACATTGGTGAAACTATGATGTATGAAAGCGCTTTTCATTTCCACCTGATGAGATTGATACTGGAAGTCCCATTCAATGTCAATTTTTGATTTAAATATTAATTCCAGTAAGATCAAAAGAAAGAAATATAATTTATTGGTTGATGATTCTCAAGGACTTTTATTCAACCTGTGATAACCAGGAGGCAAACAAACTCAACTCCAGGTCTCTTATAATGAAGATGAGGAGGATAATGTTGGTAACACTGACATCTTATATGAATCTGATTAGCTTTCTACTTGCTTGCTCTATCGATAGTTTGACTCTTCATTCAGATATTTGCATTTAGTGTTGTGCATGCAAAACCTTAAGGGAAATCTAAGGAATAAAGCATTTTAACTGCAACAATAAAACACATTTGAATGAAGTTTGGAGAAAGAAAAATGCACAAATTTACCAAAACCATAGAAAAGAAAGGACTGCTGGGATACAGGTGGATGACAAAAACAGTTGATGGACCTCTCTTTTCATCACCTCTATTGATTCTTAACAGCAACAGCATCCTTTAGCTGCAGGGTTGCATTTCTTTGAATAAAACTTGCAAACAAATGGGGCTGGATGCTGATGATGACATGCTGACCCTCCTCAGGAAAGACACTGGTGTTATAAATTAGGTTTTGGGGCCTTGCTAGGTACGGTGAATTGAGGTTTACCTCTGGATTTTCAGTGTTACAAATGCAGTTCTCGTCTTATCTGCTTAAATCGCTGTGGCTTCTGTAACTTCTGTGGCAGACCTAACCTGTTCCCAGGCAGGTTGTGCATGAGATAAGACATCAACATGCACATAACAATTACCTACTGACCAATCAGTTCACCGTTAAATGACATAATCATTCCTGCAAGATCACATGAGGGATTTGAGTTATTAGCCAGCACCTAAACCCTCTGTCTTCTCAATACAGGGACCTTTCTTTGCTGCTTCCAAAATACGCAAGTCAGCCTGTTTAACAGTCTAAATTCTGTTTGTTTTTTTGTTTTATTTATTTAAGGGTGTTTACTTGTGTAAACAACATTGGGACAGCATCTGAAAGAAGGCTAAAACCTATTTAGATACCATGAGAATACATTGAAGCAAAACATTAGTTTAATGGAACACCCTTTTCTAATCCTGTATCTTAATAATGGAGCAGTGATACAAATAAGATTACATTTACAGCCACTAATGCCTTTCCAGGCTTCCCGATGGCCTAAAGTGCTTTAAACTGTATGTATGAAAGAATGAATGAATATAGCAGTTTTTTATAGCAGAAGATACACACTCACACTCTGATGCTTTGGCTACAAAAACTGTGTTGCTGCGGAGCATGTATTATGTGATTAACCTCTTTGCAGTTTTCTAATATTATAGCTTGGTTGTTGTTTGTACAATATGCCAGTCTGCTGCCTGCCAGTAGACCTGCCCATATGCTGCCAACACCACCTCTTTTACAGCGCTGTGAATAAACTGGTTTGACTTATCAAGCTGATAACTGTTAGTGCCCGAGTTTTCTAAATCTCACCAGAAAGACTTGCTGAACTAAACATCCTGGAAAAGCAACACGAGAACAAAGAGTCATGGTAAAAAGAAAGCACACCCTTCAACCACAATGTGAGAGACTGATACAATCCTATAGAAAACAACTGCTTTAAGTTACTGGTGCTAAGGGTGGTTCTACAAGTTGGTGACTCATAGGGAGTACTTATTTTCTTACACACTGCATCTGCATTTTAGCTTAGTTTTGTTAAACAAACAATGAGACAATCTGTCTGTCTGACTTTATACTCTCCTAATCTGAAGACTTATAAAGGACTAGATATCATTTTTTATTTATTAGATGAGATTTGACTAAGTGCACTTTCACCTTATCTTGTTTTTTTTGTTGCTTATTTTCCTTTAGTGTCAAAAATATATCTCAGGTTGTCCTAAATTTCAAACAAACTGAAATGCGGTCCTCCATTCTCCTCAGACTGTCGTGCACATGTTAAGTTCAAGTCCAGATAAGCCAATCAAGAAATGCAGCAGGGGCGAGGCCGGCAGACACGGCGCTTGTTAACCGAAAGGATTATGATAACAGCCGAAGCTGTGCTGACAGTCGGAGTGACAACCTGAAAGAGCCTGAGCAGCAGCTGCAAACAAAGCAGGCTTCTAACAGTTTGGCTCTGACCGCTGTGCCACCATTTAGCACAGCGCCGAGAGAACAATGCTGCTGTGTGACAGGCCTTAATGATGCTGTAGCGCAATCAGATTGACTGGAGAATTAAGGCTTGCTCCACTCCGGTGTTGAAATGAGATGAGCTTTAAAAAGGCATTAGGATACTTCTGGGAATCGGCTAGGTGCCGGTGGGTGACGGGAATAAGCTTAAGAAATTCAACAATAGCAGTGAAGAAATAAAGTTGGAACAAAGAAACCATTTCAGCAGAGAAATGACTGTCACCTTTTCCTCAAGGGGGGTGTCTCAGAGAAGTGATAGAAGAAAAATCCTGCCTGCAACCCCCCAAAAATGCTGGTAAGGTATTAAGCACTTGAACACTGAGCAGATGAAGACTAGCAGCAGGAGGAGGGAGGGAGAGCTCATCCCTCCTGCCCGTGCCCCTACTCACCGCTGTTTTCTCCCCTTTTTCTTTGCTCCATCAGCGATGCTAGCCAGAGAAACAGAATAAAAGAGCATTGCATTGATATGGCAGCTAGACATGTGTAATCGGCAACCCAAGGCAGGGGGAGGATCGTGAGGGCTGGTGGTGCGAGGGAAAGGGAGAGTGGGTTTTGTTTTGTTGTTTTTTTTGTTTTTTCTTTGGGGGGGGGGGATTAGCTGCTGCTGTTTGCTATGAAAAGGCATCTTGTTGGTGGGATTTCTAGTCTGCTAGACAGACAGAGAGGAAGTGAAACAGAAGGTAAGGAAAAAGAGGAGAGAGGGGAAGGAAGTGGTGTTGTAAGTGAGAAAAATGAGAGCGAAAGCTGAGGAGAGATGTGTTCAAAAGACTGATTGAGATATTAGAAAGGAGAAAGAAATGGGGGGAGAGAGAGAGCGGGAGAGTGAGCGAGAGATTGCCATTTCTCTTTTTCAGGACTCACTGATCCAAATAACAGAGTCAGCACTGGTGGGGAGAGTGAAGGCAGAGAAGACAGCGAAGACAAAAATCAAAGTCTAAATCCTCCAAATCAACAACTCTCTGGAGACTCCACTGACACGTTAGATCCATCCTCTCGCCTTCCCTCTTTCGTTCTCATGAAGGCAATGCCATCTCTGTCACGCCAAAAGGTATTAACTACCAATCCCGACGATTTTTCACCACCACCCCCACCCCCACCCCCACCTCCCTCTTCATCCCTTCATCAGTTTCCACCCTTCCCCGTGTGAGAAAGTTCCGGCTGCCAGTCTGAAAAGGCAGATATGGGAACACAGGTTTCTCCCAAAAGCACCCACGGCTTTAACAGTACTTCAGTATTTTTTGTTTATATGGTTGCACAGTATGTGGACAGCATATGGCTGCATACTCCAAATCTTGTCTTACTTCGTGCACGTGACATGATATTCATGGATGTTTTTTTTTTTTTTTTTTTTATGCATGAGTGTTTCCTTTCTGTTCCTCTTACCAGACAGGGTTGGCGTTGACTGCGTCATCGTACCACAGGATGTACAAACAGAACAAGCCCACAATCAACGCGTGCACTGTGGACACTAACCTGGGAGACACACACACACACACACACACACACACACACACATTACAAGAGCAAATTAGTGAACGTGACAACAGATTAATAGGTTTACAATCAGGAACAATCATCAGTCTTTTTTACACATCTGTTAATACATGCATAGTGTACAGGTTTACCAAGCTATGAGGCTGAAAGAGCTAAAAAAGTGGAGCTAGCTCCAAAAGTGAGTCAATCCCGATTACAGGTGGCAATCACCAGACACTCCATGATATGGTATAAACGCATGACATTTTGAACTCTGTTGAGAATTTCAATAACTTATATTGTGATTTATCCCCTTTTTTTAAACTGCAAATTATGTTCTCAAAGTTTAACTTTGTCAGTATCTGTTACATTAATAAGATAAAGTTCTCTCACTTCAGTTATTTTTTGCTGAAAGATGAGATTATCAAACATATCAACACTATCACTAAAATCAGCCATCAGTCTGATAGTGAATGGGGTCAAGTTGGCAATTACGTGCAATCTGTTTCTGATAATACAGCTAATCATCAAATTCACGTATCTGTTTCTGTCTACATAGACAGAAATTCATATTTCACCATTACATTTGCACTCGGCAACCTTCCTGTTTTATAGGAATACAACCAGCTGGCAGCCAGTTGAGCAGAGTCACCTAATTCAATTCAGTTTTATTACATTACACAACAACAGTTGCCTCAAGGTGCTTATATTATATATAACACGTAATATATATATATATTTAACATTGACATTGTTTGATTATCGTCTGCTGTGCATACAGCTCAAAAAAACAAATAAAACAAATAAAAGTAAAATTCTGCTGTTTCATTGGTCTGTTACTTAGGACCAATCAGGAGATATCTGTGGGTAGTTTGCATATAGTTTACGGACTCTTGGATTTCCAATATCTGGTCCCAATATGATCATTTTTGAAAAATAAAACAAAAAACAAAACAGCATGGTAGTTTCCCAAATTTAACACTTGGCTTCAAAATGCAGAGACTAGAACCTACTGGGTGAGTTCATGATGACTATGCCCAAGTTTTACGTTTAGTCTATGATAGCTGCATTTATTTTATGCACTGTGTTCAAGTAAGTTACTTTCTTTGACCTTTGGAGTAGTTATGTGGGCCACTGAAGAGATACTCCAGAGGTCCAGTGGGTCTTATCTCTTCTCTACCACAATCACAATTCCTCCAGTGTCACCATGCAGCCTCTATCCACAGACTGCAGCTGCCAGCCTGAGCCTTGGCCAAAACTGGCTCGAAGGCAGGCTGCTGTACAAGCCCAGTCTTAAAAGTATGACTAGCCACTGAGTTATTTTCTGTTACAGAAAGTTCTGGATGCAGTCACTCTATTTGAGGATGTGCAATAATAAATAAGAAGATGAGGAAAAACAGAAAAGACATGAAATAAAAGTACAGGACACACTTTTTTACTCACAACCATACTGCTTTTCCTTAGAAGTGCTTTCTCCCTTCTCTCCCTGCACTTAAGTTGTGGTTACATAAACAGCACACTGACACACTGAGAGCTGGCTGTTACACAACAGCAGACCACTCTAGAGTGGGCCATCAGCGCTTTGCCTTTGACTTGTCTTGGATTCCTTGGTCAGTGCACTCCATTCTTTCAATTAGGTAGAAGCAGGCTAATGTAAACCACAGCTGCATGAAGAAAGTGTAATCTCTGAGAAGTACATTACAGAAAACAGATGGAGGAAGAAAATAAAAACAGTGAAAGATGTTACGCAACTACAAAACATTGCCCCCTGAACCTCACCCCTGAGGTTTAAGTTTGAAACTTTAAACCACTCTGTGCTCCACCAGCCGTTCACATCACAGCTGTAGTTGTGCAGAACAATGAGCTGGCCTGAGGCACATCGAGGTTCATCTCAACAGAACCGCACAGAGGTTAGCTTGGTCAAGGCTTTATAACATTTTGCAGCTACAGATTTTTTTTTTTTTGAGGAAGTGCGTCTCACTTGTACAATTTTATGACAAAAAAATAAAAATAATATCATTACTTTATATTTTGCTATGAATAAGGGAAGTGTGTGTTACAATTTATTGAAATATGCACAAACATGCATGGAAATACAATATACAAGCTAAAAAAAATGGTAGAAAAAGACTAACAAGCTTAAACGTCAATATTTGGTTTGACCACCTTTATTTTTCAGCACAGCCTGAAGTCTCTTGGAAAGCAGTCATGTAATTTATTTAAATAGTCTTCAGGAATGGTTCTCCAGGCTTCTTAAAAGACATTCAAAGCTCTTCTTTGGATGTTGGCTGCCTTTTCTTCAGTTTTCTTTCAAGATGATCCCACCATGCTTCAATAATGTTAAAATCCGGGTTCTGGGGGGCCAATCCATGCCTGACTGATGTGTGTTTTTTCGGGCCCGATATGCTTTTCCTGTATTGGCACTGTGTTTGGGATCATTTTCATGTTGAAAAATGAAGCTGTTCCCAATCAGAAGCTTTTCAGATGATACTGCATGGTGGATCAAAATCTGATACTGTGTTTCTTCAGTTATAAATCAGTTTTCACTGGCTGATTGCAGCCACAACCATGACAGAGCCTCCACCGTGTTTTACAGATAGCTGTGGACTCTTAAGCCCCTTTTCCATTAGTACCTACTCGGGTCGATTCGCCATGGAACAACATGACCTTTTTTGATGCTTGAATGATTCACAGGTCTGTGTTAAGCAGCTCAAAAAACCAAAACCATTCCTCTGAAAATGGTGAAAAAGCAACAAATGTCCTAAAAAACATTTGTGAGACCTTCAGAAAGCCTGAAGAGGTATTTCTTAAGACTACTTTTAAAAATTAGGAGATCTGGCTTCTTCAAAATATTAAGAAATGGGAGAGGAGGGACTGTTGTACAGTATATTTCAACATTTATTATCCTAATCGGTCATTCTTAATGTTTTATCACCTCCTAAAAGGGGGGAAAAAATGAAAGAAATCCCCGGCTATACCCCATTTTCCACCAACCAAGTACTGATGCTCAGTCCAGAATCAATTCCATGCATTTCTACCAAAAAAACTAAATAAATAATTAACTCACATTCACTGAAAATTACAGTCCCAAATGATGAAATTACTGTCTTCACTGCAAAAAATTCACCAATGATCGTCCACCATAATTTTCTTCCCACAGGCATTACATCCAATTCTGCTGGTAATGCAACATAATCGGTTCCCTTTCCTCTTAAAATGTGCCGGCATTACTACCAGCAATGGCACTACAGCACAGCGCTGCTGTAAAAAAACAAGGTAGCTCAGGTGTACAGAAAAGGCCTGTTGACGAGCAGCGTTTTCCTGTGACGTACCTGGAGTTCCATTCAGTGAGCTTGGTGGGAGGCAGCCGTCCATAACCTGGGGTAATGGCGGAGGAGAGCGGCGGGCTGGCCACTGAGAAGAGAAGCTGGAAACCCACAAAGCTACCAGCTACCACGGTCAACTCTCTCGTCTCCATCACTCACCTAAACACAATGGGGAGCAGAGGAGGGGGGAGGAGGGGGTGGGGATGCACAGAGAGTGATACACATGGACAGGTTCAATCGATGTCTGTCAGTCATTCTGGGCAGTGCCAGAAGAGAAACTGAGGTGGCAGTGAGAGCGGGGGGAAACTGTGGTTCAGCTGGCGCACAAAGAAGAGGAGGAAAGGGAAAGAGACAGACGGAAGAAATATAAGCTGAAGACATGAGCCGTCTAATGCAAGTGACATGAGCGCTTTAGCCAAGAAGGGCACGGTGGGAAAGGGTGGGGTAAAAAGCTTTTAAGGATAACAGAGTGGCAGAAACAGAAAAGAAGTTACTGGGTGTGAATACGTGATGCTAAGCATTTAGAACTGAAAAAAGGCTCTGTGTTATTATGCACATTTTGCAAGGGGATTACAGAGAGTTGTTTAGGACACAACAAAAAAATCCCTGAGAAGAAAACAAAGCCTGAGCGAAAGAGGATTTTCAAGATGAAGCAACAAGTTCAGCTCATGGGATTGCATAAAGAATTTCAGGCGGTATTTTACTTAAAACAATGCTTGTTGTTACAGCTTTGTTTAGGCTTAAACCTCTTTTTTTTAACTCAATCTTTGCCATTCTGCCTCACTTCCATGTTGCTGACACTTTATCTTAAAATGATAAAGCAAATTTGAACTAAAAGGAAACCGTTCCAGGGAATGCTAAGCAAACTACCGATTGTAAACATACACTGTGAACAGACTATATTTGAGTAGCTTATGAGATTTATTTACTTTGACTCACGTCATCGCACCAGAAACCAGTCTTTTCAAACCGCAGGTAATCAGCGAGGGAACGGCACCACGCTCACTAAAACCACTGAATTAAAAAGACTTTTTTTTTTAATGAGTCCTTATAGATTTTCATCAGTTCATACAAGCTCAGACTGTAGTCCTATTGGTTGTTACGTTAAACAAGAACAAGAAGTTCAGACATTTTTCTGAGAACTTCCCTAAGTTGAAAAAACAGATAGCATTTAAAGAAGTTCCACTTCTCTAAGAGGACTTCGCACTACAAGTCTCGACACTTACCAGCGAGTGTTGCCGTTCCTGTTATTTGTTTCCTGCAAGCAAAAATTACTTGCATTTCTCAGCTTCCCCCCTTCAACAGATCACAACCACAATTACAGCCAAATTGTCCATGTTTAAACAAACAATTTTAAAAAAGGAGGTCAAAAAAGACCCAAAGTTCACAGGGAACAGAGGGTACTGAGGTGCATTCACATAATGACCTGTTATCAGTTATCACCACATACTGTGTCAGCACTGATCTGGACTCTGTCCTGATAAAACCCTGTTTCCCAAAAAACTGTGACGCTGAGTAAAAAGTAGAGAAGTTTAAATTCTTAGAGTTAACATTGTTTATATTTGGAATTTTTTAATGTTATATTTGACTTTAAAATTGCAACAAACACGTAATATCTAATGTTAAAACTGATCAAATGTACTTAAAAAAAATAAAAATATGAGATAGCGGTTCTTTCATGAACATTGGGATATTTGCCAGCAAAAAAATGTAAAGAAGACTTGGTGGAAAATCTCACAGCTAATTAGTATAACTAGTAAGATAGCTGAGCTTAAAAAGAGCATCCCAAATGGACTGAGTTTTTCAGAAGACCGGAAAAGCGTCACTACTCTGTGAAGGCCTTTGCGGTTAATCAGTTCAAGGATTTAAGGCCCTGTCCACATGTACATAAGTAAGTCTTTTGGTAAACGTAGCCCTTTCTATGTATTTTTGCCATTTCTTTACACATAAACAGTGTTTTATGTGACTGATCTTTAAAACAAAAATCCTTCCAATGTAAGGATTTTAAGAAACTCAGTTTCTCCATATACACCTGGACAAGGCAAACAGATTTGGTCTTGTAAATTCAAAGGTGTATATCATGTGCATGTGGACACAGCCCAACCCCAACTGGAGGATTTGATCATTTACTACGCAATATTACTAAAAGATTAACATAAGCCTGTGAAGTCAAGGGACAAGCCTGAAAGGCAGCACTAAATGGCTGTAATGCAGGACTGAATGGCTCACTATGTGGGCTCAGAAACACTCTGAAAACCTGTGTCAGTGGACACAGCTCAGCACCACATCCACACACGTAAGTTAAAACTCGAACGAGATCCAGAAGCGTTGCTGCCTCCTCTGGGCCAAGCCTCATTGAGGATCGAGTGAAGCAAAGTGGAAACTCTTGAATTCATTAGGAAATTCTGGACACAGAATCCTCAGGGCTACAGAGGAGAGGAACTGTGCAGCTTGTTATTAGCACAAAGTTTAAAACCCACTAAGTGTGGATTAGTGGAAATACTTATTTATGTATTTATTTGTAGCATCATACACTGCTATTAAGTCTGTGTCAGGGAAAGCCTTGCTTGTTTCAGCAAGGATACGCACACACTCCTACAGGTGCTTAACTGCCTGCAGTCAATTCATTCAGATTATTCTGCAACAATAAAATAAAAATAAGGAAGCCCATAGAGTGGCTAAAATCCTATATCAAACCGCGAAGCGAAAACCTTTCACTTTTCAAACTACAGCAACTGGCCTCCTCAACAAGAGAAGCGGGGCTGCAACACAGTGGGAAACATGGCATGCATTTACTGGCTTTTTACCATTCTCAATTAAAAATATATAAATGGATGAACGAATGTTATGCAAGCCACGTGATTCCAGAAAAATAGTATTGCGCAAGAAAAGGGCTACTTTTGACTGGCAGACACAGCAGTTGCTGTACAGTTTGTGAAATCATGCCGTTTACAAAGCAACCTAAGCAGTTTGACCCATATTACTAAGTGTGTATCCAACATTTTTCATCTACATTAAAATGTCCAGTGCTGTGCATATACACTGCTGTGTGAAAGCCAAGGAAGAACAACCTGCTGAAAAAACCCAAAGCACCTCAAGCCAAAGTGCCACGAGCAACACTGCATCAATTCAGTGTCTACCAATGATTACAGCGCTGGAGTAATCTTCTGCACAAACTCCCATCCGTAGGACAAACCTCACTCTGCAGTAAATAAACACATTTACCAAGAATCAAAGCCGCTGCAAGAAGTGCAACTCCAACTCCACTCCAGCTTTCCAAAGCCCCATTCTCTCAAATCTGGCATGTTCAGCAGGGAAGCTGAGGCAGGCCATTCTTCTTTCTTTTTTGGGGGGGTGGGCTCTTATTGTCCCCAGAAGCAGCTACGCACATTCCCGGGCAACCCTGATCATATGCAGCATGTGCCTGAATAATTAATTGGCATTCTTCACCTGGCAGGCTGGTTCATAGCGCCCCATGGGAAGGAGCAGCTCACGGAGCCTCCTCACTGCGGCTGACAGGTCGGACGGGAGAAGTGCTCTGCCATCCTCGTCCGACCTTGGTCCGCTGGACTATCCTGCTGCTGTCAGCAAACCGTGACCCTGTGACATATCGACCAAATATAAATAATAGAGCTTCAACTCTTCCCCCACCCCCTTCCTTTTTCATTTGGAAATCTAAACCGGCCCCCCCAGTCTACCGCATTGCTACAGCAGAGGGATGGGTCTGGCTCGCTCCGAGTTGGAGGCTCAGTCCTCGGCCAGCTTCATCACACCAAACCCCGCAAGCAAGCATGCAGGATCATGACACGAATACTGATACATGACTGGTGGCTACTGCCGTTTGAAGCTGGAAGAAATGCCCAGATTTAGCAAACCCTCTCTTCTTTGATTTGGACTATTGTGCAGCCCGCACCACCTCATCGGCGACTGGCGGGTTCGGCTTAAAGTAAAAATGGATCTATGTAACGGCAATACCCCCCATAAATAAATCCACTATGTTTGGCGGGGGTTATAGTTGCAAATGCATCGTAAAAGCACTGCAGACGGCTGAAGAGAATGGCAAAAAATGTGTCGAAAAATAGGAATCTCATTGACAATGGGGGAGAGAAACACAGCTTATTAAACAACACAAAGACAGGAGGTTTTGAGCGGATTGTAACAAGCCGCCAAAGCGCAGCGGACTGATTTCAGGAGAGCAAAGTTGCTCCAGAAGAAAGCTCAAACTGTGGGGACTGCTACGTGTCCTGTTGTTTCTGCCGCCACGGCAGGAGGAGAGAGGGACACGGGAGCTGTTGCAGTCCTAGGGTATGTGTGGGGGAGAACTGCCTAAACTGAGTAAAATAAAGACGGCAAGGCTTTTAGTCTGCGCTGTGTCTGATGTGGTGGAAGGAGATGGGTGAGCTCTCGTACCTGCTATCCGTCGCATGCGTCTGTGTAGGCGGATGAGCTCCCGGTTCGCCCCGTGTCTTCTCCACTTTCTTCCAACTTGACGTTAGCTAGCAAGTCTGCTAATCGGAGGCAGCCCGCAGGCTTTCCCCGTGCGAGCTCAGGGAAGAAGAAAAACAACCTCCGCTGCTACACCACAACGTGGCAGAACAACCATTACAGCCCGGAGAAGAGAGGCTTTCCCCGATTCCCCGCTGTCATGAGTCTACTTGAAAAGTTTTTTGTTTTTTTTACTCGTTTTTATTTTGGCGTTGACAGCAAGGACCCAGTGGTGACGTCGGTACGTACCCGCCCACACGTGCACACGCCCCCCACCGCCGCACACCCCTTCACCAGACAAGAGTCTACGCTACAGTCTGTGGGTTACACCCACCAGGCACAAAGGCCACGGTATATTATGATTGATGATGATCCGCTGCAGCACAGGTAGTGGAGACGTACAGTCTGCAAGTCATGCTGCTCTGCTGGCCGATGGACTAACGACTTGCAAGAAGATATCTCACACGCACAGAGTGGACTGAGATATGCTCAAGGGGCTCAACTGTTGAGCACCAAACCTATCCATCATAAGTGGATCATGAGGATTTAAGTTACCCCAGGTGTATTAAATAATATGAGCTCAAACACTGCTTAATTATGTGTCAAATGTAATGTTGAAAAAGCCCCCTTACTTTAAAGCTTATGGAAGGAAGACTATGTAAATGTGACTCGTGCACTGAAATAAAAATGAAAACTACACTTTAGCTAAAAATTACATGAACCTTTGTCAGGTCTAACAATACAATAAATGTAATATTTAAAAAAAATATACGGGACATCTCTCCTTTTTTCAACAATTTAGTCTGGTGCATGTGTTTACTGAGATAGGAATGTCAACATGACTGTAGGAAGTTTGCCTTGACACAGTGTGTCACAGTGTTTGTGTTGTTATACATAATTAGAAGTTCTTAAACTTTGCATTTGACAAGTACCATTCAAGACACTGAGGCAAAAATAAAATGCAAATATTGAAATTAAGCATTAAAGAATAAAATAAAAACAAAAACATAATATAATATAATATAAAATATAATAATAACTATAAGAACTACTTTTAGCTCCTCCCATATTCACAAGGAGTCAAATAGCTCAGTATGTTTGCTTTGGCAGATTTTTAAGCTTTTTATGCAGATTGCTGACCCTCCCTGAACCTGGTTCTGTTGGAGGTTTCTTCCTGTTAAAAGGGAGTTTTTCATTCCTGCTGTCACCAAGTGCTTGTATAAAGGGGTTGTCTGATTGCTGGGGTTTTCTCTGTAACAAAAAACACCTTGAAGTGACTGTTGTTATGATTTCAATTTTCCTGTAGACTCCTGAGCCCTATTTCAGGAAGCCGGTTTAGTGCAAACTCTGAGTAAGTATACCCTGAGTGAACGAAAACTCTGGGTCTTCGGTTTCACAAAGCGAGTTCAGATGAAGCCTGAGTGAGTCACCATGACGACACACTCCGTGAAGCTAACCTGCCCCCTAGCAGGTTTACTGCAACTAACCCTGACTGTCCCCGCCTCTTTGTCGGAAACCTGACTGTAGGAAGTGTCAGACATGGCGTGCCCCTTCCTTGAAGAGCCAGTAGATGTTGAAGCCCAAATTCTCCGCAGAGCTCTCCGCCGGGAGAGAGTGATTAGAGCGCGTTTGGACATTTTATCATTTCCTGATGATTTTCTGTGTGAACGTTACCGTTTTTCAGCACAATCTATAATTCATTTGAATAACATCCTCAGGCCTAATATTGCTCATGTGACACATCGCGGACATTCTCTCAGTTCTGTACATATTATTTGTATTGCACTTTTTGCAAACGGGAGCTTTCTGTATAATATTGGTGACGGTGAGCACGTTTCCAAGGCTACCGTCTGTCGGGCAGTCAGGAATGTTACAGTTGCACTGAAACGTCTCCTGTACTCGTTTGTGGTGTTCCCCGGTCACAGACCCACAAGATTTATCAAAGAGGGATTCCACAAAATTGCAGGTATCAGGATGAACAAAACTTAATTCATGATGTGGTGATACTTGAACTACTACTTAAATTTTACATTTATTTTCAGGGTTCCCAGGCGTGATTGGCTGTATAGATGGCACTCACATTCCAATCATTGCTCCTTCAGTAAATGAAGGAGACTATGTGAACAGGAAGTCTTTCCACAGCATTAATGTACAGGTACATAGTTCCCTGTAGCATTTCAAACTAACAAATTATTTCATTATAGTAATGGATGCTAATTTGTGTTCTCTGCACTGTGAAGATCATATGTGATGCTGCCAACATTATCACAAATGTGGAAGCCAAGTGGCCAGGCTCTGTTCATGACTCACGAATTTTTCGTGAATGTACACTGAGCACAAAATTTGGACATGGTGAGTTGAAAATACTTTAAAATATATAAAGACCAATTGCTACAGGGACATTTGAACTGAAGTGTATCCTTCTGTCTTAGGAGAGTTCACTGGCTACTTGCTTGGTGATAGGGGGTATCCATGTTTACCCTATTTGCTTACCCCTTACCCTGACCCTGAACCGGGCCCACAGCAGCGATATAATCTGGCTCATTGCAGGACAAGAGCCAGAGTTGAAATGACTATCAGAATGCTTAAGGCCCGGTTCCAGTGCCTTCAAAGACTCAGGGTCACCCCAGAAAGGGCATTTGACATTATTGTGGCATGTGTGATTCTTCACAACATTGCCACAATTAGAGGAGAACACTGTCCTTCTGAACCAAACATCAGCAGTGATCCAAACCATGAACATCCTGACCCTCCCACGGACATACAAGATGGAAGAGCAGTCAGTCGACACCATATGTCACAATCATTTCCTTTGACCCATCACCTCAACATGTTGAAAGAAGAATAAACAGATTTTTTGTTCAACTGGCTTTATTGGTCGCCTGTATTTCCTGTACACAAAGTGTTAATAAGTATATTATTATGTTGTTCAAACACTGAAATAATTCGTCCATCTCTGACCACTTCACCCACCCTTAACTGATGTTCCAGCAGTAAAATCTCAATCTTGGTCTTTTGGATCTGCTGCTTGAAGTGTTCCATTTCCAAGTCGCATTTTTTTATTTTCTTGATCAAATAGGTCTTGTACAGCTGCTTTACAGGGAGCTATTGAAACACAGAAAATAGCATTGACATTCATAGTACATGCCTACTTAGGTTGGTTGTAAATCAGTGCTGAACATCTTACTGAGGAAAGGTTTGTTGGAGAAGTGGCTGGACCCTCTTCCTCTTCATTTCCATCATCACTCTGTTAGAGACATAGAAAGTCCATGGTTTTATTATAGTACCACATTTTATTCAATTGTTATATTTTCCATTGTAAGATGTAAACCTCATAAAGTGTCTCTGTTGCTTCCTCCTCTGTAACAGCTGTCAATGTTTCTTCATTATTTTCTTGTAGTAAAGAAATTAACAACATTGCTGTTCTACTGTAAACTCATATAATCTGTGGAGTATTAAGAGTACTCACAACTGCATGTTGGTCTGGCTCAACAGGAGGCTGCACCAGATGCAGTACACCATCACCATCAACTGATAGAATATGAGGTTTATACAGGTCACTTATAACTTACAAGGGACCAGATGGCAATTAACAAACATATACCAATCACCTTACACTTCATTGTCATTATGCTCTCAAAGACAACCAAGACTGAGGGAAGGCTCACTCTGTGAGTGGTGGTGGTGGAGGACCCCCACCTGTTTTTCGGGCCTCCGCTTTTTTTCTGTTGGCTATAACGGGTCACATTTGAGCATACAGAGTAAGCAAATATGTACTTGTAATGTGCTCAGATAATTTCAATAAGTGCTTACAGGAAGAAAATTAATGTAGCCTCTAACTGCAATTGATTTACATAGGACAAACAGACCAAGCACTATGGCTCATAATACAATTACACCTTACCTGTTTGGACTATATTTTTATATTTCATTTTTACTTGCTGCCAGGAACGTTTGGGGCCTGTTGAGTTGCACCTGCGCTCACATCACATCACAAAATAAAATGTATAAAATAAAAAATAAAATATAATAAAATAACGTGTTAAATGGGTGGAAATCCCTAGATCAATGTTTAAATTAACACTCACGCATTGACTCTGTCGGCTATGTTTTGCCATGCATGCTCCCTTTCTTTTGCAGCTGAGGCTGTGTTACTTTTTTTCCGCAAAATTTGCATGTTATCGGCATATGCTGCCATCAGAATTTCGGCCTCAAGCGCTGTAAAATACATTGACCGCGCCTTCTTTCCCTCCGTCTCCATGGTGACTCGCTTAATCTGTGCTCCACTAATCAGGGCTTTATGTATCCTCGTGCGCGCGCTTAACTTGGGGTTAAAGCAACTCCGCGTTGATTGAACTAATTGTTATCAGGCTTTCTGAAACCGAATATTCCGAGTTGGACAGTTCGGGGTTACTCAACCCTGAGTATCGTTTTTCACTCTGAGTTTTCTAAACCGGCTTCCTGAAATAGGGCCCTGGTGGAGCATAGGTCCGCAACAACACCACGCCAACGGACTCTGTTCTGGGCCGTTCTCTTCATCTGGGTCCACGTCATTCCGGCGGCCTTCACTTCGCTCTCGACAGATCTTCTCCACGTCTGTTTGGGTCTCCCCACTTTCCTTTTCCCTTGTGGGTTCCAGTCCAGTGCTTGCCTTGTGATGTTGTCGAGTGGTTTTCGAAGTGTGTGGCCTATCCAGTCCCATTTTCTCTTCTTGATGTCTTGACCGACTGGGTTCTGGCTGGTTCTCTTCCACAGGTCTGTGTTTGAGATCTTCTCAGGCCATCTGATGTTGAGGATGTGTCGCAAGCACTTGTTTATGAAAATCTGTATCTTGCTGGTAGTGGTGTTGGTCACCCGTCACGTCTCGGACCCATACAGGAGGACTGCTTTCACATTGCTGTTGAAGATGCAGATCTTGCTGCGCCGAGATAAGGCTTTGGAGTTCCAGATGGGTCGCAGGGTGTTGAATGCGGCCTTGCTTTGTTGATCCGGCTCCTAATGTCTTCATCTGTGCCACCATCGCTGTTGACTATGGTTGTTATGATTTAGCACTATGTTATTTAAAATTTTTACATATTTGATATAAATCATTTAGCATTGTGTAAATAAAATTTAATTGTCATTTGTAAACCACAACACTATAAGGCCACTAATTATATTTAAACTGAAAAATAAAGAAATGCAAATAAAATCTAGGAAGAAAAATAAACCCTTCTTTCTGTAAAAAAAAGATTCAAAATGTACCTGTCAGATGATCTTAAACACAGTTACTCATTGTGTATTTTATTTGTACCCAGAGGGCAGTGTGTGCTGAGAAACAAAGAAAAGAAAATGATCAACTTGTGCATATTACACGTGCAAGATGCGTGATTTCTCTCTGTTGGCAAGACATAAAAAAGCCCTAGCAGCTATCAGCATGTCTCATCCTTTACAAATGAAACAAACAGGCAAAAGGTTTGAAATGCATGATTGATTCGCTTTGGAAATTCAATGGTGAGACACACCTAGGGATTGCAGTAAACTCCTTTGTCTGCTATACAGTGCTCTGTTGCTCAATATATTTTTTTATGTAATGTAATAACTGCTTTCTCTTAGCGGTGGAGGGATTTTTTTTTATATTAATGTGTCCGTTTTATATATATATATATTTAAGTGTGTGTGTGCATTTCTATATGAAAAAAATACATGTATGCTGTAAGTATAATTCATAAAAAGTCTCTTTTGAGATGTCTGGTCTGAGGTCTGAATTCAAGGACATCACTCAGTTACATAGCTGGAAAAAAGCAATCCAGACAATCCAGTTGTTTTGTTTTCGTTTTCTTTTTTTTGTTTTGTTTTTTTTGTTTTGTTTTTTTTATCTGAAAAGATACATAGGGGTAGTTACAACTGAATCCAGCCTATACCAGCATACTGCACAGACAATAGGAAAACAGCTTGAGTCACGATTAGGTTTAGGAAAAAAGGAAGAAATGGCTGCACCTGGAGGAAAATGTAAATTCATGAGTAATGACACCATGCATAAAGTAACCCTTTGAATTTTCTTTTCCTTTTTTTCTCCTCCATCAGGCGACTTTTGGCATGGTGACTGTTTGACCTCTTTGTTACTTCAGCTTCTGAGTCATTTTGCAGAGATAACGCTGAGTCAAGGTTGTCTGTCCTGTTCTTCCAGGACACAAGCGCTCACAGTCTTACTCTAACCTTAAGCATAAGTGCCACCCATTTAACCCCGTCGCCTCCAGAACTTTGAAAAAATGTTACCCCAAGAATTAATGACTTATATAAATTATATAAGTCATTAATTCTTGGGGTAACATTTTTAGGGAGGACACGTCTTCCTTATGAGGACAATTATTAATTGTCCTCATAAGGAAGACGTGTCCTCGTAATGAAAGTGAGTAAATGGATGTAGGTCCCCACAACATCTTTAATACCTGCACCACGGGAATCTTTTCTTCTCACACTCGTGCACCAGCATGTTCAGTGTGTGTAGTCAGTAGCCGTGGGGTTATATTGAGTGATGCATTATTCATAAGAAATTTATGAAGGTACAGTTTTTATTGAATTTGTGCTAAGAAAAAAGCAGAAGGAGTGCAAAGAGTTAAAAATGTATCAGACGAGAACAGATGCAGGGATAGAGATTGCCTGAGACAATGCAAGAGGAAATTTATGTGCAGGTTTATAGACTGCATACGAAGGTGAAATCTCACACGTACAAGAAATTACAGGTTGGTTACAAGCAGAAAGCACAAAATTACTTTGTGACATGGCAGAATCTAAATTTATAGAGAATTAGATTATAATTTTCAGATGTGCAGAGTGGAAACAAAGGACACTGTGACTGAATGCTTTGGCAAGAAGGTATGTGAGAAAGCATACAGAGATGGAGAAATGATATTTGTGTTCACTGAAAGAGTGTGTCGGGACAGGATGAATCTAATCCCTACACTAACAATGAAGAGCCTCACAGATTTACTAAACATCAGCTGGTAATTAGAGCAGATCAGATGCCAATCAAGGGAGTAGCACAGGGAAATAAAGAGGCGTGGGGAACGTACTGCCTTTAAATTATGTCAGACAATATGACAGAGGCAAGCATGCAAGCAGTGGTTGATGTGCCATCACTTGGTTTCCCAGTGGCATTGGGTTACAATGTGTCAGTGTCATTACCAGAAATTGTGTGCCTCCATACCATTACAATTGAATTTAGCTTCCATAGTGGCCTACTCTAAGTGAAGCATGTACAGTATAATGTTTACTATGGTTGTCAACACAAAAAGCACATTATGTGCATTAAGTACATTCATTTGGGTCCATAAGTATTTAGACAGTGATACCAATTTTGTGATAGGAAAGCTGGTAGAGCGACCAAGGGGAAGACATGTAGTAAATGGCCTCCAGGCAGATTCAAGCTCAGGCCTCTGCATTAACTGGCAACTCCACACTGGATTTTAAACCAACAATCAAAATGTGATTGAAGTGAAGGCTTTCAGCTTTAATTCTAGGATTTTACCAGAAGTATCAGAGTAACTGTTTAGGATTTGCAGCCATTTTTATACACTTTAAGAAGCTCAAAAGCAGTTGGACAATTGGCTGTCAAGCAGTTTCACGGTCTGGTTAGGCCTTTTTCCCACTTGAAGTGCATCACTAGTGTTTATTGCTGATGTGACTTCTGATAGAAGTAGCAGGTGACATGTAGAGCAAAGGAGGAACCACAGCATTTGGTGATGTTCAGGGGCTTTAGACATAAAGCAGTCAATAATCAACGTTATGTTCGTTTGTTAAGTTCCTTTTGAGCCTTTGAATATTGATGAATGTGCATAAAAATGGTTGTAATTCTATTTTATTTATTTATTTATTTATTTTGTAATTCTATTTAATTGAATTCAATTTTATTTATATAGCACCAAATCACAACAAAATTCACCTCAAGGTGCTTAATATTGTAAAGTTAAGACACAATAATACAGAGAAACCCCAACAATCAAACAATCCCTTGTGAGCAAGCACTTTGGTGACAATGGGAAGAAAAACTCCTTTTTAACAAAAAGAAACCTCCAGCAGAACCAGGCTCAGGTAGGGGCAGCCATCTGGGTTGTGGGAAGGGAGAAAAGATAAAAGATATCATATGGAAGAGAGCCAGAGATTAATAATGACTCATAATTAAATGCAGATTTCAATGCAACAGTCACACAATACTTCTGTTAAAGCCCTTTAATTAGAGCTGAAAGTCTGCACTTCAGTCACACATTGATTGATTGGTTTAAAATTCACTGTGATGGTCTACAGAGCCAAAGTTTTAAAAAATGATGCATAAAAAGAGTAGGTACGCCATATTTATCTAGCTTTTCAATACAATTTTATTATAGCAAATAACAGAGGTGAATGCATATGAGTCTGACATCCCATAGATTTCTTTGTTCAGGACTGGTAGTCTGATCAGTTCCAACACAGTAAAAGATGATATAATTCAAAACGAGACCTGAAAACGCATCACAGAAACTGAAGGAAGCTGTTGCAAAGTCCTGAATTATAGTGGAAGAAAAACCTCTGCTTTCTGTAAAGAACATTAAAGTTCATCACAGTTTGGAGGTGAACAGAAACGTAGTAAATATTTATGCTTTATATGCATTCTGCTTTTCATTACACGAGTGTCATGCTATGAGACTATGACCTTTCCAATGCAATATCCATCCATCTATCTCTTCCACTGAAGCCTATCCCAGCTATCATAGGGTACATCCTGGAAAGGTTGCCAATCTGACAAAGGACTAACACAGACAACCATTTAGACTCACATTCATACTTATGGGCAATTTAGAACCACAGATTAACCTAACGCCATTACTTACATGTCTTTGGACTGTGGGAGAAGCCAGGGTACCTAGAAAGAACCCATGCAGACACGGGAGAACATGTAAATTCCACGCAGAAAGGTCTTGGCCAGATGGGGGACTTATTTTTTTTTTAATTATTATTATTTTGGGGGGAAGACACACAGCTAAGGGATTCACACTGGACTCAAAACCAGGCCATGGGGCATGTGGCTGTGGTTCATTTTTTAGGCAAATGTATAACCACACTATGGAGCCACACATATAAGACTTATGTGTAAAAAAGAAACTGTACCATTGTCTTTGCCACTTGGTTAAAGGCAGATCCTTTGAGAAAACTGTTTTCTGGTCAGATGAATCGGAGATAGAGCTGTTTGGCCGCAGTAACAGACATGTTTAGTGTAGATCAAAGAAAGATCCTTGGGAGAAGAACCTGCTGTGAAGCATGGACCTGGAAATGTAATGGTTTAGGGTTGCTTTGCTGCCTCAGGGATTTCAGCTTGCTGTCATCGCCAAGCTACAAATTCCACATCGTATCAATAAATGCTTGAACATAATGTGAGGCCACCTTTCTAAAAGCTAAGCAGAACCAGAAATAGTGTAGACGTTTTACAAGGATCATGATCCTAATCACACATCAAATCCACCAAGGAATGGTTTAAAAAGAAGACATGGTTATGAAATAACCTGGTAAAAGCTCAGATTTCTACAGAGGGGATTTGAAACAAGCAGCACACACTACAAATCCCCCAGACCTCTCCACTGGGAGGAATTTTGCAAGAAGTGAATACAAAATTTAAGTAAGCCAACATCAGAGACTGGTAGGCAATTACACAAAAAACAAGAAGAAAAAGAATGATTTTCTGCTAAAGGTAGTATGTGCCTCTGATGCACAGGGCTTCTTAGTTTTTCTACATTTTTCTTTTGGTTTGTTGTTGTTTGTCATGCTTCCCATGATGCACTGCCCTCTCTATGGCTTTATAAACAACTCTGCATTTATTCATTAGGTATTATTCGTCTCTGGTTCTCTCCCATAGTGTAACTTTTGTCCTGTCTGTCTCTGTTATTTTCTCTTTCCCCTTGCACCTAACTGGCCACCACAGATGGTTGCCCCTCCCTGAGCCTGGTTCTGCCAGAGGTTTCTTCCTGTTAAAATGTTTAAAAGGAGTTTTTCCTTCCCACTGTCACCAAGTGGTTGTTCATATGATGTCTCTGTATAATTGTAAAGTCTTTACCTTATAATATAAAGCCTGCTGTTGTGATTTGGCACCATATAAATAAAATTCAGGTTGAAACTACTACAGAAATGACAGTGGTCTTGCAGTGAGAAGGTTTAATCTTTTCTACAAAAAGTCCTGATGGAAACACTTGACTGTATTCTGCACATTTTGTGACCATAACCACATTTTTACTGACTTCATTACATTGGGGTGACAGCAGAGATCTCACATATGTGAAAACCTGCACAAAGAAAACCAAAAGTGCAATCACATTTTTAATTTCGATGCAATTACCCTGTAGAGTATACGTTAAAGAAATAAATCAATATTTTTTATTACGGTAACTTCATGGGTCAGAGGAACCTAAAATATGAGATGGGACAACCCAGCTGCAGTTCAAAATTGTTTTAATCATGCAAAAACAATTACTTACAAAAATCGAACTCAAATAAGAAGATAGAGGCTGTGCAGAAACAAACAAAAGAGAAAGAGGGCCATGAACCAACCACACAATGGGCTAAACTAATATTAGAAAACCAAACTGATAAGACAAACACTGAAAACAGGACTGCTAGCAATCCTCATCTCAACTAATAATTAATAAACGAACTTCAAAAAATAACGGCTAATCAGCACTATCAGAGAGGATGGTAAGAGCCGGTTAATAAGGATGATAAACTTATTCTATTTCTTGCCAAGAATTACATGACAAGATCCTAAATGTGCAGAAAACACAGATTAAACCTGTTATGCTTATTTCCAGCTCCTTAACTTTATTTTTTGGACTTTATTAGCTTTGCAAGATTTGAAATTAATGGAGTTAGATTAATTGGGGATTCTAAATTGCCCATAGGTGTGAAAGTGAGTGCGAATGATTCTCTGTCTCTCTGTGTTAGGCCTGTGACAGACTGGCCATCTGTCTAGGGTGTACCCGGCCTCTCGCTCTATGGTAGCTGGGATAGGCTCCAGCCACTTCGCGAGCCTGATAAGGATAAGTGGAAGAGAATGGATGGATTTGCAGTTCAAAATAATTTATCTCCTGCTGGGTCTCAGTAGCAGCCCTGCATATCACCCACTCTCTGAAACAGGTTTAGCTCCTTTCCCTTTGAGCAAACTGTCTTTTGATTGGCTGCCCCTCACGAAGGCAGATGAGTGGAGCGTCTGTGGTGACAAGCAGAGCTGCCTGAGTTCAGTGGGACTACTTGAAACTTTGGCCTGTCTAATATGAGCATCCATATTTGTAACACTGAATTATGATTAAAAAAGCAACATAAGAGGTTCATTTAAAATGTTTATTGTATTGCGTAGCCTACTGTAGATCTCTAACGCTCCTGTTGTGTTGTTGGGTGCGAAAAACTGATTCTCAAGTCATGGTGTGAAATTGGTGAGAGTGACTCATAACTGGGTGCAAAATGATGCAATTTACATTCTTTACTGCACTTTGATGCCAAATTGGTAAACAGGTACAAGATGGTTGTTAATAATCAACAAACAAAACCCCTCAACTCTCCGCTGGATTCCTAAAAACCTCAGAGGGGTTTTAGAAAGCTTTTGTTATCTGATAGATTTAATTAATTTAGTCAGATTCACTAAACAAATCCTTAATTTACATTTTCAAGCATGGAAATTTCACGTCCCTGATGACTGACTGTAATTAACCCGTAATGATGATGATAATGAGTGCAACAGTGACATTGTTTATTATATTACAAGTGCAATTGAATACAGCAGGCTACTTCATCTCACTGCAGGACAGAGGGCTGTTCTCATCAAGGTGTAAGGGCAAGCCACAGCAGGGCAGTGTAGTGATCTGCAGGCCGGCTGAGAGTTTGGGCCGGTGCCATCTCTGTTGGTTCTGTTTGGATGAAGCATAAAGTCTGGGTGTAGTGGCCTTTTTTTCAACCTTGAGAGTAATTGCTGGAAGGAGAAAGGTTGTTGGCTTGTAGCCCAGGACAAAGAGGCAGTTGGTTTCCAGTAGCCCTGCAGTGGACATCCATATGCTGAACAGGGCAAGATATATATCATATTAAAATGTCAAGAGTGCAGAGCAGATCACTTATAGCCTGGACCTTTGCTCGTAGTGAGGTGAGCTGGTAAAGTGTTTATTTGAGCAGGAGGAGAAGGTGTAGTGATGTGAACAATGTGCCTGCAGAGCTATGTGTATCCACATCACTGGAAAAAGCTATGGGAGGTGTATAGTAAGTGTAGGGGTTGTTGTATTTGATAGCTACAGACATCTAAAAAAAAAAGGTTTACCAGGGTTGCAGCCAACTTTGAGGACACTGAGGTCACATTCTCTCTGCTTTCTCTGTAAATGCATAGCTGTAATTAAACCATAATATTAAACCTGTGAGATTTATGAATATGGAAGTTTAAGACATGAGTCCACATTTTTGTTTAGTCACACAGAGTCATTTTTTTCTTAACCTCATTAAAATCAGAAAGTTGCCAATTATTCTATTGAAACTGGTCTGCTGGGTGATAATTTGTGTTATTATATGGACAATTATCACCAGGAATACACTTGAAAGAAATACTGAAGTAGAGTCTAGCCTGATTGTGACACCATGACTTCACTCCAGTGGCAAAGAGGAAATGTGTACACTTTAGCCATTTTCAAACACCACAGCTCTGAAGCTGTGGTGTTTTCTTTTCGAGGCAGTTGGCTGATGTGCATGCAGGATGTGAAAGGTCTTTGTCCTACCAGCTTCCCAGTGCATAGAAACTTACCTGGGATTTATGAAGCTTGCGCACTTACTTCCATGCATATGTTAGTAAATCATTCAGAACTAAGATGTTTGTGCAATCTCCATTTTTCTATATAAGGAAACATGTTTTCATCCAGGTGAAGTGGAGAACGTAGTGAAACCTGCATCTCTAAATCAAGAAACCAGGAGAAGGTCTGATTGAAGAAACTTGAAGGATGGCGTGCAAAGAGGAAGCCAGAAAAGGCACAGCTTTCCAAACTGTTTCAACAGGAGTGATGTTTTTTTTAAGCAAAGAAAAAAAAAAAAAGAAATATCGGGCTGAAAGAATGGGATTTCTGGACATCACCCCGGACACAATGAAACAAAGCTCAAGTACAAAAAAAATAAAGTTTGGACATTAAAGTTGATATGACAACAGATTAACTGACTGAAGAAAACAGGTCGAGGACAATGAGCAACTCACTGTAATGAAAAAAAAAAGATTCTCCAGCATCTGTGGGATAGTGCCAAGAAATATAAGTAAGTGATGACATCCAATGCAATGATATGAGTCATTTTTAATAAGATAACATAAGATAAGATGAGACACGTGTCTTACAGTCTATCTACATTTTTTTATTTATTTAATTGTAATTCTGAGCATTTTCTGGCTTATGGTGTAAACTATAAATAAACACCAAAATGCAATAATATTAATATTAATTAGTAGTAGCATGCATTATAAGCAAAGGTAAAAGACACCTACAGTCATACAGAAAAGGATTACTTCAATTTACTGCAGCCAAATGTCGCTCTACAACCTCCTGAATCATGGGGTGTACTTAGGATTTCACAGGATTGCATAGAGTTCTGTTTCTTTTCCACATAACTGCAGTATCTGTGTAAGAGCTGTTTCTGTCTATGAACCTTTTGTTGCCCTGCACCATGTGGCTCGTGCAGAAAGCTACTTAGGGGTATAATTGTGTTTCAGATACAGCACTGTTAAATAATCAAAGTCTTTGCTCATTTTTCTTCAGCACAAGTGGATAAAAGCTGGGGAAAGCAAAGAAGCTGCCACTGCCCCCCACACCCTCCAACCCAACTGAAATAGAGACAGTCATGAGATGGGGCCACAGACTCACAGGAAATGTCAACAGCTTTGCCCTCAGGTCAGGGGCATTTGGTGCCTTGATTGGATCTTTTCTCAGATAACCTATAAAACACAATCAGGCGCCATGAGAAGGCCACAAAGGATAATGAAATTATCTGAATAGCACGCATAAAACACCAGCAGAGAAAAATAGAAGTGAGGATGAAAGTTTACCCAGAACTGCACTTGACATGGATGAGTATACTGAATAATGAGGAAATACTGAGCCATCTGTTCCAGAAAGGAAAGAGTATGAGAATGTTTGAAAACAGACAAATGCACAAGTGTCTACAGCACAAACCTAAATATTTTAACAGATGCAGCGTGTCTTCAGCTTGAAATATTATAGTCTGACAGTGCGTCTGAGTGCACGTGTGCAGAAACACATCTTTATCTGCGTGAGAGTACAGTGCAGAAGTGTAGTCGTTGTAGTGCATTATTAATATATTGACGCTGTGATCCGCCTTTATTCTCCAGTTTATGCGTGTTTGGAATTTATAAAGCAATAAAATTAGTTGTAATCCCAGGAAAACACTTGGCAGAATAAATCATTGTGTTGCCTTCCTTAGTCAATTACTGTAATTATTAACCTCCCTTGGGCCCTCTGAGCAATGTTTGAACTTACCAAGGCTCAAAATATTTCATTATCTCGGGAGGAGACTAATTGGCACTCTGTTGCAGGTAGTGAGTTAAGAACAGCCATTATTCAACAAATAAACATGCAATTTAAATCCATCTTAAGTTTAATTGTTTCATTTCAGCTGTGGGAGAAGGTCAAGATGTAGGAGCGGCTGTGCAGCACACACGATGATAATTTTAGCCCGATATAATATCTTTGTCAGAAACCTGTTACTTCTCATAGTTATTTCTGTTCAAAGCACAATTATCGATGCGCTGCAACACGTTTTGACAAACTGTTTCATATCTTTTTTTATAATCTATGTATCCATAGGTGAATAAAGTCGAGTCCTCCCACTCCTCTGATTTAGGAGGTGTTAAGTTTAACGGCAACTTCTTCAGCTCCTTGCAGATATTACACGCTACTTAAAGGCTCATATAATCATGATATTTGGTGGACTATTTGAAATTAAAATGTGAAAAAGAAATGCAAATGGTTTAGGCTCATACTAATAGGGATAGTAGAGAACCCTGGAAGTAAAAGTGCTTCTCCAGCTAATGGTGCATGAGTAATACAAAGTGCTTTCTAACTAGCCAAATAGGAACACGACTGATTCAGAATACATTAATGAAACATTTTTAGAGCTTCAGACTCATTTCTATCACTTTTTATCACTTGTATTATAAAACCTGGAGAGAGAAAAAAATCCAGAACCTAGAATTTAATTTATTCTTGCTTAATGTTAATGTGTCTGGAAGTACCAAGCAGAAACCTCTGAATAGTGAAGCCATTGTGGAAGTGCCCAAAACGGCAGGTCCTGGAGTGGCCCTCCATATTCTAAAGCAGCGGTCCCCAACCTTTTTTGCGCCACGGACCGGTTTATGCCCGACAATATTTTCACGGACCGGCCTTTAAGGTGTCGCTGATAAATACAACAAAATAAAACTAGTACCGGTACCGAAAAAAAGAAGATTTATTCATAACACACGTGAAAAGACCCAGGAAAACCGAGTTAACGATAAAAACAATAACAAAATAATGCTGAAAACCGATAAAAACCCTGAAAACCATACATTTCACACCTGAGCCTCAACTCTCGCGGCCCGGTACCAAACGACTCACGGACCAGTACCGGTCCGAGGCCCGGGGGTTGGGGACCGCTGTTCTAAAGCATTAAAAATCATATTTACCTCAGCCTGGTACACAAAAAAGGGGGGTCGGCCTCTATGAATAAGTTCCCCTTTAAAACAAATGTACAACGGGTGATCTGGGGCTATTGTTTTTTTGTTTGTTTGTTTTGTGAGGTGTGACGACTGAAGCAGCTCTAGCTAGTAGCTTTTTTGAGGGCTTACATTAGGCCCTAGTCAGATTGGTTGGTGACTGCCTGGCAACCATCAATCACTAGGGAAAAATTAGTATTCTCCAACTGGTTGCACCATGAAACTGAAATCTAGCTGCTGAGGTTGCTTGTAGTTTGTACCGAACACTTTGACTGTTCTGCAAACACTTGCCAACTACTCTCTAAGAAATAGTGATGGAACAGAAAGCTGTTGCTGTCCAGTCTTTTGAAGTATGTTGGTTTCAGAGTTAAGGAGCTAGTTTTGCTACTGCTCAGTAGTTAGTGAGTGCTTGCAGACAAGTTGGCCTCCATCATTCAAACAATGAGTGACCAAAGCAATGTGCTTCCAACCAAGAAAATCACAAGGAATCCTGTGAGGATCCCACATTGACTGGTCTCTGGGCCTGTGTGACTGAGACCTTGGCTAATTTGAGTCACTGAGCTCGTCCTTGTTACCATGTTTGTCCTGGTGGTAGATTTTGGAGCATTCTTAATAGAATTATCTGGTGAACAATATGGTTTTCTGTGAGGTGTGGGCTGCAGAATAGGCATATGTTTCAGTTTTGGTGAGAAAAGTTTTAGTGTATTATTAGCCCATTACTTAGCACTGCTATCATTATCTGATAAATTGGCGCTCTGTGTTCTCATCCAAATGTGGTAATTTCTGACCAATTTATTGCTCCTACCCATTTTTTAATAAGAACAAGAGCACGACTGTACAGCGATTACACATGACAGAGTGACAAAAACACAGTGGAATAAGGAGAAATCCCTTCAGTCCTCCATCAACTCTTTGAAGTTGTTGTTGTTCTGATGACGAACACAAGATGGCATACTTGATACTGTCCTCCAGTAACATTACTTCAGAGGGCCCAGAAAGGGGTGGCTTTTCCTTCCCAGTCAGCTCCTACATCAGTGGAATACTCAAATCTGCGGCCTGCATTTATTAGAAAGTGGAGAGTAAAGAGTGAGCAAAGAAAATCCTGAAACTTCCAAATCCCACCAGATAGAGCCCATCAGCCTGCGAGGCTGAATTTTAACATGTATCTCTGTACCACATTACATAATATTGGTGATGTGCTAATGTAAAGCTGTTACACTCTAATGGGTATAACAGAACAGCCTATGCCAGGTCCCAGTGTGTGTGTGGGGGTGTGCGGAGGCGTTAGAAAAAAAAAAAAGGGGGGGGGGGTGCCATAAGTTTGTGTTGTGCCATGCCGCAATCTATTCCATTCTACACCCACACAACTAAACTAACTACTGTAGCAACTAACAAAACGCTGGAGAAAAGCTTTTTCAAGAGTAAACAAAACGTGTTCAGATTCACAAAGGCGCAAACACACGCTCAGATTCATATGCACCTGCCATCCTTTTACCCAGACTGGCACCTACTGTCAGTATGATTTAACCCCACTTGTCCTCTATCCTGGGAAGTTTGATGAGCGCCATCAGACAAGAAGAGCTGGTCCCTTCTTTTTCTTGACATGTGAACAGCTGGGGCCTTCTGTGTTATGACTCCCGCTGCCACATCTGGTGCGTGTGTGTCAGTTTACGGGGCGTGCATTTGACGAGTCCTGCCACATCTGGGAGGCAATCCAGCTGTCCCATTCTTCACACGTCTGGACAGCGTCCTGCAGACACCTAGCTGTCACTCCGGGTTACCTGGAGCCCACCTCACCGTTAGAGGCGAGACACTGGCTACATGTGCATCCACACTACCACATCTGCTCTGTGTGTGTGTGTGTGTGTGTGTCGGTGTGTATGTGAGAAGCTGTGTGTTGTTGAGTGTGTGTGTGTGTGACACTGAGGGTACATGTATGTCCTCAGGGCTGAGGCTCCAGTCTTCACACCTTTCAGTTGAAAACACCCCCAGAAAGACACACCAGGCACTGTAGCCACGCTGGGTATATGGGTCAAAGACTCTGCTTCAGAGGGAAGATTTTTGAAGCTCAGGCTTTCGTGATGAAGCAAATACTTATGCAAGAAAAATAGATTTAAGAATATTAATTTAAAATATGAAACAAAGACATGTGATAGCATCAATAATGATCTAGTCTTTTTGCGTTAAAGAGACAGAGAGTAAGCTGGGGATGGATCTGAACCAGCTGAGTCGCTTCCAATGCAAATATCTTGAATATGACCTGAAGCAAATTTAGTTTCGTTTTTACATTTTGCATCACCAGAGCGAACACAGAAAACAATTTTTACTCGGCAGACTTTGTTTGTGGTATAAATATTATGTGTAAAGATTATTTCCAATGGATGTGACAAATACAATTCATCTTTTGGTAGTCTGAGGCTGAGGCTAACGCTTTGGCAATTAGAAGCCTCAAGAAACATCTTTGTTTATATATATATATATTATTTATATATATTATTTTTTATGCAAGTACAGAGATTAAAATCACTTTTCTAGGTACACAAGATAACCTAGTGAAGTTCAAACTGAGCACCAGAAGGGTAAGAAAAAACTGTGGGGATTTTCACACACAACCATCTCTTGGATTTACAGAAAAAAAATGTTTCCAGTCAGCGGCAGCTCTCTGGGTAAAAATGCCTCGTTAATGCCAGAGGTGAGAGGAAAATGGGCCAGACTGCTTTGAGCTGATTGGAAGGCAACAGTAATTGAAATAACCGCTGATCACAACCAAGACATGCAGAAGAGCATCCCCGAATTCACAACACAACTGTGTGTATGTGTGTGCAGCAGATGACCTACAGCAGCAGAAGAGCATGCCAGGTGTTTCAGCCACCAGCTAAGAACAGGAAATTGAGGCTACCTTTGTACAAATTCATAAAAGAAGATTGGAAAAATGTTGCCTAGTCTGTTAGTATTCATTTCTGTTGTGACATTTGAATTGTAGGGTCAAAATTTGGTTTGAATTAATTCAAAGCATGGCTCCATCCCGCCTTGTATCAACAGTTCAGGCTGCTGGTGGTGTAATGGTGTTGGGATACTTTCTTGGCACACTTGGGGACCGTTAGTAATACCTGAACATTGTTTAAATTCTACAGCCTACATGAGTATTGTTGCCGACGGTGTCCATTCCTTGATGATCGCACTGTACCCATCTTCTGATGGTTACACCAGAGCTCAGATCATCTCAAACTGGTTTCTTGAATATGATGTCTACAATCACAAGATCTCAATCCAATAGTGCACCTATGGGACCTATGGGCTCTATGGGACCTATGGGATCTATGGGACCTATGGGTGAAGGTGGAGATTCTCATCATGGATGTGCAACTGTGTGATGCTGTCATGTCAACATAGACCAAAATCTCTAATGAACATTGTTGATTCTATCATAAATAATTACAGTAGTTTCCGAAGGTAAAAAGGGTGTAACTAATAAAGTGGTTATGAACGTTTATGTCAGTCTTTAGGGATGTGTGTGTGTTCTTCTCTAGTGAAGTATTTTATCGTGATCAGGAGAGCAACATGTTTCTCAGCCCTGATTTATTTTTGATTCCATTCTCTTTTGGTTAGACGAATTGTTACAAAAGAAAAATCAAAGCAAATAAATGTCTGAGATCAAAAAACATCTTATTTTTCTGTGTCATCAAGGTTTATTTAGAAAAGTGTCAAGAAGTCAACAATCAGACAAACCAAGGTGTTTAGAGCGTTTTCATACTCCCCCTCTTTACCCCAAGAACTGTCATCCAGTCTTTTGCAAATCATTAGAAGACTGTGTGAAGTGTAAAATCTATTTGTCAGGCTGTTCATGACAGGGAGCAACGACAGTCACAAAGATTAAACAAATATCACTATATATATATATTATATATGTAGAAGTTTTAATCTGAGGTTTCATTGAGATTCATTTTTTTATGTTACAGTTATTTTACAGAGCTAAGATGTGACTAAGCTGCTTCTTGATATTTTGATACCAGATCAGTCACATATTGATTAACTGCATCACATTCATTGCTGGTTCCTGTTTCTCAAATGATCATGTTTCCTGCCTATTTTCTGTTTTTTGTCCAAGTATCGTTATCCTGAGGACTGCCATTTGGGAGTGTCTCTGGCAAAATGTGGTGGATGTTTACACTATTTTCTGATATTTGAGCTGCAACAAAAAAAGTTCAGATAATTGTGAATTGCCACCACACCACAGAGTTGTTGCACAAAGTATCATGTATATCTTTGAAGTCTCGAGAGTCTGTCTCTCATGTTTTAAAGGCAGTCACTCGACTGCATGTGTTGATGTGTAAAAAGCAGCCTTGGAATGAAGCAGCACCACAACTCAGTGTTTCTGTGGATGCATGCGCATCTGCCTTGCCATCTACGAGGAGTGTTGCCAGTTCCTTACCTCCAGATCAACATGCATCTTTCCCTAAGCACTCCACAACTGAAGAATCTCCACACTAATTAACTGAGATTACAGCAATTAGCAGACCATTAATCACACCCTTATTAGTTTAGCAAGGCAGAGAGAAGGAAAGAGTGAAGAGAGGGATGGAAAGACGTGGAAAGTGCAACAGTAGAGGAGGAAAGACTAGTGGGGTGTGGAGGAGAGGCTCTCCTCTTGGCACCAGAGTTGTCTGTGACTCCACATAGTGAAGCTTTAGGAGCAAAACGATGCTTCCCCAGATTAATACCAGGGGTATTTGTTCCTAAACACATGCTCTGTGTTTTACAACATACTTAGACTTTGCACACAGACACACCTTCATGCAATTTTTTCAAACACGCCCTGTGCAGATTTTACATACGATAGGGGAGGTGTACACTTAGAGTGTAAAAAATGTGGCGAGTCCTGAAGACAACTGTGTGTATGTGTGTAATGGTGGTGGGTGGCAGAGTGTGAGTTCGGGTTGGCACAAGTGTTGGTATGTTAAAGCTCAAGCGTGTGTGTGTTTGTTTGTGTGTGTCGTAATGCATGGTCTTACAGTATCAGTAAATGTGTGAGCATGTGTGTTTGAGCCAGGGGGGAAGAGGTTGCATGTGTGTGTGTGTGTGTGTATTATATATGTGTGCATGAGTGTGTGTATATTGTGTATATTATATATATGCGTGTGTGTGTGTGTGTGTCTTAAGGAAGGAGTGAGAGCAAAGCGGCTTCAGAGGCTGAATTTCTAAATGTGCTCACATCTGATACTATCTTCCATCTACTATTCTATGTTTCTTCTTCTCTCCTCTGCTACCCCCCCCCCCCCCCCCCCTCCTGCCTCCACCCCAACCCCCACCCCAACTTGCCCCCCCCTCGTCAGCGAGCGGGGTCAAATGTTATTCCCTCCTCGTTGTCACGGTTGCCAATCACCTCACTTTCTGTAGCAACTGTTTCCAAGGCAACGGAGAGATCCGGTTGCCAGGCACCGAGAGCAATGCATGTGATTGTTACTTATTTATTTAATTCTATCTTTATCTATTTGTTCATTCTAAATACGTCTGCACTTGCGTTCACGTGCGCACCCTCCATGCACCAGAAAGGCACACACACTCTGCTCATCTTGCACTCACAAGCACAAATACATGAGCTTCACACACACACACACACACACACACACACACACACACACACACACACACACAAACAAACGACTGAGACCTTAACTAGCTAACCCATCTGCATTTACCACAGGTGTGAAACGTGCGCATTGGATGACAAACAGTGATTATCATAGCAATAAGGATCCTAATCTGAGCCCTGCTCTCCTCCTGGCCTTCTGTTCCCTCCTCTCATCTGCCACGTCTCATAGGAGCTGCACAGTGATAAAGACAGGCCCTAATGAGAGGGCTCTTATTGCGCTGTGATTTCCTCCCTCTGTCCCTTCATCTCCTACTGCCCCCCCCCCCACCTCCCCCCACCCCCAACTCTTCCATATCCATCCTTCTATACCTACAGCATCTCCTTTCTCTCTCTCCCCTTCCGTCTATCCGTCAGATCCCTGCAGCCACTCCTGCACACAGCAGGCCTTTTGTTTTCCTGGATAAGTATTACAGGGTAATTGTAATGGAGTGACCCATCGAGGAGGAAATTACTTCTATCACTGCGCGGCCAAACCCAAGGCATACTTATTCATTCAGAGCCTGTTGTCTCTGTTTTGTTTGGTCTTACTGTGGTTATTACAGACTGATCTGTCGGGGGTGGGGTGGGAGACAGTGTAGATGGAGGAGAAAGGGGTTGGGTTAGGGTGGGTGGTGCTTCAGCTGACCACGTTGTTGATTCTGATGGGGGTTGCTTTGACGTAAGCTCAGCCACGGATTGTAATGTGGGGCTATTTGATGGCCATGTTTAGCGCCATCGCTTTTGAGAGGCAGATCGCTATTGTTGTCCGGAAATGATAGATTAATCATGTTCATCAGCAGCAGCTCTATGAGAAGTGGACAATGAAGAAATGAGGTTGATTTGAGTGTTGGGAATGTGGTCAGTTTACTGATTGTGGAGACACAGGGGTGGAAGTTGAGTTACAGTAAGTAGAGCTGAGAGGGCTGCGAAATATGAACTACAGCAAACTGCCTATGATGTATTCCTTCATAGCTTCTTCATAGGTCAAAAGAGTACTCTTTATTATATTACTCCACTACTTTAATTTTTTTAACCTTAAGCTGCTTTAAAAAACAAACAAAAAAAATCACAAGAAGAGTCATCCAGTCTTAATTTGTATACTTCAGTTTGTGCACTTCTGTGTGCACTTTATTTACTTACTTGCACGATGTTTGAATTTCTCAAATTGAACACTGCAAGTTGTGTACTTAGAGACGATTGATATCAGGCATTTTGCAAATACGTCCGACTTGTCGTGGATTTGGCTAAATTGTTGTGCAGTGAAGGCAAGAATTCTACGACGCCACACATGTATATGTACAATGCCCGATCAGAATTGGCCTCCTATAGTAACTTTGATATTTTCTCGTTCCCTCTAGTGCTACCAGCAGAAAAATCGAACGTGTGTCAGGTGTACATGGTTCTTGACATTTATTGCTCTGCTGAAATGTCTGTTTGATCTGTTGCCTAGCTTGCCATGAGAACACATATAATGAGGGGATACGATTGTTTGTTAGGATGACACCATCTTCTCATCTAACACCAACATTAAATGTATATTTTAACTTGATTCATGATATCTGAGAAGGAAATGTCAGAGTTAAATGCACATTTAGCTTTGTTTTGTACACAGAAAATGTTGGCGTTACATCAGATTGTAGCTAAATGCAGTCAGTGGATATAATAATCATTGTTTTTTTTCTATAAATTTCCACAAATATTGAAAAATATGCTATCATGTGCCAGCAAATTCAATATTTCTAAAGTATTTCCTACCGTATGAAACAAAGACATCTTGGCCTTTAAGAAGCTAGAGAATTAAAAGTACTTAAATAGTTAACTGCTAACAAAATTCCTGCCATACATTTTCTGTGGATAATTATTTATTCTGTTAGTAAATGTTTTTTTTTCCTTTTGAATGCATTGTATTTAAAGGTAAGGTGTACACGTTATTGTTCCAGCTCCCTGTTTAATCAGATATCATAGAAAAACCAAACTAGTGAAGCAGGTAATCAGTGTAGGCAGGGAAATCAATTGGATCTTTAATTGCTGTGTGGAAGAAGAGACTGAAAAATTGCAATCTTACACATGCGTGCACACACACACACACACACACACACACACACACACACACACACACGCACACAAGCACACACCCGTGCACAGTGACAGACAGACAGTGGCACTGATATGAGTGGTGTCTCTGGGGAGTGGCATGGAGAATCCTCTTGGCTGGGAATTTCCAGGGTTTAGCACAGAGACACAGTTTCTGTCAAAGGGCCCTTTACATGGATGAGCCCCAGCATCACATTCGCCCACTGTGAAATAGAGGGATTTGAATAATCTTATTACATCCCATTACAATAACACTAATATGATCCAATGCCCTGCAAACTAGACTGGAGTGGGGGGAAACTGACAATCTGACCACCCCACATGGCACCAGAGCTGGGGCAAGTAAATCACTAAAAAGATATTAAGGGGATAGCATTTTCATGAGATTACTTAACCAACATTTCAACCCCACAAACATGACTCGATTAGTGAGTTGAAGCAGAGGCTGGTGGAAGGACTTATGTGGTTAAGGTCACAATTGCACAGCAAAGCATAAAGTCATGGATTTTTACTCTGCTTAGTGAAAGCAGAGATGTATCATCTCCTTATACATAGATATATAAGTATATATAACCTGGTTGAAATTGTTCTATGGATGTACTTGAAAAATATAAAAAAAATAAAGTTCACACAGCTTTAGAATTATGCAGCGTGATCGTAGAATTAGCTGATTTTCTCAAAATTACTGACTGCAAATGATATCGCCTTATAAGCAGTGTGTGATAAGCAGTGTACACTGGTAGTGTGCTACTTACAGTAACATGTAATGTAACGTAAATTGTGTGCGATTTTTAAAAGTAAATGTATGCAATGCATGAAATTTACCTGCAGAGGAAAAAGGAGGAGTATGTGTGTAGGCAGGATGACTTTGGTACATTATAGAAAAGCTCATTTTGAGCATTGTTTTTGATACATTGTTTCGATTTTCACCACCTGTTATCAGCCAGTCAAACCCATGCAGTTTGCTCCTGGCAGCCTGAGTCTGTTAGGCCTGCGATTGACAAACCACTCCACAGCAGGTAACCTTTACGTGCCGAAAATTCAACATTAATTTACTTAGGAAATTTAAAAAAGCTCTATAAAAGCCCTAAACCTGAAAATAGTCTTCAGAGGACTTTTCTGCTTTTTGTCCAGTTAAAACATTAAAAGTAATCAAAAAGTAACCAAATGTAATAATTTACTTGACTTTTGTGAAAGACTTGAAATAAGTTCATTCCTTACATTTTTAATAAGATAGTAAACTGTAACCTATATTTCAGAAATTACCTTCCCAACACTAAAGATTGATTTACAATCCTGTGCTAAATCTATGGTCATAGTTGTCATGTAATTGCATGATCTATGCTATTAACTATGCCATTTTCTGAGACCTTCTCAGGGATGTAAGTACACATTTCAACAAAGCACACGGCAACAACTGTGACTCGTCTTCTTGGTAGTATGCTGCTTAAATACATAATGAGGCCTCTATGAAACAAAATGTAACGGAGAGAGAGTGTGTGTATATGTGTGTGTGTGTGTGTGTGTTAGTGAGTCTGGGGGGGTTGGGTGGTGGTGGCTATAATTGTATTTAGTTTGCTCACCATGCTAACACAATAGCTCGTATTCTGCCCGTGTAGACATATGCTGTTTTCTTGTTTTCATAGCTCTGACAATCTGCGCTTCAATATTTTTTTAGCTCCAAGTCCAACATGATCAGCTCACTTTCAGACACGAATGGCAAAACGATGCAGACGCAGCACACAAGTATAAATGCAAACGACGACGTCGCCCACTATAGGCTCTGCAGAGATTAAAGCTAAAGAGCTGCTGGTCTCACGCACTGCAGTAAACAGACAGACCTGTATGTCTGTATTAATCTGTCTATGCAAACTGCTCTCTGCCATGTTTTTTTTTAATGGATAGTAACTTTTTTATCTATATATTGAAAAAATATATAAATATATAAAGTGTGTGTGTGTTTCATGGATTTAGTAACTTATTTATAGTTTTACTGTATATATACATACAAGGCCTTGCAATTGTTACACTTTTTTTTATATTGTATTAGTGTTTTTAATATAACAACAATATGTAGTTACTGTATTACTTGTTTGCAATAATGTACTTTATATAAAATGTAGTTGTAAAAAAATAAAAACTACTACATTTGCTTTTGAATCCAAATCCAAATAAAATGCTGCATGTCATGTCATGACTAACATGTTCCCTGCCCTCCCATTTTCTTAGAAAATGAACAGTTCAAAGAGTCATACTGGAGCACTGAACACTGCACTGTTTTGTATAAAAGCCTGAAACTATATATTACAAATAACTAGATGAGCGGAGTGGAGTCGTTTGTTCAGTAAAGCTGTAAGTGAACTGTATTTAGGGGCAGAACCTGAGCACGAGAACGTAATTGTACATGTTACCTTCCTTTCATCAGATATTTGAATCACAGATATTGCATGTGAAGGTTGTTCCCGTGTTTGCCTGTCTTATAGCCCCTGTTTCTGTTCTTCTGTCTGCTTCTCCACCCACCCTCCTCCAGGCAGCTTGTAGAACAGCTGAGAGTAGACTGAGATTTATCTCTGACTTTCTAAATGCGTTCCTGCCCGTGCCCCTACCTGCCCGCCAGCCTGTTTGCCCGCCCGTCTGCCCGCCAGCCTGTCTGGATATTGGATTTGCTCTTTGACTGTGACCTTATACACAGTGAGCCACAGGAGCTAGTGCGACTGCTGGACCTTCTGTCCTGTCGTGCAGAGTCGTGTCTTCCTGCCGTCGGGGGCCCAGCCTCCCTCCCACCGAAACATCAACACTCCCCCCTTCTACAAACCCCTCTGCCATGTGCACTTATTGGATTCCCCTCTTCACCACGCACTCTGATAAGGGCATCTGTCAAGCGGATGAACAATCCAAGCTAAAAAGGTGTGTGATGCACGCTTGGAAGGATCTTACTTCCTGCAGAGGCCGAGAGGATGCTGGGTAGAGAGTCTGAGGACCTCGAACGGGACTTCGGGAAGAGGACTGCCATCACCACAGGTGCTCTTCACATCAGGAGGAGAATGTTTTATCACTGCACATGATGGTGATGATGATGATGATGGCTTCCGCTCAGCTACGCGTATTCTCAAGCAATAACATCGACATCTGTATTATCAACCCAAGAATACCCGTGGTCGAGACGGGAGCAAACGGTCACGCCACCGCTCTTCCCTCCACCTTCTCTCCTCTTATGCTCTCACCTCGCATCCCTAACCCACCCCCTCTGTCCCTGTTCGACGTTATACGGCAGGAGAGAGCTGGAGGGAAGGGTGGGGATTTCATAAGCGTTTTCATGAACTGTCCAGGTCCTGCAAAAGGAAAAAAAAGAAGAAGAAAGAAAGAGAGAGCAAACACAATTCTTATGGGATTGATTCAGAAAATAATTACGACCGCAACAGTTTTTTTAATCAATCATTCATCTGCACATTATTCGCAAAATATCATAAAAATGGTACAAATAAAAAGGCAAAAGCGGAAAATGCCAAAACCCTACATGATATTATAAAACCTCAGCATATGTTCACATTAACAGATGACAAAGAAAAACAGGAAATCTGTAAATGATTGTTATTGTTTTTTTACTTTAAAAGAAATCACTGAAATTATGACCAAAAGCGTCAACTGCTTGTGGAAACATCGTCTTCGTCTATGGGCGCATCACGATCACATTAAAGTTTGCTTTAAAGTGAGAGGATTACTAGGAAGCTACTGAGGAACGAAACAGGAATTCAAACAAAACAAAACAAAACAAAAAAAAAAAAAACAGGGAGTGGATGCGTTCAGATCATCATCTGAACCGAGAGTGAACGCTCTGCTCAAGATGCCCGCTCCACGTCGCGCACAATTCCTCACTAATTGCCGTGAATACGTCTTGTGTTTTAGCGGTGTCAGCCACGGTGCGACAATGAAACTACTCTTGTTTCCAGCGTCGTAAACACTCCCTCCACTTACTCGCCGTTTCTCCCGCAAACACCAAACCGTATCTACAGCCAGCAGCAGGCGAGCAATGAAAGAAATAAGAGCGAGAATGTGATGGACTGCCGTGCTCGCATGAATAGTCATTTTGTCACCGCACACTGGGGCGCAATAAAGTCCCCCCCTCCCCTTTTTTCTCTTTTTTTTCTTCTTTATTCTGTTCACCTCTTGGAACCTCTGACTGTGTGCGAGTGAGGAAGTGGGAGATGTGAGCTTTAGCCATCCCCTGTCCCCCGTGTTTTATCAGCAAGCGCCACAGTCGCACGCTTGCATCTGAGGGAGTGAGGGCTGCCCCCGCAGTGCTGCGAGCTCGAGCCTCCCCCCCCGCCGTCACCTCCTCCACCCCACCTCACCCCGTGCTGCACATGTAAGAGAAATCAGGAGAAAAGGAAAAAATGTATGGAAGAGGAGGCTTTGTAGAGAGACAACGAGGACGAGAAGATATATATATATATATATATATATATATATATATATATATATATATATATATATAAATGTCAAGGAAGGAAAAAAAGGAGACGTGTGCGCAATTTCAAGAGAAAGAGAGGGAGAAGAAATGGATAGAGAGAGAGGTTTTTGTGTTTATGTGTGTGTGTGTGTGTGTGTGAGAGAGAGAGAGAGAGAAAAGACAGAGAAAGAGAGAAGGGTGGGGTGGGTTTGTGAGGGGGAGGGGCGGGGGGGGGGTGATATCAGCTGGGTTCGGACTGTCATTCTACAACATGATTGGCTGTGTCAGGGAAGAAAGATAAGCAGTCTTCACATCCCTCTGCCCTCGCATCTTCAAGGCCCCGGAATCAAACGGTGGAGAACACCGACGTGCGCTCCTCTGCACTGAAAAGAGACTTACATGAAAGGAGTGATTCCTGCTATTATTCTAAACACCTCTGCATGTGAAATACCACACTTTTTTTTCAAAGGGTGGAGGTGGGGAGGGTGGGGAGGAAGGATGAAAAGGCAGAAAGACAGAGAGAGAGAGAGAGAGAGAGAGTGAGCAAGAGAAAAAAGGCTGCTTTTTAAAAAAAAAAAAAAAAGAGTTAGAATTCCTCATAGGAGGTTGTAGCCTGATAGTACCCCTGTGGTTCCAAGGCCCTGAGATCTCAAATCCCTGTGTCTTTACAACTCTTTCTTCCTCTTCCACCCGCCATAAGCTCTCACATTAGACAGCATTAAGGGAGGAGATGGGGCGAGGAAGAGCAACTCCCCTACATCTCAGTTCCTGTAGGACTTAACATCTTAGCTCTTAACTGTCCCGGTGGCCTGTCCAGCCGCTCTCCCCTGATTCAGTCCACCACTTCCCAAACGTCATCTAAGAGAAATCCCCAAATTAATCCTCCAGGCGTTATTATAAGCTGTGACACTCTTGTATAGATCTGCAGGATTAAAAAAAGAAACAGGCAGGTATTATAAGGTATTACTTGGTATTAGGTTTTTTTTTAAGCAACAGCTTAAACCTTCACATCTGATGATGGACTGGTGAAAGGGCTTTAAACGTTAATTCTATTGATATAAGTAGTTCCTTGTGAGCGCCGAGAGCTACAGGGTGGTGTAAAAGATTCCGATCACAAACCCTTTAAAAATAAAGAACCGCAGATTGGGGATTGATTGAGCAGATCTGAGCGCACACCGCAATAAGAGCGAGTGTTGTAGTGTTTGGACCCTGCGAGGATAGAACGCCAGGCTGTGTCTGAAACAAGACAGACTGTCTGCGAGGCTGCACAGGCATCACCGGCAATCTCTGGTGTGCTCCCAAACAGCTCCCCACTATGCGCCGCATCAATTATTCAGCATATTTATCTATGCAATTTGACGGCCTCTCCCCTCCAAAGCTCTGAACAAATTGCGGAAGCAGCTAATATCGCTCCCGGGCTATGTGGCTCAAATCAGCGCGCTATAGCAAAAAAAAAAAAAAAAACCCAGAGGCTGAGCACAAGAGGCTGTAAACAATCACTTGACACTTAGCACTTATATTTTTTGATCTGTTGGGCTAAATGCAGGCTGTGAACTCGTGCACACCTCCTCTTCCCAGACGTGCGTGCCGCAAGCGCGGGCCTCTTTTTTTTTCATGAGAGACACAGTGGCGATAAATGTGCGCGCAAGAGACCTGTGGAGCTTTTACAATACCAACAAATCTAAGCATCCCTCACCCCCGCCCCACTCCCATTGGCGAATCCATGTGAACACACACACACACTCCTCATTTCTTTCTTTTCTCTCGTTTTCCACCAAACCGGCATTTAGCATGACACACGCCGAGGAGCCAGGGTAGCCAATTATCAAACAGATGTCAATGTATGCGTTACAATGCTGAGGGGAGCCCAATTACCACACAGATGTTTTGTTTTCCTTCTCTAACTATTTGCACCCCCCCCCCCCCCCACACACACATTTTCTACCCAGCATCCTCTCTGCTCAAGGCCCTGTGGGCCCAGATCTCCCCCCCCCCAACCGCCCGAAAAACACAACCTCCACTAGTCAACACTAAAACCGAAGTGCACACATGTGTACGCGCGCACTCGCGCTCAGCCTTTAGCGAGCCAAAAGGAGAGCATTGGGATGTCAATCAACAGGGTGGAGGAAGGGAAAAGAACTGGGGAGGGAGTAGGTGCGGTGGGGGATAGGAGTGTGTGCGTGTGTACATGTGTGAGTGGGGTTTTTTTTTCCGGGGGGGACGGAGAGGAGCAGTATATACGGCCACTGATCAGAACCAAGGACAGCTCCCAGTGGGTAGACGCTTGCCGCTTTGCTGCGTTATTAAATGGAAGTCTTCAGACACACACGGGTTCATATGAACACACCCGTGCAAGTGCGCTAAAGCACCGCTATACGAGCAAACTGATTAGTGCGTGTGCGCGCGCGCGCGCACAAAAAGTCAGACTCACACATAATCACATGTACACCCACACGCGCGCGCACGCGCACATGATCTTTGTCTAAGCACTAACAACAATTTAGTAATCAACTATTAGCTCATTCCTGTTTCCTCTCTTCATCCATCTCCCTTAATGGATTCCCAAGGCTTCGACCAATCTTTTTGTATTTCCTCCTCCTACTCCACCCCCCTCCCCCCATCTCACCACCACCCCCTTCCACCTTCTCGTCTTCATAGGGGGGCCAGCAAGCCTAAAAGACAGACAGCTAGCTCCAAGCCGAGCCCACATGAAAACCGAGGAGATGGAACTTTATGTCTCTCTCTGCTGCTTGATCAATAGGAATTTAATGGACAAGGATTGAGTTCAGGGAGTTCATGCTTGCCAACGTGCCTGAGGGGCTGAGCACATGCACACTGTGAGGGAGGCAGGGGGGCTTACAGACACACACACACACACACACACACACACACACACACACACACACACACACACACACACACACACACACACACACACTCATTCAAATGGATGTTCTTTCTCTACACCATACAGATGCACGCGTGAACAGGTGCACATCACGCCGTCACATGCTCACACGAACCAAAAGCTGCAAAATTAAACAAACAAACAAACAAACAAATAAAAAGCCAACAGTTGAAATTCAACTGATTGCAAGTTACAGGCGGAATCTGACATAACTGTTCACTGCACAACTCACAGAAGGGAGACATGGACACGCCGAGGAGAGAAAGCACGAACATGTCACTGAAGTGAGCCGAAACCAAATCATCTGAAGAGGTCCATCACATTATGCTGAGCCCTCGCGCGAGAGAGCAGCTCCTGCCTTACAAATGTGGGGTTTTTAAAGCGCAGGCTGTTTAGCCTGCATGGATACTGACAGAAAACTTATGCTGGATTGCTGCAAAAAACATAAAAGAGAATGTCAAATGAAGAAAGGCCCGAAGAGTTCGGAATAGATCCACAAATACATCAGCCTGGTGTTGCAAACATTAAATGATGCTTAACATTCACGGACACACAAACTGTGACGGTGATGACTTTCGGATTTATCAGGGCGAAAGAAAGAGTGTCATGATGTGGTGTTGCATTGTTTCCACATTTTCCTTAGTTCTAAGCTTTATTTGGCGGAGAAAATAAAGTTATTCACATCTGCATTGTAGTGCAGGCTGTTCACTTTGAACACGAAGTGAAGTCATTGCAAAATTACAGGCAACAAGCAAAGTCACGTCCAACTCTTTCAAAAAAAAAAATCTTACTAAAGTCTGTGAAGAGGAATTAGAAGAAAAAAAATAGGGAGTGGGGAAAAAGCACGGGAGCAAGTTGGAAAATCGCGCGCGAGGAATGAATGAATGTATGAATGAAGGGAATAAAGAGAAGGGGAATGGTCTTAAAGCGCTGTTTCATGACACTGGTGTTGGCTTTGTGCTGCGATTACACTACACAGAGCGCTTTTTCTTCCTCCTCCACCCCATCCCCTTTTATTCCCCCCTCTCTCTTTTAATGGACAGTCTGCTCTGTAACGATGGTCAATGATTTGAATAAACCCACCTGACGAAACTGACAGCTTTTCATAGAGCACTGTAGCCATATTGGCCACACATTTTCTGCGTGACTTAACGGCTCTGCATTAATTCTATTACACAGCATTTATGTCAAACGGATTATGAGAAGAATGGCAGCAGCGGCAGCAGCAGCGGTGGCAGCAGCAGCAGCATCATCTCTGGAGGATTTATTCCATACTCACCCCATTGTTGGAAGTCTGTCAATTCCCCCCTCATGCACTCAAGTCGACGGCAGTGTATTGGCGATATCTGGAAATCACACTGAAGAGAGGAGGGGGAAACGCCCCCCTTTCTAACTCTCTCTTTCTCCTTCCATCCAGAAAAAGCCTCACCCTTGTTCGAGGGAGGGGAAAAATGAAGGTAAAAGAGGAGAGGGGAAAAAGAAGAAGAGAGATCCGAGAGGCAGACACTCTCCACCCTTTATCCTCCCTTTAGATCCTGGAATCTCTGGCTCTGCTTCTGCCCTCATCTCTCTCTCTCTCCCTCTCTCACTCCCCCTCTCTCTCTCCTGTTCTCCCATTGTTGCGAATCAAGCGTGGTCAAAGGGGCGCGGCGGAGGCGACTCAACGATTCAGGATTCACAGAGAAGGAACAGATTCAAGCCCCGCGCACGCGCTCACACACGCACGCGCACATACATCGCGGTCATGGTGATGCACGCTGATCAGCATGTAATGACAGCTCACACACTGTCGGGGGAAGAATCGGCGTAGGTCTAATTACGACGACGATGATAATAATAATAATAATGATAATAATAATAATATTACAATAATGATGATAATAATTCAAAGTGTGTGAGTGTAAAAGCAGAGTGTGTTAACTCGTCCGCATTCTTTGCTCGCCGGACTCAGTGCAGCTTTTTTCCCTTCTTTGTCTCAGTGTCTTAATTCCATTAGGCTATAACAAGCGCATTAAACAATAGTCTCTAACTAAGGCTTGGAAATTATTCAAATGTAACCTTCACCAAAGTGTTCAAATGATAAACCTGCACACCGGGAGACACTCATTAGGCAGTGGCAGGCTGCCTGGAGAGCTCCGCTTTGGAGCCGTTTGCCCTGAACATGACCGCGTTGCGCGTTAGGCTAATTAACTTTTCAAAATTACAGATGGTCCCGCATTTAAATTCTGGCCGGAGTGATGGACATTTTTTTTATTAATTCCGCACCCCGTCTTCTTTTGTACCCCAAAAAGAGAGAAAAAAAAATCATCATTGTGCCCAAAATCAGGCCCCATCAAAAATCTTTTTTTGTCCTCCTGTTCCTTTAAAATTGTCTACTTCCTCAGCAGCATATAACACGAGCTGATGGATAGATGCACAAGCAAAGGAAGTCACTGCCTGCCCATTCAAAAGCACAAGCACAATCTGTATACACACACAAACACACACACACACACACATGAGTGTGTGTGTATACTATGGCCTACTGTGAGCATTGCAGCTCCCTGACAGCAACTTCTCAGTGACTGGCTCTATATCCATCCTAATCCAATCCCATGGGATTTCCAGCCGTTGAATTTCCACAGCAAGAAGACTGGCAGCTTCAGCAGGATCTCTGCTTCTCAAATCTTCCCAAACCTCGCTTTATCCGCCGGGGGATTACACAGCTCAACTCCCCGGGTAGCAGTGGAAGTAGAGGTAGTATACTCCAGCAGCAGCAGCAGCAGCAGCAGCAGTAGTAGTAGTAGTAGTCTGGTGGAGGGTGTGGAAGTGGTGTTGCTCCATCATTGCATAATAGCTCAGTATCGCTGACGAGGTGGGCACATTGTGGGACTGCACCACCCATTCATCACGGTTTTATTATTTGTCAAAGAGCATCAGGATGCAGGGTTTTTACTGGGCTGACACCGAGAGGCAGGTTTGCTTTTCTCCAAAGAAGGGGCCTGGCAGAAACAGCACGCGTGAACACGCACACGCATCATATCTGACCATCCATCACTCTGCGGCTGATACGGCTGTAGCATTACATAATATTGCTGCATGCTGCCTGTCAATCACAAAGCGGTTCGATTTCCTATCCCGTGCATACTGTAGGTGATCAAAGTTTTTCTGTAGTAATGGGGGTTTGCACAGTTTTTTGGGTCCCCTCTTTACTGAGCTTGAGATGGGCCCCCAGCCTTGGTGAGGTGGTGGTTTTCCAGGATCTGAAGCCATCAGCGGCTGTGTGAGGAGCCCAGACAGGACAGCTGAGTTGTAAGTCCTGTTTCCTGCCTGTTTCCAGTCTCTTTGGCTCTCTAATTTCTTCTCTCTGTCTTTCCTCTGTCCCCCCAATCCGCCCCCCCACCCCCCACTCTTTTGCAGTCTGCTCAGATCCCCGTGGTATGAGCACATTTCTCATTCCCTCTCCTTCTCTCTCTCTCTCCCTTTCCCTCACTCCCTCAAGATTGCTGCTTTATTAAACAGACTCTCCCTATCTTTCATTTGCCACTCTCCCCACCGTGCTCCCCACTCTCGGCCTGTGTGTGTGTGTTTTTTTTAAATGTATTTATTCTCTCTTTCAACGCACACATCACACTGGCTTTTGCATACGTCAATGCATTGCTCAGCACACATGCCTGGGTACACTTTTCCCCACCATATTCTCTTTAGTGCAGTAAAACTAAAGGATGGGAAATTGTGATAGCAAGAGAGTGAAAAAAGAAAGAAAGGAAGGCTTCCCTTCTTCTATATGTTCCACCCCGACTCCAACCACATCCCTCCCTTTGCTTGGTGTCTACATCGCTCCTGCCCTATGTTCTCTCTCCATCTCTCTCCCTCTCTTTCAGACCCAGGGCAGCTATATTTAGCGGCAGGTTAACTGCTCCTGTCAAAGGTCTGATTTGTATTCTCTGCATGCAAGCCTGACTCGGGCCTCGCAGCAACACAAACAAAAGGCCCTAGTTTGAATATGCACTGAGCCCTACTGGCTTAGGAATCAAAGCCCTCTCTCTGCCCCTCTGCCAGTGGCGCCACCTGCTATGGAAAGGGGAGGGTGTGTGAGGAGAAGGAGAAGGAGGAGGTGGTGGGTCACAGGGACTCAAAGTCAAGCTCAAGTCGCTCCAAATGCACACATTCATGCGGGGGGGGGGCACCGGCGCAATAGGCCCAAGTCGCTCTGTTGCACAACCCCTTGAATGTGCAATATCTGAGTAAGTGAGGCAAACATGCGATCAGTCGCACCCCTGTGCCAGAATCTGGGATGGCAGGTGGGAGGGACGGGGAGAGAAAAGGAGCCCCCATACAGGAGACAGACCGAGAATAGAAATCTTCCCATCCTCAAAGTGTGCCCCCGGGGGCTTCAAGTGACAAGGGAGATTAAAGTGAAAGGCACATGCATTCCACGCTACTGTACATGTAAGGACACATGGGGAGCCCACGGAGCCGGGCTGGCGGAGAGGTGTGATAAACCCCGCTGCTTTCCCCTCGCTTCCACTGCCTGGTCTCATCTGGTCCTGCAGCAGGCTGTGGGTGACAGGCTGAAATGGCACCGTGCTACATCGAGAGATACAGTCACTCTGACCAGAGGCTCTGAACACAACACATCCCACATACCAACACAAAGCCTGCCTCAGCTAGACTCTTTTCTAGGTCCTTGCCCTTATTAGTTGCTGTTGCCTTGCGTGACGTGCTTTCCATTCTCGCACTGGCAATACAGTGACAAAGGTGGCAGATTTAATATCGAAACCATTAATAGCGTTCAGACAGAACCAGGGAAAAGCACCTACTCATATCTTGCCAGTAACAGTTTTCCTGAATGAAATGAGAACTTTCCCTGGCAACTTATATTAGCTGTAGAGAACTAGTAAACTGGCATTAGATTTTAAACTATAAGGCCTTCTGAGGTTCATTAATACATATTGGATGGTAATCTATAGAATAGTCCTGCTAGTGAATAGCTCATTTACACATTGCACATAGGAGTATCTCAGTAAATAATCCTGCAACACAACATTATTGTTGTGCTGCTTCATGCCTGCTGTGCACTTCAGTGTTGTTGCATTATCAAACAGATTGTTCGACGTTTACTGTTAGAAGACAGAAGGCTTTCAGGATGAGGACTAATCACTGCATTTGGCAAATGTAACATCCGGGAAAACAAGTTAGAGCGGGGTTGCTTGAGGGTAAACTTCCCTAAATCCAATGAAATAAAAAAAGAAACACAGGACAGAGACACTGAGCTGACACTCTGAAAAGCATCAGGAAAATACACAAAGGATGAGCTAGTTGTGAGCAAAAACCCCACTAAACCAATTTTTTTTTAAAAAGTAGTATAAAATGCTTATTGGCATTGGAAGCCATGCTTTGTTAGTAGTTTAGACGATTGCATTTAAGGTCAGAGCTTCATGTTTACTTTCGTGTATATGTGAAATTTGGTTTAAGAGTAAAAGGGGAAGACAGAAACTTCTTTTCATCCATCACTTTCCGAGCACATTCACACATAAAGGAATGTCTTTCTGTGCAACCTTTAAAAGTCTTTTCACTTTTCATGTTTCAGCCCGCTGAGCACTGGGCTCACTTCAACATTATGACTGTGTCGTTGCTTTCGTACAGCTGTACGCTCTCTGGCTAGATAAAGATCACTTTTGAGTATGAACACTTTTAATTATTTATTGCACTGTAAATATGATCACACAAACAACTGCGAACGTGTAACAGGGCTAAAATAATTTGAAATGCATTGTGTGAAGGGTTGATATGACCCCATTTTATCCAAAGCACTATTCCATTCCCTATTTGTGTCACTAAAAGTATCTATTCAGTAGCAGGGACCACACCTCAAATGTGATTAGACAATGTTTATTGGAAGAGAGTGGAGGATGGAGTGAGTGAAGGTCTGGCACTGAGACTGCGGTTTGGGGAAGGCCTCAGTGAGGATTGGTGACTACTCCAGACAGATGGAGGAGAAAGTATGGAGTCCAGAAATGGGAATAAATAAACTTGTAGGGCAGAAAGGCTTTTATTAATGCTTGTAAGAGGTGTGTCCCTTTTCTTGGAATTTAGATAAATTATCAAAAATAAACAATCAGGGTGTGCAATAAAAAAAATCCTTTACTGATTTGAGTAAAAATACACTACTTGTCTTCAGGCTAAGAAGACAGAGACAGTCCAGCTTACTGTAAGACTAATAAGATTAATATATGGCAAGTGGGGAAAAGGGCCATATTCAGTAAATGGCCCAGGGTGGGCTAAACACCAGGCCTCTGCTCAATCCAGTGAGTAATATTGGCACTCTGTGTTGATGTAGACTGATCAGGCATAACATTATGATCACCTGTCTAATACTGTGTTGGTCCCCCTTTTGCTGACAAAAGACCCTGACCCATCCAGCCATGGACTCCTCTAAACCCCTGAAAGTGTGATGTGGTATCTGCATCAAGATAGCAAAAGACTCTCTAAGTCCTGTAAGTTGCGAGGTGGGGCCTCCATGGATTGGACTTGTTAGTCCAGCACATTCCACGGATGCTGATTGTGCTCCTCAAACCATTCCTGAACCATTTTGGCTTTGTAGCAGGGTCCATTATCCTGCTGAAAGAGGCCACAGCCATCAGTTAATACTGTTTCCATGAAAGGGTGTTCATGTTCTGTAACAATGCTCAGTTTGGTGGTGTTGACCCAAGGTTTTCCAGCAGAACATTAACCATCGCACTGCCTCCACCAGCTTGCCTTTTTCCCATAGTGCATCCTTGTACACGTACACAACAAACTGTGAAGCACTGTGTATTCTGAGAAATTTCTATTAATTTTGTTAGCAATTTTAGCTCGTATGTTGGATCGGACCACACGGGCAAGCCTTCGTTACCCACTTGCATGCATGAGTCTTGGTTTTCCATGACTCTGTCACTGGTTCATGACCATTCCTTCCTTGGACCGTTTTTGATAGATACTAATGCACATGCAAACCAGGAACACCCCACAGGAGCTGCTCTGACTCCGTCATCTAACCATCACATTTTGGTCCATGTCAGAATCACTCAAATTCTTATACTTCCCATTTTCCTGCTTCTAACACAACTTTAAGGATAGAATGTTCACATGCTTCCTAATATATCCCACCTACTAACAGGTGCCATGATGAAGAGATGATCAGTGTTATTAAGGGCATCTGCCAGTGGTCAGAATGTTTTGGCTGACTGGTGTGTTTCTAAATGCTAAAATGAAATTTGATAATTTCTGCAATCCGATCGTCAGATTGCAACACAATTCAATTCAATTCAATTCAATTCAATTCAATTCAATTCAATTCAATTCAATTCAATTCAATTCAAGGCACTTTATACTATAAGGTAAAGACCCTACAATAATACAGAGAAAAACCCAACAATCACATAACACCCCGTGAGCAATAATTTGGCAACAGTGGGAAGGAAAAACTCCCTTTTTACAGGAAGAAACCTCCAGCACAACCAAGCTATGGCCATTTGGGGGAGACACAACGCACTCCACTCCACGTGCAAGGACTTCCATCCATTCCTATACTGTGTGTCACACGGTGAGCTTGCAGTACACCCTTTTAACAGTTTATCAGCAAACAGATTCAGGTTGCATCTTTAAGATGCATAACCGTGTATGTCCTACTGCTCCCCTTGAATGTCTGCATGTGTTTTTCTTCAAACTCATAACTGTTCAAATGAAAACTTTTGAATGATATTTCTTCAGGCAAAGCGTGGTCCAAAACAGATGTCCATCTTGGTCTGAATCCGGACCAAATCAGATGGACTAAACAATTTTCGATGACTCATTTTGGGCTAAATAAAGACGATGACTGACCAAACACACAGCCTCCACGGACATCTGGTGTTTGGTGGGGAAGGATGAGAATGACTAGTCTCCCTTAACAGGACATATGTTTATACCACGGCTAAGACACCATGACAGACAAACATTCATGTTCACACTCGGGGTTTCCAAATCAACCAAATCAGCAGGGCAAAAGAGCCTCAAATGAGACGTAAACCGACACCTTGCCTGTCACATCACATCACTGCGAAGAAAAAAAAAAACGCTCTGGCGCTGCTAAATCCCAGAAGGAAAGTTTCTTGATTCTTGTATCTGCCATAAAAAACTCAAATAGTATGATTTGCATATCCTTTAGGAGTTGTAAGAAAGATTCATTCGAGCTTGAATTTTGCCCAAATGCATTATGATCAAAGTGTGAGGTTTATGACCATGTGGTCGGTAAATATTTTGAATGCAAACACTGACAGTTGGTGTCCAGTCTGCTCAGTCGGGTACTGACACAGCCAAACAATATCAACAAACATGACCAATGATTGCGTGATTCAAAAGGGGACTTATCCAATCAAATCCAAAAAGGAGGGGAAAAAAAAAACAATCTTCACAGAACAGTTTCTGAATTGTCCATTACATCCAAGTGGCACCTCGACTCAGACAAGTGAAAATGTGGTTTGAAAAATAGGCCAGGCGCAGACATGTAATGAATACATTTCCTGGTTGGCAGAAACATATTTGAATATAATTTCAAATGAGCTGTGGAACACTTTATATTTTGCTCACTGAAAATAGCTTTGAAAATGAATGAATTGCCGGTCAAATAAGATTTTTTTTCCCCCTCCCCTTCTTCCTTGCTTGTTTCCACAAACACTTTATGACGATTTGTTTAAGGAATGGAAATAAATCACAAGCTATTTTTAAATTACTGTACTCTAACTTGGCTGTGATTACATGATGGTCGTATTAATGCCGAAGCATATTGCAAAGAGATAAGTTACGGCATCGTATTTCTTTGGAAAATTACATCGTAAAAGGTTATTAAAAATAAATATATTTTTTGTAATAGAGTGGGAAAAGGAGGCTAAGCTTGGAGAGAAAAGAAGGAAGTCTCTCTCTCTCGCTCTCAGTAGATGTAGTTACAACATAGTTAAATACTACATCAAATATAAACATATGGAAAGGAATAAATTCAAATGTGCTGTTTTTTAATGCAGGGCATACTTTTGCAAAGGGATTTCTTTGCTATGAATGCACGAACACATGTAATATTTATGTGTGTGCATGGAGACGGTTTCCTCTGTTTTCTTACATGTGTTTTATTGTTTGTGCAGTTGACACTGCAGACCTGTGTTTTGGGGCTTTCTCTTTTACGTGCATACATCCACGTGTATGCATGTATGTTTGTTTTGTCCGTAGACACCGTGTACGCGTGTGTTGTTTCTCAGTGAGTATGTGTAGCTTTGTTAGGTGCACTAATGTATGAACTACATTAAGGATAAAATAAATAATATCTGCTATTTTAAGATTAGACTTAAAAGTTTCCTTTTTGATGGAGCTTATAGTTAGGGCTTGATCAGGTGATCCTGAAACCTGCCCTTAGTTTTGTTGCAATAGGACTAGGTTGCTGGGATGCACTGAGTGTTTTTTTCTTCACTCTCTATGTATTTATACACCACTTTGCATGTGCATTAGTTGTTATTAATCCCCCCACAGCGTGTCTTTTGTCCTGTCTCCCTCCCTTGATCCTCAACAGATGGCTGCTCCTCCCTGAGCCTGGTTATGTGAAAGGTGTCTTCCTGTTAAAAGGGAGTTTTTCCTTCCCACTGCCCCCAAGAGGTCGTCTGATTGTTGGGGTTTTCTTTCTATTATTGTAGTGTCTTTGCCTTACAACCTAAAGTGCCTTGAGGTGACTGCTATGTAAATAAAATTGAGTTTTTTCCTCATATTTATAACATAGTTTTTGTATAAACAAATACAGACCTGTCTGTACCTTGTAATTATTTCAATAGATGTCAGATAGTCGGGTGTATTTTAGGTGAAATTGTGTGTCGGAGCTGAAGTGTTGCCCTCGTTCTCTTCCTGGCGTTCTTTCGATATAAGTGGCACCTCGCGTGTCCAAATTATTTTACACTGTCATTTGCTATGTCATTTAAAGCTGTGTCGCTTTAAATATTTTTATAGGCGTCTGGGATGTCAGACTAGATTGTTCCAAGACTGAAGCCCTTATCCTTCAGATGGATGACAAGCCAAGCTTCCACACAACTTACAACGCCAGAGGCAACCTACAGTCCACACAAATGACCCGATCTTTGGAACATTTTACAGATGTTTCTACTTTGCTAGAAGAAAAAAAGCAGTTGCTGGCTATCTCTGCCCAGCCCTCTCCATTTCCTTGTCTATCCGTGTCAGTCTGTCTGTCCAAAAGCTGACATGCACTGCCAAGCCCCGCACCCATAAACTCTGACCGATTTTCCCATTTGCAGCTGTCTTAAGGAGACTGGGAGGTGTTTTCAGTTTTATGGATATTGACTCCTCCTCTACTCTTTGATCCTGGTTGTCCACCTTCAGAATGGAATCTATCAGCTGCTTGTAAAACCCGGTGACAGCTCCAGACAAGTAGGCCCGATGTAAAAATGCATGTACTTTTATTGTTCACGTCTAGTCTTACAATAACCAGGTCTGCCAATCAATCACTCTTCCAGTCAGTCAGGGCTCGAGATGAAAGGGTTTTTGCTACTGGACCGCACACAGTTGGGCTTATGATATGCTTGTTTTTCATTTACCCTGATTAATAGGGTGAAAAAGTGCACGTGTGACAGCTGCAGTCTCAGAGCGCTTTGTCTTGTCTGTGCTCACACTCGTCAGCCTCGCCTACTCTCAACAGCTCACTCAAGGGGAATGTCCTTATTGTCTATTAGCTTGCTGTGTGTCCATGTGTTTACGTGTGTGTGAAAAAGGTCCTGGGCCTGTCATCAGTCAGATTTACTACAGCAGTAGCAACAGAGGCAGAGGCAGTGTAGCGATGGCAGGCAGGGAGGGGCTATATGGGCTGGGATATAAGGAAGCTGAGCATGGCTCGGTCCCTCGGGGCCTGCTCTATGTGTGAGGATGTGTGTAATGTGTGTGCGCTCAGGTCAGCACCTCGCCCACAGCCCACTGATGATGTCCATGCCTGATGATGTCATGGTATCGATCAGCAAGGCGTCTGTTGTGGGATTTGGTGTCAGTATCTGGAGAGAAGAGAAGAGAAGAGAAGATATTGGTGGAGAAAGAGCAACAGATAAAAGCGGGGAAAGGGAAGCTTGTGGATAGATAGAATGGATAAAATATGATTTAAAGTAAAACTTTATCAGGCATTTTAAAGAAAATATTTGAAAATTGAAAGTGACTCAGCTAGCCTGAGGCAGTTCACTCCATGGCCTGAGGGCCACTGACTACACAGGCTCCATCCCTTCTTGTTTTACAGAGAAGGGCAGAACGAAGACCCCTGAGGATGTCTTTGTATTGTTGTATTGTACTGTTGAATATATAGTTAGAGATCCGAGATCTATCTATCTATCTATCTATCTATCTATCTATCTATCTATCTATCTATCTATCTATCTATCTATCTATCTATCTATCTATCTATCTATCTATCTATCTATCTATCTATCTATCTATCCATCTATCCATCTATCTCTGTCTGTCTGTCTATAACAATGGGTTCACTGTACTCAAATGGCCTCCGGATTCCAAAGAAATACAACAGAACGGCTGCTTGTCTGTGGTGTCTCAAGCTGTCCGTGTTCATTTCAGAAACAGAGTATAGCTTAGCATGAAACCTGGGCGATTTGATTGCTCTGTCTGAAGGTAGCCCACTTATGTGCTCTATTGTGTAACTTCCAACAGCAATTCAGAGGGCTACCTGTGTCTAGGAAATTTCAACTGTCTCTGGGAGCCACCCAAGATGTGTTTTGTCCTTGTTTGTAAGCATAGACTGTGCTATATACATTAGATGGTTTCCTAGGCAACTAGAACCTGCAATGTCTGCTACCAACAACCAACCCTTCAGCTAAAAAGTGATGTGCGACAAGCGAATCACCTCCTGTGCGGACATCCCTTGAGAAGCCAGAGACGTTACGCTCTTGTTTTAAAAACAACTTGTTACAGTTTTTCTCAGTCGCTTTGGTGTGTTTCTCAGATCAGAATTGAAATTCTCATAACTATTAGTTCAACCTCCACAACACTCAGTCATTTGTGCACATCATAGTAGCAATTTCTCCTCTCTCTGAACAAACTGCAAATGATTTTGGACATGAATCAGTTGCTTCCATACATTTCCCTGCTGCTTTCTGACATTTCCATTTGCTTATGTCATGTCAGTCAAAAGTAATCATACCTATGGATGCTGAATAGTCGTTCCCAATAAAACTAATAGTCATACATCCATTGCTTGAGTCATCACACACAAAATTGTTGAACTAGTTATCACATGCCAAATATTGGACATCTGTCAAGCAAATCCTATACCTTTCTGTATCATTTTTCCTGGAAATGTCTCCGAAATTGAACAATTGATCTCAGGTGAATCACAGCTGTCACTCATGAGGAGGCGTGTGAAAGTTTAGTTGTAACCACTGACAAACAACTTGTTCACTGTCAATTATGGATGAATCCTGTGAATCCCCAATTGGCAAGCATATATAAACTGCACAGGAGCTAGTGTGTACCATTTCTACACTTCTGTGACACAAAATGGAAGGTCAGCACCGTGGAAGAGGGGTGAGGATGCGGGGAGGAAGGGGAAGGGGAAGAGGGAGAAGAGGCAGATATAGGCGGATTCCTAATGAAATAAGGGCTACAATTGTGGACCATGTTGTCAATCACGGCCTCACCATGGAGGAGGCTGGTCGAAGGGTGCAACCCAATATTGGAAGAACTACTGTCAGTTCAATCATCCAAACATTCCGTAGGGAAAACAGGTATGCAAACAGTAATACACTGTACTGTACTGTGCCATCTCAGACACATCACATGTTACTGTACTGTATTTGCAATTTCACAAAAAGTTCACTCTGCACCACATAGGATTGTAAGACAACCTCGCGGAGGCTGAAGAGGGCCCCTTTTTACCCCACAGCAAGAAGAAGCCATTTGTGCAATGGTCATTGCAAACAATGCAATAAAGCTGAGAGAAATACAAAGCGCTGTCATAGAGAATCACACGGTATTTGGCAATATTGAATCTGTTTCAATTTCAACAATTGACAGAGTACTCAAGAAAAATGAAATCCACATGAAGCAATTGTATAAGGTGCCATTTGAACGAAACAGTGACAGGATGAAGGAGATCCGTCACCAGTATGTGCAGGTAAAGCTGGTCTTCTATGTTCTGCACTGCAAACTGTTTTACAGTACTTCGTAGTTTCATGCAGTACACTTGCAATTCCACAGCACATACTCTACAATGTGTTTTACCAAATGCATGCATTACTGTTTGTTACTGTACACAGGCATATTGTGACATTGCATTTCTGTCTCTCTCTAAAGCGTGTACTGGAGCTGGAAGCCAGGGAAACACTGCACACATTCATATATGTTGATGAGGCAGGTTTCAATCTGGCCAAAGGCAGAAGGCGTGGAAGGAATCGCATTGGACAGAGGGCAACCACTGAAGTCCCTGGTCAGCGCGGAGGGAATATTACCATGTGTGCAGCCATCTCAGACAACGGCGTCCTCACCCATATCCCCCTTCTTGGTCCATACAATACCCAACATCTCCTGACATTTTTAGACACTCTTTACAGGGACCTAGTCCCTGAGAATGAGAGAGGTGGAGGCCAACTCAGCAAGTATGTTGTTGTCTAGGATAATGTCCGTTTTCACCACTCCCATCAGGTCAGAGAGTGGTTTGCAGCACATGACAGACTTCTGGTTGAATATCTCCCTCCATATTCCCCATTCCTTAATCCAATAGAGGAGTTTTTCTCTGCCTGGAGGTGGAAAGTTTATGACCGGCATCCACATGAGCAAATGGCCCTGCTAGCAGCCATGGATGCAGCATGTGACGACATCACAGCAGGGTCCTGCAGAGGATGGATTCGCCACTCCAGGAGATACTTTCCTCGCTGCATTGCGAGGGATAACATCTGTTGTGATGTAGATGAAAATATGTGGCCAGACAGACAGGAACGTCTGGATGTGCCAGAATGATTTACTGTACTGTTACATGTGCTGTTTATTGTTCACATTAGTGCACAGCTCTACCAAATGGGTGATTTTATGTTTACATGTATTCTACAGTGAACAAGTGACTGTAGCATATTTTTCTTTTGCACAATTCTGTAGGATTACAAACACTTCTACACAATGGAAATGTGAAAAGTACGTATTCAGTGTCTCAGTTACTCCCAAGACTCCCATAACATCTACAGTGACTTTACTGCACATTTCAGATGGCTGTACAGGTAGGCCATAGTGCTGTCGTCAGCATTTTCAGGTGTCACCAATTGTTTTTGCAATGGGAAACACTGAAATTATAAACTGTCATAGTGGAAACATGACAATGCCATTTGACTATCTTGTTCATAAAGATGGTGTCAAGACTTTTCATTTTGATGGCACTGACAGTTTCATTGACATGGATACTTGCTTTTGAGGTATGGATAATCAATTCTGTGCATGTGACGTGCTTTTGCAGGCTATCCACTAGGTTTTGCAGTTTGCACTAATTGTTTTGGGAAATGCACTAACTGCTGTGCAAATGTTGATGGTGTTCTGAGAAACGCACCAAAGCGACTGAGAGAAACTGTAATCACAAAGTGGCGACGCCCTAAAGCATGCCCAGCTTCATGATCTATTTTACTCTAAATGGGATCATAATTTACAGCATGAACATCATACTGGATTGAAAAAAATTGACACCCCCCCCCCCGAATTAATAGATATACATAATAGATGTTTCCTTATGTGATAAATTACAAAAAAAAAAAAATCTGACTGCATATCTGAAGCATGTCCACATAGGCTTAACCTTTGGGACCACGGGGCGACATCAGTCTTTTAAAACCCGCACTGACAGGTGCTACTGAAAAAGTCTTCTCTCTAATGTCGGAAGGATCAGTGTTGCTACTACTTGTTATTAAATTCTCTCCAGGGAGTCGGTGGTGTTGCATTCGGCTGTACACGTGTCACAATAGGTTGAGTCTGAAGTAAAGGACATCCAACATGAAAAGGTGAAAGGGGAGGTGGTGGCCAGAGTGCTGTCTGAACATACAAAACATCCTTTTAGCTCAGTTTTTGGTCTCCATTGAGTCCCGAGGGAACATTAGCAGGCAGATTCTCCACTGACATGTATGTATGGTGTGGTTATAAATCATTAAGATTCAGAAAGAATAGATAGATAGATAGATAGATAGATAGATAGATAGATAGATAGATAGATAGATAGATAGATAGATAGATAGATAGATAGATAGATAGATAGAGCATGAGCATGAAGTAATGAAGTAGGCTTCCATCTCTGACTTACAGTGGTGAAGTGTATCAAGCCCTTTAACCATCCAGTGGGCCCAGGGGACTTGTGTGTAGGAGGATTACAAACCTTACTGCCTGCTCCGGCCATCATTTAAACCTTCTTCAGCATCTCATGCACTTCTAATCGATGCGTTGCCAAGCATTAGCATCACATTAACAGTGTGAATATATAGACTTCTGCATTATTATAAACATTCGCTGCAGTCACCTCGTACCATCAGCCCGCGTAGCGCCGCCATCCTGCCAATAATGACTTTAATGAGCATCCTCCTGCGTGATAGTGGGCTTTTATGAAGTGGGCAGAAAGCATGAAATATACAGTAGCTTGTTTTATGGATTTGTGTCCTCTGGGTTTCCCTCCGATGCCTCGGCATAGCACGGCACCTCCATCACATTGACAGTCAGTCGGTGGGCTGAGCCGTGCTGCTGAAGCTGTATTGTGTAGGCTTGTACAGTACAGTTAAGCTACAAGCTGCTGCATTAGAGCTTGCAGACTCTGATGTGTGCTGCACAGAAAAAGAAGAAGAAGAAGAGGGGGAGGAAAAAAAGAGTTTTTCCTTCATCTCCTCCTCCTCATTTTCCTCCCCTATCTTTCACTATCCGCTTCCTGGAACCTGCCCATGCAATTGGATTTAGTGTCTGTCTGTGTGCCTGGCTTGTCTCAGCCCTCTCTCTCTCTCTCCACTGCTCCATAGCACTCCACTCTCCCACTTTACTGCCCCCCTTGGCTCATCTCTGCATTCTAATAGGACGATAATGCAGCCAGTGTGGTCCACAACTACAACACTACATGACAGTGCAACAACAATAGAGCTCCTCCAACAGGCTCACTGCCGACTGTGTATTGAGCCGCTGCTGCTGCTGCTACTGCTGCTGCTGTGTGTGTGTGTGGATTATTCCACGTCTGTTTACATTCGTGCATGCGCAGTGTGATACCCAGGTCTGTCCGTACAGTGACTATTTGTATTTAGATAAGGGGGGCTGAAAGAGGGAGCAGAGACGAGGGACGGCGAGACAGTCCGCTGTTTACCCTCATCGATTGAACTCCAACCACCATGCCTCTCATTCACATTCCTAGCTGTTTTTTTGCCTCTACTGCATGTGTTCATTTTATGTGTTTCCCCATCCATCCATCCATCCATCCATCCATCCATCCATCCATCCATCCATCCATCCATCCATCCATCCATCCATCCATCCATCCGCTCTCAACAAAACCCTCCTGACCCTCTGCACACTTATTGCTGCTCTCATTGCCCTGTGCTGCTCCCTCCGCATCTGCTCCACGTTCAACTGGGGAGTGGGGAGCTGGCCGGGTAATGGCTGTAGAAACGGCCTAATAACATTACAAGCTGCCATAAGGGTGGGGAGGGGTCAGGAAGGGTGAAACGAGGGAGGGGTGGGTGGGTTAGCGGGTGTACTTATGAATTGCAAGGGGTTGGTGGGGTCTAGAGGGGTGGCTGGTTGTGAGTGAGGGATGCGGGTGTGTGTGGGGGGTGGGGGGTGGAAGGGGGGAGGGGCAGGTGCATCACTAATGGCTTTTTAAAAAGGTTACAGCATGTCGCTCCCTCTTCATAATGGGGCCCTGGCTGTGCTGGAAATGCAATTTCCGGGAAAGATAATGCAAGGAGTGAAGGGGCTGCGTGTGTGTGTGTCTGTGTGTGTGTCGGGCAAGAGGTGGGTGGAGGGTTGAAGATGGGGTGAATGGGTCTGGGGGGAGGCTTAGTGTGTACCTTGCGCTTATATTCAAGTCAAAGAAACAGAAAGGGAGTGAATGAGACGGGGGGAATGCGGGGGAGAGAGGAGGTGCAGGTGTGAAAAAGCACGGGGCTTATGGAGGTGTGTGCATGCATGCGTGGGTGTGCATGTGTGTGTGTGTTTTGGGGGATGTGTGTTGGGGGGGTGGTTACACATTTTCTCGGATGTTCAGATAAAGCAGGAGAGACGGCGGGAGACGGGCATGAGAGGAGGAGGCGTCGAGGTGGAGGAAATGCCGCATGTACGCTGGAGGAGATACGGGGTTTATCTGTGTGCTGTGTGCAGCAGCATCAATACTTAATGAAGACATTATCTGCGGACACTGTGCCCGTGTATCTAAACAAACATAATCCTTCAACCCCTTCCCCCTCCATCCCTCCAACATCCTGCATGGTTGGTTAAAGCCAAGTATACTAATTAACCCCACTCCACTGCTGGATATGAGTCTCAACTTTGCTTGATTGAATCTTCCTGCTTTTCACCGGGCATCTGTAATTGCTAGTCATGTTAGAGGGAGGATTTAAGTGTATACATTATGTTCCTGTCGGCGCTGCACACTTTGCTCGATGCTGTAGTAATACTTTCAATTTATTTCACACCCTCTGCACATAACACAAAATCAATACCTCACAGTTATGTGTAATTTCATTGTGTCAGCCTGTAGTTCTGCCTGAACAATTATAATTTAACTAAATTAATATTGAGCTGACATCTGGTATCAGTGCGTGTGTGTGTGTGTGTTCAGCACGAGTGTGCCCGCCTCTGTGCATTATTTTTCATACATAAATAAAAGAAAGAAGAGACTGAGGATTGAGAAGCAGGAACTTAATAAGTTTCTCTACACCTGCTCTGTGGCTTATTTTCTATAGAAATTCAATACAGCACCACACACACACACACACACACACACACACACACACACACACACACACACACACACACACACACACACACACACACACACACACTCTCACTTTCTCTCCCCTCCCTCCCTTCCACGTCTCCCTCTGTTCCATCATGACTCATCCGGCTTGTCTCTCCTCCTCTCCTCCACTTAACCACGATGATGACATGTGCAACTTCCTCAGTGGAGCAGCTCAGCTGACTGTGCCTCACCTCCAAACTGTCAGGGGGAAACTGATGCCCCGAACCTACAGCACCCGCTTTTAGAAACAGGTCCCATATCCCGGCAGATGGGAGACAACGTGGAGTGGGACGGAATTTGAGATTCGAGTGGGAATGCCCCCATCGTCTGCTTGTTATAGATTTTGTGTGGTGCCTCTCCTCTGCCTGCTCGCTTGCTCGCCCTGCTGTAATCAAAACTACAGGAGTGAGAATTTAAATCAGGTTCCACGGCAACACTATGAACACACTCAAACACACAACGAAATAAAAAGCAAAAGACCGAAATAATTATTGTGAAGATATTATTTTATTTACTGAGTTGTAAAATTATTCTGTTTATAGTTTTGGAAATAAAATAAATAAATAAAATAAAACCTGCGTGAAATGCGTTCGCTGCATAAACCTGGATAATAGAAAGTTTATTCAAGAAAAAACAAACAAATATTGTTTAGTGCATGGAACATTTAAATTCTAAGTGGAAAGATGTCAAAAGAACTTGTGGTATTGTACAGAAGACACACAGCTTGATTTGAAGTCCCTCCCATAAAGAGTCATGCTGAAATGTTTGCAACAATGTAAATTTCATTCATAACGTAACTTTATTAAAATCAGGACCGGATTTCCTGGCTAAAAGTAGCAACTCATTACATGAAGGCAGCCATTTTAGAAGGCTTGTTACTTCCTGTAGTGACAGATAATCCAGCAGTGAGCTGAAGATGTGGTTGGACTTTATACAACTCGTGTATCATATGATATGAATGGCTGTGTAAGGTCCAGCACAGTATTGGAGAACAACCTCTCAACAGTAACATGTTGTCCAATACTCTGAGGTTTGTACACTTTTTTCATTTAAATATTTAAGAAAATATAAAAGCAGATGGAATTTGTGAGTCTTCTGACTCACAGCGGTTGTATACATGTGCCTGTGGTCTTTAAACAATGCTCAGTAGAAGCAGCCTGAACCAGTTTTTGGTGATAGTTGTTGTACCCTCAGTTTTCTCTTCTTAGGTGGCAGGAGAAGTACCTGCTGTGGTCTTCTGCTGTTGTAGCCCATCTACTTTGACTTCAGTGCATTGTGAGATCATCTTCTGCATACTTAGGTGGTAATGAGTGGTTATTGAGTTGAGGCCATTCTCCTCTGGCATCGGAGAACTGTTGCTCACTGGATATTTTCTTTACAGACTGTTGTCTGTAAACCCAAGAGATGGTTGTGTGGAGAAGCAGATCTGCAGTTTCTGACATACTCAGACCAGCCCATCTAGCACCAACAGCCACACCAAGTCCAAAGTCACTTAAATCACCTTTCTTATCCATTCTGATGCTCAGTTTGAACTTCAGGAGGCCAAGTTGACCATATCTTCATGCCTAAAAGTGTTGGGCTTATTCCATGTGATTGCTTTGTGTAAATATTTATGTTTGCAAATATTTAACCCTGTAAGACCCAACCCATCAAAAAATAACCAGAAAATTCAGATTTTTTTGAACTGAGATGTTTATTAACCCTTATAACAAAATCCACATTTTTTTGCTATATCATGTTGTGAATTATATATTTTTATTATATATTTATTATATTTTTTTGTATCGCATTTCGATACATTGGGCGTTTTGTGCAACTTCTTGTAACAACAATGTTAACTTTAGACAAAAAAAGGAGTTTTGTCCATAACATTTTGAAATTATGGCAAGTACTGATCATGTTGATGAGATAGAGGTCTCAGAAACTCATGTATCAAATATGATAAAAAGGGCATTATAGGGTTAAAGATCTACACTTTCTCACATTATGTAGAAGATGTGATGCATAGTGGGGTTGTGTTTTTTGCTGTTTGTTGGTTTGGAAAGAGAAAAACTTGAACATCTCTCAGCCTTGTGCACACTGCTCACACATGTGCATAAATCTGAAGCCCGACAGGCTAAAAATAGAGATCATTTAAGGTTTAGTGATGGGTCACCTAAATTCGCTAAATTACTCAATAAATATTGATTAACCTTCACTTGATATCATCTCCTGAGCAAATGGTCCACATTTGCCCATATGCAACTTGACTGTCCAGTTTTACTGACTCGGGAAGGAGATAAAGACATCAGTTGTGTTTTCACCTTTGCCTCTCCACGTCATGCATATTTGCGAAGCATAAATCAGTTAGACGGCTTCAGCTTTGAATTTTTAATATATTTTCTCTCTGTTGAATTGAAAGATATTGATTGTATCTATCAGGATCATAAGCATAAATCACCAGACTCCTGGAAACAATAACAAGGACAGTCACTGCTCCAGTGTATTTCTTTTCCACTTATGCAAAAGAAGAAGAAGACAAAAATGACATGATTTCTCTCTAAGAAATCTCTTAGTGCACATTCTGCAGTCGTATTTTTTGCGCACTCATCCCCAGCATGCAAAACCCACTCTGCTCCGAGTTGGTATTAAAGCGTTTGGTCACCCCGATCACGTTTACCTTCAAACCCAAAAGAGCTTTCTGGTTGAAAATAAAATTACCAAAAATTACAAGAAAACCTTTGCGATAGGAATGCAGAGGAGAAGACAGTGGAATTAAAATTCCCAGCAAACTAACAGAAGGAGTTGTGCTGCCCACACTAATGAGGCCTGTATGGGCAAGAAAAAAAAAGAGACAGAAAGATGCTGCAGGTGGGATTTCACCAGGAAACTGCAGCATCCTTTGAACCTCTCTTACTGGGATGTTTGGTAGTCATTCAGTCAGGCAGTTAAAAATATATTTATTTATTTATTTTTTTTTTAGGAATTGCAGGTGCATCTCTCTAAAAGTCTGGAGAATTGAGCTGGTTGCAATTAGCGTCAGCTGTAGTGTAAGGTTTCTTTGATCAGCTTTCCGTGGATAGTGTTCCATGTTTCATGGGCCCGAATTTCCCTCCAAAAAAAAAAAAAAAGAAAAAGAAAAAAAATCTGTCAAAAAAGAGCCACTCGCCGTGCAAATCACACGTGCAGAGTGGCAGAGCGCGCAGACGCTTACGTATAAGCAGTTCTTACCATTATCTGTGACATTAAGGAAATGGATGCCATTATAACTCATTAGCGTGCACAGGTGCAGATCTTCTCATTAGAAACTTTGATTGTTCCTTTCATTTCATGACACAGCTTGAGATGTCTCTTCTCGTCTGGAGGATGAATGCTTTGTTGGAGCCGACTTTGTGCTCCCTCCCTTAATATTTACATGTCTGTGATGTACAACGCCATCGTGTGGATTTAACCCGCAAACGCATGCACCCCTTGAGAGTGGCCAGTCAAGTGTTGTTAAAAAGAAAATGAGAAAAAGCATACTTTTTAATTTTTTTGAATTTAAAGTTTCATCTGGTTTTCTTTCATGTGGTCATTCCCAGCACGCATGACACCGTAGTTTAACTTCCTTTAATTCATATTTAATTTATTAATTTGAACATCTTTTAAATAAAACCCTGAAAATAACTGGGCTAAAAGATTATAATTCCCCTTCACAATCATTGAGCTCCATCTCAGGTGTGTGTTGGAAAGGAACGCTTTACCCCACATGATGGCAGTACTGAGCCTGCCGTGTCACACAGCTTTAAACAGACTGGGAATTTATGCCGAATGAGACTATGTATGTATTTGTTTTCGGTTTCTTTTTTTTCTTTTTTTCGAATATTTTAAAAGTTGTGCTGTAGGTTTAAAAGAACACTTTGCAGACTTAACAGTTCAGCAGTCATGCGGAGCAGCCTGTGAGAACAGTTGGAACAGCATGTCCCCTGATGATGTCATTATTAAGTGGAAGACTGTGAATAGTTTCTGGAGCTTGATGCGTAAAAACAAGTCTGAACATCACAGCCTCTGAATTACTCATATATGCCAGTGATTCTCTTAATATCTTTCTTAAATGCAATATATCTGATATCCTTGTGTTGGAGTTCGTGCATCATAATAATGTTGCAATTGGCCAATCACATTGTTGTGATGTCATAGCCTTGCAAAGTGGGGATAGAAAGAAAAAACAAAAGGATAAAAAAAGGCTTTGTTTATCTAAAACTCCTTTCTGGAACAAATGATCAGCATTTCAAGTGTTTTATTTGTTCATTTATACAACATAATGATGTTATGTTAGTCAGATTTACATTATTCGTGTTGGTTCGCTTGTGAAAGTTTTAACAGCATTATCTAATGTCTTGGCTCCTGCTAACCTAAAGAATTGATCAGTTGCATTGTTGATGATCCTGGATCAATGATGATGTAGGAACAACACCAACGCGGGGATATCTCATCAGATCGTGCCATATATATTCTGTTACGGTGCTGGTTCATAAGAAAGATGGCCAAGGGTTCAATGAGGTCAGTGTATGTGCGAGTAATCCCCATGAGCCGTACTTTAAGGCTTTTTCTCTACTCCTGGCTTTATACAGGGAGTGCAGAATTATTAGGCAAGTTGTATTTTTGAGGAATAATTTTATTATTGAACAACAACCATGTTCTCAATGAACCCAAAAAACTCATTAATATCAAAGCTGAATGTTTTTGGAAGTAGTTTTTAGTTTGTTTTTAGTTTTAGCTATTGTAGGGGGATATCTGTGTGTGCAGGTGACTATTACTGTGCATAATTATTAGGCAACTTAACAAAAAACAAATATATACCCATTTCAATGATTTATTTTTACCAGTGAAACCAATATAACATCTCCACATTCACAAATATACATTTCTGACATTCAAAAACAAAACAAAAACAAATCAGCGACCAATATAGCCACCTTTCTTTGCAAGGACACTCAAAAGCCTGCCATCCATGGATTCTGTCAGTGTTTTGATCTGTTCACCATCAACATTGCGTGCAGCAGCAACCACAGCCTCCCAGACACTGTTCAGAGAGGTGTACTGTTTTCCCTCCTTGTAAATCTCACATTTGATGATGGACCACAGGTTCTCAATGGGGTTCAGATCAGGTGAACAAGGTGGCCATGTCATTAGTTTTTCTTCTTTTATACCCTTTCTTGCCAGCCACGCTGTGGAGTACTTGGACGCGTGTGATGGAGCATTGTCCTGCATGAAAATCATGTTTTTCTTGAAGGATGCAGACTTCTTCCTGTACCACTGCTTGAAGAAGGTGTCTTCCAGAAACTGGCAGTAGGACTGGGAGTTGAGCTTGACTCCATCCTCAACCCGAAAAGGCCCCACAAGCTCATCTTTGATGATACCAGCCCAAACCAGTACTCCACCTCCACCTTGCTGGCGTCTGAGTCGGACTGGAGCTCTCTGCCCTTTACCAATCCAGCCACGGGCCCATCCATCTGGCCCATCAAGACTCACTCTCATTTCATCAGTCCATAAAACCTTAGAAAAATCAGTCTTGAGATATTTCTTGGCCCAGTCTTGACGTTTCAGCTTGTGTGTCTTGTTCAGTGGTGGTCGTCTTTCAGCCTTTCTTACCTTGGCCATGTCTCTGAGTATTGCACACCTTGTGCTTTTGGGCACTCCAGTGATGTTGCAGCTCTGAAATATGGCCAAACTGGTGGCAAGTGGCATCTTGGCAGCTGCACGCTTGACTTTTCTCAGTTCATGGGCAGTTATTTTGCGCCTTGGTTTTTCCACACGCTTCTTGCGACCCTGTTGACTATTTTGAATGAAACGCTTGATTGTTCGATGATCACGCTTCAGAAGCTTTGCAATTTTGAGACTGCTGCATCCCTCTGCAAGATATCTCACTATTTTTGACTTTTCTGAGCCTGTCAAGTCCTTCTTTTGACCCATTTTGCCAAAGGAAAGGAAGTTGCCTAATAATTATGCACACCTGATATAGGGTGTTGATGTCATTAGACCACACCTCTTCTCATTACAGAGATGCACATCACCTAATATGCTTAATTGGTAGTAGGCTTTCGAGCCTATACAGCTTGGAGTAAGACAACATGCATGAAGAGGATGATGTGGACAAAATACTTATTTGCCTAATAATTCTGCACTCCCTGTAAATGTCAATGAAAGTGGATAGCCTAACCCTGTTAGGAGGGGTGCCCGATGCTAGCTTAAAGGTGGTCTTAATGGAAGAGAAGCTAAAACAGCATGTTTCAGACAGTGGATGAGGTGTGTGGGTGCATCAGCTCGAGATAAAAAAAGGATTATTTTGAGCTGTGAAGTATGCAAAGCTACTCTAGTAGAGGCCACGAATAAAGCAGGACGAGTTCCCTATGAGTGATGGAACAGATGGAGGTGGAAATTAGCCAACTACCGCAGGTCTGCTTCGTGACACTTTAATGTTACTTTAACTTACAACTCAGCAGCTAGACATTTTAGAGAGACATAGGGCACCCTGTCTGCAACTGATTTCATACATTTATTCAAAAGTAACTTTAGGTAGTAAGATTTTATATTTAAAAAAATTAAAGTCGAGAAAAATTACCTTAAAACTTCTCTCATTTTGATTACATTTAAACAACTACTTCACTTTAAAACTTTAAAAGCATAAAAGAATATTTTTTTCTGTTCTAATGTTTAAACTTCTGACACCCTCTCAGACTTATCAAGAGAGAAAGGGCCTAGGTTATGTAGAGTTAACGATCCAGTAACATGATTTTTAATGATAATGAACATAGAGACATGCTGCTGGTAATACTGCTAAGTACTTTCTGTCAAGTAGGATGTTGGATGTGGGACTTTTTTCATTGCTGTACTGACACATTTGTAAAGAATTTGTCATCTTGAGATATACACCATGTGTATATGGGAAAGGAATGGGAATAATAATGTAGTAAGTCGTGACCAATCATTTTAAATGAATCTGTACCTTTTGTTATTAGTTTTTTCTTTTAATCAGTGATACTTTGGCTCCATGTCAGGAGATCAGAAGATACTTTAGGAGTTGAGCTGCATTTATAAAATACAAAGAAGGGGACAGAAGGCTTTCTAAAAAGCCCTGACATTATCACTTTTTCCCAACAAAACGAAATGAAATGCAGTCTCAAACCATGACAGAGCCTCCACTGTGTTTTACATGGCTGTTCACTGTTCTAACTTTCTCCTGACCTCCTCTTTATATATTGATAACCTTTTTAACCAAAAATGTAAAATTTGGAGCTATCACTCCATAAGACCTGCTGATGCTGATTTTTTCGTCCAGTTTTTGTGTGACTTGGCAGCCTTTTCTCCCCGTTTCCTTTCCTCAAGTCACACAAAAGCATCCTGTTCACATGCAAAACAAATGCAGCAGCTCTGACATACAAAATCACCGCCAATCACTCTGAGAACACAACAGCAAAACAAGCAGTGCAGACTGACACAGACAGCTTTTCTTATTTCAATATCCATTTATTGTTCTCATCACACAAATCTTTACAAAAACAGGTTTGCTGCATCAGGATCAAAGGAAACACGGTCCTGCCTCTGAGTAGCAGATCTGAAGGAGACTGGTGCTTTTTATTCACATGTCAGTCAACTGCAGCGTGTTTGTTGTTTGATTTTTAAACATGTGTTACCGAAGACTTTACAGGAAAGTAAAGCTGCGGCGACGGCAGTCAAGCCGGTGGAGAATCCGGGTCTTCGTGGCGGGCGTGTTTACCTTTCATGTTTGTTTGTGTCTCATTTGTGCATTTGGGATCACAGAGGATTCACAGAGAATTTGGACAAATGACAAACTCGCACTTGCAAATGAAATTACAGCCAGCCACTGCTTAGAAAACACTTTTGTTACATTTCGTCATCAAGATTATCTTAAGGCATTTCTGCTTCACTGGGACATTGAAAACTGGAAAGAAATGAGGAAACACATGAAACAAAGGGCCATCATGCAGCAAAGGTCACATGTCTGACTCAGCTTCACAAGTTGCAGGTACAGTATGTGGTATAAGTAGCCCTGGCTCTCTGAGCCATCAAAATGTCACAGTTTTGATTATTCATTTATTTATTTGTTTTTTCAGTGAAATCAAACCTCTCACAAGTACAAGATGCTGATGATAATGAAGCTTAGCATCCATCAGGGAACTATATAAGGGTAGTTTAGCACATATTCTCAATGGTCAAACACATGCTTTTGGTTAAGTAGAAGCTATAATGAAAAATAAAATCTACTGGGTGCTAGATTTGGATCTCCAAAAGATGGTCATTTTTATTTAGCTGAGCACAATTAAAAAAAATAACATGAAGAGAAGTTATGTTCTTTTTGTTTTAATTTCCAAAATGATACCTATGACAGCCACATAGAGTGTGAGTGGAGCGTTCGTAAGGAATGTTAACAAAAAACTTAAAGATATGTAGGCTGATGGAGGATTTAGTTGTTGTCACGCAGTCTGATGGCGTATTATCACTAATGTTATAATGCTAATGATTAGCCAGAGAGGCACATATTTACAACACAGGCCTATCATCAGAAAATTGGGCCATCTTTAACTTACATCCACATGAATGGGGAACCAAAAGCGATACATGCCTGGAGAATTATCACCCAGCTCTGCTTCTCAGCGATATGAAGCATTTTAAGCATGTTATAGGTTTTTATTCTGGTTTTGTGACCTGCAGCTTTACATTACTTCAAAACATTGCTATAGTCAGATAATAATAATGTATACTTTATTGATCCCTGTGGGGAAAATCTCAGTCAGTGAAGCAGTGGGCAGCCATTGGGCGCCCAGGGAGCAGTGTGTAGGGACGGTACCTTGCTCAGGGGTACCTCAGGCTCATTTCCATCTGCAACAATAATTATTTTCAGGGACCTTGCTGCTTTATTACACAATAGACATGACATTGATGAAGTCAGATAGAGCATTCGAGAAGGGGTAGTGATCAAGGTGGGTTGCAAAGTAGCTTGCAGAAGTTCATTAACTGCAGATAGGCTACACCAACTCAAATAGCATAAGTCGGATCAGCTAATGTGGAATAGCATGAGGATCAGCTGATTTGCTGGTATCATGAATGAGCCTCACTTTATGCTAGATAATTAAGACTTAAGAGCAGGAAGCTCCCTTCAGTGGGGAAACCTCTGGTAACTGTAAAACTGGTCCAAGTAGACAGCAGACAGACAAAGTTAGCAGCTGGCTGGTGATCATAGTAGAGCATAGTAGAACAACTAAAATAGAAAATATGCCCATTCATCATTAACATTACACCATTCATCTAATTAAAGCTCTTAATCTGTTAAGTTGGATGTGAAAGCTGTTAGATAAAGTATTAGTGCTAACTAGAATGCAATAATTTGTGAAATGTGTGTTCACAGCTTGACCTATTGCTTTAAAAAAGGAAAAATAGATCTCTTAGGGTGTTTAGATATCTATGCTTTAAATTTATGGCCCCACTATAAACTGTCGACCTGCCCGGGATGTAACCTCACTCTTGCCTCATCACAACTGAAAAGTAGAGGATGGATGGATGGATGATCAAAGCATGAAAAAAGGAAAGTGAAAATGGCCTCATAAAACTCAAAAAGTCAGGATCACATAGTGTCTGATGTCAGAGTAAAATTACTTTTCCAATCCAGCTTTATTCAGTCCAACAGGCAGACACAGCAAATTGAAACAAAAAGTGAGTCATCTGAGTACTTTCCAACTGATGGGTCAGAGTGGTTCAGCACGTCTGCACGAATTCTCCATCATTGTAACAAAAACAAGATTTTCCTTCAATCGCCACACAGAGTCTTGGTGATGCTCGTGTAAAAATCACACTCTCAATAGAAAAAAGAGCTTTGTACAATATCTTACAGGTTCGGTGTTAGAAAGTGGGGAAGAGGAGAAGGAAAGTACAGTAACAAGTAGGGGGTATAAGTGTGCTTGTGCATGTGCGTGCTTTCAAATATGTTTACGTCTGTAAAACGAGGTCTTCTGTGCTTTGTGTGTGTGCGTTTGTGTGTGTGTGTGTGTTTGTGTGTGTGTGTGTGTGTTTGTTTGTCCAGCAGAGGGAAACATTTCACAGCACAGTGATGACATATTAGCCTAGATACAGACACCACAGAGAAGAGAGATAAATGGAGAATGTAAAAAACAAAATGTATTTGTAAAGAAAGGAAAAGCAAACAAAGGCAAATGAAGAGAACAAAAGACAAAAGTGGATCGTGAGGGAGTGTGCAAATCAAAATCAGCAAAACTGTCACGCCACACGGAGCGCTTATGGCAACCACGCCGTATATACACAAACGTCAGTAAATCAATATATCAATAAAATCTCAGAAATAAATCACAGTAATTACACGACGCAGCCAAAGGAGACGCCACTTCGGGATGAGCGATGCTGTTCCACAGTTAAATGAAAGAGACATTTTTTTTAAAAGTCAGTTGGCATCACAGAGAACAAATATTTGCTCCTGAATGTGATGCACTTAATTTGGCTCACTGTTGTGCCACCTGCATTCGGGAGCTTGGATTTGTCTCATCCAATGTGTGTTTCTGTTTCACATTAGGTTTTGGCAAAATTGCAACCATCTGAGAGCGACGGAAAACACAAAGTTGATAGCCAAGTGAAGAATGTCTGTTCCTTCATCCTGTTTGCTTTTGTCTGGTGCTTCTGCTGAAGGATAAGAAACGGATCCTTTGATCCTGGGAAACCTCATGCGAAGCTGACTAGGGCACTGCTGCTCAACCCTGGTGGGTGCTTATGCGTGTGTCTGTGTGCACGTGCATGGGATGAAATAAGGAGAGCAAGTGTGTTTGTTTGTGTGTTCATATGGCTTGCTAAAAGGATGTTTTGTACGGGTAAATCTCAGCAGCACACATTTCCTCAGGTGGGTTTCTTTGGTCCAACACGGCGCACGTCAAAGCCGCGTCCTGACAGCTCACCATCACCTTTCGGGTTCTTTCCTCAAACAGGCGTGCGCTCGTACGGTTGGAGAAAAAGAAGCAGCGGACATTCTCAGTGGTCACCGTTTGATTTCGTTTTCGTAACAGAGCAAACCACTGCTGATGAAAGTGAGCTTCATGTGATTGAGTTTATATACATATAAAAAAATTAGTTACATTTTTCAACATGAAAAAAAAGGAAAGAAAAAAAAGATGTACCTGACTCTGTACTTATTGTTCAGAGCTTTACTTTACTGGTATTCCAACAAAGAGAAAGTCTTTGAAGAGTTTGCCTATCGGTTCCCCGGGGGTTGAGAGGGCAACGGGGGATGTGTGTGCTGTGTATCATGTATTAGGAGGGGTGGGGGGTCTAGACCTGCGTGGAATAGGAGCGGTGCAATGTTGCGTACCGCCCAGCCGGATGGGCGGCGCATTGTGGTGAGTGCTGCTCCGACTGGTCTAGACTTCGCTGGAAATGGAGCGAGACGGTATGAGGACATCGGGGGTGGCGGGGAACCGATAGGGCTGATGGTCATGTGATCTCGGTGAACGGAGATGCCCGCGGAGTCTGCAGGGGAAAGAGAGGAGTGAGAAAGAGAGAGGAGGACGGGGCAGAGAGGAGGCGGAGGAAGAGAGAGAAAAGTGAAGAAAAGAATAATCAAGAGCAATGTACAGGGATGAGGGGAGGACAGAACAGATGTTCAACAGAGCAAAAAACAGAAATAAGGCAACAGATGGTGGAGATAGTGTTGGGGGGGTGACAACGTTGGGTAAAAAATATTCAAAGCTGGTTAGAATGGTTGGACGTAGGTGTTGTAAGGTGGGGAGGAGGAGGAGAGTGCAAGATGCTGAAGGAGAGTGAGGGACAAGGGAGCAGATTGAAAGGAGAGAGGCAAGGTGGGAGACAGAGGAAAAGAAGGCAGTCAGGTGAGGGTTAGCGACAGTGAGAGACCACAGAGGACGCACGATATTTTTCTAAATGCTTCACCCCTGAGAGAATCGCTTTAGAAAACGCAGCGCTTTCGGAGAGCAGATATAACTTGAGGGGATTGCTTCCACAGCTAAGACTATTTTCTTTTAGCCTCTGCTGACTTCACAGTTTCCCTTCAGCCAAGTGCTCTGCATTATATCCAAATGGTAAATAACACTTGGAGTGTGTCAGCCAAACTGCTGATTCACCTCAAAGACACAAGTGGCTCTCTCTATAAACCAGATAACGTGAAAATTTGTAACACTGTGGGATTTTTAGGAGTAAGCAGCACCTCTTTCCAAAGCAAACATTCACACTAGAATTTGTTCCATCCTCTGACTGAAACATAACCGTGGCTCATTTCACACCACTAGAACAAATCTCACATGCGTTCTTATCAGGGTACAACAAGCCTCGCGTGCGCAGAGATTTAAAGGATTCACTTGGGTGTTTTGCTAGGACTGGGCGTGCAGGTGGGCTTGGAGCATGCGTGTTTGAATTTGTTCTTCTTTGAGGAACAAAAGGAAGGTCACGGATTCAGTTAAGAGACAAGGGGTGTGTATCTCAGCCCTTCTGTGAGCACAGTTGTGCCTCACACCCACCCCCGCCCCTTACCTGAGGGCCACTTAACTTTTCGAGTGGACTCTCCACGGAGGGTAGTGTCACCATTGGCATGCCCAGCATTGACTCGGGACGTTGGGGTCGCGGTGGAGGAAGACCGGGCTGCAGCTGTTGGAAGTTGTTAATCACACAAGTCACCTGATGATAGAAACCAACATAAAGAGTTAACTGGGACCAGAATGAGACACATGAGAGAAATTGACCATTTGCCAAATTCAACGCCTAATCAGATTGTTCAGTAACAGCTTAGTGGATTTTCCTGTGTGGCAAAATGGTTTACAAGGGCTTTGGGGGAAAAAAGGACCGAATTGTCAAAGAGCATGAATGTTATAGTTATTTTGGGCTTTGGATAATTTCTTTGAACTGTTCTTTTTCCAGTGTACATCTTTAATGCACAAGTTTAAATATTGTTCTCCAATCCACACGGGGTCAAATGTACTCAAACATAGGCAGATATCGACATACATTCACTTAAATCTTCTAATATGTGGTACGAAAGGTTCTTGTCTTTTAACTTGACATGGTCACGGCATATTAACCTCTCATTAGTGATCATGATTGACTACAACTGGTTCTACAACTTTTCAACTCAACATAAAAAGAATTTGACAGTACTCTCTGGATTACTCGATACTCAGAATGGGAAAGTCCACGTGAAAATCTAAGAATGAGAATTATAGATTTACACAAGTTGGGAAGGTCTCAACAACTGCACCATCAGTTCAAACATTTCTATGTAAATGCAAGTTATTTGGATTTTTCCCCACCAGAAAACCCAACTGTCACCCTCAGCTGAGAAGAAATGTGTTAGGATATTCAGGAACAACCAAGGAACCACCAAGGTTCCAAGGCATGACCTGGAAACTGCTGGAACACCAGTGTCACTGTCCAAAATGATGTGGGTTTTTACACAGCCATGGACTAAGACAGTGCTAACCAAGAAAGAAGCCCCTGCTCCAAAGGTGGCACTGTCAAGCTCAACTGAGACTTGCTGCTGCCCACATGGCAAAACCTAACACTCCTGAAGAAAGGTTTTATGTTCAGATGAGACAAAGATTGATGTAGTTGACCACAGTGAGATTAAGTATGTTTGGAAGAGAATAAGATCAGGTTTTCAAACCTAAGAACTAGGGCTGGGCGATATGGCCTAAAATTCATATCGCGATATAATTTGAAGCATGTGCGGTAACGATATATATCACGATATATTCTTTTCTTCTGTATAACGTATTTTCCGCACTATAAGGCACACTTAAAATCCTTTAATTTTCTCAAAAATCGAGAGTGTGCCTTATGTATGAATTCTGGTTGTGCTTACTGACCTCGAACCGATTTTGGCGTGCAGAAATCTGTTAAAAAATGTTTTAATACAACTTTGGTAAGCTGCACTGCTTGATGGATTGTCAGAGCATTACGGCTGCTGTAGTGAGGAGCTTCGCGGAGTAATCTGGGTCCAAAACTCCGTCCCTTCAGGTCCCAAAGTCAAACGAACACTAAGAGTTAAAAATGGTCTAAATTCTTTCATCTTTAATTAAATCATCAGCATTGCTGCTTTATCGGGTGTAACAATTAAGTTTAACATCCATGCATCCATGAAAACAGAATTTATTAAATTTAACGGAGTTAGAAGTTAACAGGAAGTTAGCTCGCTAGTTTACACCTAAACATTTCATACCATGTTCTGACTGAGAGATTTTTGAAACTAATTAAAACATACAGCTCTGTTACCACTTCCAACATAAATGAAGACAGAAAACTAAACAGCAGTGGCGTTACTTAAGTTGGACTACCTGGTATATAATGTTGTGCTACGTGATTGCTAGCGACACAGCTATGTTAGCATAACATTAGCACAGTGAAGCTGGAGGATGAACGCCAACTTTTTTTCCACTCGATAAAAGTTAACCTGAGGGATTCTGGTGGTTAGGGACAAATGCAATCGCATAGCAGGATGCTATACACGGGCCAAACTTCAGTCAAGAGAACAACTGAGATTATTCATCCACAATACGAGGTTAGTTATTAATATACTGCAACGACATGGGAATAGAACAGCTGCGAGAGAATTCAACATTAATGAATCAATGTTACGGAAGTGGAGGAAGCGCTTTCTCCATATTTCAAAAGTGCTTCATCTCTTTGCTATGACTGTCACCCGCCATAATTTGCAGATGATAATTGTTGTAGCCACTGCGATGCTTTCGACCAAAACAGGCGCAGCTTGATGACATCATCAACATGCGCTATCACGATGGAGCGATATAGTCAAAATCTCTATTGTTGGCCAAATTTATATCGTTTCTATCGTATATCGTTTATATCGCCCACCCCTACTAAGAACACTCCACCAAGCCTCAGGCATGGTTGAGGTAGCATCATAATCTGGGGTTGTTTTTTGCTGCTGGTTGTATTGCATTACATTAGATTAGAAAAAAATCCAAAATAAAGTCAAACATTTGCACCCAATTCTTGCTTTTTAAAGTCATTAAAGAGTATCCTGGAAAAAGAATATATCAAAGAAATAATTAGGAGTCCAAAGTTACCATGGCATTCATGCTCATGATGAGTGGGTGTAAACTGCAAAACATTATCAGGCACCGCTAACTATTGTTAGGTCTGCAACTTTCAGTTACATGATTTTTCATAATTTGGGGTCTCTATGCCACTATAATAGGTTTGAAATGAAACACTCTGTGTACAATTGAAATTGAGACTCTCAACTTTGATTCAATGAATTATACAAAACATTTTGTTACCTGTTTAAATGTTACAGTTATTTGTCTAACAAAAATCGCAAACTTTAAGGAGTAACCTAGAAATTCACTTAAAACAATTTCATAGTCAGATTAAGGTTATTTTTCAGTATTTCTTTATCAGTTAAGCAAAGAAAATGTCTTGAGTAATTTATTATTGTGGTACTTGCATTGGGAAACTGTTATAGTGGACCAAAGCAACTGGTCAAAACAAAACCAGATACTATATTGGGAAAGTTAGAACCAACCAAAGCATGACTCATGCCATGAAAATGTAAAGCTCGCCAGGTATAGTAACAGTAACAAAAAGGGGTGTGGTTTAAAAAATGGTTGCTTGACTTCTGCTACTGTGGTGCAGCATATTAAAATTGCATGTAAACCTATTTCCGAATGTCATTTAATCTGTTGAGATATTAATGTGGTCCTTAATCATCTGATTGATATGTAGCCCATTAATGACCATTTTTGTCTTTTTTACATAATTAAAAGCACCTAACAGGACATTTTTCTAAGACACATTGTTTTTAGCTGTTTTCACAGTGCTCTCTGGGGCAAGTAAGCTAGTCTTTACATGCAAAGATGGAGCGCTTAAAAAACTGAGAACATGTCTTTCTTTTTTAATCTATTTGTCTGCCTGTCTCCCTGCTCCTTCTATTCTCTCCTCACCAAAAACACAGCGATGGCTCCCCCAGTGAAGAATCCCGCCAGGACATCAGCCCAGTGGTTGCGGTACTCAGCCACTCTGACCACACCGACTAGCATGGCGAGACAAAGCAGCGTGAGGCTGATAGTGGGCTTGGTGAGCCGCGTGCCTTTGGTTTTGAACACCAGTGTCACGTACATCTGCAAAGAAGCGTAAGGGAGGGAGCGCACAGTAGGGTGCAACAAACACAGAAAGCCACAAAGAGCATGCAAGCGCATAAGATACATCACTATTTTAAACCAGGTAATAAGACGTACAAGAGATTTTCTTCCTGTAATTGGCTGGTTAAAGTGGACCTATGTAGCTTGTCCTTACTTTCTCTCATTATATATTCAGCTACACTAGTGGATGGTCATATTAAACACAGCATTTAACTAATCATAAGGGGAACTAATCATAAGAAAGTTAGCTTAAAAGGGAATGGAGCATAAAGCAGGTGAACTGAGGAACTGCACTAAGTGGCATAGCATAGGATAAGTTACAAGAATAAAAATACTGAGATAAAAGTGAGCATATTATGCCACTTTTAAAATTAAAGTACCTGTTAACTGTCTCGACAAAGGGAGGAAATATATAATCTGAAATTTTGTTCAGGCTAAACACAAATCAAATTTTTGAGGTGGCAGAAATCAGCATAAGTATCCACTTGATTACATCAAATAACAGCCAGTGTTATTTCTTGTTCAGCGTGGTAATGATTGTTTACAAATGACAAATACAAACTGGTAGAAACAAACTAATCAATGTTGAAATAATTGGTAGGTGGCGCCTTTTTAACTGAAGGCAGCATTTCTGCAAATGTGTTTGTTAAGGTCTGTTTACTTGCATACATCCTTGTTTTGCTTAAATGTGAGTGGTAAAAGGTAAAAAGGTTAAATTTATATTAGTGCTGTCAGCGTTAATCTTGTTAAAATGACCTTAACTCCATAACTGCATTAAAGTGGCAAATCTCCATTAGCGAGTTATCACGGATAGCCTGGTGCGTGGGGCTGCAAGGCCGTGGTTAGCTCTTTAACGCGTTAGTGCCGTGCAGCCACGTGTGAGAGAGAGAGAGAGAGAGAGAGAGAGAGAGGGAGAGAGATAGATAGATAGATAGATAGATAGATAGATAGATAGATAGATAGATAGATAGATAGATAGATAGATAGATAGATAGATAGATAGATGAGCACTCGACTTTGACCGAGTCAAAGTCCAGACCTCAACCCAAGTGAAAACTTGTAGCGGGACTATAACAGAGTGGTGCATAAATAAGTGCCCACAAACCTCAAAGAACTTAAGCAAAGTCCCAAAGAAGAAAAGAAAACACTTATTTCAAGTTATGGATGCTAAAAGCAATTCAACAAGCCATTTTATTGCCGTTTTCCACAGGACCCTATGTAACTTTCCTTTTCAAATGACTGCATTCTTTAATATGTGATGGTCTTCTTTGATTTCATCCTAATCTGAGATCTAGTGGCAATGGTGTTCACTAAAAACAGAAAGTTTGGCATGGGCCTGAAATAACACAGTAAAGTCAGCAGGTGGGCTTCAATTGCTAGAACACATCTGAAACTCCCGTTAAGTCTTAAATCTTTACAGTAGCAATATCACCTCCAGTTTTGTCCAACCTACCACTGTGTACACTGCTGAGTAGACGCTGAGTGCTGCATCCTTAGATGGAAAGGATTTACGTGCAGACATGACAATCAGTGGGTTGCCTGTGCAGGCCCGTCGCTCTGTGATGTACTGCATCGTGGACTGGCAGCCTAATGCTGTGTAGTTTGGTCGGCAGGCAGACAGGAAGTGAGGCGTCTGGTTTCCTGTCACTACCTGGCCGGCATTGGCGAAAATGGTCGTGGTGAATAGACCAAAGGCATAAACACCTGGACAGGACAAGAGTGTAGAGAAGGGGGAATTGTGGAAAAGTTAATAAGCAAGCATATATTTTATTTTTATTAAAAGAAAATATAGATTTTTGAAAGAGACACACGTCACCAGGTGATAAAAGTAGTAAATGCTTCTACTTCAAAGAGCCCCAACACATTATTATGTGTGAAATTGCAACAGAATCCTCCTCCTCAGCTGATTCAGCTCAAGATGCAGATTGGTAGGCTTCTTAATATTCATGGGAGCCTTCCTGCCAGGATCCTGAGCAATCTACCTCAAACATTATGCCACATTTGATCATCCAATTAACAGCTTCATGTGCCAGCTGTGGCTGACAAACAGCAGGTCAGGTTTTTCCAGTTCAGCAATTTCTTTCATAATGTTAAATGGTACTTTTTATTCTCTTTTATTTTTCATCATTCAATTACACACTTATGAAGCACTTATTTATAGACTGAGGATGCCTGTAAGTGAGAGCCCCAATGTTAAAAAAAAACAAATAAACAGATTAAAGCCTGCCATCGAGCAGTGCTGGGTCCAACACATCCCAAAGTAATGTGTTACTGCACTAAATTCAGTAATTATATTACGGTTACATTTAAGTCATTACTTGTGTTACAAGTTATCTGCACACTGAGTGGATACCCTATATATGAACGAGCCCATTACCATTTACCATCAAACAAATAGCTAGCCAAGAACCCAAAGTGACGTTAAATCTTACTGTATGCTGACCCCAGCCCAGCAGCCAGAGTTTAGTCTTGCCCAGGTAACGAAAGCAGTGATGAGCAGTCAGTCTTGCAGCATTGTAGCATTAATTTCTACCTGTTCATGTTTCTATAGTAGAACATGAACAAGTAGAACTGTGGAAATCACTTTAAAGTCTCTTTAGGCTGTTTTTCAGTGCTGAGTAATTAAGTAACAAAGTAGATTAAAGTTAATCCAGAATGTTCTCACAGTGCTTCACTTGTTCCACATTGTGTCATGTAAAGCCTTGTTCCATTATATTATACAGCAATTACAGTCTCAAGTCTTTTGGAATATGATGCTACAAGCATGGCATACCTATTTTTAGGGCACTTTCTTCTTTGCAGAACTACTGCAAAAAATAGAAAAAATACACCCAGTGGCTGTGTGCTTAGGGTAGTTGTCCTGTTGGAAAATGAACCTTCACCCCAGGCCTGAAGTCAAGAGTGCTCTGGAGCTGTGTATCATCATGGACGTCTCTGTACATTGCTGCCTTCCATGTTCATCATTCCCTCAACCCTGACTAGTTCTCAGTTCCTGCTGCTTAAAAACATCCCCACAGCATGATCCTGCCACCACCATGCCCAGTGCTTGGTGCCTTTGTTTCTAATGGTCACACGCCGCAAAATGTGGACCAAGTGAAGTGCTGTGAATATTTTCCGGATGCACTTTTAAGAAAAGTAATACATTACTTTGTTGATAATGACTAAGCATTGCCCAGTACCTCAAAGTCTATGTGATGTCTAAATAAGTCAGTGTCAGAATACAACAGGTAAAGAGAATTCATTACAAGTGTTTGTTACAACTCCAGCTACCTGCACACTGCACCGAGCTTCCATCATTTTGGAGGAATGGGTCATCGTGACCTGAGACTGTCCACAGTTTATATATGAAAATGGTTATAAAGATTTAGATGTGTCACTTCAAAAGCCTGAAAAGGGGGCTGTGGAAGACACTACAGCATGCTCACCCAAGAAGCGTATTATGCGTCTCAGTAAGGGGTTGAAGTAGCAGCAGTCTGCAGTCACAATGGTCTTCTCCTGGGTTCCCTCTGCCTTGGTGAAGAAGGCGCACAGCTCTCCAACAAGAATCTGGAAACACACAAAAAACATAGTAGCCATGGTTCCATCCATCCATCCATCCTCTACTTTTCATTGTGGTCCAGATCACAGGGGCGGCAGTCTAAGCAGAGATAACCACATGGGAGCCAAAAGCAACCTCCTCGGTTGCCTTTGTCACAGGAGGGATCCTAGACATAAAACCACCTCACCTGGCTTCATTCAATATAGAGTAGCAGCTCTAGCCCCTTCAGAATAACTTGCATGCTACCTAGAAGGCTAAGCCCTTCAGAAGAAGCTAATTTCTGCTGCTTTTATACAGTGTTATTCTTTTAGGGGTAGTTCAGATATATACATATTTTGGAGAGGACTGGAACATAGATTGACCAGGCCATCTACAGACACATCTTCACATTATGTTTTGGTAAATCTTCAAAAATTGTTTTGTATAATATCACTGTAATTTTTTTAAAAATACACTCCAAATACCATTTCTAGGTGCACCAATAGTACTGGGGGTTATGTGTGCATAGACCAAGTTTAAGCATGCCATTTGTGCATGACTCCATTGTGATCCCTGTAGTTAGTGAGTCAAAGTTACTACCTTGTTTTATTTTATTTTTTCTTTATTTTTTGTGTTCCTCTTGTTCTTCCGGTGTGGTTTTGTGGTATGATGTGCCTTGTTGTCCTGATAGGGGATGCAGCCACCATTAGAAGGTGCTGACAGCAATGGTAAATAATATCCACAAGCATGCAAGGCACCAAGGTTTCAGAACATTACATTGCAACACAATAATCAATTAAGTTCACTTAACCTCTCAGTGGTTTTAATGGCATGGCTTATGGTTGTACGGCAGTGGCAGGAATAGAAGCGATCATATTATATGTTACAATTGAACAACTCATAAACTCCATCGACTGTTCACTGCAGAATGACAATGAGCTCAGGATTTGTTTATCTTCAGCTGACATATGACATGACATAGCTCTACAAAGGATTTAGCCATGACAGTATTGCGGCTCCAAACATTACTTATGATCTCAGAACCCACTGTGCGAAAATAGTTAATTACACACTTTAGTTATCATCTCTTTAATTAAGTGTGAGCTCTCTGGCTGTAGTGCCATAGAGCTGTAACCTCAGTATAGTGCTGCACATTCTGTGAGCGAAGAATAGCAGCCATCGTTGCTGGGTGCTCACAGTTTTATTGCTGTTTTTGTGATGAGCATCAAGCTTGGAGCAGAGAGTCTGGTCAGATGACTTTGTTCAATTCGCTCCCAGCGAGTCTGAACAGCGGTGGCTCTCCAGACTGATGATCCCTTAATGGGCTGCAACTGTGAGGCTCATCTGTATGAGAGCCTACTCCACTCAAAGACTATAGCACACACTGCAACAGAGCCCTGAGTAACCACCTATGGCAGATATATCCTTCATCATCCTGACAATATGCATGCAGACTGTGACAGAAGTGGGACCGACATTGACACTGATTGTGTTCCACAGATTCATGAGCCTTGCTCTTACTCTTTCCATGCTTAATATAATTCACCATTTACATTCACAGTGGCAATATCTGAAGCACTACTGTAAGGGGAAATGGAGCAGGAGAAAATGAAAGAAGGAAAGATGAGAGATGCAGAAAATGATCGCATTTCAGTCAGGTTTGATATATTTCCATGAGGGACCAGCCAAGTTGAAAGAGTTAAAAGCATGCAGGGAACCAGCCAGTGCAGCAGTGCTGTGAAGTGCATGCCCAGCCAAGTGATTTCTTTCATTAGAGGCACACGGCCCCACTGGGTTTCCCATGGCAACCATCTAAACACTAATATAAGCATGAAATCAAAGCTACGGGGGGATTAATCAGAAGCTTCAAATCAGAGATGTTATGGGTAGTATGAGACTCTGGACAAGCATTTAGGGGGCAATTAAAAGGCAGGATAGCGTCTATTTCCACAGGGACAGCTTGTCTGCAGAGCATTTAAGCCTGGGTACGCCACAAAATATGAGATAATAGCGCTTTTTAACACTTTACCTGGGGCATAGATGTGGAGGAGTGGGTGGCAGGCATTTTAGAAGCATTTAACAGCACTATAACCCCAAAAAGCCTTTATTTTTAAGGCTTTACAAAACCCCAAATTTCACACTCAACATTCCCAACTCCTCACTGCTTCTAGCACTGTCCATCCTGCCCCCATTGTCCAGCTGACATAATCCTCCCAAGAGAACCTCTTAGTTGACAAAATTGATATGCTTGCAGAGATTTACCTCCTATCGGTCTCACAGTGTGCCTCGAGTAACAGGCTTTACAGACCGTGCCTAAATCAAGTAAAATTTTAAATTAGAAAATTAAAAGGTTTATAAAGTATGTCCACTTGGAAATTACATTCAATTAGTTAAATTATTACATTAGTTAAGCTTCAAACTAATTGATTTAAAGCAAGAAAAAAAGTGAGTTTACTTTTCCATGGGATTGTTCTGCAAACGTCTAAATAGATTCTGTGTTAAAGCATTAAAGCATCTGTTTTCAAGTCTTACTTACTTTGTATGTTGTTATATTGCTTCAAGTTGAGCCCATTATTGGAATAGCATGTGCCTTTTACAGTAAAGTTAAACAGTAAAGTGTAACACAAACAGTGCGTGTGAATTGCCTGGTGTTGCTCTGGAAAGTCACCCATGACAGAGATTAACAGGACTTAACAGCTCTACATTTTTATAAAGTACAAAGTAGCACAACATTAACACCCACCTGTGCTGATCAAGCATGACGGTCATTATCACAGAATAGGCATGATATGGTAATATTATTAATGTGCAATTACACATGTGTATACTGTGAGGGAGTCTCATGATTTTCTGTTCAGTTACTCTGTCGTGACTTACAGACTTACTTATTTATAAACCAACCAATCTGAACAAGACAGTGTTTACTGAGTGGGTGTAAGTGAAAATATTAGGTTTACATGAATACACCTTGTTAGTGAAAACACGCACCAGGCCAGGAGTTTTGAACAGATAAACCCTTAATAAGACAAAAATGTAAAATATAATAATGTTAATTTATGGATTTAATGTTACATTTAGATCCCCTGGTGTTTTGATGAGATGATTTAAGTTGCTTTTAGACTCAAAAATTACCTGTAAATGTCTTTGTCTAGTATTAATAAAGCGGAAAACAGCCATCAGCAGTGGGGAAAAAAGTACCCAACTACACCAATAAACTGTGACTAACTACAACGTTAAAACTCATCTGTACCTTTCAACATTTATACCCTAAATGTTGATAAAATCTTATAACACTGACTTTAAGTAATCTGATTAGATGTAAATTTTCAGTCTAATTTTGTTACATAAGTACACTGTAAAACTTTAACTGACTCTGGCCAAATGAAATTTACTCGACTGGTATACATTCGTTTTATACAAAATATGTTTTGCTTAATGATTAATGATTTTTACATTTTCGGCTGCCTTTTAATCAAAATTGTTGTCTCATGTTATATGAGAGCCAAGAATAATTTTTTTTGTGTAGAGTGTGTGAAATGTTTTATGCTGCCTCACTTTGCAAAACAAATCCCTGCTCTCAGAAGCAGCAGGAGCAAAAGAGAAGATGAGTTTAGGAGTGAAGAAAGAAGAGGGGGCACTGTGCCGAAGGTAGAAAGTTAATGGGGTTAGGGTTAGTAATGCAGGAATACATTATTCATGCATTGATGGCATCCGTGTGAATCATGAAGTGCATTATTTCAACCAACATTTTTAAATCATCTCTCTCGGCTGCGGCAGAATGCACTCTGGCTCCCTGCCTCTGTCCCGACTGCTCCTTCAAGGACTCACGGTTAAATGTGATGAGGCTGTCACTGCAGTTTAGAGACAACAGGATAATAATTCCTTGAAATTAAGCTGCTCATCAAGCGTGCGCGATGACAAAGCGGAGGTAGTGTGAAGCATTCGGAAACCAAGGACGTGCGACTTTGTTGCTTCAGCGAACTGCAAAATCAGTACGTAAAGGTGAGTGACAGGGAGTTGCATTGGTCACATGATGCAAAACTAGAGATGAGTCGAGGAATGAAACATTAATACAGACGTGAGATGTGATTAACAATCGGCATCATGACTACACAGCCCATTTTTGTCCTCACAAGGAGGCTGGAGGATTCGGCTGTGTGTGTGTGTGTGTGTGTGTGTAAGTAATCAAATCTCAATTTGTGGGTATTAGTAAAATGCGAGTGTGTATTCAGACTGGCCCTTTTTATGAATGTGTGTCTATTATAAGGCAATAAGCGGGGACATTTTACTCTGAGCCACGAGATGAATGAAGAGGATTGTGGAGATGACAGAGAAGCGGTGGGAGTTGGAGAATAAAGAGAGCAACAAGAAAGCAGGGAGGATTAGAGCAACATTATTAAAGAAGAGGAGAACGGAAAGAAATAACATTTTAGATAAATACATTTCACACCCATGTGCGTTATTTTATATCTAGCTTTGTAATTAGCAATTTCACACTGAACATGTTCATTCAGAAGAAGGAGGAAAAGAAGTCAGGATACACAATCCAGCAGTTTCCTTCAAAGCCGTGTTAAACAAAACCAGCTTCATCTTTTTTTCCCTTTTAGTGTATGAAAGAGTGAATTTCAGAGAGCATATATGAGAACAACAGCCAGACATTTTAGCATCATCTAGAATAATGACATGAAGCTGTGAGGGCCAAATCAGGCATCTAGGAAACAGCCAGGACCTGCTGCTTAGCAGCAAGATACAGATTACTTCCATTAGGATTCCTCTCTGCAGACAGCTGACTTTGGTGTGTTAGTGATCAAATAAGGTGGCAAAAACAGAAAACTCAAACCACAGGGACAGATGAAAATAAGACTCATGTTAGGCTCTGAGTATTCACATAAAATGTATCAGTATTTATTAAGTCTTCATAGCTAGAATCTGTTTAATAGTAAAATGATCAAAGACACATTTCTAGTCTACATTGTTAACCCTTTAAACCCTGAACTGTTAAATAAGTGCCAGAAAAGTCACATTTCTTGAAAATGGAGTGTTTATAAAATCTTATGACAAATAAAAAGATATTACTCTGCATATATGAGTTTAAATTTGTATTATATTGGCTAAATCTGCCAATTATTATAGGTTTATATTTATTTATTGGCAGCTTATTGCTTAAAAATGTATTGTGCAATTTATTTAGGTGTTTCGGGGGCAAAAAAAAATAAAATCAAACTGATAGTGTAGAAGCACTCATTTATCAAATATGATCGACTAGGTGTTAAGGGCTTAGGTTAATTTCACCTGCTGGTGAACACATTTGACCCATTGTAGTGTTTTCCATTTGTCTGAACAACATGATACACTTGGACCAGTAAGGTCATTCTTTTGTGATGTGATGCAATATGAAAGAAGTTCGCACTGCATGGGTGTTTTAAACTTTGTTAGTTAGTGATTAATTTTCACTTGGTGTTTTTTTGTGTTTGTTTTTTTCTTCACTTACTGGTTTAGTCTAGCTACCAAAGGTACTTGGTTAGGTTCGGGTACTTAAAACTACTCGGTGGGTTCAGGAAAAGGTTGGCCTGTGGGCTAAAATATTCTCCTTCACAACAATAACTCTGCAGAGTGAAAAATGACTCTATCCAGTATGTTGAAATGTGACACCAAGGGGTTCTTGTGACAAGCTGGAAGTGACAGACCCATCTCACTACAGCCATAACCCACTGTGTCACACGCCAATGTCAAAGGACCTCTTGCATAAATGTGACACACCAAAGCCTTTGAAATAGCGGTATTTGAAGCCCCAGGAATGCGCTGCTGATTTGTCCCATGTTTCTACAGCCTGTGAAACAAGGCGACAAGAGCACACACAGAGACATATGAAAGGCTCACTTTTTGTAGTCCACATTCATTAAACTGTAGTTTCACCGCAGTAGATCTACAACAGCATTTGCTATCAGGTTATTAAATACTGCAGTGCAAGTGTAGCTGGATACTTTGAGCTCTGTGTTTGTCTTTTCCTAAGTGCCTGTGTTCACTCTGTGACCTTTTCTACTGAATTTGAGAAGCAGTGATTAGAAAAAGACATGATACACGAATGTAGTCCAGAATTAATCCACCCTTGCAGGACTATCATTAAGTGCAATATAAACCAACACTGTTTTTGATCCATATGAAAAGCTGGATTAGGGCCAAGCTCCTTTGTTTTTAACATTTTCTTTCTTTTGCTTTTCTTTTTTGTTTCTGTATGAGAGGGATGGGTGGGGTGGGGGGTGTTCTGGGTATTTCTTAAAATTGGCCATGGTGCAATATAGCTGGAGGGTATTGTGCAATATTTGAGTGTATTTGAGCTAAAGCTTAGTCATTTGGGAGTAAAATCCATGTACAGATTTTAGTGACCCCCTTTGGTTAAAGCATAATTCTGGGTGTAGAGCTATTAGTTATTCCCCATGAACAATTGATTACAGTTTGCATTTCTGCCACTTTCTGGTGCGTGGAAATCTTAAAATACACTAGCTGCCTTTAATTTCTTCTTCAGGATTTTGCTATTCTCAAATGATTGAGTCAGCACTTAGCTTTAGGCACCCTCTCAGGATCACAACCGTGTAGCAGCAGGATGTTATATATAGTTTTTATTTGTCCTGGCTTATTTTTATCTAGTGGAAAATACTGTAAATGAATGTGAATTTTAAGAAAGTTTCTGATTTCTTTTTTGCTGGACATGCATCTCCATATGTGTTTTTATTGAAAATAAGTACTTTATAGGTTTCAACAATATAAAGATGAGAGAGAAGTTAGGATAAAGCCCCCAGAAAGTTCAACTTAGAAAAGCAAGAAAAATATCCTCTGTCAATATTATTCAAAGATTGTATGTAATGTGTATGTATAATTTTGTTGCTGCAGATGTTTAAATTGTCATGTTTAAATGACTGAAATATTTTAAGGTGGACCGTAAAATAAAAACAGAACAGAAACCTCAGGCTTTATTTAAACTTTAAGTCCAGAACAAACAAAGCATAAAGGTGTAAAACTCTGAAAAGCAAACATCCAAAATACACAGACTAGAAGCATGAGGAAAAAGAACACATGGGAGGAAAAAGTGAAGCACAAAATTCAAAGAGAAAGGCAGGGCTATTTATACACACCAACTTGGGGATAGGAAACAGGAGCCAATCAGACACAGAGGAAGTGAAACCCTAAACAAGACCAAGCAAAACAGGAAACAACCCCAAAGTGCACTCACTGGTCATTTCATTAGTTACACCTCATTAGTTTTAGGTTGGACCCCCTTTTGCCTTCAGAACTGTCTTAATTCTTCAAAGCAAAGATTCAACATATCGACACAGACACGGTGCATACTGACATGACAGTGTCATTCGACTACACATCCATAATAAGAATCTCCAGTTCCAGCACATCCCAAAAATGCCTATTGGACTGAGATCTGGTGACTGAGGACAGTGAAGTGATCGTCATGTTCAAGTTATCTAAAAATTCAAAACACAACACAACCCCGTGGCCTTAACAGTTATCCTTAATGCAGATGCCTCTTTCAAACAGATGGTTTGAAAGAGGAGTGAAAGAAGCCATCTATGTCCACTGTGAGCGACCATCTTTGAACAGAGGCGGGGGTTTACGACACCAACTCTCTGCCATCTATAATCCAGTTTTGAGATCCCTTCCCAGACGCCTTAACGCCCACTCACATCCTGGGCCATCTGACCTCAGGAATTCGCATGATAAGGTGGGGCCAGGTTTCACAATGAACACACCCGAAACTCTGGCTGATTGGGACCCACACCCAGTTTCACACCTTGGCTCAGGCGATTAGAGGATCATCAGGGGGTCCTTTTGTCCCTCTGTGGGGGGATACTCCCACTAGGTTTATATCTGGGACTCTCCACCATTTGACCTTAGAACTGAAGAAGCTTCTCGGATGAGAGGTGAAACGTCTTCAAGTAACTTAAAGAAGTCCAGACGCTTTTCTTTGCAAGCTCCTTTGACTACGATGACCTGGATGACTGAGAACCTTCACAGACAGACTGAGAACCTTCACAGACAGTTATCCTTAATGTACCAGTAGTTCTGTGTATCTCTATGTCTCAAGACACAATCACTCACATATTGTATAGCTGAAAACCTTTGTTGGGAGATATTCAGTTCATGTCTGTGGCTTAATTTAATGAAGGCATGCTGCAATTCTTGCATTGCATGGACCAACTGCAGATCCACATTGATGAAACGCAGCTCTGCAGCCATGAGACTTAATGCTTCTGACAAGATTGGGAAAGTCATTCATGTGTAAAGTAATGCGATGCAGTGTATAGATGAGATCTGGGCTAATGGATGTTAAAGACACGGCACCTGTCTGAGCAGATCAAGATCATTACCTTTCCTTACATGTGGATCTCACCAGGACTTTGACTGTGAGGGGTGGGTGCTAACACGAGACTCCTGGTCTCTGTAAATACAGACTGGACGAGTCTATAGATCAGAGACTTCATAAACACTGATAAGATATGATGAAGAATAACAACTGAGAAAAGAACATGATCTCATTTATGGATGAATAGACATACTGAATGCAATTGTGCAAACACAATTGCATTCACAAGGCCAAGGGGCACTTTACACAAATGTTAAGGCTTCTACAAAAATGGAGCCTATCAAGCATACACGTCAACACACATCATACAACCTAATAAACAGAGTGATGCCCTTCTTCTACTAGGAAAAATGCAACATCACAGCCACTGTTATCCTGCTTGGTATCTGTCCAGAAAGTCAAACCCTGCCTGCTTGCATCAAAGCGATCCTTCTTCCTTCTTACATAAGCACAATCGCTTCATCATTGCGTAGCAGCATCACTAATCCCCTTCTTTCCCTTTAATCTCTTCTTTCCTCTTCCTTTACCTTAGTTTTTTTTAAAACTGAAAGAAAAAAGTAGGTTATACATTTCTTACTTTTCCCTTCTCTATTTTTATCTTGTTCAATTTCACACCCCACTTTTCTCTGCTCGGTAACATCCCCTAAAATATGCATCAGTGGGACCTATGGCTGCTTTATATCTCATTGTTATCTATCATTCTGTTTCTTTCACACTTCACGTCTTTGCTGGGACATTGTTTATTTACAATGAGCCACCTGGATGCACATCCGATGACAGAACTTGGATTTGAGTAACAGAAATTTCATGGAAAATATTCCCCATATGTAGCAAAATGGGAACAGATGTCAGCCTGTATAGACCTACTACACATGTGAGCAGTGTTGGGCAAGTTACTTTAAAAAAGTAATTAATTATAGTTACTAGTTACTTCTTCAAAAAAGTAACTGAGTTAGTAACTGAGTTACAATATTCTAAAAATAATTAATTACTTGAAAAGTAACTATTGTGTTACTTTAAAAGAATGTTTAACCCTCTGGGGCCCAGAGTATAATTGGCCATTTTTGACTACTTTTGATGTTTCCTCTATATTTCACCTTTAAAAACTATTTACTTTGCCTTGTTTGGTATCATTCTTTTCAGCACAACCTCACGTGTCTGAATTTACAGTTATGTTTTCATTTTGACATACTGTATTAACACAACTGATCTAAAATCAGACAAAAAAACATAAAATCTGAGTAGAAAAAGTTATATTTTTTACTGTAACAACCACAAACATGTTTATTGAATCATATTTCATAACTTTAGATGCAAATATAAATTGTCAGTTTTAAAATCCTATGTTAAAATTGACAAAAAATTAAGTTATTTGCAGCCATTTACCTTTTACCCTTTAAAAAAAAAAAAAAAAATCAGCTGTTCTGCATTAAATAAGATGCCACACAAATTATTTGTGCCACTCCCAAAAAATAATTTCTGTCCACTATAAAAGAGAACATCACAGCCTGATACCTGCAGGTCTGACAGCAGCAGGTGTCTCACTCATCCTGCTTTTTACCTGGAGACGCCTCATTGTTCTAACACACAACACAAAACTATCCACAACACCACACACTAACTACACAAGACAACGCATTAACTACACACTCCAAACACGCTAAACATCACAAATCTCTCACATCTCAAAACTTGCTCTCTCTTTCTCTCTCTCTCTCTCTCTCTCACTCACTCCTAAAACTTCCCCCTCTTCCTAAACAACCAAATGTCATGTTGCCATATCATTTTTGATTGGTCGACATGGTGCATTTTTCCACCAACACAAACGGGCTGTTTTTTGTTTTGTTTTTTTTATTTTTTGCTCATAAGCAGAGAGTGCTTGCTGGGCTGTCCTTAGATAGTAAACGTGACGAAACTATTGAGGAAAAAACGCCGCGTATATATTGTTTATCATGACTCTGGTTTTACGTGGCCTATCAGCACAATTTAAAAACTGGTATACATCACCTTGTTGCTTTGTAATCTTTAAGTGGTCATGTGATTGGCTTACCACGAATACTTTATTCTTCCTCAGTCAAACAGCAGCACTCATGCGATTGTTTTGCCCCATTAGCTCCAGGTGTTGTGCCAAAAAGTGCTTGTCTACCAGAAAGTGATTGCCGTCCGCAGGAGTGCGCGCAGCTGCTTAAAGCTGTAGTGCCCAAATTACTTACAGCTACTGATATAAGATGCGGTAAGCTGAAGACAGCTTCAACCTTCTGTTTTGTTGAAAAATAGTAACAGACCGCATTTTCTTGTTAGTAACGGTAAAGGCGTTTTAACGATAGAAAAAGTAATTAGTTAGATTACTCATTACTGAAAAAAGTAATGCCATTATGTAACGCTGTTATTCCCATCACTGCACGTGAGCATGGGCACTTATATATATATGGGTCAAAGATGCCTTTCCCACATTTTATTTAAATAAATAATCATTAAAATCATTATTAAAGTGAATAAAATTATATAACCTGAGCCTGTTTCTGCCAGACATTTTTTCCTGTTAAAAAGGAGTTTTTCCTTCCCACTTTTGCCTGCATGCTCATAGGGAGTCATATGATCGTTGGGGTTTCTTTTTAATATTTTAGACTAATTTGAGAACCTTCAAACCTTTTTCCCCATTTTTAGATAAGATAGTGACGATGGAAAACAGGACAACTTTGAGACACATTTCCTTACAGAACGTATGCCTCTGCTTGCTGCCTTTAGCCAGAATCATTTTTCACAGAGAACTTGTGTGAGTATTAATCCACACTACTGCATTTTTGCTTAGAAACATAAGTATTACAAGCATCACTAAAACAGTTTATAACTTCTTAAATGGAGACATTTGGAAATACTGTCAACCCAGTTTCAGGTTTTAGACTTTTGGAAATGAATGATAATCTATGCTTGTTTCATTAGTCAAGCAATTTATGTCATAATATTATAATTCATAGAGTTAACTATTGGTAGGAATACAAACTTAAAACAAATACCAAGAAAAATCTTCAAGGCTATTTTTGATATAAAAATATGTAAAAAAAAAATTACATGCAAAGATTATAACAACACAGACAATAATATAGAGAGTTATTTTTAATTTGTCTGATGTAGTGCTGCACTACTGATGATTTGAAACCATTACTTCATTAAAGATAGAGATGGTAAGGTCGGCTACCACGGTTTCCATGTAGTTGCCAACTAGTAGACTTTACTCAGCTTCAGTCTGGGACTTTCAGAGAAACATTTATTTACAAATAATTATTTCACACTGTTAAATGAACACTATCATTATTTCAAATGGGCAGGACTGAAAATGTTAGCTACCAAGCTCCTACATTGACATTATTGTTTTATTATTACCCATAGCTGCTACCTTAACGATAGCTTAGCAGATGGCTAATGTGGCTATTGGATAAACATATTTTCATCTGCTCCATTATTTCCCGAGGCGTCGCCACATCATTTGGATCTACTGATGTCTGATTTGGCACAGTTTTTTACGCTGGATGCTCTTCCTGATGAGCCCATTTATCCAGGGTTGGGAAGGGCACTAGAACCAGTGCACTAGCTTGAGGCTGGATTTATATGTGTCAAATAATGGCTAATAGATAATATGTGCACTTGCCAGGTTAACATTTATGGTAACTGTTTAGTACTAAAGCGTTGTTGAAACTGGAGTTTTACTGAAATTCCTGATAAAATATTTTTTAATGTTTTCAATCTCAATTACCGTTAATGTGTTCAGCTGCTAGTGAGTGGAGGGGTCAACCCTAACCCTATGTCCTGACTAAAGTTTAGTGTCAACCACAGGAGGTTAAAACAGCACTGTTAATATCGATACCATTTCTAATTAGCATCTAATTGTTATTTTTTTTGACAACGCTATACAGTTTGTAATTTCTTCCTTCTTTCACTGTCCTGAGTGTTGGATAGAGGACCTACACTTCAGGCTGAATATTAAACAAAAGGTGAGGCTTTATTGTGGTTGATCAAAGTTCCACTTTAAATACAAAAAAGTCCAACTAAAACCATATAAAAAAATATGAAGGCACAGACAGGAGCAAACCAGACTGAAAAAAGGAAAGACTGTAAATACATTTTGTAGTAATTGGTCAAGAAGAAAGAACACAGTGAAAACAAACAGGAGATCAGGGGAAGACAGAGACAGACAACAAAACGACAGGATATGAAAGAAAACCAGCCTTCAAAGTAAAACAGGAAGCAAAACACAAATACTAAACGGAGACAAAAACACATTTCAGATGACAAATAAAAGAAAACAGAACAAGAAATAACACTGAAACGAGATAGAGGGGGAAACAGCGAAGGTTCTTGAAACACCCTGATTTTATTTGAAGCCGTTGCAGTTCCTTGTATTCGTTATTTTCTGCAAACAAATAGATCTCTGCTCTCTGTCTACACCGCCATAGTCAGTGCGCACATGACAGAAAATATTTCTTAAACCGTCCAAAAGTGTACATCTGGAGAGTTTTTTAAAAATGCTGTTTTAAAAAGAAGCATTATTACTGTGATTAAGCGTGAGTGTGAGTTAGATGCTAAAAAGAAAACCTAAGCCTTGGACCAATGTACCCATGTAGAGATGTAAGAATAGACAGTAGCGAACCAGTATGCACCCCTGTTGTGAATGCAGATTGGGCACCAGCATTTGTCAGAGACCTCTGAGGTGTTGACTGAAGCATGGCAGTCCACCAGCCAAGCAGGACCCCTGAGGTGTCTCTGCTTTCACCTGAGTAAAAATGGATCAAAGCTAAGAAGCAGAAATGACAACCACTGTTCAGTCTAATCTCATTTCACAGGAATGGGTGACTTTAGCTGAAAGCACTAGGAAGGCATGAACTTTATCTTTCTCGCCCTGTTCACTGCATAGGCAATCAGGTTGATGCAATAACCGCCCAGGGCCATAAAGGAAAACGGTAAAGCACAAACTGCAGACTTATGAAGACACAGAGAAACTGGTGGAGAAAAGAGAAGGTGACGGACGGAACGAGGAGATGTGAGTTGATGATTAAAATGCTATGTTGATGCAATCCCCTCCTATCTTAGGTAGGGTGATAATCACCATGAGGAGTCAGATGAGAGCTGTGACTGCATGCCAGGCAGAATGGGAACTGTGCAGACTGTGGTAAATTAGCCTTCTGTATGGATCCCAGTATCACAGATAGATAGAAAAGATAGAGAGTCTTTAATGTGTACGGAAGAAAACAGCACAAACGGCTTCTTTCCATGAATAGAATCCTTATCAGTTTCTTTTTCTTAAAGTTGCTTTTTTTTTACGTGTATTTTCCCTTCTGGTATCAGCCTCAATATCAGATGTCTCTCCCTGCATTAACATCACCTCTTCTATTATTATTTGAACATTTTATCACCTTGCTCTCGTCATCACAAGCTAAGGAACAGAAGTCGAGGGGGCAGAAACCTTCGCCCGTGTGACATATGCTCTCATGGCAGCCAGTGTCACAGAAATCGATGCCACTCCTCTGCCGCATGGAGCCCACCCTGCCATCTGTCTCATTAACCTGGCTTAGCAGCATACAAAACCAGACCGTGTGCTCGTGGGCCTGTGTATGAAAACATAAAGGAGAGATGCTAAAGAAGAAAAACAACAGGGAAGACCAAAAAGAAAAAGCTTAAGGTAGAGAGAAAGTCTGGAAAATGGGCACTCATCCTGTGGGCACAATTTAAAATGAAGGTGAACTGTTTTGTGGGGTCGTCAACATGAGGTCGTAGTTTGTGTCAGTGATGCACAGTGAGGTTTAGTGGAGGAGGAGGAAGCAGGCAAGACATCTCTGAGAGAGGTTAGGTAAATCATTCAGCTTCACCTGTTCGGACCTCAAAGCTCCATCCCTGTTAGTACTGCTTTGAAACCTGTGAAATACCTAGCACTTTTGGGGAGGCTGTGGCTCAGCAGGTAGGTAGGGACATCGTCTCCCAGAAAGTTGCTGGTTCGCTTTTCAGCTCTTGCAGTCTGGATGTTAAAGTATCCTTGGGCAAGATACTGAACTCCAAGACGTATCCACTGAACTGTGTGTTAGACAGAGTGCTTAGGTATGGAAAAAAAGTATGTGTGTGTAATTAGGTAGGCTTGTAATAAAAGTGCTTTGAGTGCTCATTTAAGAGTAGAAAAGTGCTATACAATCAATATATTTATAGAGTACTTTAACTAAATTGAAAACATCGGTTTATTATCGATGCACCAAGGTTAAGTTAATGTTACCGTCAGACTTGATTGAACTTTAGCACTTTACCTTTAACATAGCTAAGATTACCACTGTCATAATTTTCTAGGATTGTTTGCCACTGGGGGAAGTTGGGTATTTGGGCATTCTGACCGGAAGACTTAAGGAAGTTAGGGAGGAAGCATAAAGTTAAACTAAACCAGGAGGAAGCTGTTATGGCTGAAAAGCTAAAACGGGACTTTCAGTCAGTAAATAGTGGTTTGAATCCAAGTAGAGAGCTCATGTTAATAAATTAATTTTAGCAAAAGTTGATTTTTTTCTTTCTTTCAATTTTCAGCTGGACCTTGAGACAGTGGGACAGGCCAGCCTCCACCTTTTGACTTTGCAGTGAAAGACATCTCTATAATGCGTGTATTATTATTAGAAACCTATTTTTGAAATAGTAATTTTCCAGTGGAAGAGGTGAGTGAGTGGAGATGAAACTTGGTTTTATTTGAATAAACTGAGCTCAACTACATATGGATTTAACAAGGCCTTGAGTGTTCTGTGGACCTCTCCTTGATTCTGTCAGAACACAGCGTAGCTGAAAGGTGACGTTTTTTCAGATTTATTAAGCAAAGCATTCATCTCCGTGTGTGCCTTTTATCTCAGTGTGACTGCAGTCACATAAAAGACTTATTCTCCTCTTCATCAGAGGTAAAGAGTGGGAAGTGGGACAGATGAGCACAATTTTGATCATTTTCTGTAAGATCTCTATGCTTATCAGTCTAGCCACAGATTTTAATGGCAGTGAGGTGAGAAATCCCATCAGGTGTGAAAATGTGTTAATTGGCAGGTGAAACAAACACAGAAGAGAAGAGCGGTCAGGAAGGGTAAAGGGTAAAGATTTAAAAATGGAAGGAAGGGTGTTGATGAGTGGAAGCAATGTCACAGTACCCAGGATGGTGAAAGGTGGGGAAAAAATATTTAGTACTATTATGCTCTTCTAGTTACAAACAGGATATTTCTGAATAAATAAAGAGAAAAAACACAGAAAATCCTAAATAGTATAGGAAAGAGATGAATGGTAATAAATAGAACACGAAGGCAAAAAGGTCAATGTGGATGGGATGTAGTGGAGTGAGAAATGTGGACGGTCGTGGAAAACGGCCGTGCAACAGAGAGAGAAAAAGACAAAAATGAAGCTGATCAAAGGGTGGATTTACAGAGAATGAACACACATTTGTGCGCAAACTGTCAGACTGAATCTTTGCAGGATAAGTTTATTTATCCTAAGATTAACTGGCTTACAAGCTCCATTAGGCAAACTTTCAAGATGTCCTTAAAATGAACCAAACTAAAGTGTGTGTTTATACAGAGAATTCTTACTGTTATTCCAGATACAGCAGTGGTCTTTTGATAAATGCTGACAGCATTTATGTGCAACTAATGTATCAATAAAAAGGCATACGGATTATCACAATATGTGTTTTCCTTAAGTAAAACATGATCATTTTGATTACAAATAAGTGATTGACTTGCTGCAGTGATTTAGGTGCTTTTTGCATTGATATGATTGCAAGAATTATTCCTAAAATTGATTGTGGAAGCACAAGTTTCCCATTAAAAGCACATTTTCTTTAAATAATCAAATCGATGCCTACAAATTCCAACACCTGTGATTAAAAATCACATAATAATTACTAAACATTTATGTCTTACTGTCTTCTTCCATCTCTCAAACCCCCTCTTATTAAAATATCCACGCAAGGCATAAAAGTTCTAAAGTCAGCTTGCGCAATTGTCCAAAAAAATTGTATATAAGTCCATGAAGAAAAGACCAGCAATTTTCTACTATTTTATGTTGTTTCAAGTCTTATTGAACAATTCTGTACTACTGTGAGGTGTCGTGTCCTCGATTTCTCAGTCAGATTAAACAAAGGGTGAGATGACCACAACGGTCAAGAGGGGATTTCAAAACTGGAGACCACTAACAAATACAGTGCTGTGCAAAAGTCTAGAGTATTGAGTCACCCAACAAGCTTGAAAGTCAACTTTTGGTATGACCACCATTCTTCAACATAGCCTGAACTCTCTGAGGCAACTTTCTTGTCATTTCTTTAAGTAATCTTCAGGAATAATTCTCCAGGCTTCTTGAAGGACATTCAAAGCTCTTCTTTGGATGTTGGCTGCCTTTTTCTTATGTCCTCTGTCAAGATGATCCCACACTGCTTCAATTATGTTGAGGTCCTGGTTCTGGGGAGGCCAATCCATGACTGATAGTGTTCCATTGTGTGTTTTTCTATCCAGGTATGTTTTGGGGTTCATTGTCCAGCACAAAAATAATTCCATTGTCAATCAGACAATAAAGTATATTCCATAGTGGATTAAACCTAAAGTAGTTTTCTGTGTAATTTCATCAATTTTGATGACATCTCCAACACCACTGAGTGAAACGGAGCCCCAAACCATGACAGAGCCTCCACCGTTTTTTTAATGATGGCTGTAGTCACTCATGTTGTTCTTCACTCCTCCCTGTTCACTGACAGTTTAAACATAAAATTTCAAATTTGCATTCATCACTCTATCAGACGTGTTCCCACTGATTTTTGAGTACAGTTCTTGAGTAATTTGGCATACCTCAGCCTTTGCCACCCTTCAACATTTCTGAACCGGCTTGAGTGAACAGTAGATGGATCAACTGAACATCCAGATGCATCTCTCAGGTTTTCTGTCAGGTTTTGCTGGTTTTTCCCTGTTTCTTAAGGACATGACTTCCAGACTGTTCATGTGCTATAGTCCTGCCTCTCCCCCCCCCCCCCCCCCCCCTCCCCACTTGTGCAGGACACGCTGCACACCAACCTGAAATATGCCAATTTTTCAGCTAATAAGATAACCTTTATTAGTCCCACATGTGGGAAATTTAATAGCTCTTTGCTAAGTTGTCTGTTATGTGTAGCCGTAACACTGGTCCTTGAGTTCCTTGAGAAGACCATTTATGCTTGAATGAGTCATAGGGTGGTGTTAAGTGACTCAACAAACAAACAAACAAACAAAAAACAAGTACAACAACATTCCTCTGAAATATAAAGAAATCAAGTGTGACTCAAAACTTTGCTTAGTAATAAAGATGAGCCATGGCCATTGTTTGAAAAAATTACAGCGCATTTGGAAATTTGCTCATGCATAGCAACAGAAGCTAACAGTAAATTGGCAGTGTTTACCGGGTGGGAGGTTAGTGGGGGATAATTACATTGTCACTGGTGACTGGTGTTCCATGTGGAGATGCAAAGATAGTTTGAAGAAATAATTGACCAGTTACTCAGTGCTCCCTGAAAGTGGCTGCGATGGAAAGATGAATGTGACCTGGACACACATGAATTTTAAAATCTTTACAGATTATAAAAGATCTTACCTAAATTACCCTAAATGTCCGCTCATATTGTTGGGTTATTTTAACAGGCAGATTAACAATTCCAAGAAATTGGACTAATAGGAACTGGTTTTCTAAAAGAACCGGTTCTCAAATCCCATCTCTAATTATAGGCCTGTTGTGGACTGTATTAGATTTCATAAACTTATAGGTGTAACAAATTTTGACTTTTTTTATACGTACTGAAAAGATGGATCTCACCCATGCTCAGTGCTTTTGGAAATAATCTAAAGAAACTATAGAAAAAAAATAACCCCTTCTTTATTAGTTCTTCCCACCTTTAGTGTAATCTACAAAGTTATAAAAAGGTTCACCTTAATGTTACTGAGGCGGAAACCTGCCTTGTACCTCCTCTTATGTTTTGGTCTCCACACTGGGACTGGGTCTTTGTGCTAAAACCTTCAAAAAGTGATTGATGATTTTAATTAAATGTTGGGAACCACACTGGGAGCCGACTGACTGCTAGACTGCCCTCTGTTGGGCTTGGAGGACTGGCACTGACCCAAATACACTGGATGCCTATTACCTTCAATGGCTCAGCCAGACAAGGTCTCATTTACATGGTCAGTACAAGTAATTAAGTCCACATTCTAAAGTGTAATTAGTTCCTGCAGTAGCAGTATTATGGTATGATGCTCTCATACTCTTTATCTCTACTACATTCAGTAGAGATTCATTCTACATTCAAATCAAAGAATATGCACAATAACTGAATATAATAAAAAAATGGCAACGCACGTTTACACCAGACTGCCACTATCTCAGGGAGTTACTGCTGTGATTTGCTTTGGTGCTTGTTACACATACCAAGGCCTCTGTCAGCACAGGTTAGGGCAGACTAGCTGGTGTAAGTAATGTGCTCTGACCCAGTTCAACATCCCGAGTAATTTACCCTGAGTTAGGGCAGATTTAAAGGTCTCTGTGGATAATCCAACTCAAGAGAAATTAAATTATCCACAAAATAATATGTCCTGCTGTGTGGGTATTAGTGAGTTACTTAGCACTAAATAACACGTACAATTTTCTGCTAAGTCCTATCCTGAGCCAGCCCTATTTCTTTATGAGACAGACTTTCTTGTCATTTTTAAGTGGTCTTTCTGAAAAATTTCAAAAATTTTATTTGGACATTGGCTGCTTTTCCCACTCATCTTCAGTCCAGTCCCGTTTCTTAAGCCATCATTCAAGCATAAAAAAGCTCCTAACTCAGTGGATGAATCAGTGTTGTGTCTGCACAGAACAGACTTAGGCCCATTATTACAAGCAGCAGTGGCAGTCCTAGCCTGTTTGGCACCCTGGGCGAACACTCCCTCCCTCTAATTTTGCACTCCAGTCGAACACCCATCCCCCAACCCGAGGATCACCACAACATAACCTAATAGACCTACACCTTAATTCACAGATTCACTTTGTCTAAGGTGTATTTCTGGGATTTTGCACAACCCAGGATTCAAATCATGAATACATAATGGGCTTGGATTTACAACATTAGGATTGAAATGTACTCTTTTTGGAAGCAGCCGGGCACCCTCCCCTTTCGACAGGTGGTGTGTGAAACTTTAAATCATCAAACTGTTAATTTTAAATTTTAAATTGTTATTGATCCGTTTACCCCTAGTCCTAAAGTGTATATTTATTTTCTTACTCTTCTTAAATTTATTGTTTGTTTACTTGCACTGCTGTAACTGGAGCCTCGTAGTCTCGTCTCTCTATATCCTGTACTGTATGTAGCGGAGATGACAATAAAGTTTATTTTGACTTCAGCACAGCAGCGAGCAGGCGCACCGAGGGCTCTCGCGCTCACTTTTCGCGCATAGAATTTAGAAAAAACATCGGTGCAAATTATAAGTCTGTATCATAATGTCTGGTGTTTTCGTGTTTGTTGGTTTGTTTTTATTTTGCGAGTTGGTTATTAGATGCAGCTCCAGCCAGCCAGAGAATCCCCCGCCGCCCCGCCCTCTCCTCCCTGTGCCGCAAGCAGCAGGCGCACCTCGCAAACGGAGGGCGCCCTTACTCCCAGCAAATGGGCGATAGAAAACCGATCGGTGCCTATGCCATTCCCAGTATGCGCTGGCTGATGTCGGGGCAGCATGAGTAAGAGCAATTTTTTTTTTTTGCCGCCCCGGACAACCGCCTGTGTCGCCCGTATCAAAAACTGCTACTGACAAGCAGCCTGTCACAGAAACACATAATTTGTTCTGATTTCTTTAGTTGAATTTATAAAAATGCAAGCAATACCACAGTTTAAAATAAAGAAATAGTACTTTTGCACCAACAAGGTGATTCACAAAGAGTTACCATATTAGCTGAAAACAGCATGGAGTGCAGCATGTCCTTAAAATATTGAAAAAGTGAGGAAACTGTACAAATGGAAGACAAAAGAAGAACCCAACAAACATGCCCTATGCACACACAGCCCTACAATCCAATCCCCATTTATGAATGAAATGAAACAACATTTATAAAAAATAAATGCTGTTTCATCCAAATGTGAGAAAACAAACACTTTCATAAAAGAAGACGTACAAACTTGTACATTTGTACATTTTCTTCTCTCTTTTATTATATTCCTACCAAATATATCAACTTTATCACTTAGTTGTGAATATAAATACTTTCTGAATCCATTAAATTACTTACACGTATTGTTTTGTCTGCTGTGGTTGCCAACAGCTCGCAATTAGAAAAAAAAAAATCACTGTGTATTGTGGCTGCGAGACAAACTGTACACAGCGGTACCACATTATAACAGCCCACAGTCTTTCTTCTGGCAATGAACTGCTGCACAGAAAACCTCATCATCTGCGATTGTTTGGTGCTCCAGTTGTGGGGTATTCTTGTCTTTGCACTGAGTGCAGGCTGTGGTTTTTGTCTGTGCATGTAATCTGCTCAGGTTATTTGTGTGCTTTGTATTGTGGATGCTGGTTGGTTTCTGTATGTGCTGTTTATTTTCTTTCTTTCTTTCTTTTTTCTTTCTTTCTTTCTTTCTTTCTTTCTTTCTTTCTTTCTTTCTCGTGGTGTGCTGGGGATTTAAGCTGTTCGGGGGTTTTTTTCTGCACTCAGGGTCAGGTGTTACACATTTCAGGCTCACTGCCTCCTATCTCACTTGAGGCTCAACAGCTAACCTCACACGCACACACATGCACAAGCATTCATGCATGTGCAAACATACATGAATACAGTACAAAAATAATAGCACACACCCCCTCTTAAAAAATTACCCTCCGTCGTGCTCATGTGTCTTTTTCTCACCTATTACCTCAGGGTTTTTTTGTTTTGTTTTTTAAGAACAGCATCTGTTGCCTGCCATCACTGCTCTGTCTCAACTCCAACTTTTACCTCGCTTCGTTTTTATTGCTTTCTGTGTTGTTTGTCTCTCTTCCTCTGATGCTCTCTTTCTCTCTCTCTAATGACCTGTCTGCCTCTTCCTATCACATCTCTGTGTGGTCCGAGCTGATGCTTGCCTCAGTTTTTTTTGTACTCTTCACACACATACAAACACACACTTGCATCCGCTTGTCAAGGACAGAGGGCGGAGGGGGTTACCTCTATGCAGCTTACCAGTCTGCACACTATCGACAGTGGTGCAACACACAAACACACACACACGCACAACAGATGATTAATCATGAGAACTACCAAACACCAGAACAGACAGAGCAAATCTAATACACAATCTCAACTTTGATAACTTCCATCTTTCTAACGCATCATTTTTCCCCACTCTGCTTTTTCAGAGCACGGGAGATGCAAACCCACTTGCATGATTATCTCTTGAATTTCTTAACTACCCACCCCCTTCCATATCTGCCAAGCTTTACTTCCATACTTAGAAATGAATAAATAATTAGAACTCTTACTGTTAGGGTAGGGATGGCTGTGACGAGCGAGTAGATGAGCACCGGAGGGATCTTGCTGGTATCATCCGGACCAGGGTAGGGCTTAGAGAAGGTCTTGTCGTAACAGAAGAAGCCCTGGATGTGCACGGGGAAGGTGTCCGTGTACTCAAAGTAGTAAGCCAGCAGCACCGTCCCAGCCATGATCACCAGCTGGAAATAGAACATTATCCCTCCGTTAGGAAGCGAGAGGACGAGAGGTGAAGCAGAGGAGGTAGAGGTGGAGGAGCCGGAGTGGGAGCGGGAGAGAAAGAGGGGAGAGACGAGTCCCTGTACCCCTCAGCAGCGGGGAGATGCATAGGAAATGCCGGATCCAGAGAGAGGCAGAGTGAGAGGTTCAGTGTTTGGAACCAGGAGACATGGTGAAAGAGAGAGAGAAAGATGAGAAGACAAGAAATAAAAGAGCCAAATCTGCAGGAGACTTCTCTCATCAAGAGATGAAAACAAAGATTCAAAGAAGGGGAAAAAAACAAAACAGGATAAAAGAGGATTCCCAACACCGCAAGCAGAAAAAAGACAAAGAATTGCATAGAGAGTGAGCAAGAGAAGGAGAGAGTGAGAGAGCAATGGAGAGAGAAAGAGTGATAGAGAGAGAAAGGGAGAGAGGAAGTGAAATGTGAGGGAGAGGAAGGGGGAGGCAGCCTTCATGCTGCTGGCACTCATGAAATCTACTACAGTTGAGCTGTGGGTGTATTTGTAGATGCTGCGTGCGCATGTGTGTGTCAGTGTGGAATACGTGAGTGTGTGTGGCATGATCACGTGCACAGAGACTGAAGTTTCTGCAGACACATGACTCTAACCATCAGCTGCTATCCCCGCTAAAAAGTTTAGTTGATATCATGCAAAATGTAATCAATTTCATTTCATTTTCTGATGTAACTTGATGGCTTTTTAAGTTTTCAAAAAAGGCTTTTTCCCTCTGCGTGTCCATTTTAGAATTCATTTGTACACTGCTTTCTACTTTGTTTTCTCTGATCACTTTGATTTCAAAGTGATCAGAGAATGCTTCCATGTGCCATTTCAAGCTGACACATGCAAGCAGTGCGCCAACTTGAAATGAAATTCCAACCTAGTGAGCAGTGTCACGAACTCTGATTGGTACTCACAGCTTGTTTTTGCAGTTTTCAGAAGGAAACAAGGAGGAGGTTTCTCTAACACAAGTCCCAAATGAGAGTGCACTCCTCAGATCTGCAGATTCACAAATGCAGCAGATCAAAGGCAGCAAAACTGATCACGATTTGTAGTAATTAAAGCCTCACCAATTTACCAATATTGTGGACCAGTATTGTTGACTGATATTAGCTACTGGCCAATCCATCTGTATCAGCATTTATAACAGGTAATAACTGACAATGTACAAAATAAAGATCGTAGAAACACCCTTGACACGTGTTATGAATTTTGATGTTACGTTATTTGTCCACCAGAGGGCAATCTGCATTTTCCTTGTTGGCATCATCAAAAACACAACAACAAGCTGGCTTAAATGTGAAGTCAATAAATAACTACACACAAGAAACGTAAGGGATATTTATGATGAGTATTAAGAACACATTCGGGGGGGGGGAAAGTCGTTTTGCGGTTAAACGTGAAATAGTTTTTTGAGATTAAAGTTGAAATGTGGTGATTACAGCTGTCATTTTAAACTAAACCACCACAACTCCTATAACCTTTACGAAATGTGCAGATCAGTTAGTGAAACAAACTGATCAGCTGTGTTATGGTGTCTTACATCCAACAGTGTAACCATCAATATCCTTGCATCATTTTGTACAAATCCGGCCAACTCTTCCAAATTTTTCCTTCTGACCAGATGCAACTTTCGGCACCATTTTTTCACTATCCTTGTTTGTATAAGGATGGCTGTAGCTCAGGAGGTAGAGCAGGTCATGTGCTGATTGGAAGGTTGGTGGTTTGATCCCTGGCTCCTCCAGTCTGCATGCCAAATATCCTTGCGCAAAATACTAACCCAAGTTGCTCTCTGATGCATTCATCGCAGTGTGAATGTGTATGATTGGTAGATAGAAAGCATAGAGCATTCCAATCCATGTGACTGGAGTAGAAAATAAGAATCAGTCCATTTAGCAATCACCACACTGTGTTTATGTGCTTAAATAATTTCTTTGTAACTGTGTCAGGGAAGTTATTGTTAATGTCTGGCTCTCTTCCACAGTGTCTTTGTCCTGTCTTCCTCCACTCACCCCGGTTGCGGCAGGTGGCTTCGCCCTCTCTTAGCCTGGTTCTGCCAAAGCTTTCTTCTTGTTAAAAGGGAGTTTTTCCTTCCCACTGTTGCCAAAGTGCTTGCTCATCAGGGGTTATCTGACTGTTGGAGTTTTCTCTGTTTGCTGTGTATTGCTGTAGGGTCTTTACCTTACAATGTAAAGTGCCTTGTGGCAACTGTTGCTATGATTTGGTGCTATAGAAATAAAACTGAATTGAACTAAATTCTTTATTTCACCTTTGCTGAAGAAAATTCCTATTACCTGGAAAATCATCAACTGAGATCCTAACATGGATCACAGACAGTGGGAAATGGTGGGAAAGCTTATTAACTCCATTTGATGGCAGCTGGGACTGTATGTTTTTAACTTGGCTAAGACAGGAGGACCATGGGCTGTATTCACCCTTGTTGTGTTGGCTATTAAACCTTGATTATACTCTAATTTAGTCAGACATGGACAGCTAGAAATACTGCAGCTGAGTAGGTGTTCCATCTATAGGCACATGTGTAGTTGGTGTATTTTTGTGTGGTCACAAAAAGCTTGGCAGGCACGTGGACATTAACAAAGACCTGCATGCTCAAGTCTGATGACAACATTTCATTCGAACCCACGATGTCTGTACTGAGAGGTGTGTGCAGTCTGCTTTACTGAAACGAAAGCTATGCACACTTGATGTTTCGGTCTTCTGTCACATCATCAATAAGCACAGGTTACTCAGTGCCACTGGAAGTCATGCTTGCCCATACACAGTGTTGGGGAGTAACGGAATACATGTACCGCCGTTACGTATTTAAAATACAAAATATGAGTAACTGTATTCCGTTACAGGTACCGTTTAAAAAGGTGGTATTTAGAATACAGTTACTTTGTTGAAATAAATGGATTACACGGCGGTACTTTCCTGTTTCATATTGTGGCGGGTCAGGACTGTTTCGGTTTTGTTTGACAGTAGTTCCAGGCGGCAGCGTTGCGGTTGCCATGGTTACAGGGTGACGCTCTCGCTCTGCGTGTTTCCTGGGTGAGAGAGCACCTTTTTGTTGTTGTGCTAAGCTAATAAGCAGAATGCAGAATGTAGCATCATGGGCAGTGTAGTCCGTGCTGCAGGGAGAATGGACTGCTATACTCGTTATGTGTCTGTGAGCGCGAGGTGGGAGGAAAAGGAGAGTCGAAAAGTACGAGTTGTCATCGAGCAAAAACGGGAGCTGGAAGCATGTAAATATAATAATAACCACTGCAGCCAAGAAGAGTGCCTGACGAGCCCAGGTGTAAGTAAGCTATTAAGACTCAACTGTACGCTTTGTTCGTGTTTTCCTCCGAAATGATAAGTTCCGTTGGAGCAGCCTTTCAACGCCTCTCTCTGTCTCTCGCAAGCAGAGTTGACCCAGACAACAAAGTAAAGCTATTTTTCGGCTACGAGCCCGACACGAACCCGTATTAGTCAGAGGTCCCTTTACTACAGTTCGGAGCCGCGGACCTTCAGTAACAGTAATAAATCACACAGCAATAGTACATTCACGTAATTGTAAAATGCATGATAATATGTTAAGTAATCCAAAGTATTCAGAATACGTTACTCTCATTGAGTAACGTAACGGAATACGTTACAGAATACATTTTAGGGCATGTATTCTGTATTCTGTAATGGAATACATTTTAAAAGTAACCTTCCCAACACTGCCCATACATCACAATGTTTCACACAGGTTTTACAGATGATGTTGTGAGCGTTGAATCATGACCCATTCCAAACCTTCTCCATATATTTTTTCCCTATAATTCTGTTGCATTCGTAGAGTCATTGATCCAATGAATGCTGTTTCGGAACTTGTCTTGCTTTTTACATTTTCTTTCTTTCTTTCTTTCTTTCTTTCTTTCTTTCTTTCTTTCTTTCTTTCTGTGATGGACTTGTCTCCTGAAAATGGTTCTTGTGAAGGGCTTTTTCTTTTCAGTCAAAAGCATCAGGCAATCATCTACCACTGGTCTCTTCCACAGATATCCAGGCCTTTTTATGCCTGTAGAGCTGACCAGCTCACTATATTTTCAGAATGAACTAGAACTGAATGAACTCTCATGTTTCCACTTTCTCTGTGATGGATTTGTTTTATTTTTGAAGTATGGGCAGAATTGCCCATTTCACACACATTGAGAGTTCCACTGAAACTGTTTCCAAAATCCAAATGCTACACTTGGAAATCAACTGCAGACCTTTTTACCTCCAAGTACGGGAAACAGCTTTTGCTAGAATTGTCCGATTACATTTGAGCCTCTGAAAAAAGACCGTCCCTTAAAATGGATGTAATTCCTAGAAGAAAAGTCAACACTTAAGGCCTATATCTATCTTAGAACTGTAACCTGGGTAAGTATAAAAAAAAGTTGTATTAGTGCCTGAAAATATATGAATGTTATGGTAAGATGAAGCACAGATCCTTATTCACCATTCATCATTGGCAAATTTTACCTCACATACATGTACACATGTTTACACATGTCAATGTATATCAACATCTACACATATACGTCTGGCATGCACTATACATATGTCCTGAATGTATATATAGAAGGGTGCATGTATTTATATTATGTGCAAATATACATAGGGGCACAAATATAAAGGATTTTTTATTTGTATAAACACCCTTCATTTGTGCCTCCCTCGTTTTGTTTTTTGACTATCTGCAGTTGTCATGGTGAAGAAATAACTGAAGCACCAGATTTATAAAATACAAAAAAGTGTTTGTACAGATTTGTGTTGAACTTACGCTTCACTTTGTGGTTTATAAATTATTGTAGTAGCGGTTTATGTTTGTATTTTATGTGTTTGTGTGTCTTGCACACACGCTTGATGGGAGCTGTTTGTTGGGTTTGCTTTGGGTGAGAGGAGGTGTTCTAAATGTGTGACTCATAAAGCCTTCCCTTGTTTTCCTGTTTGATGGTGTAGCGCTCCTCCCCTGCATTTCCCCAACGTATTGTGACTGACTGTGACTCACACTTCTAGGAAGAAACACTTTTAAGTCACAACGCCACGTTAAAATCATGATCATACTTATGCATAGTTGAGCACAGAGCACAGCATACCATGTCTCCTTTATTTCCACTTCTATGCGCTGGAAAAATATTAGAGAATGTGCGTCTGCTGAAGATTTTGCCTCAAGCTCCCATATGTCGGAGTTCATAGTTGTTGACCAGCAAATCTGCATCTCCAGCCAATAGATGAAGAGCTTATTTTTAGAGTCATCTTTAGATATGAGCTCTTTCTAAATCAAACCAGGAACCAAAAAAACACTACAAAGGAGTATTACAGCCACATGAATCGAGAACAGAGAATATTCTATTTACTTTACAGAATAAATAGAACATTATGATATTAATATTCATTAAAATGGAACATCAATAATTTAGTCGCACATTGGGCTCACAGTTAATAACACCTAACAGATTATTGTTCGTAAAATGATCAATATAACCTTGACCATGACTTTCAGCTTTATTGTCCATAAACCTTATATACTTTATTCTTAGCATTCAAACCTCAACATTTTAACTCAGGGTTCTCAAGTTTTCAAACTTAATTTATAGCACTTTTTAACTTTAAAGATACAGTGTGTAGAATTTCACCACTAGACGTTAATAGATTGTAGATTGCAGTCAACTAAATTCTGTTTTTTTTACACATTCTAATTCAAGTGCATTATGTTATCTATGGCAGCTGTTATAGGACAAATATTTTTTTTACTCAGCAATAGAGATCAGAAACATTAAATTAAATTAAGAATGTACCGCATAATGACACTGCTGTTGTTTCTGTTGTTAGCCACTGTTAGCTGCTGTCAGCTAGCATTAGCTGCTATTAGCCGATGTCAGTCAAGTTTTCTTTTAAGTGGATCTAACATTGCTGGACTCAGGCACGTAGTGAATAAACTCTCATCAATTTAAAAATATAATCAAACTGTTTATCAGATTGAAAGTGTAATTTTTAGGACACTCGAGCCAAACATTAGCTGGCATAATGTTAGCTTATAACCAGCTATTGTTGTGGTTTAGTTTGTGGTGTTGTTGTCAGGTGCCTAGAAGAGAGGACCATCAAATTTGTCCAGTTTGCTGAGAATAGGTAATTGCAACAATTTCAGGAATAAATAAGCATGTTTATGCAGTTTTTTGTGTTTAAAAACATTGATTCCAGTTTAGGAGATAATGGTAAAATGGTAAATGGCCTGTATTTGTATAGCGCTTTTCTAGTCCCTAAGGACCCCAAAGCGCTTTACACAACCTGTCATCCAACCATTCATGCACACATTGGTGATGGCAGCTACATTGTAGCCACAGCCACCCTGGGGCGCACTGACAGAGGCGAGGCTGCCGGACACTGGCGCCACCGGGCCCTCTGACCACCACCAGTAGGCAACGGGTGAAGTGTCTTGCCCAAGGACACAACGACCGAGACTGTCGGAGCCGGGGCTCGAACCGGCAACCTTCCGATTACAAGGCGAACTCCCAACTCTTGAGCCACGATCGCCCCAATAATGTTATATTGGTGTGATAATGTTTAGCGTGAGGAGGAAGAGGATGATTTTTAATCCAGATGGCTGTTAAGTTGTGTCTTTCCTTCATATTTTCACTTCTTTGGTGAGAAGGGGATCCCTTCTCGTATGTATTCAATTCAATTCAATTCAATTTTATTTATATAGCGCCAAATCACAACAAAAGTCGCCTCAAGGCGCTTCATAGATACAGAGAAAAACCCAACAATCATATGACCCCCTATGAGCAAGCACTTTGGCGACAGTGGGAAGGAAAAACTCCCTTTTAACAGGAAGAAACCTCCGGCAGAACCAGGCTCAGGGAGGGGCGGCCATCTGCTGCGACCGGTTGGGGTGAGAGAAGGAAGACAGGATAAAAGACATGCTGTGGAAGAGAGACAGAGGTTAATAACAGATATGATTCAGTGCAGAGAGGTCTATTAATACATAGTGAGTGAGAAAGGTGACTGGAAAGGAAAAACTCAATGCATCATGGGAATCCCCCGGCAGCCTACGTCTATAGCAGCATAACTAAGGGAGGATTCAGGGTCACCTGGTCCAGCCCTAACTATATGCTTTAGCAAAAAGGAAAGTTTTAAGCCTAATCTTAAAAGTAGAGATAGTTTCTGTCTCCCGAATCCAAACTGGAAGCTGGTTCCACAGAAGAGGGGCCTGAAAACTGAAGGCTCTGCCTCCCATTCTACTTTTAAATACTCTAGGAACAACAAGTAGGCCTGCAGAGCGAGAGCGAAGTGCTCTAATAGGGTGATATGGTACTACAAGGTCATTAAGATAAGATGGGGCCTGATTATTTAAGACCTCGTATGTGAGGAGCAGGATTTTGAATTCAATTCTGGATTTAACAGGAAGCCAATGAAGGGAAGCCAAAACAGGAGAAATATGCTCTCTCCTTCTAGTCCCTGTCAGTACTCTTGCTGCAGCATTTTGGATTAGCTGAAGGCTTTTCAGTGAGTTTTTTGGACATCCTGATAATAATGAATTACAGTAGTCCAGCCTGGAAGTAATAAATGCATGAACTAGTTTTTCAGCGTCACTCTGAGACAGGATATTTCTAATTTTAGAGATGTATGATCACAGGTATGAGCAATCTTGAGTCTGAAGGTGCAGATATGAATAAAAATTTGTCTCCACAGCACACGTACGCTGCTGCATTCTCTTATGTATGTGGCTGGTCTATAGCCATAAATGTAAAATGTGATTAGATGGACTGGTGCTTTCCATCTTGGCCACTGTATTCAAGAAGGTGGGGCCACATGGCAGCTTCAAAAAAATGGTGTATTTTTATGCAAGATGCAATTGCACACTAATCATGTATCTTTATGAGGTCAATATTCTTTTTTCTATTAAACAAAGTTAAAAAAAACAAAAACAAAAAAACCCACTGACTGTTCCTTTAATTTAACTTGTGATTTTTTTATTCTCAGAATGCAAAATAACTAATAAGTGAATAGATGTGTGGCGATACCACTCCTTCAGAAAAGACAGCATGGAATCAAGTACACCATAAAACTTATTTTTTGCAGCTATTAAAGGGGGGGAAATAGTCTTGAGTCACTTTCATCGTACCTAACATAAGAACTTTTTTTATATTTGCCAGTGCAGATTAAGCCGCTACTCTCATGATGGTTTGCTGTTACCTGCAATGTGACTTGTGGCAGTTTATTCACACCCTGGCAACTCTCTGTCCTACCCTCCTCTTGGCACTCGTTCACATTCTTCTCTCCACTCTGCTGTGCACCTGTCTTTCCTTTTTTCTTTATTGACCTCGTCCAAAAGAGAGCAGCTATTAACAGAAAAAAGGGACAGGCAGAGTTAGAAACCTGCCCTGCTCTGACCTATTTTTGTCTGGAGATGGAAGGGCAGATCAGCAGCACAAAAGATCCGTGGTTTGTCAAGATGAAAGGTCACATTAAGACAGTTCAAGTCTGGAGCTGTCAAAAAGCAATGTGTGGCTGCCTGTTACAGTCGCAAAAAGAGGGTGAAGACTGACGAGTGTCTTCTTCTATTCCCAAGCTTCTAAAGATGTCATCATCTCCCTCTGAGCCTCAGCATTTTCGAAATACGCTTTTTGGCTGTCATATTATGAAGGCGTTAGGAGACTACATCTCATTAAGACATAAAACTCACTTCATTATTTTAGGTATCAGGATATTTTGAACAAGCTTCATTTCCTGATTTTAAAAAAACATGCAGGAAATAAGTTTTGAATCATTGATTTCTGTGAGGCAGTATGAAAAGTGCTTGTCAGTGATAAGAAGAGGGCTTATCTGCCCTGCATGTCTGATCTGTTAAGAATAAAAAGGCAATGAACAATAATTTAATTCATATATCTAAAACCTCGGGTACCCTTACTTTGGTATCATTACATTAAAACAAGAATAATTACACCTTTACTCCGCTACAATTGCAGCAACATACACTTTAAATGAAGTTGTGTGTGTTAAATTTACATAAAAATATTTCTGAAGCAAGTTTACATAATTTATGTCTTTATTCACTGCTCCAAATTAATTTGATTAATTAGAGCTGCCTATTTTTCATCTTTAAGTACGGAAATAACTCAAGCTCAACAGAGTTCTTTGTCATCAGAGCTAGCAGGTAGATGTCTTTTTCAGATGATATCTTCCAGTAAAAACTGAGTTTCTGATGTTCAGCTGGCTTCTGGTATAAAGGAGAATATCACTGATGTCAGGTTGCAAAGCTGAAAGTTCACAATTTTAGCAGCAGAAAATGTTCTTCTTAAGGTTTACAGAATGTCACCAAATATAACAGGAGCTGATGAAGGAGTCGCTGTCTAAACCAAAACCAAATGCAAAATGCCTGCAAAACCAAAAGTGTCAGTGTAATGGTGCCACTGGTGGAAATGTTTTGGGAAGAACAAAGTCACTATTTTGGGAAAGACTAATATCAAATGCAAAATTTAATGCAAATCTAAATTGTAGATACTGAGATACTTTAGTGCCATAAAAAGTCAAAACTTCACAACTGTCAGATTAATTCAATGACCAACATGAATGTCTTAATTCACATCAGTCACCAGTGGTCCAAAGTTTGCTTTAAAACCATCCATCAATCCTTCCATCCATTCATTTTTTTCCATTCAGGGGTGGGTCACAGGGGTTTAGCCTAAACTGGGAAACCCAGACCTCCCTCTCCCCGGCCACCCTCACCAGCTTAACCAGAGGAACACCAGCACATCCTGTGTCTACCCTAGGGCCTCCTCCTGGTAGGACATGCCTGGAACACCTCACCCTTGAGGCAAGCATCCTTATTAGCATCCTTATCAGATGCCTGAACCAATTCAACTGACTCCTTTGCGAAGGCAGTTTGCTTAAAAACATCTGGAATGGTTTTCCCAAAGACCCAACCTCAAGGCTTGTGGACTATACTTAACAGCTGGTTCCGTGCTTTTAAGGTGAACTCTAACAATTCTGCCAAATATATATATATTTATATTTGATGCTTATGTGTAAAATTCAATAAAGAAGGACTGTGTTCACTCATCTCCCTGTTTTCCCAGGTTTTTTCATCCAGCATGCAAACCACCTCCTCATCTCTGCATCACCCAAGTACTCAGCCTGTATCCTATCTTCACCACCACTACCATCTAGACTGCAGGGGGTCCTGATCTAATTCCTATCACTGCTGGGATTCTGTCTGCTGTGATGGCCCATCAGAGTCTGATTGCCAAATAGCATAACTGAATTCTGTATTGCAAAAAATCCTCTTTATTTTATTGTAATGAGCTCTCCTTATTGATATATATTACTATTTATATATTCAGATTATTAGAAACCTCACAAACAAATGTGTAAAGCTTTATATATCTTTTTCCATTAGTTATAGTTGGCAGTCTAGAGCAAAATAGCAGATTGGGTAACACACTGGCTGCATGACTGATAAGGAAAACTTTAAGTATTACAGTCTCTCCCTTGGCAAGACTTAAAAGCCCTAAGACCTAACAGCACACAAATCAAGGCAGGAAAATATTTCTCATCTTGCACATCATCATTCGCTAAAAGGGCACAGTATTCAGTATGTGCTCCCTCTGTGAGCATTGTCACATTCCCGATGGCACTACAGGATGAGCTCTTGCCCTTTTCTCAGATGAATATCCTGTTCTACCTGATATCAGTGTGTCTGACAATGGAAACGTCTCAGTGTGTTTCTCTTTAAACTGCTCCATGCTCCATGCTGCCTTTAAAGGATAAAACATGGCTCAGATACCCAGACACTCCTTTTCCTGTCCCTGACAGAGATTAAACATTTTACCTGTCAAAAATGCACCCCACCCCACCTTGGTATCAGTTCTTCCACTTCTCCACCAACATACACAGCTTTTTGATGAATATTTCATATCAGCTGATGAACTGACAGACTGTGCCCACTTCTAGTGGCTGCGATGCCACGAGGCAAGAAGGGTTTACATCAGCAGTGACATCAAGACGTCTGAAAACACGGCACAAATAACTGGAAAGCATTTCAGGAACAAGTCCAGGGAACAGCAACAGCCAACGGCATGTGAAGGACCCACCACAGCGAGCTCAGATCCAAAAATATGACCACTTTCCCCTCCTTCATTTAACCAGTGTGAAATACACGGCAACCTCCCACATATCCAGTTTTTTTCTATAAACAGGAAGAGACAACACTGCTCAGAGTTGATGAACTCGATCTTAAATAGAAAGTTGTCTTTATATTTTTACAGTTGAGATTTGAGTTTGGACGTTCCCAGCTTTTTTTGAGCAGATTATGTATAGACATCATAGATATCACAACACTTTGCCACTTTTATTATTAATAAACATAAAGTAGTGAAATGTGCAGTAACACCTCAGTTTTTTTTCTTTCTCTTATTTCCGCAGCTTTTATTGTTTTCTGAGCGCTCCTGTATTTATTAGCAGTTCATTTTAAAAAGCCACAGGGGTGCGCCTTTATACTCTACCTGCTAGGTAGAGCAGGCTGAGCAAATCCAACAGAGCCGTCTAGCTCATTAAAAATAGTAAAACGGAATTCTAACATGGCACCTTATCTGCAAATCTACCCTCATGTTGTTAAGTGGAAAAAGTTTTTTAGGTTCTCTTTTTCCAAAAACAAAACTAAAGACTTTCTTAGGTTGGAGCTCAGACTAATGTAAACATCTACTACTGCAACCACATTTTTTATCTATCCAATGGATCAAATTCAGATGACATATGGAGTCATTATGAGCTGTGCCTTTAACAAGCAAATATTAACTCACAGGCCAGGGATGCTGTGAGACTTTTGCTAGCAGCTCAAAACTGACCACCTTATCATGTATGGAAACTTACACTGAAAAAAATGAATTAACTGCGTTTTGCCATTCATAGGTCAAAGAATTCAGGCTCTCAAAAACTTGACTTGCTACTTAAACCACTGATTTATTTGAAATTTTTAGATAATAAGCGGAAATATTGACTAATTTTTTGTGTTTTATTTGTTTTATTTTTAACCAGCAGCAAGCTACTATAGGAAAACTGAGGCAAAATTAAAGAAACTATATCGAAATAAATTACTAGTTAGCTGTTTTAATGTCAGTGAACCAACTAATATTGATGTTAATTCTTTTGCACTGTCTTGCAAAGTTTCTGTCAGGGTCCTGGGTCTCCTGACCCAGCGTTTTTAGTTCTTTGTGATTTTTGTATTATTGTACTTGTGTGTGATTTATTCTATGGTTTCTAGTTTTGATCCCTTGCCCTTCATGTCTCTCTGTGTCCCCTCTGTTCTGTGTAAGTCTGTGTCTGCATGTTTGAGTTTCCCTCTGTGTCTTTCGGTTCTTAGAGTCCTCTGCCTTATGGTTTATGTCTCTGTTTCTTAGTTGCTGTCTCCACTGTGTCAAGTTCGCGTCTCTGTGTGATACTTCCTGTTTTACTTTGAAGGTCCGTGTCTTATGTGAATGCGTCCTGCTTTGCTTGTCTCGTCAGTCCTGATTTCTCCCAGCTGTGTCTCATTCCCCTCGTTACTTCCCAGTGTATTTAAACCTTTCTCTGTGTCAGTGTCGCGTTGTCCCTCATGCTGTGTGTGATTCTCCCCGTGTCTCCTGGTATGCATTATAATTAGCTTTTCCCAGTTTAGTTTTGTATTGCTTGTGTTCTATTTTCCAGCAATAAAGCTGTGCTTTTGAGTTCAAGTTCTGTCCCCGTGAGTTTGCGTTTGGGTCCAATCCCTGCCTGCCACACAGCCGAAACATGACAGTTTCACTATAGTTCATTCAGAAAATGTGATTAATATCATAATAATATTGTTGACTGTGCTATTTGTAGTTCCACTTACGCACTAAAAGTCGACATGAGCACACCCCATATCAGTGAAGTCAAGTCATGTTTGCAGTCAATCCTTAATGAATTATAACATGGACTGTGTGACAGAAAATGTACAAGAACCCACAGTTGTATAAAGCAGTGGTTATCACTGTTGCCTAAGAACAAGGAGGTTCCTGGTTAAAACCATCTGGTCAGATAGAGGCTTTCTGTGTGCCGTTTCTGTGCTCTCCCTCTGTCTGTGTGGGTTCTCTCAGTGTGATCTGGGTTTCACTCATGGTCCAAAGAAATGTATTTCAAATGGTAATTTAAGCTGGTCATAGGTGTAGATGGAAGGCGGATAAAGTGGTCACCTTCATAGAATAAAGTGCTGTATTAAAAGGTGTCAGAAAAAGGGTAAATTTGGCTTCAATTGTGGCCAATAAGACCAATAAATTGTATTTTATATTTTCAATAATGTCCATCTCTTCAAAACCCATTACGCCAGTTTCTCAAACTTTGAGAAAACAAGTGTTTTTATTTGCTTGTTTCTTTTTTCTACATTGATTTGGTGAGTTTGGTGGCTTTATATCAGGATTGTTCACTGATTTATGGATGGCTATGCATGAAAATGTTACTAAAGGCACGTGAATACGTTTGGTTTTTTGTTGGGTTTTTTTTTTAAGTTTTTGAGTCATTCTTGTTCTGGAAATTCATCACACTGAGGCACTGATAGACATCTATCAGATAGACTCTATGAGATAGACTGAAAGAGGCAAAAATACACATCTTGCATTATATGTTTAGTAATACATCATATCATCATGATATTGTAATAATAAATATAAATAGGAATAATTTAGCACTAAAAATCTGTTTCAACCATACATTGTGGCCTGGGATTTTCCTGACTTGAAATCATCCTTAAACATACATTTTAAAAAAATAATTTTTCAAAGGTACGCAAAGGTAGGCAAGCTATCTTGTAATTTCTTTAAGTAGTCTTTTGAAGCAGTTCTCAAATCTTCTCTGGGGAGTCCAGTTTGTTCCAGTGTATGTCGTTCCATTGATGCTTTGACTTTGAATGACTTGGCAGCATGTTAAAGATCATTGTCATGCTGAAACATGAAGCCTGATAGTATTGCATGGCGGATCAAAATGTGACAGTATTTTTCTGCATTGATAATTTCATCATTTTCACCTCGTTCTGAAACACCACTGGCTGAAATGTAGCCTCAAACCATGACACAGCCTCCACTGTGATTTCACAGATGGGTGTAGTTACTCATTGTTGTATCTCTTTCCTACTTCTTTGTTCAACAACGGTTTGAACAAAACATTTAAAATTTGGATTCATCACTCCATCAGACCTGCTGCCACTGATTTTTGAGTATAGTTCTTGTGTAAGTTGGCATACGTCAGCCTTTTCTTTCTGTTTTCCTACCTTAGTAATGACTTTTTGACTGCCACCCTTCAACATTTCTGAACCAGCTTCAGTGACACTTCACTGATACACACTTTTATTTCACACTTCTGACTTGCTCCATAAATACAGACATGATTGACAATGGTTTGAAACAAAAAAAAATCAAATTCAGTCTGACACTGCCACTATGTTTCTCCTGCACTCGTCCAGCTTACTTTAAATTTTTGCAAGAATATCGGGTTCCTTGGAAGCAAAATATAATGAAATGAGGGGAGACTCAAGACTTCTGCACAGTACTGTACATTAACACTTGTATTGTTGGAAATACTTCAGAATTAATGCAGAAATATGACATAAATGGCAGGTTTACATTAGTGATAGTATGAATTTAAAGAGTACACTTTCAGCTCCTTGCATCCACATCAGTGAGTGCTTCGTTTCCGTCATCGCATCGCAACAATGACTTTTTTGCTGGAAGCATGCTGCCCTCTTTCTGTTAAGGTTGTAAATCAATCAGATAGATTTAACAAAAAGTGTAAACCAGAGAATGCCACGGATTTGATTACCAATAAAATGTTTAGTTGTTCAGACTGATAAGATTGATAAATGTTAAGATTTGCACTTCCACATCTCCACAGTGTAAGTAAAAGCCACAGCGCTCTAACGAGGGTCACGATCGAAGCTTGTCTTTCCTGTGTTGTTCTCCTTCCCTCTCTTTCTCTGGAGGTCCACGTGTCTCCCTGAATGCTGTTAAAGCTGTGTTACCTAAAAGAGCAGTTTTGTGTTTTACAGATGGAGGATTTGGAGCAGAAGCTCAGGAGAGGCACAGGAGTCCACCATCAGACACATGCTATCCATTAAGAGGCCTGCATCAACACACGCTACACTGCACCTGGCCAGCATGTCAGGAGTCCTGGAGGAAGAGGCGGAAGCCCAGAAGAGTAGCGGAGGTAGCAGGGGATTGAAAAACAATGGAACAGGAAAGAGGGTTGAAAGAGGAGTTTGGACGATGATGGTGAAAGAACACAGACTGGGTGCTGGGGAACAGGTGCAAAGCTTGGGGGTGCAGCAAAATTACCTTGCTGCCTCCACCTCTGCTCTATTTTCTTTTTCACTGTTTGTCTTTTAAAAATATCATTTCTACTCAGGTGTTTTTGGGGTTTTTTTGTGGAATCCATCTCATAGTCTCAAATCCCCAGTGCTGTCAGCATAAAAAGCAGCCACCTTGTTGAAAATATGAAACATACATGAAACACGACAACAAAGTCTCACTGGGGTGTACATGTGTAAGCTCTATGTGCTTTTGTCAGACCTGCAGCAGCGCTTCAGCTTTGCTGCTCTGCCGCGAACGCCACAAAAACACGTCTACGGTGCTCAACGGTAACGCTCTTCGGTGTTGAAGCAGAGGAGCTTCACACCATGACAAACTGCACAGAACAGAAAATGTGATAAATTATTGAGCAACTGGTGTATCTGGTTTCTTCTGCTTCACATTCCAGAAAAAAACAAAACAAAACAAAAAAAACCCCACAAAGACTGTAAACTTGTATTCTTTTACTGGGATTTGGAGCTTGTTTCACCACCTAGGTTTGAAGCCAAACACCACCTACTAGCCAATACGTTGCCAGTGCAACCACCAACACCACCCACACGCCGCCCTCCCACTTCCATTTCTTTGGTTCTCCTCTCAGCCTTTGATTAAATAAAAGAAAGGCCATGACCCTAGCTCTACGCACGGGATGATTTCCATCATGTCATCCTAATATGTGTTATTTTATGTGAACTGGAAGCTAACAGGCGGCCGCCGCTAACTTCATGGCTCAGCGGTCTGTGCTGATTCTAATCTGTCATTCTAAATATAATAGAGGCTTTCTGCTGAGAGTGGCATTAAGGGAACTAGAAGGGGGAGAAAACAATAAAAACCCAGTTTATTTGGTGCAGTATACCCTGTTATATATCAACACTGTTAAAAAGCCTTGTGGCTAGAAGTGTTCACGAATGAAGGGCTCAGGTTTGTAAAAGTTTGCCTGCACGGAGACAAAAGGATGAAATTTACTTCTCTTCTTTTAGTTGGCAAACAAACTGTATGTTACTGCCCTAAAGTGTTGAAGAGGTTCGAAACAGACTTTTACGATCTGACTCTGCAGTTCTTCTAAGCTAACCGCTCCACAACTTTACTTTTGTTTTAGTACATCACCAGTTTACACATTATAGTTTTAGAACAATAGTCTGGGCTCGCACCTGGTCCACTACACACTGTTAGAGTCGGAGTGAGAGGAATCCTATTCACACTAAATGCAGGACAGAACAGCTAACCATCCACAATTAACTCCATTTAGCTGGGCATACAGCATGGTGCACAATGATTTGTGAAGCATAAACAATTTGTTACATTAATATTTGTACCATCCATTCTCTTCCACTTATCCAATTCATGGGGGCTAGAGCCATGCCCAGCTACCATAGGATGAGAGGCAGGGTAGACCCTGGGCAGGTCACCAGTCTGCCGCAGGGCCAGCACATAGAGACAGAGAACCATTTGCACTCAATTTAGATTCTTCAATTAACCTAGCCTAGCTAACTGCATGTCTTTGGACTATGGGAGGAACCCAAAGAGAACCCACATTAACAGGGTGGTGGAATTGAATTTAGGACTTTCTTGTGGTAAGGCAACAGCGCTAACCACTGCGCCACCATGCTGCCCGAGCAGCTCTATATTTAAACAATTACAACAGCTTATTGGATAATGCTACTCATTTTGAAAAGTAACAGCTGGGCAAAGAAAGCAAGGCATCCCTGTTTGAAGACAGCAGGAAGATTAATTTCTTTACTTAAAAACTCTGATAAACTTGAATGCACTTCTTGCCAGAAGTAATATCAATAACGGGAAAAAAAATCCATCAACACCCAGAACTGCTGGTGTATCCGCTGAAGTAAGGCTGATGGCTGAGGAAAAGTAGCAGGTCTAAATATTAATCAATGTTCATTAATGTCTGAGTAACACAGACATTTCTACTGATACCACCTTCATCTGATCAGCAGCTTCATTATGTCTTAAAATATGTGCTTGTTTGCCTTCACACACATATGAACTTGAGTGACATCCCATTTTTAATCCATGGGGTCTATTATGATGTCGGTCTATCCTTTGCAAGCTGTGACAGCTTCATCTCTCAGTGGAAGACTTTACACAAGGTTTAGGAGTCTGTTTATGGGAATGATAACATTTACATTTACAATAATTGATTACACAGCGGTGGAGAGTAGATTTTATCAAAGTAGATGTCTTTCTGAAAGCGCTGTAACTAAGTTTAAGAATATAATCCACCCACTGTTATCATCTTCAATGCCCTGTACCAACACAGAGCAGAGCAGCTATCTGAACGCTACCCCAACAGAGGTTGATTATCTTGTTAATAATTTCACCTCCTCACTACGTACGACTCTGGATACTGTAGCTCCAGTGAAAACTAAGGTCTCTAATCAGAAGTACCTGACTCCGTGGTATAATTCTCAAACACGTACCCTAAAGCAGATGACTCGTAATCTGGAGAGGAAATGGCGTGTCACAAATTTAGAGGATCATCATTTAGCCTGGAGAAATAGTTTGCTGCTTTATAAGAAAGCCCTCCGCAAAGCCAGAACATCTTACTATTCATCACTGATTGAAGAAAATAAGAACAACCCCAGGTTTCTCTTCAGCACTGTAGCCAGGCTGACAAAGAGTCAGAGCTCTGTTGAGCCAACCATCCCTTTAACGTTAACTAGTAATGACTTCATGAACTTCTTCACAAATAAAATTTTTATCATTAGAGAAAAAATTACCAGTAATCATCCCACAGATGTAATATTATCTACAGCTACTCTTAGTACCATTGATGTTAAGTTAGACTCTTTTTCTCCAATTGATCTTTCTGAGTTAACTTCAATAATTACTTCCTCTAAACCATCAACGTGTCTTTTAGACCCCATTCCTACAAAACTGCTCAAAGAAGTCCTGCCATTGATTAATTCTTCGATCTTAAATATGATCAACCTATCTCTAATGGTCGGCTATGTACCACAGGCGTTCAAGCTGGCTGTGGTTAAACCTTTACTCAAAAAGCATCTCTAGACCCAGCAGTCTTAGCTAATTATAGGCCAATCTCCAACCTTCCTTTCATATCAAAAATCCTTGAAAGAGTAGTTGTCAAACAGCTAACAGATCATCTGCAGAGGAATGGTTTATTTGAAGAGTTTCAGTCAGGTTTCAGAGCTCATCACAGCACAGAAACAGCTTTAGTGAAGGTTACAAATGATCTTCTTATGGCCTCTGACAGTGGACTCATCTCTGTGCTTGTCCTGCTAGACCTCAGTGCAGCGTTCGATACTGTCGACCATAATATCCTATTAGAGCGATTAGAACATGCTGTAGGTATTACAGGTACTGCACTGCAGTGGTTTGTATCATATCTATCTAATAGACTCCAATTTGTGCATGTAAATGGAGAGTCCTCTTCACACACTGAGGTTAATTATGGAGTTCCACAGGGTTCAGTGCTAGGACCAATTCTGTTTACATTATACATGCTTCCCTTAGGCAGCATCATTAGAAGACATAGCATACATTTTCACTGCTATGCAGATGACACCCAGCTCTATCTGTCCATGAAGCCAGATAACACACACCAATTAGTTAAACTGCAGGAATGTCTTAAAGACATAAAGACCTGGATGGCCGCTAACTTTCTGCTTCTTAATTCAGATAAAACTGAGGTTATTGTACTCGGCCCTGAAAATCTTAGAAATATGGTATCTAACCAGATTCTTACTCTGGATGGCATTACCTTGGCCTCCAGTAACGCTGTGAGGAACCTTGGAGTCTTTTTTGACCAGGACATGTCCTTCAACGCACATATTAAACAAATATGTAAGACTGCTTTCTTCCATTTGCGCAACATCTCTAAAATTAGAAATATCCTGTCTCAGAGTGACGCTGAAAAACTAGTTCATGCATTTATTACTTCCAGGCTGGACTACTGTAATTCATTATTATCAGGATGTCCAAAAAACTCACTGAAAAGCCTTCAGCTAATCCAAAATGCTGCAGCAAGAGTACTGACAGGGACTAGAAGGAGAGAGCATATTTCTCCTGTTTTGGCTTCCCTTCATTGGCTTCCTGTTAAATCCAGAATTGAATTCAAAATCCTGCTCCTCACATACGAGGTCTTAAATAATCAGGCCCCATCTTATCTTAATGACCTTGTAGTACCATATCACCCTATTAGAGCACTTCGCTCTCGCTCTGCAGGCCTACTTGTTGTTCCTAGAGTATTTAAAAGTAGAATGGGAGGCAGAGCCTTCAGTTTTCAGGCCCCTCTTCTGTGGAACCGGCTTCCAGTTTGGATTCGGGAGACAGAAACTATCTCTACTTTTAAGATTAGGCTTAAAACTTTCCTTTTTGCTAAAGCATATAGTTAGGGCTGGACCAGGTGACCCTGAATCCTCCCTTAGTTATGCTGCAATAGACGTAGGCTGCCGGGGGATTCCCATGATGCATTGAGTTTTTCCTTTCCAGTCACCTTTCTCACTCACTATGTATTAATAGACCTCTCTGCATTGAATCATATCTGTTATTAACCTCTGTCTCTCTTCCACAGCATGTCTTTTATCCTGTCTTCCTTCTCTCACCCCAACCGGTCGCAGCAGATGGCCGCCCCTCCCTGAGCCTGGTTCTGCCGGAGGTTTCTTCCTGTTAAAAGGGAGTTTTTCCTTCCCACTGTCGCCAAAGTGCTTGCTCATAGGGGGTCATATGATTGTTGGGTTTTTCTCTGTATCTATGAAGCACCTTGAGGCGACTTTTGTTGTGATTTGGCGCTATATAAATAAAATTGAATTGAATTGAATTGAATTGAATTTCTGACCATTCTTCCAGAAGCATTAAGAGTTCCTTTCACCACAACTAAAGGGATCAGTTCCTGAAAAAACAATCATGTTTGTCTGCAAATACTTGCCAGCCACTAGTGGTGGTAAAATTTGAATAAGGTACAAGTTCCTAAGTGTTGCAGCCAATGTGTGTTTAAATAAAAGAAAAATGTGTCAGGGTCCTGGGTCTCCTGACCCAGCGTTTTTAGTTCTTTGTGATTTTTGTATTATTGTACTGGTGTGTGATTTATTCTATGGTTTCTAGTTTTGATCCCTTGCCCTTCATGTCTCTCTGTGTCCCCTCTGTTCTGTGTAAGTCTGTGTCTGCATGTTTGAGTTTCCCTCTGTGTCTTTTGGTTCATCGAGTCCTCTGCCTTACTGGTTATGTCTCTGTGTTTCTTAGTTGCTGTCTCCACCGTGTCAAGTTCGTGTCTCTGTGTCATACTTCCTGTTTTACTTTGAAGGTCCGTGTCTTATGTGAATGTGTTCAGTTTACGCTTCCTTGTCTCGTCAGTTCTGATTTCCCCAGCTGTGCTCTCCTTCTGTGTCTCATTCCCCTCGTTACTTCCCAGTGTATTTAAACCCTGTGTTTCTCTGAGTCAGTGTCGTGTCGTACCCTCAACTAGCTGTGTGTTCTGCTTCTATGTTCCTAGTGTTTAGTCTCCTGCTCCAGTTTTGTATTTCTTTTCCAGTGTTTCAGTCCTTGGTTCCTCTGTTCAGACTTTTGTTTGTCTTTTGGTGAGTTTAGTTTGTACGAGGTTTTTCCCAGCAATAAAGCTGCGCTTTAAGTTTCACTTCCGTGTCTGAGTTCTGCATTTTGGGTCCACCACTCCTGCTTGCCTGCCTGCCACACAGCGATTCATGACAAAATGTTTACTTTGAAAGCAGTGTCCATTTCTGCTGTCTGCTGCACTTTTCACACAAGTTCGTCACTACCACAGCAATATGCTAGCAACCAAAGCAATCACAAACAGTTGGGGAATACAAGCTTTTCCCTACCCACAGGTGAATGCATGATTGGGGCCTTATTCACTTGAACTTACACTGTCACCGTGATTGTCAGCCACCGAAATGGAGGACAAGTTGACCTAAAGAAGTCAGTGTCTGCATATCTGCAAAACCTAAAAAGGTTACCAGAGTTTTTAGGTCCTCCCCAGGGACTGGTGACAACACCAGCACACCAACATTATTATATTTAATCATAGTGCTTCTTGGAGTGACTTTACTTTGATTTAAGGTTCACTGTAGGTAACAATAAGAACTTCGTCTCCTATTTCAAAATTCATGTCAAGAACTTAAAATTAAAACTCATCTGCAGCTTCATTTAGACCTTATGTCAAAACGGTGTCTCAGTCTTGTGTAATTGTGTTGTATCTGTGAAAGCAACAGTTCAAGTGAGTCACTAAACCTCACCACTAACAACTAATGATTCAGCAGCTTCTGCCAAACTGTCTCTTATCGATTCTGTCTGAACATGGTCTGCCCAGCATTGCTCCATAAAGTTTTCTGAGACTATATCTAAGTTTGGTGCAGATTGATCCAGTGTGTCATCTGATTTGGTTGTAATATTATCTTTCATACAGATACCTGGATGGACAGACAGGAAAATACATTTGCTGTCTCCTCCTCCCTTACTCTGTACCATGCACCAGTACTCTCTTGATATTTTGCTCAAATGATGACAAACAGCTATATTAAAGCAATAATAGTTCGAGCTGCCTTGAGCACCTAATCTATACAAATATTCCAATGTGACAAATAGGCATTGTAAGCAGAGTAAATGGCCCTGCTTTGTCAGGTTTTTGCAGCTGAATGAGAACGAGAGTACAAATTTGAAAAGTTTAGGCAGAGTGCTCAAGAGTGAAAAATGTGGAGCAATGGGAGCTGGAAAAAGAAAGAAGTAACGGTGCATTTAGCAAGTCCCAGAAGACGAAAGGAAAAATAGAGGAAGGAGAAAAACAGGTGTTCAGGGAACGAGAGAGGGTGGGAAGATGATGGGAGCAGACTGAAATAGTGCGTGTGAATGTAAGAGCAGGACGAAGAGGTGAGCTGGTGATGGAGAGGGCCGCCCAGAGAGTTTCAGTCCATCTCCGAGTGAGTATGTGTGTGCGTTTGTTTATGGGCAGGTAGGGTCAGGACAGATGTGAAAAGAATACAAGAGTGGGAGCTTTTGTACATTCTGCTGTAAAAAAAAAAAAAAAAAAAGGGCTGAAGGAAAAGGAGTCCAATGGGATCAGTAAAAAAGAGATGAGAGGAGCAAGCACTGCTTTAATCATCCTCCAATCCAGCCCTCTTTTTCACACTTTAAAAAGAAAACACCTCTCCTAGTGCTCTTATTTCACTGCATACCAGTCACCATGTAAACTGCCTTGTAGGAGTCTTTTAATAGATAACACTGTGCATGTACAACCATGCATGCTGCTGGGGATCCACCTCTTTGCATGCCGTTGGTGCAGCAAGAAATCCACCTCTGCAGTGCACGTATCTCCACGGGGAAACCTTGTGTATACAAAATATAGAGATTACACTGCAGCAAAACAGCTATTACCAGCCCACAATCTGCCGCAAGCTCCTAACTCCTTGTCTGCCAAGTTATACAGTGTGCAGTCTATGTATTACTCACTCCGACTACAGTAGCTGGTTTACCTTCTTTTTTGATGAATCATCAGAATATTTTTTATTGCTAAATTTACCATGCATTATTTCAACCAGAGCACAAACTATAAATAAAAGGTGGATGTAGCTACCATATTGCCAGCCACTGGTTTATGGAGTAGTATAACATTTTGGTTCCTGCTGTGATGATTCTTGGAGACTGAAATATCTATAAATAAATACGTATAAATTTCACTTACTTTTTGAGTTCATGTAATAGGAAAAAATGTGAATAGGCATCGCCATTCCCCCTAACTGTATTTTAAGTATGTGACTGAGACCAAGTTAAATGTGGAGGTGAATAGAACTCTTAGGAGGGAAATTTTAATTTGAGTTAATTTGGCCTCAAAATATGACACTGGGGCTCTGACACTGGAAAAAAAATGCATAACACAATTACAATCACTTATTGCCAAAAGATTAGAGAAGCGACCCTCCCGTCTCCAGACAGCTGACAATGAGCTTACTAAACAAGAACAACTGGTAAATCATAAGTGATTGTTATGTCAGCTAGTGTTAGCCTAACGTGAGCTAAAAATTTAATTTTCCCCTGTGGTAAACAGTTTGAATCAAACTGTACTGTGTCTCATATTGTATCAAAGTTTATTTTCTAAGAGTCCAAGTCCTACAATCTTAGATCAACTTCAAACAAACTTTTACTAATGCCAGCTAACGACAACTAACAGCAACTAACAGCTGCTAACAGCTGCTGTTAGTTGCTAGTTGACAGCAGCTAGCGTCAGCAAAACAGCAGCGCTTTACTGAGAGAAAAGTTCAGACTATCCTCAACAATCAGGCAGCTTTCACAAAGTTTTACAGCCTCCAACAGAGTAAATCGATGTGGACACATATTGACAGTTCAGGTCAACACTGGACTGTTAACCTGCACTCAGAGTTGTTTGTCCTACAGTAGCCAACTTTATCTAGGACTATGCACTTCAATTGGGAGGAGTAGGAAAACAGAATTCAGTTGACTGCAACCAACAATCTACTCACGGGGTGAAGCTAATATTGTCAGCTAAAAGTAGTTAACTTAGTTAGCAGTCTGCAATCATAAACTGTATAAGTGCAATGGACAGACACACTAGTAATATTAGTAACAGACTGAAATACTAGAGTTTCACTTCCCAAACTGAGACATAAAGTTCTAGTAGTCAGCAGTATGATCAGTCCCAGTATATATCTTTTGAGCTACAACTCTATTATAAAAATGCTTCAAAAGACGTGGCTGCTCACCTATTTCCTAAGGGGTTACCAATGCAGATGGATCCAGATGTTTGGTTTGGCATTCTATTCCCGCCTTAACCCTCACATTTATTTCGTATCATCTCGGGACAAACACTAGGAGTACACTAGCTTGTCACCCTCTGAGACTGGGTTTATGTCTCCTCCCGGTCTCAAACATTGAATCTTTCACAGTGAAATAGGTTAACAACCACACCATAAAGCATTTTTAATGTTGTCGAGTTTTGGCTTGCTTTTGGATCAGCCACAAGTGATCACTCAACAAAATGCATCTTTTGAGATTTTTCTTCGTTGTCAACAAATGTCATGAATATCACCTAGTGCTTATTCTCTAAAAATTGTAGCTGCATCCTGACACTGTTTGTCTTATTAATCTGTCACTGAGCCGATTCCCATAAACACATAGATTTCAAACTAAAGCCTGTACTGTCTATCATTATCTTCCCTGAATACAGATACAACATACAACACCAGATCTGTCCTTTAAGGGAAAATCCTGGTTGTTATTGTGACATTTTGAAGAGATTTTTGATTTAATATATACAGGTTAGGTAACCTCACAGCACAGAGCTTTAAAAAGACACGGTGACACAAAAATCAAGCAGCTCTAAATTGCTCTGCCAACAAACCATAACCTTCTGCTGGTCTTTTCATATCATCTTTATTACAGTCACTGTCAAAATAGCATTTTCTAACCTGGTGAATCTGTCAGTCATACAAGGCAATAACACATTCAGTTTTACTAGCTAAGGTCTCAGAACAATCTATATGTCATATAAGACACTCATTCAACTACAGCTAAGCCACCGAACTTGCACAAAGAAGAAAAAAAAATTAAAGCTAGAGCACAGCATTGTGCTGTGAGTTCTACTTATAGAGTTAACCAGATGGACTGTAAAAGAAGTCATCTAGTATAATTCGCTTGATCACACCCAAGATACAGCATTACAGCATCTGTTTTGTGGGTCAGCATTTGCCTTTGTTTGAGCGGATTTAACAGTTAGCTCAGTATTTCTGGCTATTGACTGTCTATCTCATTCTCCATACATTTGACCTTGTGTGCATGCAAAGGTTTGATTGCGTGGGGAGGAGATGTGGTTGGCTACACCGGGAGACTTCGTGTGACTTGGTAAGCTATCAGCTATCCACCATTAAACACTCTGGCCTATTTATAGCAGCTGAGGAGGCAGCTCAAGACACTGATGTGATGCTGAAGTGTTCTCTGTCTAATCTCTGCATGTCACTCTGGTGTTAATGAGGCTTCTGAGACCGATGTGTGTGTGCGTGTGTGTGACACATTCAAGAGTTTTTTTGTTTTTATGTGCTGTGTGTCAAAGTGAATTAAGAGAGAAGACTGAGTAATAAAAACTATGTGAAAGATCAAAGTTCAAAGCAAGTTACATAGTTAATGCTGCATTTTGCAGGAAAGCTTTAGCTGTGTTACAGCAGTGCCCTCTGGTGGAGACATTTTTGCCTGTAAATCATCAGACTGAGAGGCAACACCAAAGGAACGGATGTATATATACCACAGAAATGAAGGTTTACTTTCAAAAATGTGTCCACAGATCTACAAAAACAATGAGATTGATGTGCAAGATGTAACCCATCGCCTCTCATTTAATTTTTTTAAGCAAAGGAACTCAGGGATGATCGTGATGTGAGTTAGTCATATTTGGTTCAGTTTATTTGTGGCACCCACACTATCAAAACTGGAAGTGCATAAAAGCTGATGTGTGACACATTGGAGAAATTCATGCAAGCTCCGAGTTAAAGAACAGCTACCTGCCCTCATGGTAAATCTTAACTATGGCTAACATCCTAATTTTAGCCTTAACAAGGGCATGAAAATTACTTCTTTACAGTATTGCCTCAGTCCATTGAGGCATTAATTTATGCACAGCTGTACTCCAGCATTTCAGTGGAGTTAAAGTCTGGATTTTTGATTGGGGCATTGTGGAGCCATGATTCTTTCTTTTTTTCATCCACTCTGTTGCAGATTTGCTGCTGTGATTGGAATCATTGTCCTATAGCATGAGCAGTTTGGGCCAAGCTTTAGCTGTCACATTCGACTCTACAGAGGAGTTCATGGTTGACTCAGAGAGTGTAAGGTGCCAGGTTCTATGGCCTGAAAAACAAGCTCAAATCTTCCCCCCTGCATCACCATGCTTGGACAGTTGGCTTGAGGTGTTTGTGCTGATATGCCATGTTTTGGTTTTCACCAAATGTGTTGCTGTGTGTTATGGTCAAACATCGTCACATTAGGCTTGTCTGGCCAGCAGACATCATTCCCTAAGTCTTGTGGTTAGATGAGATGCAGCTTGGCAAACTTCACAGTGCTGCCATTTTATTCTTAAAGAGAGGAGAATTTCTCCTACAAATCCTTTCAAACAAGTCATACTTGTCATACATTTTTTAACTAAATTGTCATGGATTTTAACACTTAACATGCTAACATGTCTGACACACAGCTCTTGGGTTTTTCACAATTTCTTTGCACAGTATGAACTTGGGGTGAATTTGGGGCATCCATTCCCAGGTAGGTTGTGGCATTGTTCTCACAAACACCTGAGTGCTCCAGACCAGCAAACTGCCAATATGTCTGCTTTTATTGAGGAGCTCCCACTTGCTGATAATCAGTTAATCAAGTGCATTTAATTAGCAGTGTCTGGCTGCTACTTATCCTCTTGGTTTTTATGTAAGCAGTAGTTACACAGCTTATTTTATTGCCATGATATGGGTTAGAGTATTTGGACATCTTAAATCTGTTTTTATTAGTCTCAAGGAAATGCACAACCATAGTTTTAAGGCTCAAAACTACTTTGGCCTTTGCACACTTCTGTTTTTTGACTCCTACACCCCAAAAGGACAAATTATACAATTAGCTGTCCTAAATAATAGCAGCATGAAAAGGCAAAAGGTACGTTTTTAACACAGCAACCACATTTTAATGACAGAAGTCAGACTGAACAGTTTAGTTCAACTTGTGAGGAGACCTGTAAAAAGTATTTAAACTGGCAGAATGGTGACTTTATATCTGGTGCTCCACTGGTTTAGATAAGAGTAATCAGCTGTTCTTCACAATCGAAAACACTTCTACACTGAACCACACAGTAGATTAGCATTGAACAAAAGTTTCGTTTAAACAGCAAATTTGCTGGTGTCTATCCGAATGGCAAAGACTATTTTTTGAGGTGCAGAGGTAGAGAGAGTATCACCTATCAGATAACAAATAGAAAAAATGTCCACAGAATATATTTTTAAATATGCTATGTAGGTAACAAAGGTTAAAACAGTTTTTATCTCCAGCCTTTACAGAATGGGATTAGATTAGGAGCAGAGACGATAACATAGAATTGAACACGGTAAAACAGGATTAATTTGAAATTAATGAAAGGTGATGTTGATATCTGTGCTGCTGTGAATGGCTGGGAGAAATCCTGCCAGAACCAGAGACCAAAGATAAGTGCTAGCAGGGAGGGAATCACACTGAAAAATGGGAAATGACAGAGCAAAATGGAGGGGATAGAATAGACACACAGAACAAGATGGCTGAGTGGGTAGCACTGATAGAAAAGGTTGTGACTTGTGATTAGGGCACAGAGGATGAAAGGAGTCAGAAGAAAAAGAGCACAGACGGAGAATGAGTCTGGCTGATTGGTTTCCATGGTAACTGCTGATGAGGTGTGTAGGGCTCAATAAAAGAGCAGGTCCTTCTGGCTTGGTATGGATCACTGTCACACACACACACACACACACACACACACACACACACACACACACACACACACACACACACAGGAACACTGTGAGGAACACTGTCCTGAAATTATTACATTAACATTCTTCATGCAATTTGAAAATATACATCACTTAGGAACAACATCACAGCTACTGCCAGCAGAAATAAATAACACTGATTGACACATTACAGGGCAGTGCTCTGCCAGGAATCCTCAGGTGCTGGCATCAATGTGGATGTTACCTAATCTAAACATGCTTCACACTAATAACACGCCCCCATGGCTTCCTCACTATACTGGTTTGCCCCACTGTGACGCATAAGGTGCTTAATAATTGCTCAGGGTTGTACGCCCCATCCTGTAACCCTGAGATTTGAAAATCTCTGCTGCTTGTTCCTGATGATACGACAGGGCAACCTTAGAGGTCCCATGTCTGTGCGATGACAGGTTAGAGCTATACAATACTAAACTGATGGTTTCAATGTAATAGTTGATCTGCACATCCAACTCCCATATTATGACATCCAGAAGAACTCTGTTAAACCACAGTCTTTTGTTTGTTTGACAATATAAAAGCTGGACAGTCTGAAAAGTGAAAACAATGGGGAAGTGCCTTAAACATGATTTCTTCTTTGTTGCCATTAGGAAGCAGTAGGTGTAAAAGCAAAAAATATTTCTGGTATTAAAGAACTTTTACTTTGCCCATAGCAAGCCCTTTCTCAATGGTGTGTTAGTTAGCTAAATCCAATCTGAAAATGCTTTTTAAAGCTGCAAGTTTCTGTTCATTTATCAAAGGCCTCAGTATTTCTGTTTATCCATTTTTCTATGACTGGTTAGTGAGTAACTACTGCCCAACTAACCAGCCAAACAACTCCTGGCGGGAAACCTATTTGTGAAATATTAAGTGTAGTTTGCTCACACTGCTTCCTATGGGTCAGTAAGCAGATTAGGCACTGTAGCAATAATTGTGGTTACTCACCATGGCTAGTAATCATTATCATTCATTATTTTTGAAGTAATTAATTAAGAATTTATTTGTTGTCTTTTCTTTCTTTCTTTTTTTTCTTCAGTTTCAGACAGGAATTAAATTCACCATGAACTGGAATAAACTGGGATACAGGATGGCAGTAGTATCCTGTGAAGGTAAGCATGGCGAGCAGCAGTTGCCCAGTGACAACTAAGAATAAACATGAATTAAAACCTACCAAAGTAAGAGTGAGGTCTGTCCTTGCATTTCATATTACATTCTGTTTTCAAGAATTCTTCCTGTTTAAATTTATCCTTTCAGTCACAGTTGGCTGTTGTCTCTGGAAGCATGCTCGTACCTCTTGCTTGGCTAAGAGCCGTTGAAATCTGTAGTGTCTGTTGATTTCATTTGCATGTCCATGTCACATTACTAAATGCTATAGGCAGCTTGTAGTATCCAGAGAAGTAGCAACACAAACCCTTGACAATCACAGAATATGCAGTCATCTCCAAGAATCATCCCTCAATCACTGTTGCTTCACATTTGCAACATAAACTGCTAAAGCACCTCACAATCAATAATGTAATGTTATTTAAGGGAGTGTAGAGGCTCAATAGTTAACACTGTCAATTTACAGTGAGAAGCTCCAGGGTTGGGAACTTGAATGCATGGAAAACATCCAGGCAAAATTATGAATGTAACTTGGACTCTTTGAACTAACAATGGGTTTGTTATTGTAGCTGTGTCTTTGAATTTAAACCACACAGGCAGCTGTCATATTATATGGAAGTTTGGGCAAGAAAACTTTGTTAAGTTTTTTTTTCCTTGCTTGCTTAGAAGGCACCTTCTAATGCCATATTTTAGACGTAAGAGTTAGAAAACCACTGTTCTGCAAAAAAAACAACAACTTTGATGCCTCAAAAGAAATTCGACCCTTAAAAAGCAGTGGGAGAGAAAAAAAGCTCTGTGATGTTTTCTGTCTGCTTAGCAACAGTATCAGTAATGAGACAACCCAGTTTATACAGTGACTCAGTGCTGTGATTTCCAACTTGCATCAATATAAGTCTGTTGTAAGGGTATGTCTAACTGTAGAATGACTTGTAAACACTATTTATCTCTAGAGGCTGTGTACCTGCCCACAGCAAAGTATTTCTGCACCATTTATCAGGGATGAATGTTTTAGTAGATCATCCACTGCCATGTCATTCCCATTGCCATTTTACAGAAAGATCATCATCAAACGAAACACATCAATCTAGTCAAAAGAAAAAAAAATCCCCAAACTTCTTTTCCAAATAACAAAAGTCTGTTTGTAGCTTGACAACCACATATACATACATGCAGTTATTTTCTGTTTACTTTTTCAATATGCTTTAGACATAATGAAACTCAGTGAATCTAGGGGAAAAATTCTAAAACATTAAACAGACGGAAAATTAACAAAACAAGAAGGGTTTTTAGAAAACACATTCTCCTCCAAGGCCTGTGCCCTGTTTTGCAATTATAGACAAAGAAATTCATATCCATCCCAAAACTCAATTGGATCTTTCTTTACCCATGCTCAGTCATGGAGAAGACAAACAAACAGCTCTCATTCTGGCAGAAAAATAAATCTGGGCAAATTCAACTGGCTACAAGTAAAGTAAGAAAACTGTGAAGACAAATAGAGAATCAACAATCGAAAGACAAAAATAAAGAGAATTAAAAGAAAAAGCAGGCGCCATGTATTAGTAGCCTAAAATAGTATGTTTAACAGAGGTGGGAGGTAACGAACTGTACTTAGCTAGAATTTTCAGGTATCTGTACTTTACTTGAGTATTTATTTTTCTGACAACTTTTTACTTTTACTTCCTACATTTTTAAACAAATATCTCTACTTTCATTTTTAAAACAGGCTCATTACTTTCGGTTTGACACGTTTGAGGGGAGGGGAGAGCCCGTACTTTTTCACTTATACTCGAATAGAAGTTAACTCAGTACTTCAGCTTTTACTGGAGTATGTTTTAACACTAGTATCTGTACTTCTACTTAAGCACAGAATGTCTGAGTGAAGTAACTAGGAGTATAGAAAAGTACCAATTCAAAATTGCTTCCCCAAGACTGCTAGCTATGCTATGCTTCCTACATCAGTGACCAATCATTACTAACACGGTGAAAAGACCACATGATTAAATTGTCTTCATTAGTTTATTATATTTCAAGTTATGTTAAATGGTGCACATCTACAATATAGTATTTCACATGTGTGTCAAAGTGAGTCCTGTTTAATATTACAGTGTTAGCTTAATTAGCTAGCTTGCAGCAGTGGATTAATTCTGCTACCAATAGTTGCCATAAATGGGGAGCCAGTTATTCTTAAATACAGAATTAACAGTTCAAGAATTTAGATGGAGGCAGGACTTAGCAAACAATCAGTTTGCTGTCCCTCATTAGTGCTCCACCAGTATTGTAATTTTCAATGCAGTAATGAATTTGGCTAATATCTCATAACTTTGCAACTGTGCCATACAAGATTTAAATCATTCTATTGTTTAAACGTTGCTTAATTTGATAGATATAAATATAAAATAATAGCTTTAGAAGCCTTAAGCTTCTCTGCCATGCCAAAGAAACCCTTTTTTTTTCACTACTCTGCCTCTACAGGTAACAGCTGCTGACCTCCTTTCTTTCAACTCGATTACTTGCCAGGCTTCTCTATCACAGTGCAATCATACACATACAGACACACATAGATGAAGAGTTAGCAAGGGAATTGACTGAGACCTGAGGGCTGAGCACCAGTGTGTGGGAGGCATATGGCGGAGTGGCCTAATGGAGAGCTTTTAGAGTGTATTATAACCAAAGACACCAGTGTTTCATTGGTAGCCTGATGAAGGAGTTGGCTAGTGTAACGACATTATTCAGGTCCCCCTTTGAAACAGTTTGGTACAGTAGGTGCACAGCGCAAATTTGCTGAGCTGTTCAGATAAAGGGCAGCAAAAGGACACCAGGATCCCCCTTTATTTCTTACTCTTGCATCCACATATAAAACAATGAATGCACTAACAGCTGAAGAAAGGAAAACAACAGATCTCTAACACACCCATTGAGTCTATGAATGAACAACCTTTTCAAAAGTTGGACATTTCTGCATTGTAAATCCTTTTTTTGTTGATTTTATGAGATATTGAAATATTCTAACATACTGGGATTATGAGTTCACTTATTTCACACATAAAGTGATATTTCACTTTACATGCAGTGCATGTATAGAATGTGATAAAGTTTATTTTTTGAATTCAATTATAAGGAGCAAACCCTTTTGTGCTATTCTAATTTTCTGAGATGTACTAGTACTGTATTACACTGTCACATTGAATTGAAAATGTGCATCATGAGGGTGTGTTTAGATCTGACTGAGTTATGTCTGCAGGAAAGGATGAATTTTGACAGAAATCAGCAGGCAAAACAAGACATAACTTGTTTTTGGAAAAACAGCATCTGTCAGTCTTTTTCACCTCACATACTGTGTTTTGTCTCATGTCTGTTTTTGTGTTTTCTTCACTCTTCGACTCTGCCGTGTCCTCTAGAGAGGTGCATTTCATTTCAAAAACTTCACCTAGTTCAAAGTTTCCTTTAATGAGACCCATCTGCAGATAAAGTGCAAATTATATCCAGCACATACACTGTGCGCTGCACATGTATTGTCAACACTAAACAGAATCCTAATGTTTAAATCCAAAAGGATGCTGTGGTTGCACCTGGAAAGCAATGGTGCAAACAGCTTCTCTTATCTGTAACAGAACAATGCTTTAACTGCAAAGACTGCTCCCTAAAAAGCTGATGGTTGGCTTAGCTGAAGCCAATGAGCTTCTGGACCGCTAGCTTTGTCTAATTAGATTGCAGATCGTCTGATTACCTCACCAGTTTGTGCTTTTCACCACCTCAGTTTCAAATGGGTGAAAGCTCTGGGACTTCCACAGCCCTCTGAGTCATCTGTCTGACTGCTCTCACAAACAATGTAGACCACCCTTTCCACAAGGGATGTAGCGGTGTGTGTGTCCATGCATGTTAGCGTGTTTTTCTGAAAATTTTCAGCCTGCCACAGAAAATGACCTTTGGTGTGCCCAAACCTAAATCCTGCAGTACATCAGCTGAAAATCCACTATGTCTCTGCTGTGACATCCACAACTACCTCGATGAATCATGCAGTTCACAAATGTGCTGGAAAAAACCTCAGCATGCCACAGAACAACTGTAGCCACTTTACCAAGCCACCACTTCCCCTGGTGCTGGAACAGAGCAGAGCGCGTGACACAAAGTGAGAATGTCAGCAATTTGCTGAGCTGTCCCAAACTCCACTGTTGAGAGCCTGAAAAAATGTTACCGCTGAGGCTGAGACTGTAGGGATGTAAAGAGATGAAAGCGCTTAAAGCTGGGCGTTAAATAGTGAGTCACTTCTCAGGTCTGTCCTCGCTAACACGATGGGCAATCTCAGAGATAAACCTGGAGTCAGCATGAAATAGGAGATTTGGTCAAGCTTTTTGCATGATCTGCAAAGTGAGGTGAGGAGTTTTCTGGTGATTTCATCAGTTCTATTGAAAACCGTTTTCCTTCCTAGTGTAACACAGGATTAGCGCAGAAACTGCAAGCCATACATCAGCATGTCCATACTGCTTACCTCCACAAACAGAAAGCAGGGAACGATGGAGCTGCTGCTCTTCACGCCCGGCTTCTCCTCCACGGCCATCCCTCTCTTTGTTTCTTTGAACATCCCCCTGAACAGGCCCAACTTTCTGCCTCCTTATCCTGAAAGAGAGAGAGAGAGTAAGTCAGATGAGTGTGCTTGCCAGCCCTGAGGTCATGCCCAGAGTGCAAGATTAAGTAAAATCCATCCAGGACAAACGAGCTTTGGATAGATCTGAAGCTTTCTTTGATGTCTTTTTTTTTGCTGTTATTTCATATGCTTCTATTGTTATTTTGTTGCAAACTCTAAGAGCAGATTGTACCCAAAGCCCTAACATTAGTACACCTACTCTAATGAGCTCACCAGCCATGCTGTGAGCCATCATTTACATTCGATTTTTTAAATAAATGTATTAATTTGTCTTCCTTTTACTGACATTCTGTCACTGACTGTGAGTAAATATTATTTTGCATTATTGCAGTCTGAATTTAAAAAGGGAAAAGCGTGCCTGTCATACATTTCATTCATACTATTTGCACAAAATCTAAAGATTTAATATATATAAGAGTGAGAAACACACAAAGATTTTCTCAGAATAGGTCATTTTTGATGATTTTGCTCATTTGTCTAAGAAGTGCAGAGATATTTCTCCCATGTTAAATTATCTTCATTGGCTCCCTGTTAAATTTAGGATTGAATGTAAAATCTTTCCACACGTCCTGAATAATCATATCTTAAAGACCTTGTAGTACCTTATTATTCTAATAGAGCACTTGGCTCTCACACTTTAGGCTTAGTTGTGGTTCCTAGAGTTTTGAGAAGAGTTCCTTATCTCTCTGTCCTTGCGTTTTTCCCCTTATCTCTTTCCCCTCATGGGAGAGGACTGTCCGTCCCTTAGCCTGGTTCTGCTGTCTCTGTGTGTTTAAAGGGATTTCTTCCTTCCCTTTGTCATCAAACACTTGTTGGGGTTTTCTATCTAATATTGTTGAGTGTCTTCTATTTATGTCACCTGCAGATTTTTGCTGTTATAAACTGGAACTATATAAATAAAATTTAATTGAACCAACTGCACAACAGAGTGGTCTACACATGTCCCAGGAATTTTATGTAATAAAATCCCAGAAATACTGTTTCAAATGCATAGCTGGTACAATATTCGCATAAAGCCACAACAGCCCACCAAAGCTAGTTGTAGAGACAGACAACATTACCCAGACAATACAGTTTATTCAAGATCGCGATTTAATGAGTGTAAACAATTTAATTTCTGGGAAGAACATATAGTGTATTTGGATGTGTTTCTTTTGTTTGTAGAGACTGCAGAAATCATAGAGCTGTGAATAGTGTGAATAGTAGGTTTTGCCAGTTATTTCTGCTGCTTCCAGTCTTTGCAAAGCACTGGGTTGTAAGAAGGTTTTACACAATTGTTGAACTATTCCTTTTTTGGTTGGTTTTTTTTTTTCCATTCAGCAATCAATTGCAAGTAGTTGAGCAACCACTTTGGATTGCAAGTGGACAGAATCACAATCATAGCCAGCTTAGACTGACTGCAATTTGGGAACATTTGCAAATAACTGCCTTCTAATTTCTAACCACAGACAGATTGCCAACACTATGCAATTCTTCGGAGTCAACCTGTGCGATGAGGGCAACTAGTATGTGATCTGTCTCTTTGCAACAGGAAACTTGACTACACTAGCTGCAAATTGGTTGTATTTTTGTTATATTCCTATATAAACACAAGGCTGCAGAGCACCTATGTCATCTTGCAGTTAAATTGTTGTCCTGCAGCAACTACTTCACTCTTTGCAGAGGAATTTCTGAATTTCCGTTTCAGATCTATGAGCTTCTGGCTGGACTATATTTTCATTTCTGTTTAATTAGAATTAAACAGACTCTGTCTTGTTGCAGTTTTAGTGCAACAACATTGCAAGTTCACTGCAAACATTCACAATAATTTTAGTCATGCCATTGTCTGAAACCAGTTTTCCCCAGTGTCACTGTAACATATCCCACAATCTACAATCTATCTGTGTCTTTATTAGGGAAAATACAGTGACACACATTTCAAGAAAAATGAGGACAGAAGGGAAAAATCTTTGTGTAAAAAACACAAAAAGACAAGGATTGTGAGATTGTATGTGCCAGCAGCATGTACAGTCTGATTTCTGTTGTCACATCCAAAGTGAGTAGGAGTGCTCAGCTACAGTTAGTGTTGTCTTTCTGGTTTTATGACATTATCGTTTCTAAAAATTTCACAGGCTTGATATAGACCCTGAAATTTCCTGTTGTCAAGTTCACTTTAAACAGACATAGAATACACAGACAGTAGATGAGAGAAGACAAGCAGTAAGAAATAAAAGATTTTCTTCTTTGTTTTGTTTTTTTGCCCAGAAGTTATCAGATTGACCTCTATCCTGTTGGTGAGTAGTGTGTTAGGTACCGGACAGCTTTCCTCCTCCTAAATTCTTCTGCACTGGTGGAAAGAATAGGCCTGAGGGATGAATAAGGCATGAAGCCAAGCTCTTAGCAGCCCCCAGAACAACGCAATGTGCCAACCAAGACTGCTTTTAGAGACGGTTGGTTGTTTGGTTGTGTGTGTCTGTACAGCTGTGGGTATGTGATACTTGTCCAAAAAAAAAGTAACTGTCAGGGTGAACAAGCAGAAGCCCCAGGTAATGGAAACCAGCAGTGAGGAGGAGAAGAGACAGAAACAGAGATAGAGGGAAGAATCGTTCCTGTTACTTCTCCTCTGGAGGCTGATGGGAAGTGTTACTTTGTGTTTCATTTCCGTGGTGGGAGGCAGCACAATGAGACTCTTTCCTACAGTTTGGCCACCGGGTGGAAAAGTGAGTTGGCGGTAGCAGATTTCCTGTAGATGTAGTCCTGGGAGAAACTACTCAGGTGGCCAATGATGAGGCGGAGAAGCTTTTAATGATTAATATCTAATAAGTGGGACATCAAGAACGGGAATAATAAAAACCTGTCACGTTATAAGCAAACTTCTGAGCCATCCCATTTGATATCGCTATTATATTTTTTCTCAGAAGTGTTCTCCAAGTGCTGATTTGGGTGGCAGGTTTGCAGCCTAATTAGTATGGGAAAAATCTGTCCGCTGCTCAGCATGCAGCACAAAAACAGAGCCAGAGGCTGACATGGATCTTTTTAGTCTTACTGTCCTTGCATCAGGTCAAGAGCATTAATCAGTGCTGTGCAGGTTATTTGAAGAATCCACAGCCTTTTTGCACAAATTTCACAGCTTTAGATATTCTGACAGAAAAAAATAGTGCAGCAACATTAATTAGAATGTATGAATGTATGTAAAATGTATCAGATCATCCCAAGCCATGCAAAGCTAATGACTTACTATAATAATAATAATAATGGATTGGATTTATATAGCGCTTTTCAAGGCACCCAAAGCGCTTTACAATTCCACTATTCCACTATATTCACATTATCCATCCATCTGTTTTCTCAACCGCTTATTCAATTCAGTATCCAGTCAGGCTGAAGCTTATCCCAGCTGTCACAGGGTAAAAGAGGGGGAGGCCCTGGATAGATCTGTATTTACATCATTAATTGGAGATTATGTATCTGAATTTCAGGAGCGGGACCATGCCTCCAAACACGCTCCTTCCGGTTGCCATCTATATAGGTTCCCCCCAGTTCTGCAAACTGTTCATTCTCGTTTACGTGCCCCACCCTCCCTCCCTTCTTGTTCTCAATTCTTTAACTTCTTCACTTCTATTTAGTACATGGGGATCTGCCAGGCCAGTCTTGGCAGCCGGGGGTCAGTCCGCCAGGGCCTCCGCTCCTGGCCGCCACCCGGCACACAATGCACCCGACCCCTATGGCGCCTCCTGCGGGTGGTGGGCCTGCGGGAGGATGGGCCCATGTCTCCTCTTCGGGCTGTGCCCGGCCGGGCCCCATGGACTAAGGCCCGGTCACCAGACGCTCGCCCTCGGGCACCCTCCCCGGGCCTGGCTCCAGGGCGGGGCCCCGGTAACCCTATCCCGGGCAGGATAAACTGTTCCCTCGATGTTCTTTTCATAAGGGTCTTCTGAAGGGAGCTGGAGATCGACAGACGGATTGGGGCTGCAGCTGCAGTAATGCAGACGCTGCACCGGTCCGTCGTGGTGAAGAGGGAGCTGAGTGTAAAAGCGAAGCTCTCAATTTACCGGTTGATCTACGTCCCTACCCTCACCTATGGCCACGAGCTGTGGATAGTGACCGAAAGAACGAGATCGCGGATACAAGCGGCAGAAATGAGCTTCCTCCGAAGGGTGGCTGGCCTCTCCCTTAGAGATAGGGTGAGAAGTTTGGCCATCCGGGAGGGGCTCAGAGTAGAGCCGCTGCTGCTCCACATCGAAAGGAGCCAGCTGAGGTGGTTCGGGCATCTGACAAGGATGCTCCCCTGGGTACCTCCTGGGTGAGGTGTTCCAGGCATGTCCCACCGGGAGGAGGCCCCGGGGCAGACCCAGGACACGCTGCAGAGATTATATCTCTCGGCTGGCCTGGGAACGCCTTGGTGTTCCCCCGGATAAGCTGGAGGAGGTGGCTGGGGAGAGGGAGGTCTGGGCCTCTTTGCTTAGGCTGCTGCCCCCGCGACCCGGCCTCGGATAAAGCGGATGAAGATGGATGGATGGATGGATGGATCTGCCAGGCCCGGGATCCATCGCCAGTCCCCTTTGAGGCCTTCCCCAAACTGCAGCTCAATTCATGTCCAAGCGTTCACCTTTACCTACTAAAACGCTGTCAATCCTAAAATGAGGACGTGGGCCCAGCTAGTGAAATAGTTTTTTTTTAAGAACATTAATGCTGACTAATCAGAGCCTATCTCTGAAACTCCCCCTAGCAAGTGAAAGCTATAGCTGGGAAGGTCAATCCAAATATTGATAGTATAGACACCAATGCTGGTATCGGTGCCAAATCAATACTAGCTCAATAGGATCGATACTTAGCTTCTATCTTCTAAGTTCAGTATGTGAACCACTGAATAGTGTTAAATACATATATTTAAATTTGTAAATTGGTACCTCAAACATGCAGTATTGTCTAATGTCTCAGTCTTTTTCGTGTTGACTGTCATGTCTATTTTATTTAGTCTATAGCATATTTAAACAACAGGAACAAGAGCTTTAAAAGCAGCACCAGACTGAATTCTTTCCTGCTAACTCATGCTACATTACCAGATATACACTGCCCATGTCTTCTTTTGCACATTAACTGCCTCAGCTTACAGAGCTCTGGCTTCAGGCTGTTCAGTGTCTGCTTCAGGGGACTGTGAAGGGGAACACTCCACCACCTTGAAAGAGCTCTGTGTGCATTAAGATTGTGCAGTCTCTTGATCGGTCAGGCTAAGAGGTGGATATTTCCCTTTGGGAGACCAAAAGATTTTGAAGTTACTTTTGATGATTGCAAGCAGAAGTTTGATCCTCACAGTCCATGCAGTGTGTTAACTGAAAGCAGGGAAGTGATATAAACTCAAGTGTATCCTTTGATGAAATGGGAAAAGGGGGGAAAAGTTAAGTCAGAACACGTATTTAAGAATCTTTAGAATCAGTGGGCCAAAGGCTGATTCTGGATTAATAAATGTAATGTGCATTTGGCAGACTAACAGAGATGCTCCAATCATTGGCCAGCTAGTGGCCTCAGATACAAATGATTCTGTGAAGATTTCATGCAATTATGTAGCGACTTGAGATGCCTTGTGGTCAGAACTTGGTCAGCACTACTTGAAATAAAAAAGCTGGAGACAGCAGCATAGTAACATTACCACCACTGGCATTTTGAAGGTATAATTACAAAGAAATGCAGGCATGTTGTAGTATACTGGGCTCAGACTACACAATATTTTTGTCATGATAATCACCAAGTCAGATTAGGGCATTATAGAGACATAAAATCTTCTTTTGCTCCCCAAGCAATCATGCTTGACCCCTTAAAAGATGCCAGTGAGTAGGACTTGGCAATTTATGATGCAGGCTGTCTACTCCATTTTACAGTTCTTGAACTGATGTCCTGCGTGACTTGAATCGACCAAAATTGGGCTGGTATTGTGCAGTCTGAACCTGGCAACAGATAAACAGGATATACTGCAATTTATATCCTTTTTCTCCAGCAAAGTGGAGCCCTTTATATTGAGATTTGTTTGGAGAGAGAGGAAAAGAAGATCTTATACCCTGATGCAGTTTTGGAGAAAAAAAAAGTGTCAATGACTTCTTAGTTCTTAGATAACTGCAATCAGCAGGTCATACATAACTGATCCACCTCGAACTGCAATTACTTACGTTCTTGAAAAAGTGAGCCCGTGGCAGTCATTTAGAAATGCTGGTTAAAATCTGTGTCTGTATAGCAGAGTGAGTGCATGAAAGTGAGAAGCGGTCCAGCTGGTTGTTTAAAAGGTCCATGTGAAAAGGGGCCTAATCGAATAGTCTATCTATCAATTAGAGAAAATGAAATCAACCTGTCAACACAATGATGGTGAGAAACTCCCAAAACAGACCAGAGACAAAGAGACTTTGTTGCATAGCCACACACACCAGCAATACACCCATCGGAATATAAAACATGAGAGAACTGAAATCAAAATGGTGGAGATGAGAGAAGCAAAGGGAGCAGCAGAGGGGAAAGTTGAATTAACACTAGCAAGCACACACACACACACACACACGCCTGCACTTCAGGGGGAGCAGGACATTTGAATCGTCTGCTGCTCTGAGGACTCCCGTCAAAGAGTAGAGACCCAGGCAGCCATATGTCCTCTCTTTTGCCTCTGCAGTCCACCACCCTGCCCCAGGACATCCCTGTGCATGTAAGCACACACTTAGACACAACCTCTCTCTCTCTATTCCACACACACACAAAAGCTAATTGGGAAAAACAATCTGGATCATGCTCACTCCTGCTTTACCAAAGCATGCTCTTGCGTGTCTTTTTATGCAAAAATCCACATTTGTGCATCGGTAACATGAGAGGATGTGCAGCAGCAATGCAGTGTTAAAATACCAACTGTCAGTCACCCGTTCCTCTATTTCATGTCTGCACCACAGCCAAAGACATACACGAGCTGCAAACTAAATATCCAAGACTTTGTCAGCAGAGTATTACTCGGTATTTTGGACACTGTTTTGCCAGTGTCCAAAACATGCCAGAACATGCGATCAGAGCAAACTGTCGAATACCTCAGCTCGCTTTTGTGTGTGTTCAGTGTGTTGAGATTTATTTGTTTTTTGTCCTGCAATTGTCAAACCACTCACTTGCAAGTCAGATTGCATGCACAGTCCTACTCAGCACGCTTCTTCCACACATAGAGGCTATGTGTGAACAATGCACCTATCCTGACACCTGAGTTGAGTCACAAACAAACAGCAAACATCCCACTCCTTTGACTAAGGGGCAATCCCTTCCTACTATTAAAAGAACAAAGTAAAAGGGTGAGAGTAAAACCATAATAGGATTTACCCGGTGCTCGATAATTAGGGCTTCTGTTTGGGGAATACCACAGAGAGACACTCCCCCCACATTCACACGACTCTTAGAAGAAGCACGTAACAGCGGGTCTTTGACCGGTTTGGGTGCAGAAAATCCAACAGCGGCTACTCCGTTACAGCATCCCGGGCAGGCATGCTGTTCAAATCCTCCCGGCATGGGAGCGAGGAGAGGAAAGCCTCCCCGTCTGCCTCTTCATTCACCACTCCCCCTTCCTCCTTACCTTGGATCTGACGGTTGCCACGGCACCAGATTCCTAAGCGGTGGCCATGTCAGAAGAGATGATGAGGGGAAGTGGTGTGAAAATGTCCTTCCACCCAGGTGTCTGCCCCTTCTCTCTTTCTCCTCCTTCTCTTCCTCTTCTTCCTCTTCTCTCTCCTCTCCTCTCGCCTGCTCCACAGCAAAGCGTGAGAGAGCTGATGAAGGGGACGCCAGCAACAGCAGCAGAAGAAGCAGCAGCGTCAGTCTCTAAATCTTACACACAAATACACACGCACACACACAAACACACACACACGCTCACGCTCCTTTTAATTAGCTTGTTCCAACAACCAGCGATGACTAATAAATCAAGTGGCTGAAATCACCTCCTGTGCTCCGCTGATCCGATGAGGAGACACAGAGGAGAGGGAGAGAGTGCAAGCACATGTGTTCGAGGAAGTAAGAGTGTGTGTGAGAGAGAGACAGTGATCTAGAGCATGAGAGAGGGGGAGAGAGAGAGAGAGAAGGGAGAGAGGAAGGGAGGGCATGCATTATGTGTGTGAGCTCATTTGTATTCAAAGCTTGTTTTGCCTCTCCATCCCTCCCCTTCTCTCTCTCCCTCCATCCATCCATCTCTTCCTTTATCTAACTCCCTCCATCCATTCTCGGTTTCTCTTCTTGTCCCCTTTTACTGTTCTGTCCTTTGTGCATTCACGTAAAGGACACAAACTTGACCGGAACATCAGAGGAAAGAGGGGTCAAGGAATTCCACAGATTTAAAAAATGGGATGGAAGTGGAAAGGAAGGTTTCTCGTGTGTGTGTGTGTGTGTGTGTGTAGGTTTGTTTGTTTGTTTATAAGGTTTCACAGCTGCATGCCTCCAGCGAAGCACACTCTGGATGTGGGTTAATGATACATGGCTGGCTATTGATCTAGGTCAGAGCTGGTAGCAGAGAGGCAGGCTGGACACTAGTACGCGTTTACCCCAGAGGTGAATGAAAGTTTGCTGTTACGCAGAGAAAAAAATACAGAAATGCAATACAAGCTTGCCAAAATGTTTTTAGCAATCAGTATTTCATGTAGATCACAAAGAAACAGACATTAAAACAGCAAAACAAGCCTCTGACGGCACCTTCTTCTTAAAGCCCACCAGTTCTGAAGCAATGCTTCTCTGTAAAGGGTCAGGACAATGCCATACTGACAGCTGAAGACAGGAGCAGCAGTGGCAATGTAATGAAGAGAGTTGCAGAGAACTCTCATCGCTTTTGGATGAGACAGAAATATCTTAAAATTTCCCAAAATAAAAAACATATTGTTGTTATTAGCAGCAAATGAATGCCAAGAATTTTTTTTTCCAGAGCCATTTCTTTGGCATTCACTACTCAAATGCAACAAATATAATAAGCGTCATAGGCACCATAACACAAAAATACAAGCTTTCTTGTTGGTAGTGTCCAAAACAGCTGTTTCTGTATAATATGAATGAGAGAGCTGGTGGGTCTTCAAGAATAAAAATATGTTTTGGGGAATAAGCATAGCTGGTCCCCTTTAAGTCACTGGATGAGCATTAAAAATCTCAGATCTGATTACCTTTTGCTAGAAGCTTCAAAAGTCAGGTTTTTTCACTCTTTTGTCCACTTACTATAGACATTAATAGGATGTTGGTGCCTGCAGCTCAGAGACCCAGAGGTGCAAAAGGAATCAAGGTTGCTCTTGGTTGAGGTCTTAGGTCTTTTTGTTTGGTAGGCTCCTAGTGGCTTCCGCTATGCCCAGTCTTCATTAATATAGCATTACCTTTGGGGCATTAACAGCCCGCAGGCTTATTTTATGCACACAGCTCCTGACCTATTTTAGGAGTGACAATCCATCAAAAAAAGAGGCAAAGAACACCAGTAACCAAATGGTGATTTAGTTTCTCGTGCTGGTGAAACCGTTAGCATTGTAAGAAGTAAGAATAAAGGCCACAAATGGGCATGGACTAATCAAATAACCTTCCTGTTGTGCAATTATTTACTTACAAGTAGATGTGGAAATCAAATCTAACAGTTTGTGAAATTCATCACTATTCTCTGTCATTCTTTTCAAATTACCTCATCACTGGGTTTCACTTCCCCTCCTCCAGTGCTGAGTGCACTGTCCTGACTAGTAGGGGTCTCAGTGGGATTGTCATAGTGGTAGATGAGATATGGGCTGAGCATCTTAGAAATGAGAAATCTGCCTGTTATGGGGCCATTATGGTTTACAGCAGGTTGGATGCCTGTCCCATGGGTCTACTCTCCTCCCGCCCATATACCCTGCTCCGTTTCTCTTTGTCCAACCCCCTCTCTGACTGCTTTCACCCACGCCAAGCTTACAGTGGAAACCCCACAAACTATGTCCATGACTGATGGAGAGAGAAGTCTGAGAAGGTGAAGGATAGAGAAGGGCAAAAGAAAGAAGAGGAAAGGTCAAAAACGAAAGAGGTCCAGACCTCAAGGAGGTGTTTCCATGGAAACCATTGCAATCAGAACCATACACAGGAAAACACACATTTAGTCATTGGAATCAGGTTTGATGTAGGATACTTTATGCACATTTACTTATTCGTGCGCACTGCACAGTTAGAATCCAGTAAAGCGTCTCTGGTTTATATGTGTGCTACTTGCCTGCATTCATATGTCTTACTGCTGCAACCAATTAGCTATGTAAGCATTATGGTAATTTAAAGTATCAAAGTCTGGTGGTAAAAATTAAGTCAATGCAGAAATAAAAAACAAACAAACAAACAAAACTGCAGTTCCACAAATAGCCACTTGAGGCTAACTCAAAAATAGAATTAATTCCCACTAACTCCCATGTTAAAATGTCCATTGTTACAGCAGAATTAAAGATGTTTACAGCTTGATTTTGGTCCCTTGCCAGAATTTTATTGCTGTTTTGTGATTAATATTATATTATTATTTTGTCTTAAAGTTATACATGACTAAAGATGGCTGTGACTGCTTTGTTAGGCTGCTAGCTGTAGGCCTTACCTCAGCTAATCTGAATGACTGAACTAGACCTCTTGATTGTGGTTGTTGTGTTGGGTTGAATTTTAGATTATTTTCAACACAATTATCAAAGAAGTGTTACAGCCTGGTTTGAAGTTTGTGTTTCAGTTTTGGTAACTGGATTTCTGGTATTTCATTAGCAGTTAATTAGCTGTAATTAGCAGATTAGCAGCAGAGTTGCTAGCTTTAGCTGATAACTAACCTGTCTATCTTCTTGTTGAATTGCAACACTTCAGAATTCAGTAAACCAAGATGGAAACAATAAAATGGCAAACACAAGGCTTAAAATGTATTTTCAGTAGGTGAAGTGACAGTAGCTATATCCATCTTCTTAGTAATGGATAAACACCATCTGTTTTTGCATCTATCCAACCAGTCAATCTATTACTTGTAGCTAGCTGTTGCAGTCATTTATCCTTTATCATTTTTTTTTAATACAAATGACTCACTTCCTAAATACCATGGTGGCTCTGCAGTGTTTCAATAAGAAATTATATAATAATGCTGGAGACTTTGATGAGTTTGTGTAGAAAAAATGAAGCTACTGTAATTTCACTAATAAGGTAATAAGAAGTTGGGCTTAATACGTTTAAAACAACAGAGGTGTGAAACTTGCATTCTGACAAGATTGTTCTTAATGTTTTGTTTTATACTTATAAAGATAATATAATATATTTATATTTTCTCTGCACATATGACAGTGGTATGAATGTCTACAAGAAAATCATTCAAAGGATACAAATGGCTTTTTTCATACAAGACAACCATGCTTAAAATATCCAGCCACATACTGGGGAAAAAGTGGGGCACATCAGTAGGCTACATAACATTAATAACTCATTTTACACCCATCATTTAAACATAAATGAATAGAGACAAACATTATCCCTCTATTACCACAAACATCATCCTACACAGCTCCCCAAACATCAACTCACCAGCACAGAAGCCCCCAAATACCTCCTTGTATCATTATGCCAAGAGCTCCAGCTGTGGTCGAGAAGGGAAATTCATTAATCAGCCTTAGAACAAAGGACCACATTCCTCCGCTATCCCCCCTTTGTCTGTTCATCCCACTTGATCCTGTGCTAATTCTTCCAGTTAAACTGAGAAAAAAGCTCTAATTTTGTTTCTCAGTCTTGAACCAGACCAGTTAGATCACATCTGTATATTAATTATTTTGAATATGGCAACTTTGACAGTCTGTAAGTCTAAACACATGAATAAATAGTAGATATCATTCTGGTGCATAGTTTGATTTGTGCTTGGTAATGTACATTTATCTTAAACACAGCTGGACAAACATAAGGAAGTACAGTATTTAGCAGCTGTTCCAATATTTGTAAAAAAAAGTATCCAGAAGAATTAAACTGAATTAACCACTCATCATGCAGTAGATTTGTGGCATGTTTAGCAGCTCAAGTGTTGAGACACAGATACTGAGTGGCTTCTTCAAGAGTCTTCTTTAAATTATATGAAGGATTTCCCTTAAAGAAATCATTTCAAACCATAGCCTCTTATCAGAGGTTTTACCATGGAACTGTGTGGCTTCTTGTTAGTCATAAGAAATGTCCCATTGCCTGAAAAAAAATGCCATTAGTGACAAACCATCAACACTACAGCATGCTTCTGCAAATATCAAGGTGGGGCCTACAGCAGGTGTTCCTTCCTTTTCACAGTGATTGGAAAATAAATTCCATCTCATGCGATTTGATTTCTCGAGCTGCGGTCGGCTATTATCACCCCCACCTCTTTACACAGGATCAACTGAAGTGGTCCCTTGTTCATGTCGGAATGCTATAAACCCCTCGGGCACAGAGGGAAATGATGCATGTTATTGTGAACACACCAGATGGGGTCCCGAAGCAGAGAACGTGAAGGTAGAGCAGCAATCTTTCTATAATGAGATGTAAATGGAGGCAACTCCAAGCTAGGGATAGTGACAGGCTCATTTTAATGGATAACAGTGCAAAGTAATGTAAGTGACAGGTAGCAAACCTGCATGAAAATAAATCACATTTGTTAAATTATGCTCAGCACACAGCTCCTCTTAGAATCTAACCTATTATTAGTCCCACCAGTCAACATTAAAGTCTCTAAAATCAATATTTTTAACAATAACATTGTTTCAGAAGACTGTATGTGATGTGAAATGAGTCACGAACCCCATAATTATCATCTACCTTTGTTGTTTTCCTTAGTGCCACAGATTTTCATAAGCACATCTATAACACTGCTTGAAAAATACTTGTCTATTGTAAATCCCTTTCCTATACCAAAAACTACAAAAGGCTAAGATCCTAATTTACATTAATTTACTTAATGTAATCTTAATCTTAAATACTGCATCATTTACACATTCTATGGCTTTAATCTTCTTTTATTTTGTGTACATTTTAGATTGAAATCTGTCAGTTTTGCTCTGCATCAATTACCAGTTAATGTAAAAATTCAATTTCCATTCATTTCAATATATATATATATATATATATATATATATATATATATATATATATATATATAGTGTCAGTCATGATACAAATAAAGTCGTACAAGCCAGTGTAAGTTGAATGTGATACATGAAGGAGAAAGTAACACCTCATTTGCAGGGGGATGATGAAATTAACATAATATCTATGCAAATCAAAATAATTAGGATTATATAATAGATAATAATTTTTTTTTAAGTATAAATGTTAATAATCACTGCATGTTTGATGAGTTTTGTTTAGATCGGCCCACCCGTTAAGGAGGAGATAGGGTACGTACAGACATATGCATATATATGCTACGATCATTATAGTAATGTTATATGTTATAGTAATATATCCAAACTAATATTTGTTTGGAAGAAAAAAGAATAGCTAATGTACTAGTGATGTATTTATGCAAAGGATGTGAAATTATTATATAAACATTTCAGCATATCCTATAAATAAAATGAAAATAAAACAACAGTCTGCATCTAAAGTAGCTGTTTTATATGCAATTCAAAACATGTAGTAAACAAGAAGTCATTCATGCATGATTTGCAATGAATCCTCAGCGGACACCTCACTAACAACAAAGAGCTCAGTCCATGGCAGGAAACAGGCATGATATGACCCAAGCGTTAAGGAGACAAATAGCTATAGTCAGGTTGCTTTTATTAAAAGTGGTGGCTGAAGTCCAGGCACTCGACCACCCATCATCATCACTGTCATCATCCTTATCCCTGCTGCCACCAGTTCCTCTCTGACTTCCTCACTGCCACTTTTCCAAATGCTTCCTCGCCCGATGTCAAAGTCAATAATCCATCAGTTGTGAAATAGGATGCTAAAATACTCAAAATATCAAACATTACAGTCACACAAGAGACTGAAGAAGTCAATTAGATGAGTGACGAAATGTTTTACCTACTGAAAACTTTACATCCAGATGAACAGAATCAACTTTTAGGGTTTTGCTTAACTTCTATTTACATCTTAGATACAGTTGGATCCAGAAACAAAACTGGAAAAAAATGTAATTGTTTGTCTGTTATTTTTTGAAATTTAAAGAAATCCCATGAAAAAAAGACATATATGTATATATATATATATATATATATATATATATATATATATATATATATATATATATATATATAAAATGTGTGATCGGGTGCATTTAGTTTTATGTGTTTATATGCGTTTCAGATTCTGAAAGCAGAGAGAGACGCAGAGTGAAGCGCTGAGGGTCTGATGGTGTTAACAAATCCAGATTGGAGCCCAAGGCTGGTGAGACTTGCGATAAGACACCCACATGCTGAAGCAGAGCGCCTCATTAGGTAGGACATGCAACGGTGGGGGCGGAGGACCAAGAGAGGATGGGTGGGAGGACGAGAGAGATGAAGGGAATAGTTGTTCACACTCCATCTGGGTAGAATCTTTAAAAATGCTCCTGCGGTGTCGGGACTTTGCACTGGCAGTTCAAAGTATGATGGGTGGAGGGTTACATAAAACCATAAAATTCTCCAAATGTGAGTCCTACTGATAGTGAAAAGATCTGCACTATCAGACTTGAACTGCCCACAGCTTTTTAATTTGTAATGATGACTGGCTACAGCTGGCCAGGCAAGTGCACATAGGGGTTATGAGGCCAAGATGTCAAGCAGAGGTAGTAGCAGACTTCATGGGGCGGGAGTAGTAGTAGAAGTGAGGTTATACTGTATATAGCAAGTCTGAGTTTCTTGTCCTTAAAATTTGCATGCAACCCTTTGTGCTTGATAGTTTTGAATATCTGGGAATAGTTCAGCTGGACAGCTTTGTGAAGCTATTTTATCGTCTAGAATGTGTAAAAAGAAGAGTATGTGTGAGTACGTGAGAAAGAAAAAAGCAGTCAAACCTCCAGAACTCTTTTTTTGGCTTCTTGGCAAGATTCTACTACTCTGCTGAAGGAATCAGAGACATAAGCTCAGGGCTGTTTCTTTTGCTATTCTGTCCAAACTTAACTACATCACGTCAACACAGAAACACAGACAAAAAGCCATCAAGCACAACAGTCAGTGTCGTCAAATATCAGTTAAAATGCACTAAGTAAATACAGCCACTGTCAATATAATATTAGTGTAGCAGATTTCAGACAACTGAAAGTGTAATTTTGCTATGGGATCTGGGAGGCTGTCAGGGGGTACTAACAGTTTTCTTTGACAAAATGCACTCTGAATGTTAAAAGGTCATATTTGGCACAGACAAGAGACTCCCTAAAGTACAGAGTCCATCTAAGAAAAGCCCTAAACATCTAACAAGTAAATAATTTTGAATGAAGGAGTAGTCCAAATTTCTGCCACTCAGTCCCGTGGCTAACTATGTAAAATACCATTCAAAAATTCATTTTCTTAAAAGCTTATCCAGCCAGGATTAAGAGGGGCACTTGGCGCCAGGCAGGAGAAAGGATACATGCTGGACAAGTCACTTTCAGCCAAAATATGGGACCATCTCATCCAACTGCCTCCATAGTTTGGCACTACTTTTGGTCACCCAGCAATATAGGCAAAGAAGAAGGGATGAATGATTCCACACAGCCAGATATATACAGAGACTCCTTTATGCATTAATGAGTGTTGTTCAACAATAAATAAACACGTCGTAGTGGGTTTCTGTCCATCATGGTGACATTCTGCCATCCACTCCATCATCACCTCTTCTTCACCTCGCTTGGCTCTAATGTGTGATTTTCTGGGATGAGAAAGCTGACTGTTTCTCACACAGTGACATCGATGAATCACTCAGCTTTGCAGCCAGCTCTAACCTTAAAGGCCCTCCCTCACCTGTTTCAGTTCTGCCCTAGCTTAAACTCTGTCTGTCCATCATGACGATTAAAGTGGTTTATGGAGATCCATGCTGACAAGCTGGGGGAAAAAACGAGTCCTGTATTGCTGGAGCCTGGAAGGTAGAACTCAGAACACTGAGTTTCTTACTTTGAGTTAGCTTTGTGAACATGATGGAGGGACACAGACGGGTAACTCTTCAGGTAACTCCTTTCTGACTTACCATAGACCACTATGAAATATATGTCTCTTCCACTTAATCCCCCCATCACCACCACCACCACCTTTCAAGCTGCTTTTCAAAACCACCATCTATAGTAACAACAGTCTTGTCTCATCTCTCCCTTTGCATAATTTATTAGGGGCTCTGTCCCTCAGACCCATTACTGTCTTATCAGGTGACCCAGTTATGGGGGGAAAGCCTGCATCGCAGATATGATCAGTCTGGAGACCATAAATCTTCACGTTGGAACGCTGCCCGGTCGGTAGGATGCTGAATGTGCAACCAGAGCCCAGAAAAGCTGGTGCAATAGTGGATAGCATTTAAGAAACAATAAATCTACCACATAAAGTTTATTTTTGTAACTGTAGAAATTAACTGATTGTAGAATAACACATTGCTGTATAACCAGTGTGGCATGATCCAGGTAAAGACAACATATCAAGAGTTTTTGAACCACTACTGGTTTTGGTCCTTATACATTTTAAGGTGGTTTATACTGCAGTCGCACTAGAGTAAACAAAAAAAAATTAACATTAATTTCTTATATTCAGGGTCCAGCCAGAAGCTCATAGAATTAAAAGCTTTTTTGGGGAAATTCCTCCACAAATAGTCACTAATACTGCAGACGGACATAGGTGCTCAGCAGTGTTGCTTTTATATAAGAATATAACCAGAACACAAACCTTTGATTTAAGTCACCTTGAAGAGCTACGCTTATTCACAGGCAACTGTGGCAATCTACTACAGCTGTCAATCTGTTTATGTTCATTGTTTTAATTTTAGAATTTTACATTTATAAATTATTATAGCCACAATTTCAAAAAGTTGGGACCCTGTGCAAAATGCAAATAATAATTAAAATAGATTTGCAAAACTTATAAACCCATATTTCATTCAAAGTACAACATAGAAAAGACACCAACATTTAAACTCATATTGAATTTGTTTGAAAGACGGTTTGAATAATTGTATACATTGTGAGATTTTAAGTAGATAAAATAGGATTTTGTTTGTAGCTCTGCGTGTCATTTTGGGTTAAAGGTCTCCATCCTAAAAAGGACCAAATAGCGTGTGCTTCCTACCTGCATTTTGTTCAACTCGATCAGCTCTGCAACCTCGTAGAATCTTTTCTTTTCTAAAGCAAGAGTCTAAAAGAAAAAAAATGGGTCACACTCAGAAGGATGTAGCCATTTGTATATTTTATTGATCTCAGGGCCAAGTAGTGGGATCATTTAAGCTTCACGATTAAAAAAGGAATGAAGGCAGAAATGTAAATGAAGCAGAAATAGGAAATGATTTGAGGTTCACAAAAGCAGACGGCTATTTAGAGAAAGTGCCTCAGCAGAGGCCAGAAATAGCTTTGTTCCAGCCAAAAATAGTCCTCCTCTCTCCTATTTCTAACTCGTATTGCCTGTTAATGCAAAATAGATTAAGGATTGGCTTTTCTAGAGATTTTTTTTAGTAAGCAGCCGATATATCATGTGTGGGCCTTAGAACCACAAAACTGTTGCAAGATTTTATACTATATAAAGAATGTTTTAGTGTTGTGGGACTAGCGAAGAAGCCTGGGCAAAAACCTACATTTAAATCCAATTTTGTCCTCAAGCTGCACTGCCCTTGTCTGTCACAGCAGTCAAAATATTGGATTAAAACTTGTGTTTAGTCAGACATTTTATTATTCCAGGCAGACAGCATGCTCCTGCAGGATGACAATACCTGACTGAAACACAGAGTAATGTATGGGGTTAAGATGCAACCTCGATATCAAAATGACTAAAATGACTTTGATCACCACATGATGTTTGTCATCACAAATTATTTTGAGCTTTCTTAAATTATGTCACATTACATCACATTACATGTGTTTCCACCAGTTGCTAAGGAAAAATATGTTTTGTACTGTGAGTTGCACCGCATATGAGCTTGAATGCTAATCCTTTTTCATGTATTGTGACCCCATATATCTGCTATCGCTGATCCTTTACTCCCCTCTTTTCATACACTCTCCAGGGACTCTGTGAAAGTCAGAAGGACAGAAGGATTGCATCCTTGATAATAGGCAGAAAGTAAATAAGAAAAGTGTTTTAACCTTAAATATGTTGTCGTTTTGGTCATCCTGCTGTAGCTATGTGGACATAGATCAGAGACAGTCAGAAGGGACTGTTATGGGCTACAGTAGAAAAAAATCTGCGTGTGTGCCCCCAGCGCTTCATGTCCCATGATGGCTAAACAAGAAATATGCAATGCTGCCAGACAGCATAAGACAGAGCTGCAGTCCGAGAGGGAGGACAGAGAGGCAATGTTGCATAATTGCTTCTTATCTGTGTCATGCATATAAACTTATATGCATGCTGCAAGGTCTTGCTCTGAGCTGGTTAAAGTGTCAGCATGCGATGTCCTTCTGGCTATTTTGTGGGCAGATGAATGTGTGCAAACTAGCTGAAATCATACAGTTCTTTCTGAGGATGTGGGTGCTGCTGAGCATCCGCTCTTAATGTGTAGGTTGCAGCAGTTCTTTGATTTGTTTCAGCAGGGGGGAAAGATCCCATGGAGAGTAACTGTAAGCTTACAACGTCTTAGCTCAAAAGATTAGCTTTATTCGGTAGCGAGAAAATGGAAGATGCCTGATTAAAGAAGACATGCCTTTGAATGCTCCAGTTCAACCCAACAGATGACGCTTGGCATACGATAATACAGAGATGCCGTTTCCGTGTGTTCTTTGCAGGGGTGGATATAGCAATTCAGTAATTCCTGGGCAAACCTAGACACGACACCTTACACATCTGTCTACTTCAGAATTTAGCTTTTCCATTGCCATCAGATTTTCTTTTAAAAATGGAAAAATGTTTGTTTCATTTATATTAAAATTAAACAAACAGCTGTTTTTCTCTGTTATACTTACTCTTCGATAGAGGAAGCATGATGTGTTCGGTTGTTATTACTGAACTACGCAGCTGAGGTCTATTCTTGTTCTACAGGGTGGGCCATTTATATGGATACACCGTAATAACATGGGAATGGTTGGTGATATTAAAGTCCTGTTTGTGGCACATTAGTATATGTGAGGGGGCAAACTCCTCAAGATGGGTGGTGACCACGGTGGCCATTTCGAAGTTGGCCATCTTGGATACAACTTTTGTTTTTTCAATAGGAAGAGGGCCATGTGACACATCAAACTTATTGGTAATGTCACAAGAAAAACAATGGTGTGCTTGGTTTCAACGTAACTTTATTCTTCCATAAGTTATTTACAAGTTGCTCTTTGTTCACAGCCATTGACATATCGAAGAGGTTAACACGTGAGGAGCGGATCGAAATTGTGTTGATATCTGGTGAACGCAGTAACCGGGTCATTGCAGCAGATTTCAATGCAAGACAACCTACGAGATTACCCATCTACCATGCTACAGTTAGCAAACTGCTCTCTAAGTAAGGAAGCCAGTTGACCTTGGAGACTCCAGGATGAAAAGTGCACATTTTAAAGGAAAAGATTTTTAACCTGGCCCGGTTTTGCTTTTAAGGTAATCTGATGATGCTGGAGGGAGGAATCGTTTTAAGTAGGATTCATGTGGATCTGCTGGGATAAAAAAGACTGGATTGGAGACCCTCTGTGCCCAAGGAAAGGAAATTGGTCAAGATTTGGAGAAGTTTGAGCTTGAGAGTGGAAGCCCCGGGATCTGGTGTGGAGACCCACCCTCTAACAACGCCAGGCCTGATAAGGCTAACAACCCTGACCTCTTGGATTCCAGGCCGGAGTTGTGTCTTCAGCCAGAAGTCTGACTTGGAGGGAAAAAACGCTCACACTGCTCACATTGCATTGTGAGCGTGGTGGTTTCCTGTTGGTCAACATTAGAGCTTACTACGTTCTTGTATGGAGGCCATTTTGGGCCATACATAACACATGTATTAAGGAACTTTATCAGGCTGATTTGGACATGATGGAGAAGAATGAACATAATGCTGTAATGTCAAGTATATCATATTTGATTAATATTTTTCCACCCAATAAATTGCACAAATCCCAGTTGTGGAAAGACTGATAACAATTAAAACATATATATATGGAAAATTATAACTCAATTTTTGTTTGAAAGTTTTCCAAAAGGTCCAATAAACACTTCAGTTAAAAAAAAAAGTGTATTTCCTGTCAATTATTTCAAGGTTCAGGCTTTACAGGTATAATAATAAACACTTTTATAAGTGTCTTAAATTCAGAAGTTTTATATATTAACAAAAAAGAGAGCCAAGTTAAGGTAACCTCCACAAAAGCAAATTATTGGGGGGGGGGAAAGTGTAGCTGTGTACACCAAAGACACATTTGTGCATATTTATGGATTCTGTAACCATTTTAGGACGCAGTAAATAGAAGTGTTTTGAGGGTGTCTGGCTTTAAAATTTTAACTGGCTGTGAGAACAGAAAAAACACTTTTCATTTGTAGTGTAATCGTTGGTTTGATTTTGCCCGTGGTAAATACTCCAGTTCTTTTTATCTTGGATTTGAAACATTCATTAAAAAAAAAAAGAGGGTCAGAGTGCAGAGCAGAAGTCAGCAAAAGGCCAAAGAGCTAGAAGGAGGTCTCCACAGTGTGACTGCGCATATGTTACAAACATGTTCACACAAACAAGCAGCAGATGTCTTATTAAATCTGCTTTAATCAGACTTTGTTGTCTTTGTATGTTTTAATTGAAAGTAATTTGTCAGAGTAGATTACAGCCTGGGAAACAGCTGTGAGCAAGATGAGAGGGTCCTGTGGAAAGTGAGAAAGGGCTGTTGAGCTAACTAGGTGCACAATTTTTCCTCTGAACACTGAGTCACGTAGGCAAGGCAGCTTTTTAAAGTGCAGTTAAAAAAACAACAACAATAAAAACGTAACTTTTATCTTTAACACTGCTTTTAACTACCTGTACTTTCATAAACGCACTTTATATTAAATGGAAGTTAATTGGAGCCAATCAATACAGGGAGTGCAGAATTATTAGGCAAATGAGTATTTTGTCCACTTCATCCTCTTCATGCATGTTGTCTTACTCCAAGCTGTATAGGCTCGAAAGCCTACTACCAATTAAGCATATTAGGTGATGTGCATCTCTGTAATGAGAAGGGGTGTGGTCTAATGACATCAACACCCTATATCAGGTGTGCATAATTATTAGGCAACGTCCTTTCCTTTGGCAAAATGGGTCAAAAGAAGGACTTGACAGGCTCAGAAAAGTCAAAAATAGTGAGATATCTTGCAGAGGGATGCAGCAGTCTCAAAATTGCAAAGCTTCTGAAGCGTGATCATCGAACAATCAAGCGTTTCATTCAAAATAGTCAACAGGGTCGCAAGAAGCGTGTGGAAAAACCAAGGCGCAAAATAACTGCCCATGAACTGAGAAAAGTCAAGCGTGCAGCTGCCAAGATGCCACTTGTCACCAGTTTGGCCATATTTCAGAGCTGCAACATCACTGGAGTGCCCAAAAGCACAAGGTGTGCAATACTCAGAGACATGGCCAAGGTAAGAAAGGCTGAAAGACGACCACCACTGAACAAGACACACAAGCTGAAACGTCAAGACTGGGCCAAGAAATATCTCAAGACTGATTTTTCTAAGGTTTTATGGACTGATGAAATGAGAGTGAGTCTTGATGGGCCAGATGGATGGGCCCGTGGCTGGATTGGTAAAGGGCAGAGAGCTCCAGTCCGACTCAGACGCCAGCAAGGTGGAGGTGGAGTACTGGTTTGGGCTGGTATCATCAAAGATGAGCTTGTGGGGCCTTTTCGGGTTGAGGATGGAGTCAAGCTCAACTCCCAGTCCTACTGCCAGTTTCTGGAAGACACCTTCTTCAAGCAGTGGTACAGGAAGAAGTCTGCATCCTTCAGGAAAAGCATGATTTTCATGCAGGACAATGCTCCATCACACGCGTCCAAGGACTCCACAGCGTGGCTGGCAAGAAAGGGTATAAAAGAAGAAAAACTAATGACATGGCCTCCTTGTTCACCTGATCTGAACCCCATTGAGAACCTGTGGTCTATCATCAAATGTGAGATTTACAAGGAGGGAAAACAGTACACCTCTCTGAACAGTGTCTGGGAGGCTGTGGTTGCTGCTGCACGCAATGTTGATGGTGAACAGATCAAAACACTGACAGAATCCATGGATGGCAGGCTTTTGAGTGTCCTTGCAAAGAAAGGTGGCTATATTGGTCGCTGATTTGTTTTTGTTTTGTTTTTGAATGTCAGAAATGTATATTTGTGAATGTGGAGATGTTATATTGGTTTTACTGGTAAAAATAAATAATTGAAATGGGTATATATTTGTTTTTTGTTAAGTTGCCTAATAATTATGCCCAGTAATAGTCACCTGCACACACAGATATCCCCCTAAAATAGCTAAAACTAAAAACAAACTAAAAACTACTTCCAAAAACATTCAGCTTTGATATTAATGAGTTTTTTGGGTTCATTGAGAACATGGTTGTTGTTCAATAATAAAATTATTCCTCAAAAATACAACTTGCCTAATAATTCTGCACTCCCTGTATGCTCACTACTGATTGGCTTATCAATATTGCTCCATTGCATAGCTTATTTTTTTTCTAAGTCGATTTTAAGAAAGTTAAAAGTGTATCTAGCAGTTAGTAATATGACAGTAAAGTCTCCGAGCTGCAGTTCATAGGAGGTTTTTAGCCAAATCCAGCAAAAGCAGGAGCAGTGTGGGGAAAAAGGATTAGGAGGATTGTGAGCGAAGGGCTAGTATATGAGATTTGTGCAGTGCTGCTGAGGTCAGCTTCTCATGACCAAAGCAAAACTGTGGTTATTTTAGGAAACGTGGAGGCAGAAAAAAATATGTTCCCACAAATCAAACTGATGTCATTTTTTTTCACCAAAGATGCAAATTGATTTACCAGAAAGTTTACTCCATTTTCCCCCAGAAAATACACGTTTGTCTAACAGAGGAAGTGCTTTCCAAACAGGACATTTTCTATTCATCTCGTTGCTCACTATGTAGGTCTCATAATCTTGTAGTTTTCTTTTCTATAAATACAGGGCAACTCTTAGCAGACTTACTTTTATAAAAAAAATTGGGTTCATGAGCTTCATGAGATCATCGCAACGCACTGAATCCAAGTCTTTATACTTTATACATATGCGTCTTATCATCAGGGCGTTTCACAAATGGGACTAAGCTGAAGTTGCTGTGGCGTGTCACAGCAGTTGAGGTGCAAGTGAAAAATGCAACAATGGCAACATTTAAATAATGGCCTGCCTGAGGTAATCCATGGAGAATAAACGCTGCAATTTCTGCATATGTTTTGACACCACCACTTTTACTTACTGCCAGAGCATGTTAAGTGTGAGAACTCTCAGACCACACACACAAAACGGGGCTGCACAGTAGCTGAAGCTGAAACATCAACTCATTTGAAATCAAAGATTTCTGCAGACACATTTACTCGAGCCATGTAATTTCAGGCCCTTGAAGTTCTCCAAGAGGACATGCACCCACAGCTGTGGCTGGTCACAGCACTGATATTGTACACAATCGTCATCACAAGCTCAGCATTTTGGGAAATAAGCTTTTTTGCTTTCTTGCTAAGAGTTTAATGGGAAGAGGGAAGCATTTGTGCTGTAAACACAAATTTAAACAGTTGCACTTAAACTTGCACAAAGGACGGAACCGTTTCTGTGCTTAGTTAATATATAAAGGAGTTATGAAATTCATCTACCATCTACAGCGCTTTAACTATCATGTTTACGTGTTTAAACTGTGCAACAACTATTAAAAATGAGCATACTGCAACACTTTCAGATAAATCAACCTTTTTCTTTCTCATGTTTCCTAAGCTAAGGTAAGCTTAGAATGTGGCATTGAAACATTAAAATGACTTGGGTAGCTCAATTAGCACCAGATCATGTAAGTGTAAGCCTCCATGGACCTGACTGTTTTTTGCAGCCCATCCCACAGATACTTAATCAGAATGAGTTTCATGTTTTTAAAGTGTTAGGTTAGGCTAGAGGGAGAACCCCCAAAAGTGTTTTAATTTTCAAGATAACCTCACTAGAGGTAGAACAAAACATTCAAAAACTGCAAAATCTACTTGAAGTAATGTTGTCACATAGTCCTTAACAAACTAGATAAAGTCACTATAAAGGCTATAGTAGATATAGATATATAGTAATTTGATTAATATTAAGCCATTAAAAGCGTTCAAGTTGTAATTTCCCCCATCCACATTCCCCAGCACAGACTACAGTGCCATCAGAGAGTACCATTAATATGGAAATCTGCAACAATCTCTAGATAGGAGCTAAGTTGTCAAAGCTTTCCCAGAACATCAGCCAGAGCGTCAAACTGCCTCCACAAGCTTGTTCTCTACCTGCTGTTATCTCCTCCTCAGTGACACATGATGTAAAAAGAAAACCAGGCCACCCATCCACTGTCCAGTTCTGTTGCTGGTGTACCCATTGTAGGTGCTTTTGGTAGTTGGTGGACAGGTGTCTCCATGGGAATGCTGTACAGAAACAAAGCTGCAAGGCACTGCATTTTCAGCAGTTTTAGTTAGGATAGATCTTGGGTGGAACTAAATCTCACACGACAGCCTTTGGTCACTCAGGACCCTTGTTTCCGCTTCATTGATTGTCCCAAAAAAACAACAAAAAAAAACAGGGCTTGTTTGTTTAGGGACTACGTTGGGTCAGTAGATTGTAAAGTTTTTCACAGAGTGTGTGTAACGTGGGTAACTTGACATCTACATGATTCAGACGACGATGCAAGGAATAAAGTTACCAATGGCACCGTTTGTGTACGTAACCGTCTTTGTCATATGTCAGTTAAAAGTATTTTTCATTCCCAGTGGTTATCGCCAAAACCATTTGGCTCAAAGTTAACATCAGTTTAACTCAGCGACTGCTCGCTTCAAATCGTTAATGGCTAAGTAACTAACTCTTTGTTTGCCATGCTGATACTAGTGTGTTCATGTTTGTTCAGATATCTTTCATTCTTTACTAGTCCCACAGATGCTCCCCAGCTCAGCACAGACTATAGTAGGAACTGAGACAACTCTAGACAGTACATCATTTTCCTTTCTAGCCAAACAGAGAGTGCATCCGAGCATGGCAGCATGTGCACTGAGGAGTACTTTGAGAAAGTCTGAGTGCGCACAGGGGATCAAATGAAAACACACAGAGAGAAATGTGCTCAGCACATAGTGTGCAACAGTGAGCAACATCATCTTTTACTGATCTGTTATTTGGAGAGATGGAAGGGGTTAATCATTGAAAGCTGTTGAGGGCAGCATTCAGCCTGCTGGGAAGCACGGGTTTCCCTTCTTCCTAATTAACAAGTACTTGACAGAGCCACTCAAACAAACAAGGCAACGGAGCACACAGCCGCCATCTGCAACAGCCTTGTGTTTGATGGGGCTTTGATGCTGATTTGAGCCAATGATGAAGTAAGTCACACTGACATCAGGCTGCACGCAGGCCTTTGAAGGGAGCCGCGCACGATGGCTAACAATCTGTGCTGCAAGATGACGACTCCACAGAAATAAAAAAAAAAAACCATCTAACACTGCAGAAGAGACTCGAAGGCTGAGATAAAAACAGAGCGATCACTTGAAAAGCTGTGTGAGCGCAAATACCTGAATGAGAAGGAAGATGTACCGCGATGTGTCATACATGTGTCGGGTTGGAGTCTGCCTCAGGCAAGTTTGTAACATAGAGCATATTGATCTGAATCAGGCCCCTCACCCCAAGGGTCTCTGGTGTCAGCTGGCAGGAGGCTTCCAGTTATGCAGTCTCCCCCTGTCTGACAAATTCCATCCACTGTGGACACGATGATCTGCCATTACTTGTAAACACTCAAACATTACTTTCTCTACAAAAAAACTGTTGTGTTGATTTTTGTGCCAAACATAACAATCTGTGTCATACAGGAAGAGATCAGTTGCTCTTTTGTTACATTTCAAAGTTAATCTTTGCGCTCTGACAGATCCACTATGATGTCTTCTTTTTGGTGTCATAGCACAAACCACAAGCATGGTTTAATTTGCAAAGCACACAGAGGAATGTGCAAACATCTTGAGCCTATCCTCTTATGCTTTGTTAGAAAATAGGAAATAGGTCCAGCAATTTATTGAAACAAGTGCAAACATATATGGAAATGCAGTGTATGAGGTAAAAACTGTGTTTGTACAATAACAAGCTTCACTGTCAGTATTTGGTATGACCACTTTTATTCTTCAGCACAGCCTGACCTCTCTTAAGCAGCTTTCTTATCATTTCTTTAAGTAGTCTTCAGGAATACTTCTCCAGACTTCTTGAAGGATGTTTTTCTCTTCTTTAGATGTTGGCTGCCTTTTCGTCTGTTCTCTGTCAAATGATCCCATACTGCTTTAGTAATACTGAGGCCTGAGCTCTGGGGAGGTCATTGCATGTTTTCCAATCTAGGTATGCTTTCACTCCATTGACAGTGTGTTTGGGATCATTGTCATGCTGAAAAATTAAGCTGTTGCCAATCAGATACTTTCCAGATGGAGGTGCATGGTAGCTCAAACTCGGAGGATATTTTTCTGTGTTCATAGTTTCATCAGTTTTAATAATATCTTAATCACTGGCTGAAATGCAGCTCCATTATGGAAGCCCATTTCCACCACTAAAAAAAAAAAAAGTAATCTACGTGGGATGCGCACTCAAAACCGGATTGCAACAAACTGGCGCTTTTGAGAGTATGTTTGCTGATAGTAACGCTTTATGATGTTTTATAGATACTCACTGTAATACTTCTTTGCTGACCTTATTAAAAACAGAACCAAATTTGGATCCATCTATAAGACCTGTTGCCACTGAATTTTCAGTCCTCTTCTTGTTTAAATTTGGTATACCTTAGCCCTTTCTTCCTGTTTCACTTCCTTAAGAACTGCTTCTTCACAGCCATCCTTCCACTGAGACCATTTCTGATGAGGCTTCAGTGAACAGTAAATGCATCAACTGAAGAGCGAGATGCATCTCTTAAGTTTTGTGTCAGATCCTTGCTAGTGTTTAAGGGCATTTATTACTTTCAGAAATTATTCACCTGCTTTAGATGTTTTTTTTAGACCTGACACTTCTTCTTTTGTCCTCCACTTGTCCAAACACGTGAAATTTTTAAGGACACACTGCACATCATACTGAGATATGCCACGATTTTACTGGTGTAAAAAAATCATTTTATCCTTGTCTAAATGTGTTATGTTTGACATTTTAAATAGTTTCAACAGAAGAAATGGGAACAAATTACATGTTTGAGACAGGCTTCTAGTATAAAGTGCCTAAATATATGATTTAAAATAGATTTTTTTGATTCATAGTTCAGTGTTAAGTGGTACAAACAAACAAAATAATACATTCCTCTAAAAATAGCCAGCTATGAGGAAACATTTCCATTTCCATGTTGTCTTGTCGAGATGTCTTAACTCCCTTTCCTGTGTGTAATTCCATGTTTCAACAGACCATCATGTCTCTATCTCCTCCACTCTCTCATTTGTCTTTCCTCCTGTGTCAAGCTCATGTGTCAGTCTACATCTCAGTGCTTCCTGCTTTATTTTGATAGTTTTGTGTTTCATGTTCGGTGTGTTTAGTTTTGCGTCATGTTCATTTGTGTCAGCTGTGTTTCCCATGTGTTTCCACTTCCCTCATTGCCTTTAAGTGAAATTGAGTCCTCTATCTTCCTTTGTTCATTGTCAGGTCGTCTGTTTGTGTACCCATGTCTGCTCACCTGTCCTCATTCCTGGTCTGTAGTTTTGTAACTGTGTTGTTCAGTTAAGATGTTATGACACTCAAGAAATCTGTGTTTCCCACAAACTGAGAATAAAATAGACACAGTAAAAAACAACACCAGTCTAGCTGTCACAGATGGTAATTAAAGCCACAGTAAGATGGGGGCGTTGCCCCTGATTTCCTAACTGACCTGGCTCAGCTGGGCGAACAAATTTGTTCTCACTTTGTCAAGAAGGAGTACAAAAGCTATACTGAAAAAAAGTGTGTGATATGAGTGATCCTGCTGAAACATGATTTATTTCTGCCTCCTAAACTGTGTGTGTGTGTGTGTGTGTGTGTGTGTGTGTGTGTGTGGGTGGGTGGGTGGGTGGCAAAGTGCTTCTATGCAGTGTACCAGGGGCACGGAGAAAAGTTGTCGTACCATAGGCACGAGGAGTGTGTGTGTGTGTGTGTGTGTGTGTGTGCCCCTCTAATGATCATGATAAAAATCAGAAAGCAGTTTTGCTATTTTGTTACTTTGAAAATCAGGAGCATACTGTGTCTCATCTCTTGTGTACCACTGATGTGCAAAGTCTTCACACCCACTCCTTCCCACCACTTGCACAACTGTGCTGTCACTTCACGCCAGACCTCAACTGTGAGAAAAGAAAGTGACAGCAGTAAAAGGCCATTTTGAGCCCCCGAGGAGAAGATAAGGCAGAAAAACATAAAACGCCAACCATCTTGTAAGCGATACAGATGTGAAATTCTTGTGCCCGCCTTTCTTTCCTTCTTTTCTTTCCCCTGCTAAAAAAATGGCTTTCATATGCAACAGAAAGTCCGATGCATTATGGATGGACAGTAGAATATCTAGCGAGGGATTTTAAATTCTACAACAACAAAAAAATCCATTATTTATTATTTTTATTTTACTTTTTAATTTTACCATTAAAGATTGTTTGAGCAAACACATTGAGATTGAATTCATACTTATCTGTGTGCAACAGTATTCACGTTTGCTATTACAGCTTATAATGTTGTAATATTGGGGTATCAGGTTAAACAAGTATCATGTTATTACCATTTCATTGGTTCCCACTTAATTATCAAAGTAAATTTTCCTGATAACCACAGTCTTGTCTCAACAGTGGGAGCTGGGTAATATTAAACTGAAATTCATATAACTGGGTACTAAGGGACCAGAAACTAGGAATAATAATTTGGAAACAAAAAGGGAAACAAATAAAAGCGCAAGACAGACAATATACTAACAGAATAAAACAGAAACACACATTTCACAGCTTCCCGTCGCGTCGCTGTAGTGTTGTGCTGTGTGTTGTGCTTTCATGTATGCTCTCTTGTGTTCCCTCTCTCGTCTGCCTTTCCTCCTGTGTCAATTTCATGTACAAGTCCACGTTTCACGGTGTTTCCTGTTTTATTTTGACTGTCTCATGTCCACGTTCTGTGTTGCTTCCCCTGTGGCATCACATTCGTTTGTTTCAGCTGTGTTCCTCAGGTGTTGCCACTCCCTTCATCTCCTCTCTGTGTATTTAGTGTGTGAGTTTTCTGTCATTCGTTGTCATTGTCTTCACGTTGAGTTCCCTAGCTTCCATGTTTCCTGGTTTCCATGTTCTGTAATCCATCTTCAGGTTTTTATTATCTTCTTTTGATGTTCTTTGTCCCTTGAGTTTAGTATTTAGTTTTTCCCAGTGTAGCTCTAGTTAAGTTTTGCCTTTGCATCTACCTGCTCTTGCTTGTTATTTACTCCAGCCTAATAAACAGCTCGATTTTTGTTTAAACCCTGCCCTGTCTTGTGTGTCTGCATTTGGGTCTGTTAAAAGAAATATAAGGTCTGCCACTGCATCCCCTTTGACACAGTCTTATACACCACTGCCTGCATAGATGTTAAAAGTAAAATGATTCAGGGACTTAATGACTTAATGATGACTAATGTTGTCTGTCATTAAGTATAGTAACGCAGTACTAACACTGGCAGCTGGAGCCCCCCAAAAAACGTTATTTCCCAGGGAGAATACTAATGCAGAGAGGAGTAGGAGGTCTTGTCACTGTGGACAAAATATATTCAAGTTGGTAATGCATGCTCAACAAACACAAAAGATACATACTGACAATAGCCAGTGTTGTTTTATTTTTTTTTTTTAAAAACCACACAGTTCCTCAATGAAATACTGTAATTAATCTAGTCTTTTTCTTATAATACTCAAGTGATATTATTGCATAGAAATATTGTCTCAGCCCACCGAGCGGCTGCAGCTCTAAATATGAGTCATGTGCATGATTCAAAGAGACTTTCTGTTCTGTTCCTTTCACTGTAGGGATTTCTCCTGGGTCATAAACCTCCATGGAATTCAATCCACATCTGTTCGCCCCTTCTTCATTTTTATGCTTGAAACCTCTTCATCCTTGTACTTTAGTACCTGATCTTTATGTCTTTGGGATGTTTAACTGTTACATGTTACTGCATCGTCTCACCGTTTCTCTGTGTCCACAGGAAGTAGCATGTGTGCTCTCAAATGTTTAACAACCATCACATAAGCCTGCTTCCTGCTTGTGAAACATTAGCTAGACAGCCAACAAAAAGTCATCCACCCTTTGTCAACCATTTCTCATCTCATTAACCTTCAAGCATAACACATAAGGTATCATATTCATACTCCCTCACTCCAACGCAGTGTGTTTGTGTGTTGTGTTTGTGCATGCATAGCACTGCAGCTGCCGTCATGAGGAGATAGCAGTTCCCCCAGGGGTTGTCAGTGACCTTGTGCCTCTCAGTGAGCTTCTTTGTCATATTGAAACACAGCAATATCTCCCAGCGGTGCCATCTCATTCACGAATGGGCACAACTCTTCATTATTCGTGCTTCACATGTCACAAAGACAGCACTCTTCCACCGGTGGCCTAGACGGATATTGTTCTGTGTCACAGATCTAATTTGTCTTGATCTTAGCAATTGCTGTGATCTCTGCTGCGCTTTGTTCTTTGTATCAAATCGTTTGACTCAGAGTGACAAAGTTCTGATAGCGAGTCTGTAAAGTAACACACATGTACTGTCAGGGTTTGCCAGGGCAAACCGTGGGGATGTGGGAAGGAGGACCCAAGATGTAGGACTCTGCGATTCAAACAGTGCGTTTATTTACAGTGTGGTTAACAATAGATGCACAATTTATCCCCATTGCTCCCCAAGACTCCCGTGTGTGTTTCCCAGTTAACACAAGCTGTCCTTCCTCTCCACGTTCCTCCTGCAGGAAAACAATAGAAGCAGCCGTTAAACACTGACCCCCGCAGGCACACACGATCTGCGGCCAGTCCCCTAGCCACCAGGCCTGAAGGCGCCTGTAAACAGGTGTTCGCAGAAACACCTGCATCCATACACACACACACACACACACACACATATCTGCAAATAGGGAGAAGAGGGACAGCACTACCAAAAATACATAAAATAAAAGATAAGTCCATAACTGCTCAGGGACCCTGGGTCGCTCAGACCCAGGACCCTGACATGTACAACAGTAACTACTACAGAAAAACTCTCATATAGATATTTATTCCATTAGCTTGAAAACTCCGCAATATGACACAGTCAAACATTGAGACAACACAGTACTGTGACTTAATCTATATCCTAGTGGACTGTGTTGCATCATGAACCCCTGTTGAGCAAGACTTCTACACCTGATTCGTGGCCTTTTCCACTGGACATCTCAGTGTAAAGGACAAGCAAAACCTGCCGCTTTAACAGGGACCTTTAATTGCCAAATTCTGAATAGTTCAATCTTGAATAATTTCCAAATTTCAAGAAATTTCCCTCAGGACCTCAGGACATATCGCACTGTAATGGCAATCTGAAGTCATTCCTCTTCAGATAAGTGGTTCGTTGACTCATGAGGCAGCTCTCTGGGGACGATCTCTCAGTTCAACAAGCAGTGAGTAAGTGGCGGTAAATTATGTTACGTTTGCAAGGATTTTTAAGCAGACTGACTTCAAAGGTCCTTTGCAGTGCAAAGGTTTGATCTAACCTGACAGCAAGAAGCACCAATTTTTTATACAGCTTCACAACGCATGTGGACCTGCTCCCACTCCACCTGTCTTAGCTGAGCCTGGTCCTAGCAAGGGCTTAAATGTTTGATTTATGAGTCGGGGTGCGAGCTAATCAATATCTATGTAGTACAGCACAGTCTCTTTATCACTTCCCTTCCCCTTAGTTTCTTTCAGAGCAAGTCTGCTCTTTAGCAATCAATAATTCTTTGAATCTGCCTTCTCATTAACATGGAATGCAAAGTTTGTGATTGCGGTTTGTTTTCCTTCCACTGAGGTCTAATAGGTGTCATCATTGAATCAGCAGAGTGTGTTTAGCACCCTTTACATTTAGAGTGACCCAATAACTGTGCACAGCTTCCATTAAAAAATCATCTGATTTCAAAAGGCTATATATTTTAAAGCAATAGACATTGAAACTTGAGGTTTATTTTAAAATACATTGTTAAATATAAAGCTTTGCAAACAAAACTTACAATGTTAACAAGATATGATAGTCAGTGGATGGATGTCTGGAGCCACTGTACCCACTGCTGTTGTTATGCTACCTTCTGGAAACATGTAAAAAATCACAAATCCACTGTTTCTAACAGTACGTGTTTCGATTGTTAATGGTGAACAGCTGTGGAATTAAAGCATGCTGAAAACTGGACTATTCTTTTTGATACACCCTGTATACTGATGCTTGTTTACATGTGTGGTTAAAGTTTGTCCACTTGTGATCTGGTCGCCTTAGACACATGTTAGAACAAGATATGTGTTGCACTAGCATTTTTTGCATGTTACATGTACTATGTGCACCAGCTCGCGCCCATTCTTTGTTTTTATTGGCCGTACAAATGTATGGCACAGTCCGCTTCCCACACACCATGCTTCTTCAACATATTGGCAAACTGTTCGTGCACAGCTCAAGCCATTGAAAATAATGGGTTTCAGATCCCAGCTGTGTCGCTGCCACTCAGGAGTCTGTGAGAGTTTTATTCCAGGCTATCACTGGTCGTAAGACCATTACAGCAGTCGGCTTTGTATCTCTCTTTCACAACGGTCATTTTTCATGTGGGACAGCCTGCAATTCCACAGCGTACCGTACATGCAGCTTTAATAAGGTCCAAGTCATTCAAGAATCATAAAATCAAATCTTAATATAATAATAAAAGAAATAGTTGGGTACATCCTGCACTCTTATTAAATACTGTATCATAATTCATACTGTAAGCTTTATCCATCAGACAGAAGCCAAAAAACTGCTACTGCATATTTCCTTCAGCAGAATCATTTAAACACTTCCAAGAAAAGCACCAACATAGGCTTCGAGCTACTGAGTTGAAAGTCATTCACTCGGTAGTTTTTCCCTTTTACTGTCCACTTTGGTCAGCCTTTTACCATCTTGAACTTTCACCTCACGTCAACATAATCTTACTGCACCGCCATTGTCTCCTGTCATTTCAGTGGAATGGTCTCACTTGATATGCACTGCCTGTCCAGAAACCATTCCACAGTTAACTTTCTGGCCACTAACTATTGGTCTGTGAAATGAATGGCTCGAGGGGCCTGAGTTGAGCCTGCCTGCCCGCACTCAGACGTGCCATCAGCCCAAACATGAGTGACCCACTTCGCTGGGCGTAGAGAAGGCCTGAATCAGACCTCAGCATATTTATAGCTTACATTAACAGTACGCATACAGCATCAGCATGTATGCAATGTGCTGTGTCACTGAAGTATTTCTTTCGGTATCCCTGAACTCTGCCGATGCTTTAATATGTCGGTCACATCTCCTAAAAATATCCCCCCTCTACTCCTTCTCACTGTCTGTGTTTCTCAGCAGACTCCTTTTACACAGAACAAGTCCTTGTCTTTAGGGAACACGGCAGTAAAGGGGTGTTACCAAAGAATTCTATTAGAAGCGGGTGTAACCCACAGCGATATGAACCGTGTTCTCAGTTCTCTCTGGTTTAAGCAGGAGGAAAAACAGCCATCTCTGCTGCTTCATCTTGCAGTAACCTGCTTTTTTTTTTAGGCAATTTGGCTCTTAGAAGGTAACTTACAAAGGGTGGACGAGGGGTAAGTACTGACTTAAAAAATGAGAAACTTACTTGAAAGCAAATCCTCTCATGATAATATGTTTCTGAAGTCAGTACAGACAGTTCAATGCTTTCAAAAACATTCAGTGTTAGAAAATAATTAGAAGAAGTATGTGGTCAAAGTTTGTATGAATCCTGAACAATGTGAAGGAGTGTGAAACTGTACAAGCTTTCTTTATCTTACTGTATCCACACATGGGCATCCAGAGTTTGGCCACTAAACATGTTTTAAATGTACTATTATCCTCCCTTTGGTGACAACTTCAAATGCTTTTATTTCAAACTTTTTTCCTGTCACTGACCTGAGTTCTCCTTGCGTCACCAGGAGAGGTATCCATACTGTAAAAAGAGGAGAAACTCAGGAGTTAGACTGGGGTAAAAAAAAAAGGTTTGCATCTTTCTTGTGCTGATAGCTGATTGTCTCAAAGTCAACCCAAAAGTGTAATTTAAATAATATCTGAAGTGTCTGAAATGTTTGCAGATGAGTCGGAACACAAGTCAGCACAAGCTACTGGCGATTGCAGGAGTATGCTAGTGGCCAAAGTTAACACAAGGAGTTTTTTTGTGCAGCACTGTTCTAGCAGCTGCCCACAAACACTTTCCGGCTGGTCGCGGAATACACAATTTCCACCGAGATTGGTGGTTACCAAGAAGTCACTGAGTGATCTGTAGGCCTGCCTGAATCCAGTTTTTTTTTATAGGATCTTCACACTTCACCTTTAGCATTTTCAAAATACATTTTCTGTCCTGTTGTGTTCATATTACCCTGAAAATACCTAGCTACTAGCTATTGTTAGTAACCAGCAATAGCTGCTAGGTCCAAAGTCTTACTGGTATTCAGAATTTAGTCTTTAAGTGCTGTTTATTTGTTACTTTTTAAGAACTACCTCACCATACTATCTTTACATGCCAACAGGCTAGCTAACTAGTCCTAAATCCTTGTTTCATGGAAGCAGTGTACAGTGTTTGGGTAACCACAGAGGAGACATTAGTATCTCAGAAGGTGGAGCAGATCCACTGCTCATTGAAAGATTGGTTGTTTGATCCCAGGCTGCTACAGTCTACATGTCAAAAAAGCCTTGGGTGAGAAACACCCTTTGAGTGCACTCAAAGAAACCCTGAGTTTCTTTGAGTGCTCAAATACATTAGAAAAGTGCTAAATAACAGCCAGTCTGTTTATGCTTCGCTGTAAACACCTGAGAGAACGGCTACACTGAAAAAAATGTAGTGTTTTTGACAGTGAATTGTGCCTTTTTTCCTTTATGGAAAATGGGACGCTGAAATGGAAAATTATGTCATACTCAAGAGACTTTCACAACACACGCCCAATTTGCTCTCCCCAGTTTCCTTTTTGCCGCTTCATTTCTCTTTATTTATTATTTGCACCTATGATTTCATAAAGCTTTCAGTGGCCTCATACTTGCCATTTAGACACAGGACGGTCTCACTGGACCTTCAGCTAAACTGTGACTGCAGTGTAAACTGAGGCAGGGATCTGGAGTTGTTGCTCTCTTTTTAGCTGTGTTAAAAACTGACCGCTGGTAGGCCCCACCCTTATATCAGGCCATATCTTGTGGCTGCCAGAGTGAGATATTTGCTAGCTGACGTGTAGTCAGATGTTTTGGGTTGGGTCACTTGGACTTTATTATGTCTGATTTGCTCCAATCCACACATGTGCAAGCTGTTTTCAGTTACATGTTGTGTTTCAATGGCAGAAATCTTACAGATACCTCTCACCACAACCAAGTGGTGCACAGAAGAAAATGCATTTACATAAAACTGGTTGTTTTTGTGTTGAAAACTGAGAGAAAATGCAAGCGTCTCCTCCTGCATTGATGACGTCAGAAAAGGACCTTTATTTGATATTGGATGGGCACTGTTTGCTGCAAGCCACTATGCATACCATTGACTGCTAAACTGTTCCCTGAAGGAAGGATATAAGCTTTTGAAAGTAAACAAGACATAACAGCCTAAATTGTCTATGCAGCCAGTAGCCGTGTGCTGCATCATGCATGCTGCAAAAGCCTCCCACACACTGTGCAGCACATTTCTGCGTTCTCCAAACACCCGCAGCCTCAGGCATGTGCACTGCTAACGGCAGGAGCAGACCATCCGCACTGCAGTCGAGCCTAAAGATACAACAATACCTCCTTTCTTCTTTGTGGCAGTAAATGTGAAGTAGTATTTGTTTTCCCCTTCTCTGGGAAGAAATACATGATGATATTCTCCAGTATATTTTTAGTGTTCCTCCATCATGGATACTGTGTTCTGATAAACAAGGAAAAACTGGAAAATTCTCATTTAATGTGTATATAAGCAACCACTTTTGACCAATAACATTATGTCTTTCAATGATGTTTCACATCAAACTCATTGTAAATAAAAAAGATCATGTATTTCGAAAGACGCTCTACTACCAAAGCAGGTAACTTACAGCACTGCTAGTTTTTGGCCTAAACTGTTAAGACATCCAATTGTCAGGTTTCAGGATGTCACTCCCGACAATGAGTGACAGATCGCATTGAGCAAGATGTCTGGGTCTCTGGGCTGTGGTGCTGAGCTGTAACATCTTTTCTCTGTCACTCTCAGACAACAGCAGGCTGCTGGCCTGACTCATACTCAGTAAGATCCAAAATGGCAGCAATACAATCCTCAGTCTTTCTGCCAGGACTGCAGAACGAGTAAGAGGACCACTGCCAGGCAGCTGGCTGTTTGTCTTGATCCCTTGAATGGGCCCTTCTGGTCTGTTAACACTGGCAGATGGTTTTGGTCATATATAGGCTACACATTATGTTCAGACTGCCACACATTAACATTGCGCAGGTGCCCATCAGCTCACCAAATCATCTCTGACCTGTTAGGCCATGGACATGGGATATCTGGGGCTGCCCTGTGGTGTCTAGCAATAAGAGGTTCTGTGGGTTGCAGACTGGGGACTTTGTCTCTATATGTGGAGATTGTATGTAAATGTAAAACATAGCAAGGCAGATTCAGTTGATTAAAGGGAATCATATAATGATATTAATTTAATTTGTGAATGGGGAACTGAGCTACAAATCTCAACAATCAACTTTACCATCACTGATCAGGACAACTCTAATCTAGACGAAACATTTAAGTGGTTTAAAGGTGTTATTTTAATATTTAAGGGTTTATTTCAAATATATCTAATAGATGAAGCAGGTTCAGTATTCTCTCTAAGGATACGTTAAAACTGAAGACTGGAATATCCAGGGATCAAACTACTGACCTTCCAATTGATAGAAAACCTGCTTGACCAGGACTTTTTTTATTCACTGACCTCTGATTTTTCTCATAGTGCTCCTTTAATTATTTTGAGCTGCTTATATATAAGCTGTGTCTAAGCAGACTTTCCTCTCTTGGCATCTCTGACACACCCCTAGCTTGGTGCCAATCATATCTCCATGACCGCTCCCACTTTATTCAACTTAAATCATTTTGCTCTTGTCTATTCTCAGTCACTTCTGGTGTACCCCAAGATTCAGTCTTAGGCCCTCTTCTCTTCATAATTTACATCCTCCCTCTTGGTACCATTTTCTGCAAATTGGATCTTCACTTTCACTGTTTTGCTGATGACACCCGGTTATATCTCTCCTGCAGGCCTGATTTTTCCCTCCCAACTTCTTCCCTTACAGAAGGGAAGAAGTTGCCTATCTGAATTAAAATCCTGGTTCAGCTCTAATTTTCTTAAGCTCAATGAGGATAAAACTGAAATATCCTTATTGGCACTAAACGCAAACTTTTGAAGGCAAATCTTTTCTCACTCACTATTGATAACTCCACAGTTTTCCCTTCACTTCAGGTTAAGAGCCTAGGTGTCATCCTACCTAGACAGTTCACTATCCTATAAATAATCAATAATCTCACTGCCTATTTCCATCTATGCAGCATTAACAGATTACGTCCTCCTCTTTCCACCCAGTCTACATCCATTCTTGCTTTCAGTTGCTCTGCTCCCAGACTGTGGAACTCTCTACCCCCAGATATAAGAAACATTGGTTCTCTCCTCCAGCTTAAATGTAACTCAAACCCCATCTGTTCAAATCTGCATATTCACTGTGAAAACACTGTTTGTTAATTTTATCTTGCACTTTGTTTCTATTGTTCTTCATTTTGTCATCTCTATTATTATTTTATTGTAGAGTGTCCTTGGGTGTCCTCAAAGGTGCCTTTTAATTAAAATTAAAATATATTATTATTATTATTATTATTTAAAAAATTTTATCTGCTGAAAAATCCGTTCATGATTATTGCAGATAAATGGTAAATGGCCTGTATTTATATAGCGCTTTACTAGTCCCTAAGGACCCCAAAGCACTTTACATATCCAGTCATCCACCCATTCACACACTGGTGATGGCAGCTACATTGTAGCCACAGCCACCATGGGGCGCACTGACAGAGGCGAGGCTGCCGGACACTGGCGCCACCGGGCCCTCTGACCACCACCAGTAGGCAACGGGTGAAGTGTCTTGCCCAAGGACACAACGACCGAGACTGTCCAAGCCGGGGCTCGAACCGGCAACCTTCCGATTACAAGGCGAACTCCCAACTCTTGAGCCATGATCGCCCAACAATTAATCTAGTCTCCTATCTGACCCATCCTTGCCGCCTCTCCTCCAGCTCTGTCCTTCTGCTTCGTTTTCTTGATTTTCTGAGTTTAAACTTTCCTTGACTCTTCTTTTGACATCCTTCTTCAGAGGAAGTTCACAAGAGGCCAGCGGCTCAGTGAAACAACTCCACCTCCTGTCCTTCATGCAATTTACAGCTTTCAGCTCAGTCCTGTGCTAAGCTGCTGAACACACAGCCACATTTAAACAGTTTCATTCAGATGCAGTTGATCGAATCACTGATTTGACTGTGTCAAGGTTAACGAGTCAACATAATCTACATTTTACTGGCTCACACTCATCGTTTTCTAAAGATGTGAATGTTTGCCATGAAGCATACAGTATTCTGTCACAGACCCACTGCTCTGCTAGCCACGATGAGTTCAAATAGAAGGCAGTCATGTGACAGTTGACGTGATGGATTAAAGCCTAGAGCGTACGACATAAACACAGACACAGTGTCCACTGCTCTGAATCATTTATATTATGAGCTCTAATGTGTGTCGTTTTATGTTGACACATATGATGTCTACGACAATGTGTGCGTGTGTGCATGTGTGTCAGGGAACAAACTAAAAGTCAAAAGAAGCCTGAGGATGAGACAGAGGGGGCAGCGGTTGCCAGAAAAGAGGTCTCTTAAGAAAAAAACACAGACTCTAGTGACTGCACGGCTTCAGCCAGATGACCGAGCTGCTCTCAGGTATAATAGGAAGATGTGCCCTAGGTTGAGTAAGCATTTACATATATACAACAACAACAACAGTAACTTCATATTTTAATTTGTGCTGTCAGCGTTAATCTCGTTAAAATGACGTTAACGCCATAACCACATTAACGTGGCAAATCTCCACGAGATTAACGCTGACACCACTAATTTTAATTTGACAATTTTCTTTTCCTGATACAAAATATTAAATTGTCTGTACATCTATATCTATATCTCTTACCTAACTCCTCCTAGACACATTAATTAATCTGGAGGAAGTACATTATATAAACTGCCTGGGGTACCAGGATAATACACATCGTTAAAGCTTATGGGAATTATTTTTAGAACACTCATATCCTAATTAGCTGATCTCAAAACATACATGTACACTGTTCACAATACGTGTACGTTACATGTATGTGTATATTGTTCACATTATGTATATGCTGTTTTTTGTAAATAAAACAGTTTTTAGTGCAGTGGCACTTTGGGATTTAATGAACATAAAAATAATAACATGATAACATTAACATACATGTCTGAGTTTTCATACATGAGCAAAGTGGACAAGCGCTGTAGGCCTAGCAATAAAATATCCATAGGATAGGTTTTCGCTAGTAATTAAATATATTTACAGGAGCAACAAGAACGTTACCTGAAATTAGGTAAATACTGACAACATCCTGCTTGTTTTTCAAAGCTAAGCTGTACTAATGTAATGCCTTAGCATCATGTATACATTTTAGCATGTATATTTTTTCTTCTTCTATCAAAAAATGTGTCGTATTTATTGACCTCTGGCCTCCGCCAAATGTTCCACTGTGCGGTCCAGCCCACATTTAGCTCTGTCTCATGCTGACAGCCAGTATCAGGCATGAAATGGTTGTTGGGCAAGACAGTCTCAGCTTCTTTTAACTTGATGGAACTAAACTTGATTCAACACTTCTCTGATGATGGTGGTGAAATATTTACGGCAGGGTACGAACTGGGGAGGGCTCGGGAAAACGAGGGGCAGGGGCATGAGTTTAAAGTTGCAGACTCAGTATCTGCTTTTGAGTGTCTGACCATGGGGAGTACTTAAAATTGTCTCTTCCCTTTACCCACAGGCTGGCACTGACAAGGACGTGCAAGGTAAGAAGTCAGCTGCACGTAGCCGCCATTAGCTTACCATCAGCTGCTATCATATTTTGTCACTTTTCATCACTATGCCTGCCTAGAAACCATTCTTTCTTGGCAGATGATAATTTGCCATAACAAAGTCTTTGCCTGAAGAATAATAATCTAAGTCTGTGTGACAGAATGGAGCCGTGGCTGAGAAAGAGCTCTACTTTGAGCGTAACAACATTACTTAAATTCCTTCTGACTCTGTGTGCTACAAGAAGACCATTATCACAGCACTTTTTGGCCAATCTCCACATTGTGAACAAAGTTTCTGAGGAGCTGGGAGGGACACAGAAGTAAAAAGAGTGTATACATTATAAAAGCACATCCAGCCCTGATATGAAGCAGTGAACATCTGACACTAAGTGAAATATGTGAGTGATGTTAGTGTTTGAGATATAAATAAACAGACAGACGCATACAAAAAATCAACCCTAATAATGTTAAAGGATAAAATTGGAACTTCCTGTTATTTACTCCCATGTTGTTTCCAGGGAAATAAATAAATTATAAAGAGAAAAGAGAAAAGAAATCAACGATTTTAAAGGCTTTTTTTAATCTCTGTTTTTGTTTCTTGTATATTTTCTAGATAAGATATAGCCTGTATTTATACTCAGCACTATGCAGAGGTCTTGCTCCATCACTGGGAGGAGACACAATACCCTTAGAGTATTACAAGCTAATGTATACCTAGACCAGTGGTGTCAAACATAAGGGCCAGGGGCCAGAATCTTTGGCTCCAATCAGGCCCATTGGACAGCTTTTCTTAAGTTTTACAGCTTTTCCCACTGATAAACTCCTCTTCTATGGTATTCATAGGACACTAAATAGGTATAAATAAGCAAGTACACTAAAACAATAAAATAACAGAAAGTTCCTGTTTTTTCACTATCTAAAATCTACACTATCTACTGAAGAAATGTATGATTTATCTGTGGATTATGGGGTTATAATTACAGGGCAGAGAAATATTCCTATAATTTTAAACATTTATTTCTTATAATTTAAGCCCATCTTTATCGTGTGCAGAAACTGAGCTGTATTGTTGAAATGTTGTTCTTTTTTATTTAAAAAAAATCGAAAATAATAAATGTGTAGTTGTTCTTTACACTGACTGAAAGCGGACTTTCACTGGGCTGAACCAGTGGCCCACAGTGTAAAATAATTTGACGTCCCTGGCTTAGATGAACGGGAAGTTCTGTTCCAGAGTAGGAGGAAGGAAAATCTGTGCAGATCCATCTGCTGTGATGACCCCTTGGGAAGGGCGCAGTCAAAGTACCTCAATTCTCTATTTAACTGAGCTCATCCCTTAGTAAACTCATTTAAGAACTACAAGATACTATGGTTGAGCTAAGTTGTTTTTCATGTAACAATACTTTATTTATCCCAACCATTGGAATAAATAAAGTATTTCTTCTCCTTGTTCTTCTTCTTATTATTATTATTATATTATGAAAAGGGGTGTTGTTAGGTCACATTAGCTATCGCTCCTTCAGTTGTGGTGAGAGCAAATTTGTGAACTGTCAAAACTCGTCTGCGCACGTCATCCTGAAACCTCCACACTCTTTTTATGCGCGTCTAATCTTGTGAGTGAGCAGTGTAATGATAAATGGAAAACTGTTAGCAGTGTTGGGCACATGTTCATTATATCACTTTGTCTCGGTAATAACTGTGCCTATTAATATAGATAGTGCACAAATGACATCCTTAATGAAGACTTTGGCTACGTTCACACTGCAGGTCTTAATGCTCAAATCCGATTTTTTTGTCTGCTCGTTCAAACTACAAATAAAATGCGACAGCAAACGCGCTCTAGTGTGAACGCTCAAAGCGGCCCGCATGCGCAAAAGAAGATGTCACACACAACGCGCTGTTTAGACCCAGAGCAAACAATATTGTTTGACTGATGGCCCTTAATATAAAGACTTCGGACTTCACGTTTCCCAATTTTTGTTTTAAGTTATTTTGTTATTTACATAATAATGTAGAAAACCTAATAATTATCCTTATTGCTGTTTTAGAGAGGAGTGGTGCTTCAAAGGATAGTTGCAGATTTTTGTCGGAATCTGCATATTATGCAGTACAAATAAAACGTTAACGTTTCTCCAACGTTGTCTTCCCAACAGTTTCACCGGATGGCCAGGAAGCATTCGCGATGTCTTATCGGGCGCTTCTCCGGCGCTGATAATTGGCATCTGTCTTGTGTCAGTGACGTAAAAGACGGATTTAATGCGACTTGACCGTTCAAACAGCAGTCGCTTTCTGAAACATCGGATATGTATCGGATTCAGTACCACATACGAAAGTGACCCAGATCAGATTTGAAAATATCGGATTTGTGCCGTTCACACTGTCATACCATGATCGGATATGGGTCGCATAGGGTCAAAAAAAATCGGATTTGATGCGCTTTCGCCTGCAGTGTGAACGTAGCCATTGTCAGTCAATTCAGTATTGTAGGTGGTTTGTGTTCATTAACATCAAATAGAAACACAAGTAAAAACACTGAGCGTACACTGCACTGAAAATACAGTTATTTCCATGTCTACGTTTTCTTTCTCAGGGAACAAACTGCCTGTGGGTCCCTTTTCTGTACTAATGGCGCAAAGGATGTTGAATGAAGGTGGGCAAGATGGCCGATCAGGTGAGACACAGGAATGGACTATCGATGATGGAATTTTGTGAATGCTAATGAAGTGTGCATGACAAAAATGTTTACCAGTGAAAATGCCAACTGTACAAGTTGATAAACCTAAATTTTGGCAAGAGGCTATCCTCAGTTATTTGTATTTGCCTCTTCGTCCTTCCCTCGGAAATGATGACCTCTTTATTTAATGTTGCTCCGTCCAAGTTCAGCCCCCAGGACACGACTTAATGAAGGGACTGCAGTGAAAGGCCTGGGAACAATGTTATATTTAGCCTTCTTGTTATTTCTGTTGGTTAATTTTTAATGCCCACTGGAGGGCTGTGTGTAGAGAATAAGCGTGCTACATTTTGCTCATTGTGCCCCTATAATTTCTGTTGTGCCGGCTCACATTAGTAACACAAAAGCTCTGCTCCTGACCTGGCATTGACCTTAGTACTTTCTCACTTTTTGTTAACACCCAGGCCTATGAAACATTTAAAAGCAGTTTTGTTAGGAAAAATAAAGGTCTCACATGGTCTGTGAATGACTTGAAATTAGATCAATATGAATATTTAATCATAACTGGGCCTTTTGATTTGCGTCACTGTAAGCATTTTACTTTGTCTTTTGTGACTGCAGTCCTGGGAATGTTGGAGGTGCAGGTAGAGCGGGACCCCAAGACAGGTGCCACCATTGTTAGGTCAGTGGCTCCTGTGTCCACACCAGCTGGTGCTCCAAAGGCTACCACTGTCTTTGACGACGGCAGGAGGAGCATCCACACTATCAGTGGGTCAGCAGATCAACCGTCGTCTAAAGAGCTCGGGCAGATCTTGAGTGTCATTGATGGGGTCGGGATGAAAGTGCTGCTGAATGAAGTCACAGTCACACCAACCAAGACAGAGACAGTAGCTAGCAGAGGCTCAGAGAAAAAAGGCCTGTCGCTTTATACCCATCCCAGCACATCAAAGGAAGACTACAGGCCATTCGGCGGCTCTAGAAGCGATGATTTAGAAGCTGAGCTGAGCAGTGAGAAGTGTGTTGTAAGTGTGGGAAACACAGATGATAAAAACACGATGGCAGTGAGAGATACTTTGGAAAAAGTAGATATTGTGGAGAATCAGATGTTGGAGGAAAGTCCTGTCACACTTGTGTTCTTGGGATACGCTGATGCTACAACAGACCAGAGTCAGAGCCAAGAGGAGCAGGAAGGCATGATCACTGTGGAACGAGTGATAATCACGGAGGATGGAGAAGAGCATGTCTTAGGACCTGAAATGCCTCCTCCACTTTATTCACCATTAGACCAGGTAGCAGAGCAAGGCACCGGGAAAGAGTCCAAAGATGAAGCAGTTCAGGATATTCCCTCGGGTGGAAACGGAGCTGGAATCAATGTGCAGGCAGAGGAAGGTGATAAAGAGTCACATAATACATCTCCACCAGGCATAACAGAGGGAAAAGGCAGTTCTAAGCACAGGAGCTGCCGGTGTTGCTCTGTCATGTAAGAAATGGTTGAAGAAAGACTCCCTGTATACCATGTATACACTGCTTCCTTTATATGTTGCTTTATATGAGTGGGTTTAATAGCATACTAAACCATCACCCACCATTTCACCTCCCCTTGATAATAAAAGGGGCATTTACATATTTGTGCAGCTTCTACAAAGCTGAGAACTAAAGTCCACTTCCACCCCCTACTGGACAGAAATAAGAACTTCAAGCAAGCAAGCTTATCCAAGAGAAAAATTCCACACTAAATGTTTAGCCATGGTTCCTGTAGAAATGGGGGGAAAAATTACGCCATCCTTTAGCATGCACATCTTAATGCTTATGGCGTCCCTCACTGTTTCTGGTATGAAAAATACTCTGCAACTGAGGGCTGAGATTTTGAGTGTTTCTGTGTTTTGATGCATCACCTTTACACGTTGAGTTTCTTAAGACGGATTCAGATTCACCATTTCTGTGTAAAAATCCAAACATTAACATTTTGAGAAATTATCTCATTCTTGCTCAGAGTTACATGAGAAACATTACACTTTTCTAATGTCTGTGCAGTTACTATAGATAACCTCGCTGACATGGCAACAAGACATTTTTATCTCTTAGTTTCTGTACTGATTAGGCAAACACTGATTAGGTGTTAATTAGAAGTTCTGGCTGGCAGATTTTTTTTTAGACTTCCTGGCAGTTGGGCTTGTTGGTTTCACGTTCATGCCAAGTTAAGAAAATTGGTTTATAGAATTTGTTTAATATTTTTCAGAGGCACTGATCGTCTCATCTAATTCTTGGGGAAAGAAAGTAAATAGTACACCGCCCACCGTCTTGAACTATGCCTTCACTATTTTAGAACTGATATATACATTAAAAAATACTTCTAGAATTGTTTGAAACACTTTAAAACCACATTGGCAATTCACTGTAGAAAATCTGGAAATCACTGTCTTTTTCTGACCTTTGTGTGATTTTTTTTCTCACTGAATTTAGCTATAACACTGATTTATAGCAGTGGATGTTAAACAGGATATGTTGTAATATGACAGATTCCAGTTGGTGTAGTGATTGAGTTTTACAATTAGATTTGAGATGTACTCACAATTTCACACTAAAGCAGTAAACATGCAGACCTCCCATATTTGCTTCTGTATCATACACCAAAATGCATTTTTTTAAAATGGAGATTTTCCAGCACAGTTTTGTGGCTTTTAAAATCACGACTTTAAATTGTGAATTTAAATTCACTTGACATCTTTGTATTTCTAAAATTTCCTTTATTTATGGTGGATACGTGTGTAAAAACAGTAATTACACCAACACAAAATACTGACCACTGCTGTAGTACAATTAACCAGGTGTAAAGTTGCAGAAAAATGCTTTAATTAGTTTGATTATTGTGTAATTTAATGTAAAAATCTCGTACATTTGATGCATATTTAACAGGATAAAATATGGCAGCATACTTTGATTTATATGTTCAAAAAATGTCAAAATCCAGTTTATAAACTAGCAAATGGGTTTATCATTATGAAAATATCCAGTTAATTTGAGACTATTATGTTACATAAGCTGTTAAATGTAACTTTACATCAAAATCTTGAATAAACAACAGATCTTCACATTTAAAGAAGGTAAGCCCACATATGAAATGATTGGATTTATCTTTATTTAAAATAAATAATAAAATATAATTCCCCATTGTAATATAATGTTAATTTATGATCATAGTAAGTTTAATATGATTCTTTATAAATAACTTCACATTCAAATATGAAATATTTCACAGAAGTTTACTGTAAAAAAAAAGTGTGCACTAATTACATTGCTGGATTTAACTTGGAAAAATCAATTTTAAAATGGTTAACCTTGATTTTGATATTATTATTATACTTAAAACAAGCTGCTGTCACATGTAATATGTTTCTTACCACATGAAATTAATGGATGGACATTTTAAAAATATGCTGTTAATTAAAGATCACATTAAAAAAAACCCGCATTAAACCTTTATTTTAATAAGGTTATCAGAGTAACAGTATTTTGCCTGCAGCATTGTGGTCAAATGACGAATCATGAAATGATGAGTTTGCTTTACAATGCCATCATCAAACCATTAGGAACCTGGTGCAAAAATCACACACATACAAAAAAGACCTACTTGTACACTCATAAACTATCGTGATGAATCAGATGAATGTTTCAGTCTCATGAATCAGATCTCGTTCAAATACAGACGAGGTTGGAAGGAACTGATGAACAGTTGAAGAACAGTAGAAATCTGCAAAGAGTGTGTTTATGATAATACATTTGCATTTGGAGCCTGTTGCTACATATTGATATGAGGGTGAATTGAAAAAAAACAACACATAAATTTGTATGAATCCATAGTCATTGGTATGCTTAGATGTCAATAACCTGGTAGCCCTGTTTTTTAATGAATGACAGTTTGAATGGTGATAAAAACTCTTTTGCAAATGTCTACATAATCAACCAACCTACAGCCTGTAAGCACATGTGAAAGAGTGCATAAATTTCATGCAAGGACCCATCCTTTCTTTGTACGACAATGAAACACCAGCATAAACTGCACCCTCCAAAACTGGCAGATGTTCAGTCAGTATAGGACGCAAACATCAACACAACACCACCAGAAGATGGTGATGTGACCATACCCAATGGTCTGACCCACAGATAATATGAAGTACTCTGCTGCCAAAGAAGAACTTCACTACACATCAGTAAGACAGGGAATCATTAACTGTTAGCCACAGACTGTAGGGTCAGTGGGTCTGACTGTATTTCAATGTTGAATGCCAACCTTCATATCCCCTGTGGACCTTGATATCCCTGCTTGTTCAACAACAAGAAACCAAAAACTGTATCATGCATGAACTCAAATTGAGATAAATATGACACTGCTGATAGAAAGTCCTCATTCCTGTCCCATAATGCGCTGGGAAATCAGAGGGAAAAGGCCAATACAGAACTTGCTGGAGAATCATAAGAATTTTACATTTTCTTTAACATCAAGTAATCTAGTAGAAGTGGTCTGTAAATAAATGGTTATCTTAAAAAAAAAAAAAAAACCTGTAAACAGCTCAGTCAGGAAAAACTGGGACTCCAAGTCTGACATTACAAAGATTCAATTTATGAGGCCCCCTAATCTGATGCATGCGCTTCAACTCAGAGAACCAAAAACGGCTGTGTTAGCTTAGCTTAGCTTTACCAGCAATTTATACTGGAATGGGGGAAATTCCTTCATGTGTTCAGCCATGGAGTAACAACCACCGGGACAGATCGTAAATAATATGGGGTCACCTTAATGGGTTCCTGAATGAAAGAAGAAATTTCATTCACGTAGACACCTTTTCTGATTTTATTAAAGAAATGGAGGGCAAATGCAAGCGACCTGAGGAAAAAAAAAACAAAGAGCTGGAGTACGAAAACGAAAGTATTGAAGCAACAGAAGGCAGATGTGACTAAAGTTAACGATGCACACATCCAAGCTGAAGTACTCAAGGAGCAGAAGGAATTTCAGAGTAAGAAACATCTGGAGGAGATAAGAACTGGAGCAGAAATACAAAGATCTGGAGGAGAAGGATAAACTTCTGCAGAAAAAACATCAGCTCCAGGAGAAATGTATGCAGCCTTAAGAGCCGGAGAACATAAAAAGTCAGTATGCACAGCTGGAGGAAAAAAAATAAACAGCTGGAGTTCGAACACCAAATAATGGAGAAAAAGATCCATCTGGAAGTATCAGAACTGGAAACAAAGTTAAAAGATGCACACATGATCATTGAAATAGAGGATGATTGCAAGAAAAATCTGGAAAACTGGAGGAAATGTTGAAATATTCAAAGAAAAGATGCAACTGGAAAATGAGCACAAAGAAATGGAGATCAAAAAGTTTGAGATGAGTTGGCGATGTGTCGGGTTCTTTAATCAACTCCCCAGCTTGAATAATTCTGTTGGGTTATAGTTTGGGTAGCTTTGATCAAATATTAGTTCAAACTTTTACTATCATCCTCCATCTATCAGCCACATCCATCCATCAGCCACATCCATCTATCAGCCACATCCATCTATCAGCCACATCCATCTATCAGCCACATCCATCTATCAGCCACATCCATCTATCAGCCACATCTTGCTAGCGCTGGTTCATGTTATAGCAGCCTTCATATAAAAATGTGTTAAACAAAAAAAAAAAGAAAAATGCTGTTGCTATAGCCAAGCTACATTCACTACATAATGACATTTGGGGAAAGCACTGCTTTAATCTAATTCTTGTATTTACAGCATTAAAGTAGACTTTAGCAACTAAATAAAAACTGCATATCTGTGAACTAATCATAAGTTATCTACAGTATTTTTAGTTTGTTGGAAAAAAAATGTAAGAAGAAAAATGTTTCTGTTAAAAAAATGACTTTTTTGATGTTAATTCATGTATTTCAAAATAACAGGGAAATTCTGTAAAAATCACATGAAGCATTCTGTTAGATTACATACATTGGGGGGGGGGGGGGGGGTTACTTTGAACTGTGTACTGCTGCTTAAAGATGCGGATTTTGTTTGTTCACATGACATAGAGTAGAGAAGGGCACATGAGCTAAGAAGATGAGCTGGATCATTCATATTTCCATTGAGGTTAGTGCTATCACGCACAGGGGAAGACCACAGCACTGCAATCAGGTGAGTCTCTTCTTTTAAAATGCCTGTGTGATGCAAAAATCTTTGTACTTGTTCGGTTTGATTATCTGTCTCAATTTCTTTCTTTGATGAAGTGACAGGTTTCAATAGATAGATAGATAGATAGATAGATAGATAGATAGATAGATAGATAGATAGATAGATAGATAGATAGATAGATAGATAGATAGATAGATAGATAGATAGATAGATAGATAGATAAGTAAAGCTGAAGTCATATTATCACAGCACAAATATGAGTAAGAACAGCTGACTGTGTGTGAGTGTATCCATACTACAGGAATAACTACCAATCATATAGTGGATAATGGAATTACAAAATTCCATATAATGTTACACAGTCACTTAAGGAGAAGGAGGTATTTTAAAGAACTACAAAAAACTACAATATTCAGACTATTATAATATTTAAAAGATTTCCAAAACTCTTCACAGCAACGATAGAAAGGAAAGTGTTCCTTTAAAGCACGGTGGAATAAATAGGTTAAGCTCATTAAGGTGCATTAATATGTCCTGTTGCTTGAGCTTTATAAACAGCGTGGTGTTACTGCTGTTGATAATCCTTAACTGCAGTGTGGCTGGCATTAAGCCCCTGAATACAGGTGTATATATAGACTCTTAGATTTAAAACCTGCAGCTCAATAAACCAGATTATGCCAGGACATACATTTCCATATCTAAGCATGTCTTGAAAGAATTATTAAATAATTATACAAATTATTGTGTGATGTTCAGAGTAAATGTACAATACGTGTTTAAATAGCTGTTGAGTTTCTATTTGCAAACATCTCACAGTACTTGTCAGAAATTAGCTTGATGAGTTCAGGCAGAATGAAGATAAATCAGAATTTAAGGCAGACTTGCATTATGATGACATTACTTTTTTTCCTTTGTCAGAAGAAACATCTGTACTTGACCTGAATAGGAGAGAAAAGCTACCAAAACACAAAGTAATTTAAAAACAAAAACAGAAAAAAACAGGACGTATAAATGAATGGATGGACAGATAAACTTATTTCTATTTTTGGTCCATTTTAAGCCTGCTGTTGTTGTGAGCCCGACCAGATCAGCAGCTAAACAAATCCTACATTTTGAGATTTTTGGTCATATATCAAAACTAAGAAGACACAGTTTAGTTAATTTCACCAGGAATTTGTTATGAACATCCACCACCTAAGTAGTGCTTACTTGAAAAGGCCTTTAATAGTACCCCATAGTCCTTTTATATAAAATAAAAAGGGTTTCATTTTCAGTGTGTGAAACTCAGTCATTCTTTACTCATTATTGTCAAAGCCAAACTTGCACTTTTCACTGCCTTTGTTGCTACACATCTTAAAATTTTTGTGTTTTTTCTTTTGTTCTGTTTTGTTTTTTGCAATTATTGGTGCACAACAGCAGACAAGATGGCAACACAGGGCACTTGTGTGGATGAGTCCTAATGTATAGCTTGATCCTGAGGTCTGTATTATCAGGTTCCTTGTATCAAAATCTAATTTAAGAACTTTAAGGTTCAGTTACTGTACTGTTACTAGACAAAAAGAAATGCTATACTGCACTGTAAAAAAGAAAGAAAGAAAGAAAAACTGCACAAAGATCACATCGCACACTGGTAATTTTCTGCTAGTACACTGTTTTTAACAGATAATGCACTAGAGGTTTCTGTAAATAGTAAAATTCGACAATGCATTGTACAATAATACCGTATCATTGCCAAATGTTGCAGATATGTTAACTAAAAAGGCATTTTCTTAGCCTTTTCTTAGTTTCTTTCTTTCTTATAGTTTCTAACAGCAGTAATAATAATAATAACAATTGCTAGCACTGGCACTTATCAGCCTCAATGACACTCATGTCTCTTATTTAAATTTTATTAAAAGGCAACGCAGACAGAACACCACAAACTGCTTCAAAGACGTTTCAACATGGGAGCAAGAGGTCCTAGACGCAGCCCTCAAATTCTACTTTCTGATGATGACAGTGGTCTGTGGATGAAGATGGATTCAAACCATGTGAGCAACCACACAGAGAATATTTCAGCGACCTCTGAAGACGAAATCACAATGATCTCTGCTGCTCCCACTGCTATAATGAGGTACTACAGTGTGATGGATGATGAAGGTGCAGATGATGTCTTCATCCCTCAACCACCTCCTCCACCTCGCACGGCTACATCGCTGCCAGCAGAGAAAAGCACAGGTGCAACAGCAAGTAAGTCTGGTGTGACCCTTTCAGTTGACGCAACAGAGGCTGAAGCTAATCCAAGAGGCTTAGACTTGTCTCATAGTGAGGAGCAGTTAATGGTAGCACGAAACGAGCTGGATGAAGAGGTGACTGCAAGTGCAGTGCAGTTGTCTATGGCCAACATATCCAATGAACAAGACTCCACTCCACCAACTTATCAAGAACAACAATCCATGGATGTGACTGGTTGTCTGATGGAAACTGGTTATGATACAGATCGAAGACCTTACGGGAATAACGCAACAGAGAATGACAAACCTGAGGACATTGTGATTATAAGTGAAGAACAGGGAAACTGCTGGGAAGCCAAAACGGAGGAAGACAATTACCCAAAACAAACACATTCAAACCACAGAGAAGACTCTGAGAATCAGATCCATTTAGACAAAGACGGAGACAAAATAAAACGCAAGGACACTGGTGATTTTGATGAAACAGACTCAAAACTATTAAGAGAAAGTATAGCTATCGAGAGTGTGGAGGCAAATTCCGATGATGATTTCAAGCTCTGTAAATGCAACCAAAACAGGACCGATACAGCAACCGGTCAGGCACAGGCTGCTGACTTCCAAGCAGATATGGACAAAGACAATGAAGAGCATGATGACCGTACATCTTTGGACTATAACCTCATAAAGTATGACTGTGTGAGGAAAGAAAGCGGCAGCACAGAAATGCAAGTGCTATCCAGCTCCAAAGGTTCTGAAGAAAGAGAGACAATGGGGGAGCAAGAGGATGGAAGCAGGAAAATATCTACTGATATCCAACAAGGTGAGCAACTGCTTCATCGTCTGCAGCTGGTACAGCTACGACATGATGTGAAAATGTCAGAGAGCGCTGATACCCAACAGCAGGCTGTCATGATGGATGAAAAAAAGGGCATGTTTGGGACTGAAACAGAGAATATACCTAGTGAAGAAGAGAGGGAAGAAGGCAGATTTGAAACTCTTAAGGACGATGAAGAAAAGGTGAGCCTGATGGAAAAGGAAAATAATGAGGACAAAGACATTCAAACAAGAGCAAGGACATCTTCATCCACAATTCCAGGAGAGTCAGAAGAAGACCAGAGGATTGTCAGAATAGATCCGAGTGACTCTAATGACAATCAGAGTGATAGCTGGGAGCCTACAGGTTTGTCTCCCAGTAATCCTCATGAAACTTCTAATGAAATTCCATTTCTTTCCACTGGACACCGATTTTCAGCTGCTGAAACCTACATAGAGAGGCAGCTCCATGAGGCAGCCCAGGGGAAGCAGAAGCTGCAGAGAGCTGGAGGTGTTTTCAATCTTGCAGAAAATCCAGATGTGCTGGAGATTCCCTTTAAAACAGATATCTCTCTTGAGTCACTCACTACCAAGGTAGGTACAAGCCAATGCAACGAGTGGCAATTCTCTGAACAGAAGATGCTCAAAGAGATAAGTCAGGATATTCAGAGAGAACTAGTGCTGGTCAATCAAGGTAAAATCCCAGGGGGGTACAGCAAAGGAGAGATCCGCCAGTTAAAAGAGACAAAACTGCTGTTTGAAGCCTTCCAGCAGGACAATCCGGAGGGTCCAACAAGACACCGTAAATCCCCCACAACTCTGAGGAAAGATCACATTTACCCTACAGTGCTAGAGCGCACACGTAGCCTTGAGATGTTTTCCCTCAAAACTTGTCCTGTTTCCAGAGCACATTCCCTCAGGCTGTACCAATCTGCAAATCTTGAGAAGGAAAAAAGTCCTGACAGCATCAGATCAAAGAGCCCAACTGGAGGTTCACGAGACAAAACTCGCTTATCCCCTTACCCAAAACAAGACAAACACATTCGCCTGTACAGAAGCATGGACTCTATAAGCAATGACGTCTCTACGTTAGCTGTGGAGGGTAAAGCAAAGGCAGCAAATGCAAACAAAGAGTCTTCAATCCTCAAGCAGAACCCATTCTTCAAATTGCGTCCAGCCCTGGCTCTACAACCAGAGGTAGAGAAGGACATCCGAGAAGCCAAAGAAAGAGAAGAGGAGCTGCGCAAGCAGAGACGCACTCTGTATGGAGAGAAGAGACAGAATAGTGAAGATGAACAAAAGTCACAAACACTCCCAACAGGTTAGTATGCACCTGTTTAACATCAGTTTTATACTACTTAGCAAAGTCCTTAACCTCCTAAGACCTGAACTTTCATGGCATGCATTTTTAATTTCTTTATGCTATTTGGGCTGATTGGGACCTGATAATTGTAAAAACAAAGAATTACCATATTTTGTTTTACCTGATTTTTGTTTCTGAGAAAAATTATATCCACATATGAGGACATTCGTTTTAAATTTCGATAGAACAGTGGCAGTATAATGTCCTCGTAAGTGGATATCAGGCCCTTGTAGAGCAAAATTTTGTATTTTAGTCTAGACAGCCCAAAATGTGATGTCTACATATGTGGACGCCAGGTCCTAGGAGGTTAAGGACAGCTTTTTATACTATTTACTGAGGAACATTACTATATAATATCATTTTGGCATGATTTGACTTTTACTCGACTAAAGAGTACTCCAAAGTTTTCACAGAAAAATATACTTTTTACTTGACTACAACTATTTGACATGTGAGTGCCTTCCATCAGTGATAAGCAATTGCATGAGCTCTAACCTAATTTGCTCATTTAGCTAAACATTGCTGACAATGTGAAGCATAAGATCTCTAAAACCCCATCAAGGGAAAACAAGAGCCATTTAGGTCTTTATTCATCCCACATGCCTTTTGACACTTAGTCTGAACACTTTAATGAATGCTTCTCAACATTAGCATCACACAGTTTTATCCCAGACATGTTATCAACAACTCACTGTCACCCCTGTCACTGATGGTTAAGGGCACATCATGCTGTCAGCTGTCTGATCTAAATGTTGGCTGAGGGAGAACATGAATGGCACTACCTGGAAAATTCTAGTTTGGTTATAGCCTGGTGCAAATAAAAATCAGTTCAGCCCGCTAAAATACCTATTTGAAAGAACTATGTGAAGTGTAGCTTGTGTGCATTTTTTTCTCCTGTTGCATGAGAACTCAGAAATCAAGGGAGTGTGTCAATAAGTATCACCATGTTAGAATTTAGTCATCAGCAGCTGTTGTTGAAGATTGAGTTGATTCCAGGTCATGCCGACAAAGCTACAAATGACAGTAATATGTGGAAGCAAGAAAGAGTCATTCCTAAGGTCAAATAAGCTGTTTTGTGTTATCCTAAACATTTACAACAGGAAACTTTGTACTTGTTTAACCCAGATACACTGATAAAGCCCGACAAGACAAAAGATTTCACGCTGAAAATATTAACGTGATATGAAAAATAATACAAAATAAGCCTAGAATCCTTTACGTGCATATCAAAAACAAAGGTTTGTGAAACATTTTTGAAAGAATTGGTCGTTCTAAAGTGCTCACTTCCCTCCTAGATATGTAAGTGGTATCATTGCAATGTACAAGCGTCCAGCTGACTTTGTGATTGCTACACATATAGTATGCTAAATGAATGACACCGAAGTTGCGTGTGTCTGGGAAAGCATTGGCATCTTTACTATTTGCTGAGCCATTTAGAAGGCATGGAAATAAAGAAGCTCAATTACCTACTGTCATTACAATGGAACTGTGTAGATTCTCAGAACTACCCTAAAACTTCTAAAATCAGTCAAAGCAGTAGAGAGCTGCTAATCTTACCAAATATAGTAACTTAGCTTCTTAGTTGTTCTTTTTCTCTTTCTGTCCTACAGACATCAGGAAACAGTCACGGGGGAAACTGGAGCGGGTTTGGCCACCTCCTTCTAAAAAGGACCAGACAAAACTGGAGCAGATAGAGGTGATTCACCTGCACCAAGTCTTAATTCTACATTTACTGTTTTCTTCATTGTTCTGTAAAACTATAGGATGTATTGCTAAACACTGGCAAGAACAGAGGATTATAAAAAGGTTCTGTTTTGTGTATTGCACTGAATTCCATACAGAAGCATTGAAAAGTGTTGCTACAGAGCTCAGATTTTCAAATTTTGTAATACTAAACAAATACTAAACAAAAAAAAGAAAAACATTAAGTTTAAAGTATCCTCTTTGTTGTACAAATGCTTGGATAAGTATAATTGATTGTGAATTGAGAAAGCAGGAGCAAATCTCTCACTCTAAATCCAGGTTGTTTTTGTTTTTCTTCATCTTATCTCACAGCAGGAGCCAAAAGTTCACCGAGCAGGAGGACAGAAAGCTTCTCTCTGGCAACGCTGGGAGTCCGGCCTGATCAACGGGAAGCCGTCAAAAGAAAAGAAGTGATGTTATATGTCCTGGTTCTTCAACACTACAAACAGAATATCAGCAGCGCTAGACTAATGGTCAAAACAACCCAAATTGTTATGCTAGTCCCAGCTTCAATACTTCCTCGCTCTTTTAACTCTGCTTTGTATCTGTGACAAATATGCTTTTTTGTATCTTTATTATTATTTAAAAAAAATAACAATACCAGTCCATAGATTATGTTAGGAAAAGCTCTTGGACCAAAACAGTCACAGTTCCAGCTGGTCCAGGAAATGACTTTGCTAGAATGCTGGCTAGCATTAGCAGCAACTTCCTGAGAACGCTGGCTAGCATTAGCAGCAGCTTCCTGCTCTGTCAGATTTAGAAAGGTTTACACTTTCAGTTGACAGTTCAACAAAAGAGGGGTCCAATCTTATGGAACAACATGGTTTATACTTTTTTTAAAAAATAAATATTGTACCATAAACACAACTGTCAGTTATGTAGACAACACTATGAAACTATTTAAGCTAGCCTACTTGTATGGAAAAAAAACTCGCAAAATGTCCTTTGTGAATGTAGCATGCCTAAATCTTCAAGGGTTAACTTAGCAAGAACAAGCAATATGAATAAGAATTAAATTATGGGATGTATGGGATATTCTTGAGCACAATATTAATAAAGGAACAAGCTGCTTCACACTTTTTTAGCTTTGGTGAGTCTCTTGGTTTATGAAAGTCTATTTCCAAAATGCCCCTAAGCAGGTTTCATAGGTTGGATGCACTGGTTCTGGCTGCTCCAGTCACTGTACAATGTCTGAAGGGACTGTTTACTAAGCCACTCTTACTCTTGGATTTACTCTGAGGCCACACAGAGATTACACTGATCACAGCTGCTTTTTTCTGTATAGCTTGATGTATCATTTGTGGGTTTTGTTGCATATTTTCTAACAAGCCTAAAGATCATCCAAAGACCAGAAAATCCTAAATGGAGAATAATGATTATTCAAAATAAATTTACACCACTTAATCCATTGAACTGGAATGTTTTTGATGCCCTCTAGAGGTTGTTTCATCTTGGAGTTGATTCCAAATTCAAGCTGGTTAAATAGAATTAAAGAGAATAGAATCAAAGAAGATAAACTTGACAAAGGCTTTATTGATTGGCCTGCAGTCACGTTTACAAGGGAGCACCTGGTTTCTAATCTCTACACAGACAGAAGTACACAGCTTAGCCTGTCTAAGTACCATCTGCCACCCCACTGAGTCTGCCAAAAGAGGAAAGACTTTCACTCTGCCCTTCCTGGCTTGGATATCCCAGTGTTAATTGGCTACCACTGTCATCATCCTATGAGCAGTAAGCGGTGCCAAGGCCAAGGTATCAGTGGTTTGCATTTTAACATAGATGCACTAAACATCTATAACATCCAAAAATGTTGGCCTTTGAAAGTCTTTACACATGCATGAAGCCCGGCTTTATCTGGTTGGGTCTGGATCTGTAAGAGCGAGTGGCTGTACTTGTCTGTCAATGGCACCATTTGACACAAATATTTAGGACACTTCTCAAACTGAAACCTTTTGCTTTATGCAGTATTTAAATTTACTTATTAGTAATTACAGATTTTCCTTTTCCAAGACCTCTAGGTGTGCTCACATGTAGTGCATGTCCTGGTAATAAATTACAATGTTTGGGTGTGATGTATGGAAATATGGGGACATTTTGAGTTGTTAGTCTGTTTTTGAGCTTATGTTAGACGTGATGTCTAATGTAAAAAAAAAAAAAAAACACTCATCTGCCAATCCATTAGGTACCTATTTTACAGCTTGTTAACACAAATATATAATCAGCCAAACACATGACAGAAACTCCATGCACTTAGGGATAGTGAAGATAAATTTCAATATGAGCATCTAAATGGGGAAGAAAAAAAGTGATTTAAGTAACTTTAAACAGCATGGCTGTTGGTGCCAGATGGGCTGATGTGAGTGTTTAGAAACTTCTGATTTATTTAGATTTTCCCACACAATCAGTTTTTACAGAGGATGGTTAAAAAAACAGATTTCTGGGTGAAAATACCTTGTAGATACCAGAGATCAGAGGAGAAACAGAGGAGAAGCTGGAAGGCAACAGTATCTCAAATAACCATGCACTGCAACAAAGATATGGAGAAGAACATCATGAATGCACGACACATCAAACCTTGAAGCAGATGGGCTACAGCAGCAAAAGACCAAACGAAATCCTGTCAGGTAAGAACATGAAACTGAGGCTACAATTCATACGAGCTTACCAAAATTGGAAAATATAAGATTCAAAAAACATTGCCTGATCTCATGAGGCTCCATTTCTGCATAACATTCAGACGGTAGGGTCAGAATTTGGTGTAGACAACATGAGAGCATGGATCCATCCTGTCTCATATCAACAGTTCCACAGCTGCTGGTGGGTATATTTTCTTATCAGCTTATCAGCCCTTAATTACCAACTGAACCACAGCCTACACGAGTACTGTTGCTGACTATGTCCATTGCTTTATGATCACTGTGTATCCATATGTTGGTCGCTGCTTCCAGCAGGATAACACCTCAAACTGGTTTCTTGTACAAGACAGTGAGTTCATGATACTTAAATGGTGTTCAGTCACATCTCAATCCAGCAGAGCATGTTTGGGATGTGGTGATGCGCATCATGGATGCGCTGCTGACAAATCTGCAGCAACTTTATGATGCTGTCATGTCAATGTGGACCAGACTCTCTGAGGAATGTTTCCAGCACCTTGTTGAATCTATGCCATGAAGAATTAAGGCAGCTCTAATAGCAAGGTGTACCTCATAAAGTGGCCGGAGAGTGAATATTTGAGTATTTTCTTTAGTATTTGGGTGAGTTTTCCGTGTGGAGATGTAAAAATACACTTATTATTTTATTGTTTTATATTAAAAGGCAGTCACATGCTCACACTGGACATTAATTAATTTACACCCAATGTGGATGTAAATATGCATTATTACAAAAACCTGAAGAGGGCAGTAAAACCTTAATAATATTAGGCTGTATTTCAAGCCATCTAACTGAAATAACCTTACATGTCAGAACTTTAGCCTACAGTGTAAGTAATGACTCAAATCAAGTGTTAACGTGGTTATTTCCCTGTACTTAGAATAACAATGAAACAACAAAAACTTTGACTTGTCTCTAGTGACACAGTAAGACCCTCATCCCTGACCCAAAACCAGTAAGATGCCTCCAGGCTGACGTCTCCGGTTTGTTTCAGTTCGTTTCTTATACAGGGGATGAAGTCACTTCAATGGAAGGCATATGCTGAGAAAGTACAGTTGTTATGTAACCTCGGCAATTTATCCAATGATGAGTCACTTGCTTGACAGAACTAGAGCCACCAGCTTGCATGCAGTATCAAATTTATCTACAGTACGTTGAATAAAAAGTTGCTTAATGGAACATCTGCGTCATTTTTTTTTCTTTTGCAAAAGCATGTGGGTGGTAATTTCTTCAGATGTTTGGCTAACACTGTGAGTCATTCATGAGGGCTGTCATGTTCAGAACGCAGTCGGGGCACGCTGTTCTAAAAAAGAAACAAACTCTGCACCCCGTGAAAAACAACACGTCAGACGATTAATCTCCCTGTAATGTTATGTTTCTGAAGAACACCTAAATCTTTCTGTTTAAGAAACACTGCGGCAGTGGAATAAACTTTCCCTGAAAAGGAAGATTTAAGAGGGAAACTAATCTGTTGAGGCTGACACATGACGTTCCCACATCTCTTGGGAACCACAACAGAATTTTCATTGCTTCTTTCAGTGTATCTGTGTAACTCCACAAACCTCTGCCAGGAAGCAGATTAAAAAAAAGAAAAAAAAAGTTGGCAGTTTAAGAAGAAATGCCATACAGAGAGACGGGGGGGCCTAAATGAACACACTCGATTCTATTATTGTATCCCAGTCTAGCTGGAGTGCACGAATGCCAAGAGCTCTGATAGAGGAGAACAGTGACGACTGTGACATCACTGCTCCTTCAGCGCTGTGAGACGGGGCTCGACTCGGCTCTGCACCAGCAGCAGCAACCTAAGGCGATGGACAGATGATGGATGACTCATTCTCCGCCACCCACACCACTTCCAGCCGTCAAGAAACTCTCACCGGGCTCCACACGGTGATCTGGTCGCCCCGAGGGGAAGGATAGACAAGTAGTTGTGATGTTCAAGTAAGAAAGAAAGTTACCGCATTTTATTCCCCAGATGATGGAGATATAAATAAGGTTTTTTAAAAACAAATGCATGCAATGAGTCAGCTCTTAAGACATCCTAACACATTTGAAAGTGGGTATACATAAAAAGTGCTCTGTAAAAGGGCAATAAACAGTCTGTTAAAGGTAGCCAAAAGTGAAGCTGAAATGATTGAATTTGTTTCTTGAATATGATGTTTAAATGTAATGGAGAATTCGTGGAAAAGAAAACTAGAAATAACAGGTGAATGAGTAAAACCGTTCTTGTTGTACAGTTATGGTTACAGTCTCTCTCACGACCTTCATACCCTTTTGTATTCAATGAATTTAACAAAAAACGAACACAGTCATAGATGATGGTGACTAATATTGTGATTGCTTTTGTTTATTTTTTCAAGTTTTCATTAGATATAGAAAAGCTCTGACAGTTAATTTGTTTTTAGACAAAAAAAAGTCTTATTTCTTTATATTTTCTTCCAATTAGCCAGACATTATTGTAATTTTTAATTGGTCTTCAGCAATAGGTCTCCAGGCATTTACACTTATTTGCTGAATTTACACTGATTCTTAGTCCCGTCCTTACACCTAAACATTGGTTTAAGCAATGTTTTTTGTTAGTTAAGCCACTTCACACTGACCTATGAATCATTCAAGCAAAAAAAAACCCTCCCAATTTAGTGTTATGACTACATATAACAGATACATTAGCAAAGAACCAGTTTTGAATTTGCATCTTTAAACGCTTTGTCGCAAAAAAGACTTGAAAAAACACATAAGTGTACCTGTTTCATTAGCTGAATCTATGAAAAATGGCAAAGATAACACAGTTTAGTATAAATCAAAGAGCTATTTGACTAAAAGCTCTTTGATTCCCAAAGAGCTATTAGTCAAAACCTTGGCATATCTGCATGGTGTGCAGTGTACATCAAAAAACAAGTGGAGGACAAAAGAAGAAGTGACAGGCTTAACAAAAACAGAACATCTACAGCAGATGAACGGTATCTGAAAGTTGTGTTCTTAAGAAACAGGAAGAAATCCAGTAAAGACCTGACACAGGACCTGAGAGATGAATCTGGCTGTTCACTGAAGCCTCATCAGAAATGCTCTCAGTGGAAGCAAGGCTGCCAAGACATCATTTGTAAGGAAGGAAGGAAACAGGATGAAAAGGGTGGGGTATTTCAGATTATATAAGAACTGGACTGAAAATCAGTATGACAGGTCATATGAAGTTGTGAATCCAAAGTTGAAATTTTGGCTTCAAATTATTGTGAATAGAGCAAGGAGGTCAGGAGAGAGCTACAGCAGAGAGTGTGTACAGTCATCTTTAAAACACGGTGGAGGCTCTGTCATGATTTGGGGCGACATTTTAGCCAGTGGTGTTGGAGATCTTGTCAAAATTGATGGAATTATAAACGCAGAAAATTTAGATTCACCATACAGTACCATCTGGAAAGCATCTAATTGGTCTTCTTTTTACAGTGAACTTAACAAAAGGATGAAAATAGCCGAAGACGAGCTTTGAAGAAGCCTAGAGAACTATTCCTGAAGACTACTTACAGGGCGATCGTGGCTCAAGAGTTGGGAGTTCGCCTTGTAATCGGAAGGTTGCTGGTTCGAGCCTCGGCTTGGACAGTCTCAGTTGTTGTGTCCTTGAGCAAGACACTTCACCCGTTGCCTACTGGTGGTGGTCAGAGGCCTGGTGGCGCCAGTGATCGGCAGCCTCGCCTCTGTCAGTGCGCCCCATGGTGGCTGTGGCTACAACGTAGCTTGCCATCACCAGTGTGTGAATGGGTGGATGACTGAATGTGTAAAGCGCTTTGGGGTCCTTAGGCACTAGTAAAGCGCTATACAAATACAGGCCATTTACTTAACAAGAAAGCTGCCTAAGAGAGCTCAGGCTATGTTGAAGAACAAAGGTCGTTCAACAAAATATTTTGCCTTACATATTGTATTTCCATGTTTGTTTGCACATGTTTCAATAAATCACTGCACTTATTTCCCATTTTCCTAGAAAAATATGAAGAAATAAGGTGTGGCTCAGGACTTGCACTGTACTGTATTGTATGAACCAACAAGTGATGCAACAACTGAACACACCTTTCATAAATGTGCTGATATTTTTAACTATATGTGCACCAGACTTAGTTTCTATGACACATTTGTTCATCAAATGGAGTTATGGCGATGGCATATAGTTAGCATGGTCACACTTTAAACTTTTTCCTTCTTTAAAAAGTCTGTTTTGGATCAATTCTCTCCTGCCAAAACTTCTTAGTCATCTTTTCATTCAGTACATGGGTACACAAACTTGTTTTCATGGTGCCATCTATAAATGTCATCTCCCCCACAGCTTCCGCGCTCGTGTAGCTCCATATCAGCACACTGCCCCCTCCATGCTACATGGTCAGCGCTATATGTAGTCACTTAATTAGTCGTGACCAGATCCTCACCATCCCTGATTCAAACTATTACCAAGTAATGCCTTGTAATATTCACTGGGCTGTTCTTGTTCTTTGGCAAAGTCTCCTCTCAGCAGTTTTGTGAGCACTGGTTTTCTTCTTGGAGAGCATCTGCTGAGGTTGACTTCATGTAAAGTGACTGTCTGAGCAGTCAGTTTCCACATGCAATCCTTGGGCCAAGTCAGAAGCACTTACTGTTTTGTTGCAAGGTTACATAAACAGCAAACCGTGTGGGTGTTATTTTTCAGGACGGCCACTGTTCCTTCTGTTGGTAGTATGGCTGTGTTAGTGCTTCCTCTCATATGAAGTCCCACTGGTTTCTTTTTCAAGTAATGGCAAGTCCTTACTACTTGGAGCCATATTGCATAACTCACAAGCCAATGCCAAAATTTTAAAGACCTGTAGTGTTCACAGCTTCTTTCCTAGTGAGACTTAAACACATGATGACGTTACATGTTTACCAAACCCATTTGAAATGGCACATCAAATACAATACATGTGGAACATGAGTTCAGGGGATGAAGACTGCTTGACTTCATCTGTGGGATTATGTATGAGAGTGATGTATAGAAGCAACTGCCCATTGTGCGCTTATGTAAAGTATGCATATTTCATCACGTCTTCTCTTTCCACTAAGAAACATGTTCGGGCTATTTGACGTCTTCTTGAATTACTGACGTGAAATGAATGAATAAACACTGGGTGGCAGGGATCATGAGGTAAGGACAGAATAAACAGACCTCAGATGGCCCTGCTCAGTCGAGCCATTGTCCTCAACAAACCCCTCTATTCGGTTTCACTTTCCCCCTCCTCCTTGCCCTCGCTCTTTCTGTTTGCACAATAACAACTCAACTGTCTGATTCCATTATCCCACATTACAACAGTCAACAATAATATAACGAAGTGATGCACCATGAGACGATGAGTGTGTTTGTTAAAGGCGTCAGTTACTCTTGTATTGCATTGTACTTGTCTGTCTGCTTGGAGAAACATTTGCTTTTCTGAAAAGCAGAAATATGCCATTCTTTGGCATATTTAAGTAAGCAAATCAAGTGTTTGTGTGTATAATTTGCACTTATCTGTTCTGTTTGTCTATGCCAGGGTGCTGGAAAGGAGAGTTCGTCCGCTAGTCGAACCTCGTATACAGGAGGAACAATGCGGTTTTCGTCCTGGTCGCGGAACACTGGACCAGCTCTTTATCCTCTCGAGGATACTTGAGGGTGCATGGGAGTTTGCCCAACCAGTCTACATGTGTTTTGTGGACTTGGAGAAGGCATTCGACCGTGTCCCTCGGGGTGTCCTGTGGGAGGTGTTGCGGGAGTATGGGGTGTCTGGCCCATTGCTACGGGCCATTCGATCCCTATACAACCGTTGCAAGAGCTTGGTTCGCATTGCCGGCAATAAGTCGGACTCGTTCCCGGCGGGTGATGGGCTCCGCCAGGGCTGCCCTTTGTCTCCGGTTCTGTTCATAATTTTTATGGACAGGATTTCTAGGCGCAGCCAAGTGGCGGAGGGCTTTCGCTTCGGTGGCCTCAGAATCTCATCTCTGATTTTTGCGGATGATGTGGTTCTGTTGGCTTCATTGGGTGAGGGCCTCCAGCTCTCACTGGAACGGTTCGCAGCCGAGTGTGAAGCAGCGGGAATGAGGATCAGCACCTCCAAATCTGAGGCCATGGTTCTCAGCCGGAAAAGGGTGGAGTGCCCACTCCGGGTCGGGGATGAGTTCCTGCCCCAAGTGGAGGAGTTCAAGTATCTCGGGGTCTTGTTCACAAGTGATGGGAGAAGGGAGCCGGAGATCGACAGACGGATTGGGGCTGCAGCTGCAGTAATGCGGATGCTGCACCGGTCCGTCGTGGTGAAGAGGGAGCTGAGTGTAAAAGCGAAGCTCTCAATTTACCGGTCGATCTACGTCCCTACCCTCACCTATGGCCACGAGCTGTGGGTAGTGACCGAAAGAACGAGATCGCGGATACAAGCGGCAGAAATGAGCTTCCTCCGAAGGGTGGCTGGCCTCTCCCTTAGAGATAGGGTGAGAAGTTCGGCCATCCGGGAGGGGCTCAGAGTAGAGCCGCTGCTGCTCCACATCGAAAGGAGCCAGCTGAGGTGGTTCGGGCATCTGACAAGGATGCCCCCTGGGCGCCTCCTGGGTGCGGTGTTCCAGGCATGTCCACCGGGAGGAGGCCCCGGGGCAGACCCAGGACACGCTGGAGAGATTATATCTCTCGGCTGGCCTGGGAACGCCTTGGTGTTCCCCCGGATAAGCTGGAGGAGGTGGCTGGGGAGAGGGAGGTCTGGGCCTCTTTGCTTAGGCTGCTGCCCCCGCGACCCGGCCTCGGATAAAGCGGATGAAGATGGATGGATGGATGGATGTTCTGTTTGTTTAGTTGTGGGTTAACTGCAAAACAGTAAAAATAAATCAGTATAATATATTTTAAAGTGAATGAACATTTCCTTTTTTAGAAACAAACAGTTACAGAGACTTTATTCTGAATTCTACAAGTGCATTGTGCAATTTTTCATTGTTATCATTAGGAAAACAGTATTTGAAGTAACTACCGGTTAATCTTTGTCCCATTCAGCTGCCATAAACTAATGCCAATTACTTCTTAAAGCATCATAAACTAGATAAGTAACATTAGGCAACATTTTACAATAGCTCCTCTGTAACTTTCCATTTGAAGGTAGCCTTTGCACACAGCACTTATCCTTTTAGATGAAAGTATAATTGATGGTTTCAGAAAGTGTTCGACCAGTGACAAGGACAATTATTACATGTAATTATATGGCTGCTTGTGCAATGAGCGTGGCTTAGTGTGAGAAAGACACACGTTCTTTACTGTGAGTGTTCATAAGTAAATGGACAGCCTCCCTAAGGCTGCAGAGATTTCAGCAATTACTGGGAAGCAAATCCTTTCACACAGCTAGGTTTTCATCTTTGAACTATTCCTTCCATCTCTGAGCCGCTGCCTGGGTTTGTTGGCTTTGAGCATCAAGGGAGCAATTGAGTCTGGGTTAAGCCTTTTCAGCCAACTGTTCAAAGCCCTTTTTGCACGGTTTGCCTGACTAGCCGCTTCTCCTGCTGAACTGCCTCCTATTCCATTTTAGTATTTATAGAAATCCCGATCCTCTCGTTCGACTATCAAGAAAATCCACCCCCTGTATGGGATTAGGATTCGGTCTGTATTACATAAAAGTGAAGATTACATCCTTGGTCAATGTTAAACCCAAAAAGGGGTCCTCCCGTGAGACAACAATAGTACTGTGGTACAGGCTGTTGTGGATACTAGGATCATAACAAAAATACTTTCCGAGTTCAACAGGATTTGTAAACTGAATAGAAGTCAGACACATGCAGCCTGCAAAAAGATTTTTAACAAATTCCCTCCTTTGCCTCTTAAAAATGAATGAAAAAAAAACATCCCCCCTCTGTCTAAAACAAGCCAAGCTGCTCGTAAACAGAAGGTTTGAAGAGCAGGCGGGAGGGGCGGCTGTGCTCCCAGCCAGCGCTGTGTGCTGGAGATGCCCAAATTAATGATCTCGTCTCACTTCAAACAGATCCAAGAAAAACAATTTACTCTGATTATTTACAGCAAGTGTAATAGAAAGCAGCAGTGCACTCAACTCCAAATGTTAAACATGTATCAGGGGTTTAGTCTTGACAAATTAGAAAACAAACAAAATAGGGGCACTCACTAATAAGTGTACGTCACGGTAGTTATAGTTGGAAAGGACGGATGTGTGTCAATACATATATAAATAGATATATAGATAGATGTAGACATAGATAGTTAGTGAGTGCCTGTATTTAGTTTGTTTTAATGACATCTGTTGATTACTTTCACATACATAAACCTCATTATTTAATAAACAAATTAATAACCTGTTAAATTATATTAATTTATAAAGTGTATCCAGCATATTTCAAGTATAAGGATCCATCCATTTTCTACTGCTTGTCAAGGTCCAGGTTGTGGAAGTTGTGGAAGTAGGAACTTCCCAGACCTTTTTCCTCCCGATGTGTATAGCACTGCAAACACTGTGCCAATTCACCCGTCTTTCTCCTGCCCAGTTCCCATCACTTGTCACCAACACCCTCCCCGAGCTGGGCACCTGTTTTCAGCTGAAAACCACGGCTTCTTTTTTGTGTGTCACACTGTAATATTTACAAGCACTGAAAATGAGATATAAGAGTGGCGCAAAAGGGATTTCACAAAACATAGCCTTGGTTGGTTACAGGAGGATGAGACTGTGCAAGATCCACTTCTTGTTATGAAAGGTAATGATTTTCTCATGTAATGTATTCTGTTTCTTCTTTAAAACAATATCAGAGGTTAAAGCAATCAGGACGAAGGCTCGAAAACTCCTCTTGTCTTAATGTGGTCAAAGCTTCCGTATCATAGCGTGCTTACCTGAAAAGAGTAAAAAATGACCAGTTGTCATGTTTGACATTAAAAATCATTCATTTCTGAATGTGCCGAACCTTTTTTCTTTTTTTTGTGCTTTGTGAAACTATCAGGTTAGGCTGGGCTAACAAGGTTTGCACTCCAGCAATTTCAAAGCTACCCTAGATAGCAATTTGTTTGCAGAACATATCAGTTAGTCCTACAATCCTTTTCCATGTAATAAGTAACCGTTTAATGTACACTTTCAGTCTAGATATGCTACAGTCTGCCTGATGTAATCATTTGATTAAATAAAGCACCCAACATCCAGCTCAGTATAAGGTTTGATGTAGATGAGCTGTTTATTTGATGTGAAAGAGTTTTTTTCACAGCAGTGCTTGAGGTTACTGATGGCATAATGATGCACTGAACAATCAGTTCACCTAGAGTTACTGGAAAAGTCTGTGTCTATATTTCTTCATAAAAATGATCTAAAAACTTGTTGTGGAGCTGGTTTAGTTCACTGGGTTGAGCAGGCAACCCACACAACTAACACAGAGCAGAGGTTCAAATCTACCCTGAGGCTGTTTACTGCCTATTCTCTGGTCTGTCTCTATACTCATCTATTTGGGGGGGGATTTCTTAAAAGTCCAATTAAAGTAATAAAACAAAAAAAAATCTCTTTGGTTGTTGTTTTATCCAGGAAAAAGACTGAATAATACACATTTGTGAGGTAAAGAATCAATAAAAGTCGTTACTGATTTGATCTCCTGCATTAAATGTGATCTGCTGCAATAAAACTGACTATCATTGGCCCTGATTTATCATGCTAAGAATGACTTGATTTGGAGGTTTGGATGTTTAGGTTTTCTTACATGAACTACTCACCTCAAGTCCTTGGCTCATCAGCTGGAACCGGTTTGGAGAGGCCTTAGCTGCTTAGAAGTTACCGTGGGATCTTTGTATGACTGTAACAACTCTTGCTATTGGATATTTGTTGGTCAGCCACATCTGGGGAGGGTAACAGTCTCTTCCCTTCATTTGTACACAAATCTATGAACACGGACTCTTGCAAACTCTTGGGAGACAGATAACAGCTCCTTTTCAAAGGTCCTTAGAAAATGACATCATTCTAAAAGTATGTTTTTACATCAGACTTTGAATGAGCCTTGTCCTATAAATAAAAGTTTTTTAAAAAGTCAAAATATGAGAACCAGAGAAGAGCAGTTCTAAAGTTTAATTACTCCTCTTAGATCTAAGTCAACCCTAACCATCATCTGTGATGACCTTAATCCTAACACTGTGAGAATGTGTCATTTCTCTAATTATTTAGATGATTCTCCAAATTCTTGGCAAATAAAATGATTTAAACCTAAATCTAAATGTTCTTCTTTCCAAACCAGAGTTCGGGTTAGCGACAGGAGCCAGGGTTTGGGTCATCACCAGTGATGACTTAGACCTCAGAGGGTTAACCTAAAAACTTTTCGCCACTAGGTGTCACTAGTGGTGAAAAGTCAATTAACTGCCCACTGCAGTTAATTGAGTTTTGTTTTATTACCGCTCCCAATTCAACTCCATAATCCTAGCTATAGTGGCTACTGTACGACAAACAGTTATCCCATAATAACTGCGGCCGGCCGGCATGTTTCTACTACTGTTTGATCAGAATCTGCCCCAGAGTTTTTGTCCTATATGTGGCAGGCTGTCAGTCTACTGTTTACCTCTGCTGCCAATGTTGGGTGAGAAGCGTCCAGCTTTACTTACTCCTGAAGAGACTGCAAAACTCTGTGAAGGGAGTTTGATACGAGTCAATGAGTCAGAGAAGCTCACTTCTCTGCTAAATTAAAGCTCTAATGCTACAGCCACACAGAGGTAAGTTGTTGAAGATAATCAGAACTGTCAGTAGTGCTGCTCTTTTTGCCACTGTTAGCTGATGTTATGTATTATGGTAATATGGTTTATAACCAGCTCCTATTGTTTAGCTGGCTCTTGTCAGCTGTCCAGAGACATGAGGGTCACATGTCAAGTCTGCTGACACTAAGTAATTGCAACAATATTGGGAATAAATAAGCATTTTTATGTGTTAAAGCCCTGACTTCAGTTCGGGAGATGAGGCTTGCGGCAAGAAGGAAGACGATGACATTTTATCGAATTGGAATTAATTAATTAAATACATATTTAATTGATTAATTATTGACACATTTAATTCATTATTTATTTATTTCACATTTTAATTAATTATTGACACATTTAATTAATTATTTAATGGTGTATTTAATTAATTCATTTTGGCAGTCCTGGCATTCCAGAGATACATATGTACATATGTAAAACGCAATTACTTGGAAGGGAGAGCTCCATCCCAGCCACTATATTTAAATATGGTGGGGCAACATGGCGGCTTCCACAAACCGAAAACCTACTCCTGTGTGAATTTAACGCACTAATTATAAGTTTACGAGAATGGATCAGTTTGTTTGAAGATGTAATTACACACTATTTTTTTCTGTTCTTTTGAATAACCTCATCACTGACTCTACATTTCCAGATTACACAGAGGTAAGTGACTGGCACACTGTGTGGGACTACTATTGATGAATTAAGACTTAGAACAAATGCAAATGCAAATAATAGGTAAAAAGTAAAAATGCCACTTTAATGGTTCCAATCAAAGCACAAAATTATCGTTTAATAACTGAAAATATCTATGAAGGTACAGATTTAAATATTGCGTAATCTAATTCCAATCATAAGGAGTGATTAAAAACAAACACTGGGCAGATACATGAGAGCCTGGCCAGTATAAACAGATGTTGCAACACTGTGTTGCATGTCTACTTGGCTTCTAATCTGTGAAATCAACACCCATTTGTCATGTGGCTTAAAGGGTTTAGATTCTATTATTTCTAGCATGTAATGTCATTGAGAAGAGTTTTTGGAGGGTGGAAAGGTTAGCAAATTAACAAATAGTGACTCACCACAAACAGCTTCATCTGCCATCTGCTCATATACATGCGGTTAATACAGGCAGCATTCATTTGGATGGGGCTATCGAGGGTTGTTTTGATGACTGAAGTTCAAGAATACCAAAGCTTTGCCAAGGCAGCCTTGAGTGAACCTGAGCACTAAGGACACTGTGCCACTGTCATTCTGCAATGAGCTAGGTGGAAACTGGGCCATCTATATCTGGACTACCCTCTGATTATGAAGAGATTATGCAACCGCACAGCATGCTTTACATAACTGGTTATAGCACTCATATAGTCTTTGCTCCCGAAAAGGAATAATTATTCACCCAAGTCACCTGCCCCCGTGACATCTAAACAAATATGTCATTCACTTCTAACACCTATTTCCTTCAACCACATTAACTTTCAGCCACGTTGCGACTGTGATGCAGATGGGTAGCTGAGAGAAAAGGACACTTACAATTCATTTACAATTACATGGAAAAGCAAATGTCTGGTAAAAACACCATGTGACTCTCCAAATCTCTCCGTAATACTGTGTGCAAACGTTTTAAAAAAGTTTTACCGCTCCGTCCACACTCCAGGGGAACAAAAGAGGATCAAACAAGGGGAGGGGATGAAAGTTTTGGATGATTCATATTGCTGAACGTTTACGTCCTTCTCTTTTTCTCTTGCCAGATTCATTTCTGCCATTTAAGGTTTAATGTTTAAAAAATTGTGCTTAAAGGTCATGCAGTTGCATCACAAAGCTAGCTATTCAGCTAAGAACTCTTGTTAAGTCTAATTGTTGAATGTTGTCATTATGTTCTTAAATTTGCACAGTCTTGGTTCAAGCAGTAGGATCAAGACATTCCTTTGATCCTGAGCACCTCTCCAGCCACTCTGTGCTGGGGGAGGTTTTATTGCAGAAACATCCTATCTGAAAGATTTGTTTCTTGTGATGTTGCTTCCTGCTTTTATGACTTTGGGTTGGAGACAGGTTAGGAGCTCCAAGAGCTGGTTCTTGACCAAAGACTTCCCTTGCTAGCAAGTAAAAGATGTTCGTCTTGTTTATGTTGTTAACGAGAATAAGTTTCTAAACTAGCGGGGCTTGTGGAAACACAGACCCAACAACTCTCTTTGAAAGCTGTGTCTAAATGTCTCCAAATAAGCATCGTGTTATTGATTTGCCTGCTAACAGATCTCACAGCAATCCGTCGGCAGCTAAACACCGTGACTGTCATTAATTGCTGTTTACTTACCACCCTTTTTATTTCAGAATGACTTGGTGGAGGATGTTGGGGGAGGATGCTATCTGGGAAAAGACTCTGGTCCTGTTGCTTGTTTGTATTTCAGTGAAAATGGGAGAGCACTGGTTTATACAGTGCAGTGGCTCCTCTGGATGGTGGGTCAATCAAGGAAAGCAGTCATTTGTCATTATTCTATCACATGGAGTCTGACTCTTCACACCTCTTTGGCACTACGGCTCAACACTCAGATCTGGGAGGACATTTTTGCACTCTCCCTGCATCGCTTTGGTCGATGGCAGGTCATAGGAAAGAGGCCTTCTGGTAACTGTTCTGTTTGCTTGATTACATTTCGAAACATCCTTTTAAAAATAAACGCTGGCTCGGTTTGTCATTACTTCTGCAGCTGCCTTTTTGATTAATCCCCTCACATTCTCCCAAGACATGTCCCCGCTAATAAATGTAATTTGTTTTATGAGCATTTCATAAGTCTCCACCCCCACTTCTCCCCAAGTCCTAACCCCCCACTCCCCTACCCCTCCCCAAACGGTCAGAAGTGGTTGCTTTGGTAACAGCGTGACGTATTTAAGAGCCCAAGAATAGAAACATGAGGAGGAAAGCAGGTCTGAGGCTCTTGGCTCCAGCCTCACAATAAGTCTGAATGCCATTCCAAATGTTTCCCTCTAATTTGTGTCAAAGGCCAACATTTAAATGATGCTGACATTTTTGTGTGATTACGGGAAGTTCTGTGCCGACACCGTCGTTGGTGAGGTTACCTGCTGGTGGTTTCCCTGGTGAGAAAAAAACAAATAAACACCCCACCTGGCTGGTTGAGTACACTAAGGTCATCGATTGATGCAGTAATCCGACTGAAGCATTTGGATGGGCAGCATACAAACAGAGGCACTGACAACAACTTATCAATAAACATATACCCGCATGGGCACACGCTCTGCTTGTTATGAAACAGCCCCCCAAGTCAAACAAAATGAGTCACAGCCTATTTATAGCCGCTGCGATACATCTCTCATGTGTATGAGCCTTGGATGGAGGCTACGTGTCGTGGTATAGACAAGCTGTTACATAAACATGTTTCTGCATACATGTCTCGAGGGATTGATGATTCACAACATGAACATGGCTCTCGTTTTAACTGCATTTTTCTTAGTCATCAGCCGAACCATAAATAATTACCAGCAAGGCTAAATTTGGAGGTAGAATGTAGGAATTGTTTTACTCACTCGTCTTTATATAAAGCTGAAGAAAATGTTCTTTCAGCAAAAACCGAACATTTTGAGAACCAAACTAACATATTCATACTGATATTAATGAAGCACAAACTGTATATAAAAGATGGGTGTGGGCTCTGTGACTTCACTCTTTTGTTTGTGGACTACTATTGACACCTCAGGGTTTTTTGTTTTTGTTTTTTCTTTCTGTTTTTATCAGCAAGTGACTACATTTGGAAGAGAGTGGAGTGCATCACACTCGGCTAAGCCTAGTTACCTTTGTTAGGCCTCAGTCGCACTGGCCTAGAGACCTGCGACCATCTGACAACGACTGGCAATGAGAGAGGAATGTGTTTTGCCCGACCAGTTGTGAGTGTTTCCTGGCAATCACTAGCATGAAATTGGTCCAAAGGAAGTATACAGGAGTGTGCCGAAAACCTCCCTGCATTGATTTGATCATTAGTAGGCTCCCAGTGGTTTGCACAATAGACACAACTTGCCAGCAAACTATATGCAGCAATCTCCAGCAACCAGGTTGCTAGACAGGAAATATACATCTCTAATTAACAACCAGATGTTGCCAGGGGTTTCTGACTGGTCTCTAGACCTGTATCACTAAGGTCTTAACAAGGTGCATCTGCAGACACAGATTTGGAAACATATAAATAAATAATTACTTATTACAGCGGTCCCCAACATTTTTGGCGCCACGGACCGGTTTATGTCTGACAATATTTTCACGGACTGGCCTTTAAGGTGTTGCGGATAAATACAACAAAATAAAACCAGTACTGGTACCAAAAAGACGAAGATCTTTTCATAACACACGGGAAAAGACCCAGAGAAACCGAGTTAATGATAAAAACGATTAAAAAAAATAACAATAAAACCACTGAAAACCATACATTTCACACCCAAGCCTCAACTCTCGCGGCTCAGTCCGTGGTCTGTATTATATGTATTATAATACATATATCATGAGAATTTCACTTGCCAAAAACACCGGAGTGCAGACTTCTTGTACTGTTTGCTAGTACAAATATCCACAAATATTCATGTTTGTTTAATTTGCTCAGAATTCCTCCAGTCTAAGATAACTGGCTGCTGCTTGCTACCAATCTTATCCTGCTTCACATTTTTCTCAAAGAGTAATTTCTCTGAGGGCAGTGTTCCAGACACTTTCGGTTTGGCAGTCATCGTAAAAGGAGGCACAGGATGTGTCAGAAGAGGAGCAAGTATATAACAGTGTGTGTGCAATTCTAGGAAGAGCCTAAAGTTAGTGAGAAAACGAGAGAGGGGAATCAGCAAAGCTGGAAGTCGATTATAAAACTCCATTTAAGCAGCAGGCATATTTGTTAATATTCAATATTACAGCAATGTAGGCTGTTTTTATCTTTCATAATACCAAGTGACAAGCACACTGTGTGTCACATTAGATAACATTATACAGCAGGTGAAATGAAGCCAAGTTCGTGTCATCAGGTGATACTGTGGCGCTGCAAAGCGATGTTGTGCAAAGCCATAATAAAGCAAACATGAACAAAGGTTGTTCTTAAAGATCAGAGAGGACACGGAAACAGAAGATGTGTGTGGGGACAAAATGAGCATGCTAAACAGGAGAAGGGATCAGATAAAGGGCCTCTGACAGGTGACGCTCGCTGAACGTGGTCAGCGGCGAGATGGCTTTCAAAATGACCTTCTCGCTGTAACAGCTAAGTGTGCCAGCGGAGTGACGGCCTCCTCCCATTCCTGTCCTCCTCGCTGGACTATCCCCGAGGTTACATGCAGAGTGTATTTAAAGCTCGTCCCGAGCACTTCCAGCAGTGCACCTTACATAACCCTCAGCCTTCAGCCGTCATCTTTGACTATCGCCTCCCGGCTCATCTGTCTGACTCCCAGTGGCTGTTTTTGTGAAGCCGGTCAGCTGGTGTAAACAACCTTGCTGTGAGTCTCATCTGTGCCACCCACTTTGAAAGAACAGGGAACAGATATTTATGTCCTTCCTGCTTCCCACCGCTGCAGATAGATTCCAACCCAGAGCGAGCGAATTATGAGGAAATCCAGTGAAATATGACTCAAACACAGTTTCAGAGTTTGTGTTTTGTCTACCAGCTTCTTCTTCAAACTTTTGTTCTGCTGTTAACACTTAGCAATGTTCTGCTACTGTACGTGTTGCGTAATTTCTTAATAATTACACACTGTGAGGGGCTTTTTGTCACACTAAATACAGGGGAAACAGAGGGTGAAAGCAGTTCCTTTATTCAAGAAAAATTTCTGTGAAATAAACTCATGGATGACTTGACTTGAATGTCGGAGATAAATTTAAACTGAAGTACATTTTCAAGAAGAGTTGCAAATAATCTGTATTTACAATATTCTCCTGAGACCTCATCCTCTGTAATGGACATTTGGTTTTGGTCTATATCTTTTGAATTATTTGAGCTACCCTACTAAGTCCTGATGTGCTAAATAGAGGACGTCCTGGCCTTCCCAGTGATATCTCATGTGCCTGGGTGGCCTCTTTTAGCTCCAAAGAGGCAGAAAATCACACAAAAAAAGTTCAACTAGATGCTACTTTTTTCGTGTATCTATCGAGCCACTAAGTAAAAAAGTCATAAAAGTGTGAATATTTCTCAGAAAAGTGTCTTGTTTTTGTCACACACATTGTTTAAAACTCAAAGATATCCAATAACAACTGACAATCATAACAAGTGTTTATGCGTGGAAAAATGGAAACTGACTGCCAAACGCAATCAAGAAATTGCACTATAAAGATTTATTAATGCAAACTTGCTGGTCTGTAGAAAAAGTTCACGTTTATGCACGTTCCACCGACCTGCTGTACCAGTAAAAAGACTGTTCAGATGGTATGAGTTTCCAGAGCAACTCCTCTCGGTGTAATGTGTAGGTGACCCAGTACTCTTGTCCATATAGTGCAATTGTTTTTCCACATTTTGTCCATGCAGTATAAATAATAACTATAATTAGAGATTCTTTGTAACTTTGAAACAATGAGAATTTAATTCTTTTTGCTCTTCTTAAAACCACAGGTACACACAGGAACAGATGTTGAGCACACATGTTAGCTTCTCAGCATGTTTCCACATGTTGACAAGCTAACGAAGCATTGTAATGGAGGAATAACAGAGCACTTCAGCCTCCTGCTATGAGGGCTGTAAAGATGTCACACTAAAAGTGAAACACGTAATCACATATGCACATATTACAATCTTAAAACGCAGCAGATAGCATTGGGAGATAAGTGATGCTAAAGGTTACAAAATGCTCAAATTGCTGTGCAATATGGAGTTTTATTATTTGATGCTAATGATCATAAATATCTAAGAAGGCTAAATTAAGATAAAATTAAGATAAAAATAATCATACGAATGCAATAATTATTGTAAAAATGTCTTACATCTGGCAACACAGCACAGCTTAGTTACTGTTGCTTATCTATCACTGTTGGTTTTCCAGAAAGGTCTTATTATAAACAGAGAAGCTACATTAATACAATACACCGACTGCATTACTCATCAGTTACTTGGATGCTTCACTGTAAGTTTGAAGAGTGTGACTGTTAAATGAGAAGCATGCTAATTAAAACCGAGAAAGAACGTTTTGACTGGGATTTTTCAGAAGCTGTCAGTTATCAGTGCCAGCTGCTACGCATCTCATCACCATATGATATTTACACACACCAGTCACTTTGTAAAGTTCAGCTGCTTGTTATCTAATCAGTCAGGAGCAGCATGCTAGTGAGCTTAGGCATGTATATATGGTCAAGATGACCTTCTGAAATTCAAACCAAGCATCCATCAACATGGAGAAGAAAGATCATCTGCAGCAACTATTTGATGCTATTTTGTCGTTAAGGAGCAAAATATCTGAGGAATGTTTCCAGCATTTTGTTGAGTCCATGCTACAAATAAATAAAGCAATAATGAAAGCAAAACGGGGTCCAAACCACTATTATCAAGGTGCACCTAACAGAGTGGCCACTGAGTTTATATAAAAACACAACCTGGAGAAACTTTAGTAATTTCTAAACTTCACATTTATTATTCTTGTCCTTCCTCTGTGCAATCTGGGATTAGAATTAAGCTCTCGTTATTTTTCTTCTATTCTTATAATACGGCACATAATTTTCACTCCGTCAAATAAAGCCCTGGAAATATTCACGTTCCCCCCGAGACATGAGATGTTTTCCAGTTGAGACAGCATGCTCTGTTTGCACAGTTATCTGCCCTCTTTCCCCTGCAGGTCAAAGCTACAAGGTGAGCTGTTCCATAAGAGCCTTTAATAGCATGTTAAGAATTCAGCACGAACTGGTTGAACTCATGTGCCTCCACCTCTCTTAACATTGTTTTCTTTCAACACCGACTGCAAGGGTTCTGACTTGCCAGTCGGATCATTTTGAGGAAATGAAAGATAATTAAAACAGTCAACTGTTTGTATAAAATGTCTTGCATCTTGTGCGAACAGCTTACCAAATGAATTATCATGGGGAAGTCATTTTGTAACATATTTTTGTCAAATTTGCTGTTGCTAGGGGTCACACTGTGGTTACGTGTTTTTTTGTTTCTTTTTTTTGTTCACTTCCACAGAAACCTAAAGCAGACAACCTTCTCGAGAAAATGTGTTGACATATTTCAAAAGCTTAACTGTGAACTGTGCATGGCACAACTCACTTCCTGTTGCACAGATCAAACACGAATGTGAGAATGACCTTTTATTGAATTAGTGCTATTTTTAAATAAAAAAATAAAACTGAATTAAATCTCTCCAACGATTCTAAATATTTCAAACTGTGTGCAAACCGATCATTTAAAATAATGATCTTTTTAAAAAATGGCTACGACAAAGTCACTGGTGAAAGATCATTTCCAGTTTATACGTTAAATGTAGGACGGCCTTCTGACCAAAGGCTCCATTTATGCACTTACAGACTTTTTTGACATTCAAGTTGAATAATAATCATAACCTGCATCACCTGCCTTTATAATTGACTTTTTCTACCTAAGAACCTTCCCGACACTCTGAATTATGAGACCCACGGGTGTTAGCAGCTCATAAAGCCTGCTCGCTGCTACTGTAATTTCCCCTGTCAATTATTTCCAAATGTACCTAAATGGCGTGCTCCAATAAACACAGCCATGAACACGGTGTTTTTTTCTTGCTTGTGCCAACTATTGTGCAATTTTATAAAGTTTAAGGAGTAAGCAACACTGTTGCAAAGTATCCACAATGCATATTGTAAAAGCAGAATCAGGCTAGTGTTACACTCAGTCATGTTTCTAAGCTGCCATTGCATGAACGCACTGTTGTTAACCATAAGTGGCGATGATCTATGTTGTTTACCCAAACTGATGTCACACGAAAAACCAGAACAAAAAAAAGCTTTACTCTGACTGAACTGAGATCAAACTGACCGGTTAATGCTTAAGCAGGGCTACTTGCTCAATTCTTTAATGTAAGATCACACATCTAAGGAACTTAATGTATCTTTGCTGTTTGTTTTAGTTAAAAAAAAAAAAAAACACTACGATGAGCCAACACTGAACCCCTACTACCAAGCAATGCTGTTACTGATGTGATGTTTAAACTCACAGTAATGCTGTTGGTTCATGTGGTTACTTATTTTGCATTTTTCATTAGAAAGTTTCATTATATTGAAAAATAAACACATAAACTGCTGTAACGCCTTTTAACTCTTCATCATGTTAAACCAGTGCTGACACAACACTGGTGTTTGCTGAAAGGCTGACACCAGTGTACCACCGATATAGTATCTGTGCATTCCTGTGTGATGGCCACGTAATCATAGTTCCAACCAGAGTGTGTTATGTGTCTGACATATTATAGCTGTCACTTCAATTAATAGTTGAATATATGTTTACTTGATTTGACTCATTGTTGCTCTTGTTTTTGCATAGTTATTTGCTGATACTTGATTTCCTGTATGTGGCTCTGGTTCCTCTTTGTTCTCTGTTTGTTTGGATAGTTTTGTTTTGTTTGAGCACTTAGTTCACTATGTTGTCTTTGTTACCTTGCTCTGTCATTGTTCCTTAAAGGTACAGTAGGTAATTTTTTTTAGGTTATTTATCAGAATCCAAAAATGTTCTACTCATAAACATACACCGAATAGCGTGTAATTACATCTTCCAACAAACTGATGCGTTCTCATAAACTTAGAATGAAACCATTACAAATATATAGAAGCCTTTATGGAAGCCACCATGTTACTGTGGTGTCTTAAATACAGAGGCCAAGATGGACATCGACATTCCACCTGATGGTGTTTTCTTTATCTAATGACCACATGTTTGTAAGGGATACATAGTAAGCCTTATAAACATGTATATTCTCATCATCTATTCTTCATTGTGTCTACCTCCTCCTCTACCACCTCATCTTCTTCCTCCTCACCTCAAGTCTCATCTCCTGAACTGAAGTCAAGGCTCTAACACAAGAAAAGATGCATAAACATGCTTTTTTCATTCCCAATACTGTCGCAATTACTTATTGTCAGCAGATTAGATACACCATCCTCCCGTCTCCAGACAGCTGACAACAGGCCCACTACAAGCTAACATTATGCCAGCTAATGTTGGGCTTGAGTTTCCTAAAAATTACACTTTCTCGCTGATCAACAGTTTAAATTCTCACATCGTATGAGAGTTTACTAAAGGTCCTAAAGATCCAAACAGTGTTAGATCCATTTCAAAGCGGCTACCAGCAGCTAATAACAGCACTTACTGACAGAAAACTTTAGGATATCCTCAGCAACTCACCTCAGTATCGCTGGCATCAGACAGAAGTGAACTTCACTGATTTATTGACTCGCATAAGACTCCATTCACAAAGTTTTACAGCCTCCTGCAGAGTAAATAGACATGGACACATATTGGCAGCTGAGATAAACAGCAGATCTACAGCCAACACTCACTACTGGGGAACAGCGGTCAGAGTTGTTTGTCCTACAGGAGCCACTGTAGCTACGAATATACATTTAGAGGGGTAAGAAAACAAAACTTAACTGAATGCAAATTATTGACGTCTACAGGTAAGATTTTAGACACTGTAACTTTTAAGTTTATTCAGTTCACTTGACCACTTTCAAGGGCCCGTCACTTTTAAAGGCCTGCTCTCCTCCTTCCTGCCTTTTTAGCTTTGTGATAAGCTAACCACCTGCATGCAAACCCACTTCCAAAAGTTGGATGCACCAACCATTTTCACTGCAATGCATGGAGGCCAGATTAGCACCTGAACACTTTTTCAAGTTAGCCATGGTTTTATCATGTGCACAAAGGGAGACTTAGCATTCCCTTGCTCTTTCCACGAAAAAACACATATGTACAAACCCTGAATATATCAGTTAACCCCCCCCCCCCCACACACACACACACACACACACACACACACACTAACCTCATGCTGACTTTTGAACTGTGTGCTGATAACAAGCTGAACAGTTCTTCTACTCTTTAGGACATGGTAACCATGTCTTTGTTCTTTTTGTTTTGCATTTTATCGCACTCCATCTTACGTTTAGCCCAAGAGAAGACAGCAACCTCTTTGGACTTTGTCTCCCTCGGATGTGGCCTTTTCCGGTTGTTTATTGCCTTTGTCCCAAATTTTGCGAAATGCATTCTTGGCATTCAGTTCACACAGAACAAAGTTTGCTATATCACCTTCAATTAAATATAGCCTTTTTGGAGATAAGCTTGTATCTCTCAGCGGGAAAGCAGAATAGCTGCAATATGTGCACTTCCTGTGATAAAAATCTTTTCACTGAATCCTCACAAACGTATTCTAAAACAGAACTGTCATTAGCATCACGAATACCTATTTAATTTGCTAAGTATTGCTGCAAAACGTAGAAAATTTAAAAAGTGCATTTTCTAAAATGCAGCTTTTACTGTAGGTGGAAAAGTCCACATGAACAAAGTCTTGTTTTGAGCACCTATGCTGTAACTGGCCTCTATCGGGAACCGAAGGTGGTCAAACAGTAAAGAGCAAGCGGCTCAAAGTGTATCGCACTGTCAAAATGAGCATGTTTGCACAGAGGGTTTCCATTTATGATATGATGGTGTGCATGCAGTTCATTGTCGCTTGTGCACATGCAGTGTTCACTGTGAAAACTGGGGTCAGCTGAGGTTTTGTGCCCCAGCTGTCACACTCAGCACACAAAGCCACGTGTTCCCTGCCACAAACATACAGGAATAAGTACCTGTATCAACAAACGTACAGTCTGAATCAAAGGCACTTCAAATGGACTAATCACACTCTGGGTTAACAATATGTAATATGATGTACAGTGTCCAAGATGCTACTCTAAGAGCTAACACCCTCAACTTCAGCAACAGTTAAAGCATTGTTAAAACCAACAGACAACATTTAAACTTCCCAGTTCTAAAAATGTTCTTTATTTCAAAATGAACATTTTGAAATATCATTAAACTAAATATCATTTTGTATACCAGACGATGACATTTTGGCCGTACACACCAAATTTTTTATTCAATAAATTATTTTGAAAACATTATTTACAGATCCTGTAGTTTCCCAATCATTTCTTAGAAAGCTACTCGGACTACATTCTAACTAAAGTTCCCGGTAGTATTGTGCAATGTTGCTCTAACTATACTGAAATCTGCTTGTGACATACATTACTAGAGGAACCTGCTAAACCTGTACACATGCCTTTGACACATAATGGGGAACAAAGACAAAAAGACGTTGTGTGAATTTGTTCACGGGTCACTCGTACGACATTTGAAACTTGAAGCATTTGCTTATTTGTCGCAAAGACAAAAATAAAAGTTATGGATAACTTCTGCTTTTTGTTTAAAAGGAAAATGGATGATTTTGTAATAATGACTATCAAACATTCAGCAGTGGGTTTGCAAAGAAAAAAAAAGAGGAAATAACAAAAATGTTCACAAAACTCAAGGGTTCATATAAATGTTGCAAACAACTGCGATGCAAAAAGAAGTCACATGCCATGCAAAATTATGCTGTTAAACTCCTGCTTACTTCCCCAGAAACGCTAACTATGTAGAAGGTGTGCACAGTTCACCTCCATGTTCTCTGCATACAGTTTGATAAATTCAAAAAATAAATACATTTAATTTCTCTGAGATTCTCTAATATTCAGTTACAGTTCACAACACAGCTACCTGTACATGCAGTATTATACTGTAAATATAAATCTCTGCATTTAGCATCCTACCAGAAGAGTCACAGTTACTGCCTCTTTTTTTTTTTTTTTTTTTTTTTACAAATACCTGTACTATTACTAACACATTTACTGTTTTACTTTTAGCCAGTGGATACAAATACAGATGTCCTTAATGTAAGTTGTGCATTTTAATTACATCATGTTATTTTTATTATTATTTATTTATTTATTTTATTTTACATTCAAATATTTCAAGCTTCTTGGTTAAAGAAGCTTGGTTGCTAGTAGGTAAAGAATAGTTCACCTATAATTCATATTCCCAATTAATTTCTCACCTCTGATTGAATGCCTTTGTTTGTTTGCCTTTTTTGACTATAACAAAACATTTTTGCAGGATATATACAGGGAGTGCAGAATTATTAGGCAAATGAGTATTTTGTCCACATCATCCTCTTCATGCATGTTGTCTTACCCCAAGCTGTATAGGCTCGAAAGCCTACTACCAATTAAGCATATTAGGTGATGTGCATCTCTGTAATGAGAAGGGGTGTGGTCTAATGACATCAACACCCTATATCAGGTGTGCATAATTATTAGGCAACGTCCTTTCCTTTGGCAAAATGGGTCAAAAGAAGGACTTGACAGGCTCAGAAAAGTCAAAAATAGTGAGATATCTTGCAGAGGGATGCAGCAGTCTCAAAATTGCAAAGCTTCTGAAGCGTGATCATCGAACAATCAAGCGTTTCATTCAAAATAGTCAACAGGGTCGCAAGAAGCGTGTGGAAAAACCAAGGCGCAAAATAACTGCCCATGAACTGAGAAAAGTCAAGCGTGCAGCTGCCAAGATGCCACTTGCCACCAGTTTGGCCATATTTCAGAGCTGCAACATCACTGGAGTGCCCAAAAGCACAAGGTGTGCAATACTCAGAGACATGGCCAAGGTAAGAAAGGCTGAAAGACGACCACCACTGAACAAGACACACAAGCTGAAACGTCAAGACTGGGCCAAGAAATATCTCAAGACTGGTTTTTCTAAGGTTTTATGGACTGATGAAATGAGAGTGAGTCTTGATGGGCCAGATGGATGGGCCCGTGGCTGGATTGGTAAAGGGCAGAGAGCTCCAGTCCGACTCAGACGCCAGCAAGGTGGAGGTGGAGTACTGGTTTGGGCTGGTATCATCAAAGATGAGCTTGTGGGGCCTTTTCGGGTTGAGGATGGAGTCAAGCTCAACTCCCAGTCCTACTGCCAGTTTCTGGAAGACACCTTCTTCAAGCAGTGGTACAGGAAGAAGTCTGCATCCTTCAAGAAAAACATGATTTTCATGCAGGACAATGCTCCATCACACGCGTCCAAGTACTCCACAGCGTGGCTGGCAAGAAAGGGTATAAAAGAAGAAAAACTAATGACATGGCCTCCTTGTTCACCTGATCTGAACCCCATTGAGAACCTGTGGTCCATCATCAAATGTGAGATTTACAAGGAGGGAAAACAGTACACCTCTCTGAACAGTGTCTGGGAGGCTGTGGTTGCTGCTGCACGCAATGTTGATGGTGAACAGATCAAAACACTGACAGAATCCATGGATGGCAGGCTTTTGAGTGTCCTTGCAAAGAAAGGTGGCTATATTGGTCGCTGATTTGTTTTTGTTTTGTTTTTGAATGTCAGAAATGTATATTTGTGAATGTGGAGATGTTATATTGGTTTCACTGGTAAAAATAAATCATTGAAATGGGTATATATTTGTTTTTTGTTAAGTTGCCTAATAATTATGCACAGTAATAGTCACCTGCACACACAGATATCCCCCTAAAATAGCTAAAACTAAAAACAAACTAAAAACTACTTCCAAAAACATTCAGCTTTGCTATTAATGAGTTTTTTGGGTTCATTGAGAACATGGTTGTTGTTCAATAATAAAATTATTCCTCAAAAATACAACTTGCCTAATAATTCTGCACTCCCTGTATGGTGAATTTATATGCATAGATACAGTCGTAGTGCTTGACACATGCACACAGCAGTAGATGTACTAAAAAGGAAATAATTACAATCATGATGTTGATTGCTGATGTCAGTATATATATTTTAGAGGAATGTTTTGTTTTTCACCCGAAATGAACTATATTACTTCAGAAGAGATTTATTACCCTACCTGACTCTTATATATTGTTCTGTTTTTTGTTTGTTTTTGTTATTTTCAGGTTCAATGGTGCGTGTTCTTCTAATGGCCGCCTTCCCACTGGAGGTTTTGATCCACAGCAATTTAAAAGGTAAACAGCTTTGAAAGTCAGTTCAAATGGTTAGCTAATAGTACTCTGAAAAGCCTACAACTCTGTCACCAGTTTTTTTACCAAAAAGTACCCATAAAAGTATCTCTCAATAGCATATCATTGTAGTTCAAATGTTTAGTTGATTTTTGGAAATCTAAAACTAGTCAAACACTCAAATGTTCATGGTTTTTATAGGAGGACAGAGCAAAACGGACATCGGCGCAGAGTGAAGAACTGCCCTTGATAAGGACACTATGACAGCCATATATAGTAAGTGAAGACTTTCTGTGTATCTAAAATTGCATACAGCACAAGTAACTTACTTTGCAACCATTAAAATAGGTTGTAAAGTAAGTTACCAATACAAATAGGTGATGATGCATTGTAGTGGTTGGTCTCAGACAAAGAAGGTCAACAGATTTATGAATGCTGGAGGGTAAGGAGAGATGACCAAAAGGGGTGTTAGCATTACTGTAATGTGAACTGGATAGACTTTCCATCTAGGAAAAAAAAGAGGTAAAATTATGCGTAAAATATATCTGTATTGTATATAAACTATCTAAATATAAAATATCTGTATCTATATAAACATCTGTTTGCTAAACGAAGCCAGCTAACATAAATCATATTTTTATTTTAACTCTGATAAAAGTAATAGAACTGTGACTTTTCTTTGTTACAGTGGCAGTAAGGACGAGGTTTCCCAATGTGTCCAGGAGGGCTTTGAGGATTGCAGTGAAAGCTGGGGGAACTGAGACTGCTGGAAAAGGAAAAGAAATTACATTTTAAGTATGTTGACTTATGTTCATACAATCACACACACATATACACATACACACACATGTGTGTATATACATATATATATATGTATGTATATATATATATATATATATATATATATATACATATACACACACACACACACACATATGTGTATATATATATATATATATAAATGTGTATATATACGTATATATACATATACACATACATATATGTATATGTGTGTTTCTTTTAGAATGTTTAAGTATGTAATGAGAATAAAATTATAAAATGAATATTCCTTGCTTGATTGATATGCTATATGTATGTTTTAAACATCAAATAAAGATTTCTTTCAGCTGTTACATGTGAATGTGTTTTCTTAGAAATATATGAAGGGTTAAATTTATATATTTTTGAATGATTTTAAATAAGTTTAAATTGTATTTTGAAATATATTTTATAAATATATTTCAAAATATAAAAAAACAGCCAAAAAATATATGTGTTAAAACACATTTCAAAATATATTATAAATATATTTTTTTAATATATTTCAAAATATACAAAAAATGGCCAAAAAATATATGTGCTAAAATACATTTCAAAATATATAAATATATTTTAAACTGTATTTTAGCACATATATTTTTTGGCCATTTTTTGTATATTTTGAAATATATTTCAAAGGAAAAAGTCCATTTTACCAGGAAGAAACCTCCATGACAGTGGAGCCATTACAATCAAGTGTATTAAAGTATAGTTACATAAGGAAAGATATTTCTATATTGTGCTATGTGCTAAGCTGGAGCACCGGAGAATCTGCAGTTCTCCTGACAATTAGTAAAACTCTCGAAGCTGATCAAGAACGTTACATGCAGTATTAGAGCTAATAAAGAGGAGTGCTCCAGCAGGGTGTTATATAAAGACTGTAATCACACTTCACACTTCTAAAAAAGAATGCTCCATAGCCTGTGATTGATATAAGGGGTTATATGCTTTTCTTGTAAGACTGACTCACAGCCGGTGTCTCATTATGCTCCAGAGAAAGGCAGAGCGAGAGAGAGAGAAAGGCGCAATATTACCTAATTGTTATGGGAAGATTATCGTCTCAGAGAAGGCGGGGCGAGAGAGGTCAGATGATGATGATGGTGGTGATGATGATGGTGTCTGAACCGCCGTGTTATGCGAACGGTCGATGAGAGCGCTCCTTTGGATGGTGGGAGGGGTGAAGGGGGAGGGGGGCGGTCTCACTCAGGAACACACACACAAACAGGGGCCCATCTGGTTCAAGTGAGGATAGGGACCGTCCTGAGCTGAACTCGACGTTACAAATAGGAGCTGCGGCATTCCAAGTGGAGCAGAGTGGAGGTGCGCTACACCGATGATAATATTGGATAACAGAGGCGAGTGAAGCCGCGGTTTGTGGACACCACAGAGGAAGGAAAAGCGCGTTCTTGCTGAACAGGACCAAAAACACGTTTGGAAACGGTGAGAGCGGCCATGCGCACCCGCGGAGGAAACTCCTCATTCCACTGAGGTACAATTATTATCATTTTGTAAACAGAGTTTCCTTACAGTGATCTGATCAGCCTACTATAACACCAATAGATTAAAAATGTCTTTTTGTGTTTAAACACCTGAGTGTCCTTTTCTGCGGGACTGTGATTTTTACTCCCTCGCTAATGTTCACTTTATGTTTTATGTATTTCATAAAAATCGTCGTACTTTTGACTTTTTCAAAAGCACCTACGGCTGCCTCAAACTGCGCTCATGATGAAGAAAAATGAAGAAGAGGAGTAGGGTCATGGCAGATGATTTAAAAAAAGAAAAGCAGCCGGTCAGGGATCAGCATGTCGGTGTCAGACATGTGGGTCAGCGCTGATGGAGCGAGTGGAGACGGACACACCGGAAACCGGTCGTGAATCCGTTGATTAGGGTTTCCGGTAGAATTTGCAGAAGAAGGACAAACTTGAAGCACTAAATGTAAATGTAGGTTAGACTGTGATTGGGTCACCTTGTTATCTAGATGTATTTTTACATGTACTTCTTATTTATTGCCTTGTACTCGGAGTACTGCCAAAAAATGTGTGGTGTGACTGACAGTTTGGAGTTTCCAGCACTCTCCTGTCTCACACTGAGTGAGTGAGGGCTTGCAAGGTTATATGGAAGTTGCTCCAGTTTTATTGGAGAGCCGTAATGGAGTTACATAATATTGTGTTGTAATAGCTCTTGCGTAACCACTAAATCCCTCTTCCCTTGTCCTCTCTCTCAAATTGATCACCAGGAGGCGCTGTTGCTACATTCCCGTCAGACGTCCAACAGAGTTCAGTGAGCCCTCAGCACCACACAGTGGCACTTGACGTTCATCGCCAGCCGGGATTTAATTATCCAACTACCCAGATGTTTGAGGAGGACTCCCAGGAGATGAGGGGCCAAGAAGACGTCGGAGTGCTCCGTGCCGTGGAATCACCCACAGCAGTGGCTTCTGCTGGAGGGGGAGCGGGAGGAGCTTTGTCTTTCACAGATGAAGCTGTGTCCATCCTGACTTCCAGCAGCCTGCTGGCGCGCTCGCTGCTGGGCCGCACCTCAGCCGTCAAACGCAAAGAGAGCCCTTCTTCCAGCGCCCGGCGCAAGCGCGAGTTCATACCTCACGAGAAGAAGGACGACAGCTACTGGGACAAGAGGAGGAAGAACAACGAGGCGGCTAAGCGCTCACGAGAGAAGCGGCGCGTGAACGACATGGTCCTGGAGAGCCGTGTGCTGGCTCTGCTGGAGGAAAACGCGCGACTCCGAGCAGAGCTGTTGGCGCTCAAGTTCCGCTTTGGCCTGGTTAAAGACCCCTCCAACGCCCCAATACTGCCCCTCACTACAGCTCCCCAGCACACCCCTCAACCCTTGACTCCTCAATATTACCTCCAAAGGGGGGACGGAGGCCTCCAAGGCTCCTCAGCACCACATCCCAACAACCAAGCAGGCCAGATGAGCAGCAGGGGCTCCAGGGATGCTGGGAACATGTCAGAAGACTCGGGCTTCTCTACGCCAGGTGGGTCCAGTGTGGGCAGTCCGATTTTCTTTGAAGACCGCCTTAGCGACCATGGGAAATTATCCCCACACCGGGGTGAGGAGCTGGGGTATGACCTCCACCATTCGCCTACAGATCCCCACCACGCTGCAGGACTAACTGGGGGGAAGATGGATCACGCAGAGGCGATGAAAAACCTTCCTCACAAATTGCGTTTCAAGATCCCCGGAAGCAACGACGGAACCGATGCCCAGGGAGACGGTGGCGTCGCCAGACGCAGCCCCACGCTATCTACTGCGGGCCGGGAAGCTCCAAGAGAGAAAGGACTGAGCGGAGGCAGCGAGGCAGGAGGAGGCCCAGCATGTGCCAGCTCCTGGATCCAGCACATCGAGGGGGAGGAAAGCAGGAGGGGGCGACACTCCCCTCAATACAGTGCTTCGACATCCAACTACAGCCTCCAGCCCCCTCCTGCTCAAGTGCAACCTGAGGTCCAGTACCAGCACGAGAACACTTACCTGAAGTGTCAGCTAAACTCCCTCAGCGAGGAGGTGGCTCAGCTGAAAAAGCTTTTCACAGAGCAGCTCATGGCCAAAACCAACTGAGGACAGATGCTGTGAGCCAGTCAGCATTTGCCGGCGTCTAGACTTTTAAGGGCAAAGTTTACTTTAAGAAAGCCAAAAAGGACTTTCAAGTCTAGCTCATCATGTGTTGTTTTTATCTCAAGTATTGTATTGTATTATAATAAATGTCTTTAAAGCTCATCTCATAAACCTGCTGTCTATAACAAACACTCAGTCTGAGCAATCTATGTTCCCCCAGACAGGGAGTCTTAACTGTATTGGTGTTAAGTGGATAATAGCTTCTTTATTACATACACTGTGACAACTAAAAACATGCAGCACAAAGCTGTTTACATCACATCATCACAGCACAAACCTCACACCGCTCGGCGATGCCAGATTAAAATGCGGCTGGAAGTCGGCCAGCAGGTCGTTGCCACACTGAGATGCGGGAAGTTGCAGTCCAGTAATTAGAGTGGTATGACTTACTGCACAAACAGTTTCCAACCGCTGAGATGGGTCTGCAAAAAACCCGCAAACACAGGCAGAGACAGACAGTAAACACACACAGAGGTGAGGTTAATAGCCATCAAAACCTCCACGGGTCTCGGGGAGGGCGGGGTGTTACTTGTTACTCTGGTGTTGTTGTGTGTCTTTTAGGAACCACACTGTAACTTCTGCTCTGTTTTAGTGTTTCACACCTACTACTGATCTTTCTCCATGCCTGGGTTTCAACATATTTGTGTTACCTCCCTGTTTTCTGTGCCGAGGTAATGATGAAATAATAATGTCTCTCTGTGCGTTTTCATATTCAAAAATAAAAGAAACGTTTGATGGATCCAGCATCACGGTGGCGAGTCAATCATTGCTCATTGCTATTATAAATGGTTATCAAACTTAAAAAACTTAAAACAGCCTCTTTTGGGGCTGGAAATTCTTTCCCGGACAGTGAATTGCAGAAAAAAAGGAAGAATGCGAACAGGAATGAGAGAAGGGTCGACTGAAGAGAAGAGGAGTTTCTCTCCCACAGTCCCTGCAGGCAGCAAGATGGGCTGACAGCCAGGCAGACAGAGACAGTGGGCGAGCCCGCTGTTTCTCAACAGTTCTGTTACAGACCTTGGAAAACACAAGAGCTCAAAGATAACAGCTGGAAATATAAGTGACAGGAGAGAATTCAAGTCATGAAGAAGGGTTAACATGAATATAGTGAGGTCATGTGCACCCCGAAGGCCACCAGAAGACCTTGACAACCTTTTGCACAGTCCTCAACAAGGAAGGAATGCACTGCCGTTCATTTCCTTCATCCACTTCATGTAATACTATGAAACAGCAGTGAAGAACATCTTAGCTTTCCTACTCAAATGCATGTAAATGGTAAATGGACTACTTCTCATAAAGGGCTTTTGTACTCTACATGCTTCATTCACCTATTCACAGACATTCTTATGAGCACTTTTTTTCTGTCAGTACTTCTTGTCTAAGATTCACATGCTGTAAATGACCTGCTCTGCTTCCTTGAGCCACAAGGAGAAACACAACCTCGCTGATCGTTATGCGGCATAAATCACCACCCCACACAAGCACAGACATTATGTACAAGTATATGTGTGTTATCATACATTTGCTAGCAGTCAACAAAAATGCCTGTCGCTCAGTAGCTACTCCAGACTGTGTCACCTTGTGCTCGGTCTGGAAAAATAATAACGAATCATGCCGCGTTGGCGTCAGCAGAGGGCAGCAAAGACAATCTCTTCACTGTGTGCCCTCACCGTTAACCCAAATCTTGTTAATCCTACTGTGGATGGCTTCAGTTTTCATTGTTCCTGTACATGTTGGAAGCTAGTTCACATGGTGATGCACAAGAGTTAAAGCCAACTAATGTAACAGAAGAAACGTGCAGAAAACTGAGGCTTCAATTAGTGTCTTATTATTATTTTGTTATGAGTAATAAACTGTAAAAGCTTATTCAGCTTGCCGTGTGTCATTGTGATTATTTGCACTCACAATCATGAGGCAACAATTTCGAGTAAAATGCAGCTGAAATATATAAACATCAAAGGTTTATTTGGTTGAATATTTGATCATTAAGGTGTAAACTGAATGAACACCAATAAAGTACATTTCATTTAACTGGATTCCAATAACTGGATGTTTTACATTGTAATTATGTAACCAAATTACATGGAAAAGTGACATGAAATCAAATGACATAAAATCAGCGTAACTGTTTTTTCTTATTGCAAAACAAAGACTTATGAAAGCTTTTAAATACACTATAAAGCAGCTGAGAGACACACACACACAAAGATCCGCCCTGCAATAAGATGAGCTGTCTATAAGCCTCTGAAATGTTGAAATACAAACACTGGATTAGAATAGATTTGATTAGTAAAACAGGCTGAGAGTGAAGTGAAGAAAGCCTGCGGTGACACTGAAAGGGAACAAGGTAGAGGCAGTCGCTGCAGGTGTGGTGAGGGGAGAAAGGGAGTCTGCTTTAATGGATCCACTGCAACATGCTGCCGTTCCACGATCATCCTCACCCACATCCATGCACCCATACACCCCCCCTCCCCTCCCCACACACACAACCCCCTCTTTCTGCTCCCCTCTTTTTTCCTAGTGAAAGGATAAAGCCTGTTGCTAGGCAGACAGTGCGACAGTTGCCATGGGAACGCTTGCAGACATAGCTAGAAGGGGTCGGGTTGGGGTGGGGTGGGGATAAGGATGGGGTGCAAGGGGGAAAAAAGAGGGAGTGATGCGCAGACAGACAGAGAGAGAGAGTGAGTCTGTGTGTGGTTTGAATGGGGGAGGGGGACCCAAGTTCACGGCCGGTGCCTCTGCTCGCGTCGTGATGTTTGTCTCCTCCGGCTGAAGAAGAAGATAAAGCGAAAGAATGGTGATTCATACATGTTGAAAATGATGCTTCTCATTAGGGGGTTACCCTCTGATGATGCGTTGGAACAAAGACAAGGCGGTGTGGCAGCTTCACAAATCTGAAAACATGTGGGTAAAAGAAAAAGGATCTCAGCATCTAATGCAAAAAGTTGCAGCAATTTAGGTTGTGTGTTTTTATCAAACTAGAGCTCAGAGGGAAAAAAGGAATTCCTCATTTAAAAGGTGAAAAGTCGTACACATGCTTCAAGCCGGGGGAGGAAAAAAGAGATGACCTAATTGTAGAGCGATTACTGACACGTATTAAACTTGCAATTCTTATAGTAATACGCTGGAATTTCCTCATGTTTTAGTGAAAGAGGATCAATTTCTCATTGTGAACACTCACACACACCATTCTTTTTCTTTCTTTTTCTTTTTTTGACACTGACATAAAAAAGAAGAGCGCAGCCTTGAAGATAAAAGGAGATAATGAACACATCCGCAGCAGAAGTCAGCCTTTAAGGCAGCCGTTCAGGCAATCTTTTGCCAATTTAAATCACTCTGTGGGTAATGCACATTTTACCGAGAGCCTGAAGCATCACTGTGTCTGCAGCAGGGCTATCTCACACAGAGGCGCTCCGGTGATGATCCAAACTGCATTCAAAGGGTACATCACCAGGCTTTTACGCCCAGATTACCACATACATGCTTATTTTCAATTTGTAACATGTTTTTTTGTTTTTTTGTTTTTTTTAAAAATGGGCAAAACAAATATATTTCTGCAGAAAAAGAGTGTGGCCCATCTGCACTCCTCACCTGTCACCCAGTGAAAACATCTGCAGAACGATGTAGAGAAACATGCAGCTGCTGTGTTTCCTGAAAGCAGGGGTGATGCACCACAATGGGAAATGTGCTTCTGTTCCTGCGTTTTGTTTTGGGTGGGTTTCAACTTTCAAATAATACTACTTTTTCAGGTACACCTTGCTATAGTACTGGGATGTAATAGTTGGGTGTTTTCAGAATGGCCTTGATTTTTTGTAGCATAACAATCAGATGAACAGGTATACCTAAAAAAGAGGCTAGTGAGTATATTTGTAGTTCTAGCTGGTGGTTTGTTTGTTTGTTTTAAGGTGTTGCAGTGTTTGATATATTGTCTTTGTAAATCACAACTCAATTACATTGCTGATTAGTCCCGTCCAGTACGTTAGTCACACTTCCTGGTGTGAGTCTGTCTCTGATCCAGTCCCCCTGCATGCCACACCGACAGGTATCCATTCAGCCCACTCATAAGCCAAACCAAATGGGCGTTGTTTAAAGTAGAGAAGTAAGATGAACCAAATAGCTTAACTGTTCTCCTCTTTGTTTGAGCCTCCTCCAGACTTTACACCTCTGAGCATGACACACATTCCTGCTTGCGGTGAGGACTAATCAAAATTACACAACATGCTTACAATGAGTCCAGGTGAGCTGGTTTGACTGGATTATTGAGCACAGTCGTTTGGGAACATACTGTACGCAGCGCAGTTCTGCGAATGCAAGAACCGTGACTGCCAGGAAACACCTCCAACATAACGAAACTAAAGATTTTCACTTGCGTTCGTCCACTTGCAACACTGACTAAACTGTCCATGGTTTCCTCTAAAGGTCACGCACAGGTTTGCCCAAAAGTTCTTCCCTGAGTGACAACAAAAGAAGTCAAAACTGCCCCATCGGCGAGGTAGCTGGAGGCCAAAGAGGCAGCACGTGCCAATAGCACACACGTCACGTGTTGCCTGAACTTGAAAAATGAAAGATATTATTTTTATCATTGTTTTTTCCTCAATTAAATCATAATTCCAGTTTGAGTTTGCACCAGCAGACTGGAAATACCTCTGCCTTTTTTACTGAAAGTCAACTTTGACTTATTTTGTGTTGGATTACATTTAAAACGCTATATTCAAATGTGCACTGAGGTAGAAATACACGAGCATGACCTCAAAGTACTGAAGTAAGTTCCTGTGGGAGAAACTGGTACTTGTTTTTTAAGAGATTTTTTAATGTCATGCTGCTTTACCTCTCACATATCTGTTTTCTATGTTAATGTCAGCAAGAACTGCCAAGATTTACACAAGATTAAATAATTAGATATTTCTAAAGCTGACTTATATCATGTATTCATAGCCTCTAAAACACTGGTATCAAACAAAAGGCCTGGGGGTCAAAATGAGCCCGCCAAAAATTCGGCCCACTGGATGGCATTGGAAAATGTGAGAGAAGACATAACTTTATGTACTTTTAAATGTATTTTAAATGTAAATTTGACAGCTTTTTTTGGCTATTCATGCCCCACCACAGTAATTAAGTAATAACTAAACATTAAATACCAGAGAAGTTCCTGTTTTTTCATCAGTGATTGAAGAAATTTCAGTTTGTCTACACTGGGTACACAAACAAAAAAAATGTGAGCTACCACAATTTTTTTCTATAATTTTACACATCAATTTCTTATAATTTAGATTTTCAGATTTTTTTCACTCACTACAGCACTATTTCTATATCATGTGGGAAATCTAGGACATGCTGTTGGAACTGCACTTCTAGCTTTGGGATTACATGCGTAGGTAAATGTCTTTATGCAGACAGGATGGGAAGATTCACTTAAGATCAAATTTATGTAGTCTTCAATATAAAATGAGTTTGACATCCCTGCTCTAAAGCATCCTACTTGGAAATGGAGTGAAAAGTTAATATAAAATAATACAAAGAGGAAATATTCAAATGTTCAAGAATATTATATCCAAAAACTGTACTTCTCACAGTTCTTGTGCTTCCCAGTGCTCAGTAAGAAGCCATGTAGGGTACTTTTGCAAATCCCATGTAGGATGGGTGCTGTTTCCCTTTATTTCCAGTCGTCCTAACTTACATAGTAAATGGAAACTCTTTTTATCCAACCTCCCACACTATTCAAGTTGTTGCGTTATGCCAGGGGTGGGAAACTCCAGGCCTCAAGGGTCGGTGTCCTTCAGGTTTAGATGTGTCCTTGATCCAACACAGCTGATTTAAATGGCTAAATGACCTCCTCAACATGTCTTGAAGTTCTCCAGTGGCTTGGTAATGAACTCATCATTTGATTCAGGTGTGTTGACCCAGGGTGACATCTAAAACCTGCAGGACACCGGCCCTCGAGGCCTGGAGTTGCCCACACCTGTGTTATGCGGTACACGTGTAGTTACGTTTCTCAGGAGGTGCACATCGAGTTACATAGAAGGTTGTGGCGTGTGGTTAAAATGGGGCAACAGTGCAAATTACAACGTTAAAGCCAAACTGCCCAGCTGCTGAAGCTTTGGTGTTGTCAGTGTTGTCTGGCTCAGCTGAAATGTCAAATTGATCTTTTTACTCTTAAAAGCAGGTTGACTAGCACACTCAAGAAGCTAGTGGCAGGCATGTCAAGTTGGGTATCTGCACAGAGGACGCGACTCTGATTTCCCCGGACCAGCCTGTCTGTGTGTGTGCTTTTTCAATATCTAGCAATCTCATTATGGGTATCATATGCCCTCATCTGGCTGAAATTGCCTTTGAGCATAGTCCCTCCCCTACTGGACCTGTCTCCTCCCCCTGACCCCACCCCACCCCAAACAGGATTTGAAGGCAAGAAGAAAGAGACAGGGAGGGGGCCACATCCGAGAGAGAAACAAAAAAACGTGACTAGGCACCCAAAGCGTCCTGTTATGCAACAACTGACCTACTAACATACATTTAGAGACACACACACACGGAGGGAGAGCGAGAGAGCGAAAGAGAGAGAGAGAGTTGGAGGGAGGGAGGAATTGGAGCAAACATGACATGAGGAGCGCGCTCAAAACAAGGCACTGTGTTCTCACTCTCGCATATACCTGCACTAATCGGGAGAGCTGGTGTTTTCATAGCAAACGGCGTGCGTGTGTGTGACAGAGAGAGGGAGATATTGTAAGGGAGAGAGGGACAGAGCCAGCAAAGCGGACTGTTGGGCAGGAGCCGGACTGTGTGTGGATCCTGTCGCTTTTAAAGCAAAAAGGTAAGTTGTTATTGACTGCGGCACGGTTCATACATGCCCAATACATGTATGTGTGTGTGGATCAGAACACACACACACACACACACACACACATATATAACACAAATATATATATATATATATATATATATATATATATATATATATATATATTGTTGAGTTGCTTTTTTCCTCTGAGCAGCTGGTCGCCGCGTTTACAGTTTGTTTTGGTGCCTGGATGTGTTCGCCTCAATGTCAAGGCGAGGCTGTACCCCGCCTCCTTTAGAGTGTATGGAGCTATATGAGGATCTGTGTCAGAGAGAGGAAGCGGATGGGAGGAAGTCGGTGTGGGGGACCGGGGGGGGGGGGGGTCGGGGGGCTTTGCAAAAAGATTATGGGATTCCTTCAGAAAGAAAGAAACAAAAAAAAAGGTGCGGCTGCTTGGTGGAAGCAGGGGCAGGTTAGTGCGGACAGCCCGCCGTGGAGCGGAGTTGTAGGCAGGGTCAACGCATCCGCGTCTTAGCGCGCATGCCCAAATTGAATATTCATGGTTTGTTGTGGTGCTTTTAGGAGCCAATCTGCTGTGCTTAACCCGCACACCTGCTTTCGTAACACACGTGGCTCACGTAATTGTTATTTAACCTGAATACATGGTGCAGTTATATCCTATTTAATAACACAGTTATTATTACCAGACCTATAAATAGGCTGGTAATAATAAATATATAGGCTAATACTTGATATTAATAGGAACTCCACCAGCTTATACACCCTTCTTTTTGGTCTTATAATAATAATAATAATAATAATAATAATAAATATTCACAATAATAATTATAATTATTGTTATTGTTTTTGTTGTTGTCGTCGTTGTTGTAGTCCTGCAAAAGCTGCGTAATTAAGAGTCGGGTTGACGTGCTGCGGGGCTCTGGAGCAGCTACAAATCTGTCCTCGCTTTCTTTTGGGTTAGTAGGCTAGTCCGTGCAGACAGCTGGAAAAATCCCATGCAGGCTCCGAGGACACACTTCTCTCTGTCACGTGTAGCAGCTCTTTGTAAAGGTTAACGCGGCTGTGCAGCCCTCCTTAACCCTTTAGTGGCCCGTAGGCTCGTATTAGTCTGACGCAAGCACAATACAAACCGGAGCACACCGACACGCGTGATCAAGGCATGATCGCGTGGATACGCGCGGACGCTCGGCTCTGCTTGTCTCTCCTTTGTTTACAACCCCCGGCTCGGACTGATGGGAGCCAGCGTGGATCGCGTTTGAGGAATGGTGAAGTTCACGGGCTCCGATGAGTGCAGCCGAGTGCGAGGTGAGGCGCGCGTGTATGTATGTGTGTGTGTGGATCAGAACATCTGGATCAAATGTGGGTCAGATGTTTCTTGGTGTTCCTCTGTAGCTCGGCAGACAGCTACAATAGACGCGTGCTTATTTTTCGGAAATATGGCAGCGCGTGGAAAGCTTGTCGAGTTTCGCTTGGAAGGCGATTTTGAGGCGGTGGGTAAATTTTGCGGCAGAGTTGGGATACACGCTTTTCCTAGGATGACCGAGAATCCGCTGTGCACGAACACGATTTGTTAGACGGTCCAACAAAGGAGGAGTGTGGGGGGACATGTTTCTCGCACTGGGCTGCTCATTGGCTCAGATTTATTTATTTCTGGGTCTTCCGTGGGTCCGCCTGGTGTAAATACGCATCAGGATCTTATAACGTTGAACATGAGCCGCGCTTCACCGCATGTCAGCACCGGCTGAAGCCGCAACATTCCTCAACTAGAGCGGGGGCTGAATTCAGGCACCAGTAACTCTACGGCTAGTAACAAGTAACTCTACGGCTTGGGTTTGTTTTGAAAGAGAAAGTCACCTTGGCTTCATCTCCCCATACAGCTTTGTGCGGTTTACACAGCACGTGGGCATCGTACCCGTTGTTCTCTTCCAGATCTCTGCTCCAGCAGCGTGCGGGTGTTTTTACACACTGCATGGTATAAACAGCAGATTTAGAAAGAGAAACAAAAATGATTTCAGGTTTTTGCTGTGGGTCGGCTTCCCCGTCCTCAGCGGAGCGATGCGTGCCTTAAAGGGATTTCACGCAGTTTGGGGGTCACGCTGTGGCCACAGTGTATATGCGGTGTGTTAAACAAAGGTTGCATAATAAATTAATTAAATAACAAATGGATTAAAGAAAGGGGCAGATTATGCAATCTGCGGAAGCTCGTAGTCTGCGGCGATGCAGCGCTGCGCTTTGCTGCGCAGAGGTCGCTGCCAATTGGTTGGCGCACACACTGGGTCTCTATGCCAGCTAAGAATGTAGGTCACATCTGTCCTGGGGTGGGTGGAGAGGAGGGGATGAGGCGCACCACTGCCGCTGACGAGGAAGGCAGAATCAGAACACCACCAAAATAAATCCTCGCCCCGCCGTAACAAAGAAACGAGGCGGTCATGCAGAAATAGAAAAGTGGCACTGTGAGCAGCTTCATTTTAAGACGTGTACATTTTTGAAAAGAGGAAGAAAGAAAGAAACCAAAAAACTTTCATGTCATTCCACGACTATTGCATCATTGCATTGCGCGACTGAGCCAACTCCCTCTTTTAATCTAGTTCTGAAAAAATAAAACAGATAAAACCTTTCTTTATCCAGCCTAAATAGAGTTCATGGTCAGGAGTATGGCGTGGTTTCCATGCTGTCCTACTTTGCGGCCTCTCGGCTTTCTCGGGGTTTCCTGGCACATGTAAGATGATAAAAGATGAGGGTTTGTGCTTTGTTATTGTGCTGCGGTTTGGATCCAGCACAGAGGCGAATTACAGCATTTAGTAGGCCAATGGAGCACATGTGACTGGTGCAACACATGGACTGAGTCCCTCTGCTTTCTTTTTTTTTTTCCTTTTGGAGAGAGGCTAAGAATCCAGAGTGATATGGCCTGTGTTCATGGAACAAGCTTACAGAGGACTCTGCCTTGCCTTGATGGCATGCTGTCCAAGCCTTTATATAAAGTTAACACCCCCTCCTACCCAAAAACACAAAAAAGACTTGTAGCCCAGTGACACCCCCCCCCCCCCCCCCCCCTGCCCCCAGGGGCACTGCACCATGTGCCTTAAATTGCATTTTTCCTAAGGGTGAGTGGCTGGTTGGGGGGTTGGACAGCGGTTTCATCATTCTCCTTTTCTCTGAAGCATGTGCACCCCCCGACCCACGCGCACACACCCTTCTCCTTTTATGTCAGACCTGCAACCCATTTCCTGAAGTGCTCCACAGAAACACGTGTGCTGGCTTTTGAACTGACTTCACTATTTCCAAAGCTCACTGCCACATTTAGACTCTTGCGGTTCGGCCCCTGTGGTTGTGCGGGCGGGGGCGACTTGGATTCTTTTACCGTGCTATCATTCCACAAGTGCCACAGAAACCTGGCAGTGACTTGTGGAGACTAGATGATAGACTGGAAAGAGCGGTCTAGGTTGAGGAACTGTGTGCAGAGGTTAGGCAGTGTGGTTCAAACGCATGCAAAATGAAACACTTTGCGCTTCATTCTTGGCGGCGATGCCTTTGTGGGTTTTAAAGCATCTTTGGAGATGTGAAATCTATTGTTTCTTTCTGATGGCGCACACATGAAACGTAACGCAGGCTCAGTAGTGAAAGAAGAGCATCAACACCTTCTGCTATGATTCATGCTCATTCACACAGCCTGAATATTTGAAGGTGCAAAAGAGGGAGAGACAAATAAAAAGAAAAAAAAAGCACGAGCCTCCACTGTGAGTTAATTAAACAGAGGAGTTAATTCATGCGTCTGGTTCGTCCTGACTGTAGGCGAGATGTGGAATAATGTTCACGTGACGTCAGTCGACCCTCCTTTTGTTACGGAACATGGTTTTCTCACCATCTGCTTCGGGTCGTGTCAAGCCACTGGTCCAGAAACATTGAGACAAAGTCCAATATGATTGGCTAACCCCCTTCTTTCTCCCCCTTTTTGTTGCTATGGGTGATGCATTCCTTCTTCTGATGCAATACCAACACTGTCGCAATTGCCACTGTTTACCCCCCCCCACCCCCCACCCCCAACACCCACCCACCCCCATCCAGCTACAGTATAATCTCATCTCCATCCCTTTTCTTTGTTTTAACTCTCCCTCACTGATTCCTCTTCGTTTCTTTGTCTTCGCTCCACTTGCTCTCACCTCTGTCTATATTTGCACAATGCTCTCATTTTCCATTCTTTTTTGTCCTCCCTTCTTTTTTTCTTTTCTTTTTTTGTCTTTCTTTTTTGTCAGCCCCTCCCTTGTCTCTTCACCTCTCCACTGCTGGGCTGACCTATATTCCAGCAGGCCGTACAGTTGGAGGCAGCTAAGACGTGTTTACAGAGTGCGGTCAGTCCCCAGTTTGTGGGTCAGTGGGACAGGCTGAGAAACAGTCTCTACCCTCGTTCTTGCGTTGCCGTGCCCAGCAGCCACATGTCGGAGGCTCACGAGGACACCCTTAAACCATTCAGCTGAGACTTTCAAATATGATGTAACTCTAATGTAGCTTTTATTGGATTACTCTGAAAGACAGTTTCAAAAAGCCAAAACTTGTGGCCCTGTTTTATAGTTAGTCTGGTTTCTTCTGTATATGAGAACTAAAAAAAAAAGTGGGCTGAAATCCATGTTTATTGTGAGGAGTTACGTAACAATATGAAATCCACAGGACAAGCAGAGCACAGTCGCTGCAAATATCTCACTAGATTATGAGATTACAGATTGTCACAGTGTAACAGCAGCGCTTACGCACTTCAACCTAGAAATGCAGATGATTTGCTGCACTTGGGATGAGATTACCATTCCATTTTCTATGCAACTTGATAAGCTTGACCTCCCGAGTTTTTAGGCGCTTTTCCAATTGGACCAGTTCATTTAAGAGCAGGGAGAATTGTTGCTGTCTGACACCTCTGAAAGAACAAGTCATGCAGAAGAACAACAACTGCATGTGCTGCCTAATTATTTTTGCAACAGGAGTCTGTCAGGTCACATTACAAATCACAAAAGTTGTCAGAAATCACAAATCTCCGTGTGGAAATTGGGGGACTAACAGATCATTGCAATTTGCACAAAAAGTGTGTGCCAATCTATCCAGGCAATACTGAGATGCTTAATGGGATAACTGAACCATTTTGATAGCTCTAGAAAATGTAGGAAATGTGGCCTAGCAGTTGAGATACTTAGCTCCAATCCAAAGTTGTGGACCAACAAACCAACTGACTTTGAACACCACCGAGCCACCGAGCCTTTAAACAGATGGAAGCATTTAGAAGAATCGCTGATTTGCTTAATTCTGCGTAACCTCAAAATCAGCAGAATTGTACTACTTTGGTATAAAGGTGCACCTGTTCAGCTAATTACTGAGCGCTGAGGTGTTCCTCGCCATGGTCTGACCACCCTCCCATTTTACCCCCAATCTAACGATTCTGTGTTATCCCAGCCTGTGTTTCTGCTTCCCGCCTCCCTTCTTTCCTGGGGCCACTGACCTATATTTATCAAAGCCCCACCTCCCAGCTGCCCCCCACACCTCCATATCTCTCTTCAGCTTCTTTATCCTTGACCTGCATTAACGGATGCCTTTGTCTGCCTTATCTGCTCACTCTGCATCATCGATTTGGCACTGAGTTGTTTCGGAAAAGAATGCTGCCACATTCCTGTGCGGATGAACCAAGGCAGGGGGTAGCAGTGTTCGTGGATGGGGTTTCTCAGTGGAGAGCCAGTCTGGTGTGTGTGTCAGGGAACCCCACGGCTCTGAGACTGACTCACTGTTTGCTCTGTCTGGCCCACATATTCATCTGGCAAAACAAAAAAAGAGCTAATCCTTAAACTGTTTAGTTTTCATGCTCTCAGCATGTCCCAGACTGATGCAATTTCTGTGTTTTTATTTCATGTGTGTGTGCCTGCCTCGATTGCGATATACTTCTGTTTAATTTACAAGGTTTTAGTTTTGCCCTCAGCCGCCTACATAAAACCCTATTAGCTCAGACCTTGCGACATTTTAGCATGCAGTGTTGAACAAGTGCTTTTTTAAATCCTGGGTGTTGAAACGAAACAGGATCATCAGCCTGGCGATGAACCCACTGCTCACATTGCATCACAAAAGTCAACATGACCGGGCTGGGCCAAAGGGTCAGGGGTCATAGGTTCCAGACGGATCGGATCAATAGCAAGGCCGAAAGGTCAGACAGTGAGGTCTAGCATCTATTCACTGGTTGCCAGGGGCGACACACTCAGTAAAGGCCAGACATCCCAACAGCAGAGGAAAGCTTTTCTGTTATAGACATGTATTTATTATATTATTTTGCATGCCAAAAGAAGCTGGAAAATGGTAAAAAAAAATAATAATAAATGTTCAAATAACTGTAGGTCTGATGTGAGGCTGCAGGATGGAATAGCAGCAGTCAGCAGTGGATTAACATATGTTTTTTTTTCTGTTTTTTATCTCTGCAGGCTTTCATCTTGCAGTCAACTGCAGAGAGAACAGAGAAAGACGGAGGGAGGGAGAGCGACGCTCCCCAAGAGACTGACACGCTGAGGTAGACAGGCCGACCTACATCCTGCTGTTTACGTGGAGATCTAGGACACCTCCTTGCCAGTTTAGCTCCGTGTGCTCTATGCTAAACCTTTAACAACCAACTAAAGCAAGAATTTGGGAAGAAAAAGAGGGAACTAAAGGACTGATCTGAACTGCTTTGGGTCTGTAGTACTCCGAGGAGCTCAGACACTGAATTGATAACCCTTCAAGTGGATAAATGTGGGTTGCTAATGCTGAGCTACAGTTGTTCTTTATCTTTTTGGCTAATTTGGACACTTGACTGTTTACCTGGCATAAGTATACCACATCTACAATAACTAGACCCAGAGCCTTGGGAGACCAGTTGTTTTCATCACTACCCCAACCTCCCCCCACCCCCACCTTTAACCTCTGGCCTAATTCTTCACTCAGTTCACCAAGCAACATTTCAAACTGGCTGCCTCTCGACAAAAATGGAAAATCTAACATCGGCTCTCAAAACGTTAAACAAAAACTCAGGGAATAACCTAAACTGCCTTGAGACCTTCAGCGGTTATGAAGAGTCTCTGCCTTCTATCCAAGGGACTCCAACTCGTATGGGGCGTCTCATCAAACCCAAGCCCAACATGACCTGCAGGCGAAAGCGGGAGTTCATTTCCGATGAGAAAAAGGACGCCTCCTACTGGGAGAAGCGCCGTAAAAACAACGAGGCCGCCAAGCGCTCCCGGGAGAAGCGGCGTCTCAATGATATGGTTCTGGAGAACCGCGTCATTGCACTGAACGATGAGAATGTGAGGCTCAAGACAGAGCTGCTCCAGCTGAAGCTGCGCTTCGGCTTAATAAGCACTGCCTCCTACATTGAAAAGAGTCAACAAATCAGTGCGGGTAGCAACGCAGGAAATGGAGGTTCCTCCTCCTCCTCAACTCAGTACTACTCCAGTGGTTACTCTAGTGGTTCTCAGGTGATGGTGAACTCTGACTCCTCTGAAACGGAGCAGTCGGGACGCAGTGAAGGCCACAGGCAGCTGGTGAAATACTCTCCACGTGGTTCCCTCTCTGACATGTCTGACGGCTCCTCCAGGGACAGCCCAGAGCCAATCCCCTTTGAGATCAAGCAGGAAGGTGATAGGCTGGAGATGGACATCGCCAACGGCACCACCACCCAGATCATGTTTAACATCCACCGTGGGCTGGCCTCTGTGCCCACCCACCACCAGATCCAGCAGCATTCTCAGGAGTTAGAGGCTACATATCACAACCAAGAGCAGCAGCAGCACCACCTTCACCAACAGCCCCAACCCCATCAGGAGCCCGTTACCTCTATCAACACTGTCAGCCAGGCCGCCTCTCATCCGCCTGCTGCCCAGAGGAGCGTCATTCTGTACGGTGCCAGTAGTGCCTCTTATCCCGTGGACTCCTTGACCAGGACACAGGATGCCGAGCTGCTGAACGTGCAGAAGCATGGCAGCACCAGCAGCCAAGTGTGTGCTAGCCAACAGCCCATTACAGAGAGCTCCACGGAAACAGTGGCCGAGGTGACGAAGCAGCTTGAGAGGAAGACATTAGATTCCCCTCCGTATGAGCTCTCAGACTGCCGTAATGAGGCTAGAGAGAGACAGGTGTACCGTGTTTGCCAACTCCCCCAGCAGCAACTGCAGCAGGAGCAGCATCAGGAGAGCGATTCATCTGCGGAGCTCCACCACAAACAAGTGGAGGGTGTCAGCCACTCACACTTGTACCACCATCTCCAGCAGCCTCACTCATACCTCAGCACACAAGACGAGGAGCCACCTGTTCTTGCTTATGAGGGCGGGCCCAGGCATGAGGCTTATTACCAAGGCCAATCAACCTCTTGTAAGGAGGCCACATCCAGTGAAGGAGATCCTTGCAGTCCAGAAAAAGAGGCATCCACAGACGACGATGAGCTTCCCTCCTCGTTGTGCTCAGAAATGGGCAGCTTCCACAACCCGCATCTTACCATCCACCAACCTGCCTCGCCTCTGCCCTCCTCCCAGGGCCCTCAGGCTCAGTGCTGGGACCCTCAGGGGGAGGTGAGGGGAACCGCTTTGCCCCACAAACTGAGACTCAAACACCGGGCCATGAGCACCGGCAGCAGCAGCAGTAGCGGCAGCAACTGCTCCGGCCAAGAGTCCCCAACCACCCCTCCCTCCGCCACGCCGCCACCTCTCCCCCAGCATCCCTACTTGTCCCTGACGCCCCCACGAAACATTAAGCAAGAGAGCTCAGGCGGAGGTTGTAAACAGGTGGCCTCAGGGGAGGGGGCCAGGAAGGAGGGTGGAAAAAAGGAGACAGGTGGACGAAGGAACAAGAGGCGCGATTAGGTGACATGGACTTTTAGTTGAAGTCGTTATGACAACTTCAATGACTCAAAGACACAATTTCTCATCAAAGAACTACCCTGCCATCATGCCTTTTGCCCTATGATTGACTCACCCTTTTTCAGCCCTCGGGACAGGAAACTTAGCTTTTCTACTCCACTCCCACCCAACGAGGCTGATCATCTTGTAGGGCTGTATTATATTTGTATATATTGTACAGAGTTGTCATTTCTTACATCCTCTCCATACTTACAGATGCACTTTTGTTTATGTGATGAGAAGAGGAATGGAACTGTCCACTTTTTCTACTTTTGTCATCCAACAATATACAGTTGAGTACATCAGTGAAAGCACATTTTGATAACAAAAACACAAATAAAGAATGTAGAAAAATAAACGCTTCAGGCTTTATCAGTGCTAAAATTTTGGTACACATCCGACTGTAGAGGAGCATACACGTGTATGGCTATCTGCCTTAATTAAAATCAAATGCAAACATACACTGGGGACATTCCCTCGACCAAAGAAGCACCAACAATACTATCAATAAGAAGTTCCATACCTCTTCCCAGACCCTACCTCTACCACCCCATGCTTTCCCCAGTCATCTCCATTATTTCTCAAAAGATCACCATCACCTTTATTTTTTAAGCACTTGGTTTGTATAGTACTGTGATATATGAATATATGTATCTATTTTAAACATATATTTTACAAAACAAATTTGAATACAAATTCAACCAAAAAAACAAAAAACAAAACAAAAAAAACTGCAACAAATCTTTGGAGGATTCTGAAAGCGACCCTCCTGTCTCGAATCGACTCTCTTCATTGTCTACTGTGGCTACAGGACCCATTCGATTTGAATCACCTCTCACTTGATTGTTGAGCTTTAGCATTAATCGGTTAGTTAATGCCTAGTTTACACTTAAACGGCCGTTCATTTTGGAGCGCCAACAGCACTGAATGGAGAACGCGTTGTTCCCTGAGGCAAAGGCCTCGTTAAAAAAAGAAAAAAGAATCTTTGAATTTTCTTACCTTTAACCAGCCTTTAAATATTCGGTGGACTTCACCAGCTGCAGGCTATGAGCCTTTAGTTCATTTGAGCTTTATTGACCATATCTTCTTCTTGTTGTTACCATTCACTGGCCCAGTGTATTTATTTCCCCTCCCTTCACACGCCCATCACTGTAGAAAAAGCTCACAGGAACATAGATGGAGAATGTGTACAGCTCTTTTTAGATGCATACTGCAGCCTTGATTTTGAACTTTCACGTCAGACATGGGACACTTGGGAGGCGTGAACGAAAGCAGGAGGAATTAAGTCACATTCTTATGAAACACACTACAGTGCACTGAGTCTCAAAGTTCCTCTTGTGGAAACACCTAAAAAAAGAGCCCTCCACAACTACTGTTTACTTTTATTGTCATGAAAAAGTGGTTTTGTAGTGTGACCAAGCATGGCCCCTATGGCTCGCATTCAACATGCGTAACTGAGTTAATACAGCTCATAAGCTGACGCTGCAGCGAAGTTCTCTAACTCTTCGATCGAGTAAAAAATTCTGAAATGAACGAAGAGAGGGCACTTCCCTTGTTTCCCATTTTTCTCCGTTGTTCATTATCAGGGGTTATTCGTGGTAGTTCTGCTACTGGGCAGTGCTGAATTGCCTTCACTGGATTCTAGTTTTTAAAAGAAAAAAGTCTATGTACCATGTTTGGCTTTTTGGTGCTTGTGTATAAATGTAAAGTTTCCCCTCCCCGCCCTCAAACAACACTGTAACGTTTGTTTCATTGGTTTTTATATCCTGTTTTGTTTTTTTTATTTTTTTATAGTCAAGAGGTGATGTTCTGTTTTCCTCTATACTGTGTCTTTTTTCCTACTGACTGTGATGACATGTATTTGCCTCATTACCCTCCCCCCACCCTTTTCAGTGTGTATTAATCAGTAATGTTTGTGGTTTTGCTGATGGTTTTAATGAAAAAGACAAGGACAAAAAAAAAGAAAAGAAAAAAGGCAAAGATAGTGTGGTGTGTAGAGATGGGTGGTGGTTGGTCTGGTTGGTCATTACCGTCGCTTCCTTTTGACATATGTAAAGACACTAATGTTCATTGTGGAAGATGGGAGCATTTCAAGAAAACTCAAATAAAAAAGAAATAATGTTGACCCGTCAACATATCAAGAAAACTTCTTGTTTGTCCTTGTTTGTGTTTTGGTGGCTTAATGCAATTGCACCTACGTTGATGTTACGTGCACGTTCATATCCACCGTATCCACTGACTTTTACAGCCCACTGCACACGGCTGACACTGAAGTGAGCAGTCGTTTGGATCTGTGTACGACTCTTGGCTGGCAGTGTACAAAAACACAGTCTGTAGGCACCATATCCAAGCTGGCAGCCTAGTTTATGCTATCAACTGAGATGATGATCCATGAACCTTATGCAAGAGTCATCAGTTAGGTAATAATTACTCAGTGATTGGCATAAGAGAGTGAGTCACAATGAGAACGCAAACATGTTAAATTAGAGCAATTTTTCTTGTGTTTCTTGAAGTTTATAAAAGTTCTTCCTATAAAGATCCTTCTTGCTGTTCTCCAAAAGGTTTAGCAGGAACACCCTGTTTTCACTAAGCAGAGATAGCCTTGTACTGAGCTAAATGTCCCCACTTGCTCTTTTTTGGCATCCGAGACCAATTTGCAGAGAGAGGAGCGTCGCACTAACACACTGACACACTTTGCCTGGTGGCGCCAGAAAACTCCCCGGCAAGTTCGTCTGATGTAACACTGGCCTACTTCTACACAGAGACCCAAGCTCATTGCATGAAATAACCACTAAACATTACACTTGTGCGTGCGTTCTTCTGATTACGGCCTCTCTGGCGGCTTATGACTCATGCTTTCAACCTCTGATTTCTCTCACGTGACGTTGAGGGCTTTTAAAATGAAACAAAAATATCAACTAAATCTCTATCCCACTCTTGACGTGAAACGTTTAGCCAAAAGGTTAAGGGATCGCTTTAGATTTGCAACTTAAACAGGTGTGCCCCACATAACGTGAGTGAATATTTATAGCAGAGGAGCAACACAGACCGGACTGAACAGCATCTGACCTGTGAGAGTCAGCGCTGTGTGATGCAGAGGACAAAGCCAGGGCAGAGCCAGTCTGAGCCTCTGACTGCTGCCACCAGCTCAACTGTCCTGCCAACCTCCTGATCAAGTCCCAGTGCGTTTATTGTATTAAAACAGAAAAGGCTGCTGTGTAATCCTGTCTAAGTCCGCATTCAGACTCATGGGCTATACGGAGCCCTGTTTAAACACAAAGCGAGTGTTAGCCGGAGTTCAGCACTAGTATGCGACTAAATAGGTATTTGGATTCTATATTCAGTGATCGATCACTAGACTGCCCTTTGGCTCAGGTGTCACATGCAGAAACTGTCTGGATCATTTCTTTCCCACCCTCCTTTAAAGCAAAATGGGTCATTTTCATAATAACATAAAGGGCAAAGGGAGGAGCAACACTGGGGGGAGTTAACCCAGTAGGCTAACTTGATCTAAGCCTCCAAACAAAGCACCTCTTTGAGGCTGACACATCAGTGCCCTTCACAGTGCACTGTCATACACACACACACACACACACACACACACCAGTGCCCAAGAGCACACATGTACGAAAAGAAAAAGAAGTATACAAAGTATCATCTCATAGGAGTTTGGCTCTTACAGGGCATTCCTTATAATAGCCAGCCTACCCAGCACCCATGGGATCATTCCAAGGTGACACTCCCTGTGAGAATAACAGAGCTCAGGCAGCATTTTTTTTGCTGCGTCTCTTATTTTCCTGATTTGACTTGAATGGCTGCACCACCGGAGCCTGCATAAACAGGTCAGGAAAGTAGGTCAGTGTGCGTAACAACGGAAAAGAGAGGAGAATGAGACTGAAACACAGGGAGAGAGGGAGACACAGAGAGCAGGAGAGGGAGGGAGAGGAGTGGGGGGTGCTGATAGATGGATCGATCAAGGTTAAGGCTCCATCCGTGTCATTCTTGTTTGTCTGTGGCAGCAGAGATACTCTTGGCAAACAGAGCAGAAACAGGGCTCTCGTGTTACCTGGTTCCCCTTCTCAGTCTGGGGTAAAAGGGTTAGTGGAGCAGGAAAGGCAGTGGGAGGAGTAAAAGAGGCATGTGAGCACAGAGCAGAAGGGAATGGGAGGGTGCGCCACACAGTTCTTAAAATTGTAAGGCAAAGACCCTACAATAATAAAGAGAAAACCCCAACGATCAGATGGCACCCTATAAGCCAGCAAGCACTCGGTGACAGCGGTAAGGAAGAACTCCCTTTTAACAGGAAGAAACCTCAGACAGAACCGAGCTCAGGGAGGAGCAGCCATCTACTGTGACTGGTTTGTGGTGACGGGAGGAAGATGGGAAGTGGTACACAAGAAATTTGTAACACATCTTCAGGTAAGACGACTGAAGAAGCCCCGGTCTGCATACTGTAAACCAACAGAAGCCCATTTTCCTCCATTTGTCATTGGGGGCAGTTATGACTCTTTGCAAATGTTCTACAGTTTCTATATAAACACACACGTCCATATAAGCATACATTACATGTGCTCATGCAAACACAGAGTGTATATATTCAGAATTCGCACAATAGCACAGTGCTGTTGACCTAATTAGTCAGTCAGAACCCTAAAGGCACATTTCTCAAGTCTAGGTTCTTATTACAGAGTCTGCTACACTAACTCTATGACACATGATTGTTACATAAAGACAACAAAACAGTGCTTTGAAGTGTTCCTTTGAGGGAAAAAGACCCCACATTTATTTGAGGCCGTTAAAAGAGCAAGTAAAGACCAAAACCCTTTTTTTCTTGCATAACTAGCTCATAGCATGTGGCACAGTTCACATCTCATCCATGTTATACAGATTCATTAGCCCTAGAAAGCACAAGTTAGAAGGGTATAAAGAAGGAGCAGCAAGAAATAAGGTAATAACATACACAGGGTATGACAAGAAGCTTACATATATTGATCACAAGCATGAATGCCATGATAACTTCGGGCTTTTAATGGTTTCATTAAAGTATTCAGTCAAAACAGCGACTTGACGTAATCTAGAAATAATAAGCACAGGTTAGATAAGTTAACTAAACCAGGACAGTTCACATTACATCTCAGTCATTACTGACTGAAAAGGGCAACCAACAATTGCACTGTCATAGATTGAATGTCAATTGTTGTGGCAAAGTCTATAAGTTATGTGTGCAACACCCTCAGCTTCTAGGTAGCTACTATGATCCCAAGCCAACTGCCTGGTGGGGGGCAACCTGTCACAAAACCAATCTCGATGTCTCACTCGGACTGGCTGAAAACAGTATCGTACAGATTGGAGGTCTTGATCCAAACGGTTGCTAACTTTTTGTATTATGATTATATTTATATATTAATGCAAAGCTGCTGAGTGCCTGTCTTTTTTTGGAGTTAAATGCCATGAGGAGGCAACTATATCACTATCTGTGGAGGAATTTCTAAGTTTTTATATCAAATCTATGACATCCTGGCTGGACTCTGAATAGAAGTTATGAATGTGAATCTCTGCGAATGCACTGGCAGCAGATTTGCAAATTTTTCCTAGTTTGTCTCTTCAGTTAATCATTGAATTACCACAAACAGATTGCATGTAACTGGCAAACTGATTCTGACTGATTCTGTCTTTATCACAGTTTCATTGCTTCCTTGATATGCTAAACTCTCAGATGGCAACTGACTGTCAATGGATGCAGAATTGGTCCCTGTCTTTGAAGCTGTCATTTCCAAAGACAGTTGGCTTGGAAGTTCATTGCACACAATGCTGTGATCTCCGACTACTGTTTTCACTAGTGTGACTGTAGTACCATCCCAATTGTGAGTTAGGGTAATCAGAGCCAGCAGTCTGGACAGGAGATACCAATGTGGCAGTCGCTCTGCTGAAGCAGTTAAAAATGCAGCACAGCAGAGTTGTTAGTTTGGGGCAGCAACCTTCTTATATTATATTATAGGTCATGTTGCATTTAGATGGTTTTTCTCTCATATTATCAGACTTCATTATATGAGCCCAACACTTTTGAGTACTTTTTTTTTCTTGGCAATGAATGTGGAGCACATAATGGAAACACATAACAACTTCAAAGTTTCTAGGCCAGCCTGACTTTCCTGCTATCAGTATTACCCAACAGTCCTCGGCACCCACCCCTGCTCAGGTGAGATCATAAATGTCACATTCTCGTGTCTAACAAGCTGTTACAGGAAAACAAGAGAGCCGGGACAGTTTCATGTTAAAGTTGTGTTGCAATCCATTCAGACATCAGAAAGAAACTATTAATGTGTATATGAATGCTTTACATTCTTGCATTACCATTACTTCAGCTGTTTAGAAATTAGGTCAAGTTTTTAAAAAGCTTTTTTACATTTGCAAACACGTTTTTCACATTGAGAGATGAAGATGAAGCATTTCATGTGCAGTTGTGCATCCACATTCAGACTGGTTTGAAGCGGCTGGTGGAGTGAACAGAGTCGGGACAGGGAGTGGTCTGGCCTTGATTTAGCTCTGAGCCGGCTGGGTCATACACACACACTTTTACTCACACACACACACACACACACACACACACACACACACACACACACACACACACACACACACACACATAAAGAAATTTCTGTTGAACTGCAGCCTCAGCCTCTGGCTTAAACGTGAGAATTAAAAGCATTTCATAAAAAATACCACAGACCTTTTAAAAAATGTATTCTAATTGATAACTTTTGTTTCAGAGCTTTACAAATGTAATATAATTTTACCGGCCCATGAGAACAGAAAATAACCCATCTAACATGAAAAAATTACATCTAGAAAAGCCATTTTAGTAAAAATTCCAGCCCTAGTTGAGGTCCTAGTTTTCCTCGGTGTGAATAAAATCCTACAAAAGACACACCAATTACACGTCACCACCTACACCTGCAGTGCAGCGGGCTCCCCATTACTAGTCCTCCCCCTTAGCAAAGCAGAATGCAAATGCAGCAGTGAGCGTGCTCCTAGCTGGCACGCAGCAACCGACCTGGCTGAGAGTGTTATCTGCAACACCAGGTTCTGCCAGCTCATATTAGACAGCACGAGAGGAACTGGGAGAAAGAAACGGCAGGTGTGCACGCATGAATTCACAACAGCCAGAGTCAGAGTAAAAGAGCTTGGCTGGGATTCAGAGAATGAATGATGACGGAGGCCTGCAGGGCTCAGACAGGGAGTGGGAAAACATTGCAGGGAGTAAAACAAAGAGCTTGCTGTGTCATTTGCCCCACAGGCTTCCTTCCTGAAAGGCCGCGAGGACAGCAAGTAACTGCAGCTGGAGAAAAAAAAGAGAGAAAAAAGAAAAATCAGCTTAGTATGCCCGCTCCGCTGCAGCCCCACCTAAACAACACAAGCAGCACCCACACCTGCATTTCCTTGGTAAAACAGTGGGTTAACTTACAGAAGTCATAAGCGGTAGGTGTGACACAAATACCACAAATTGTGCTGTTTGTGCATTCATCACAGCTTTAGGCACACCCCCACTGCAGCTCTCCACACACTCACTGCAGCCCAATGTGGCCCAATGAGACACTTTCTCAGGGGGAGATGCCTGGTCTCATACAGCGGGAACACAAAGGGACTTTGGGCACAAAGTGTCAGAGAGTTCATGGTGTATCAGTTCTTTCTCTGTGTAATAGTAAAGCTTTAAGTATATTTTTAAGAACCTTCAAAGTCTGGTGCACAGAGGCTAAACGTTTTAGCCTCTGTGCACCACCCCAGTGGATTTGAAATCAACAGTCAAGATGTGAAGCCTTCCAACTTTAACTCTTTTACAAAAGTACTGCATTAACTGTTGAGGAATTACAGCCATTTTCATACATGACCCTCAAAAATTAATGAACAATTGACTGACAAGCAGTGCTGTGGCCAGGTTGAGGCCTAAAGTTAATAAATGATCTGGAGCTGATCTCAAGTGTTTAACTTGCATCTATTATCGTTTCACTGAAACTCTCAATATGACATCCAAGGAGATACTGACACAAGTGAGGGAAGTTATCAACAGACTGAAAACAAAATACGTAATAAACCTCCTTAATTTTAGGAGTGACAACATCCCACAATGATTTCCGTGGTTAAGAAAAAAAACTTTGCAACAAAGTCTGTAAGATCTGAATGGAAATACAGAAGCTTTACAACAAGGTGAAAACCACTTGTTACACTCAAGAACAGGAAGTGCAGATCTAAAGGAGCCTGCATGTTTCTGAAAAATAATAGGTAGACGGATGAAACCCAGATGAACTAGTACCAGAGTGAAGCGGGCTAGTGTTTATTGATGGCGTGACTGCTGAACGAAGCAGCAGGATAAACTAGGGCAAAAGTCAACTAGACTTAAGGTGTCACTGATTCAAAAGATTTTAATCTTAAAAGTATTTTTTAAAAAAACAAACATTGTTTTTAACAACAAAAGTTGAGCCTCTTTTCTATCATCAGTTTCACAATAATTTTATAACGATGATGTGAGGCTGAATGGATGTTTCAGATATGGTTTCATTGGGTACTCTGTGGTACACTGGAGCAGTTAAGTGCCTGAAAAGGAATGTGTTTACATAGTGGGACAGTAAGAAGTCATAAAATGATTACAAAACTCTACTACAGAAAACCGAGTGGTTGTAAACATGACTGAGATAAGTGTGCTGCTCCTAAAGGGGGACGGACATACAGAAACAGGAGTGATAAACGAAGCCGCACTCACCTCATCTAAATGTTGACTGGATGCTGTGAAAGCTTTTATGACGCACACCACGATTAATCTTTTTTTTACTGGTAATGCGTGATGAGTATTACAGTTCTAAGGAAGTGCACAGAGCTAAGTGCCAAAAACATGTTTGTGTATTATCAAGACAAAAAGACAAGAGAAAAAAAAAGTCTTTCCTTGAGCTTACTGCACATTTCAAAACCACACTGGTGGCGATAAAATCTTGCGTTGTTCTGTTGTGGTGTTTTGTGTGTGTGTTTTTGTGTTTTATCACACACTGAATGCCGTATTTTGTTTTGTTTTCATTTTAGCTATGAAATCTGCATTCACATCAATATTGTGGTGTAGGTTGAATTGCACTGGGGAAGGTATTACACAATACTAGGAATGCCTGTAGTTATAGTTGAGTAACATACAGCTGCATGTGTGTTACTGTGGGTCTGGGCAGGGTGAGTGTGGAATGTTTGTTTTGATTTTATAAGGCTCAGTCAGGGGGGACCCAGGACAGTGCTGTGTGTATAGCTGTGTCCGTGTATGTGCGTGGGTGTGGGTGGGTGTATGTCAATGTGTGCGCGTGTGGATGTAAGTGAGGGGAGGGTTCGTTCGTGGCAAATTACCCTAAACTTTCCTCTGTTCTTGTTTTCAATTCCCCATCCAGGGCTAAAAATTAGGTCAGCAGTCACATGTTGTGTGTGCAAGCCAAAAAAGCAACAAGAGACGGAAAAAAGAAAGGAAAAGAAAGCCGAGACATTCTTAACCTTCTTAACAGATACCTCTTTGGCAGTCTGTAGCTCAGCTTTAAATTTATCCACTAGCTTCAGATTTTTTGAGGTTAAAGCTTCACGGGCCAAAACAAAGACAGGTTTTCTCTCCCTAGAGCTCCACGGAAATGTCCATGTGCTATACTTACTGTTGACTTTGGAGGGGATCCAGGCTCGGTGACCTTGTGGAAAGTCACAGTCACAGGTGCCGGAGTGCATGCGCGCGGCCTAAATGCCTGACACGAGCGTCTGCTGATAGGAGTGGCAGGAACGAGGAAACAATGAGCCAAACATTAAGTGTCACAGAGATAAAGGATCCTGCTTGGCAATCTCACAATAAAGTCAGTGTTTATGTTCGGCTCATGTTGTGGTTCAAATTGGAGCGCGCTGACTTGACTGCTAAGTTGTGATGGGTGTGAGCAGTTTCCTGAAAAGAGCATGCAGGAATGAAAACATATAACACTGGATCAACTGCCCGTGTACGCATACAGACGACAAACATTCGGTGGCATCTGTAATATAATTTTAGTCAGTCTGACAGAAGCCAATGAGATTAATCTTTAAATAAATATTAACATAATTATACATAATTAAATAACTATATTTAATGGCCAGTGTCTGATCTGAAAGCTTTCCTGGAACAAAGAAAACTAGAGACTGTTTTGTGGAGAGATTAGATCATCTTCAGTGTCACCGAGTACAAAAATATTATCTGTTTAAACATTCAGAGTCACATTTGTTAGTACTGCCACCTCAGACAAAACATTACTAAAGGGACATTGTGAAACCTTTCCTTACAACATAGGTGTTTTGATTTGAAACCGCAGCCATGTGTTTTAAACCTATCAAAAACATTATGAACGCCAACGTTTGGTACAGTTCAAATGAGAACCTCGGTGATCATTTATAGCTTTATTTAGGATTTAATAGCTATTTAAAATCAGGCAACACAAGCCCGCTAAAATTAAATAAATAAATAAAACTGGGTTGACTCCTGTTGAATGGTTAACTGCATAAATGTGCACAAATACACTATCTGTATTTGACATCTTGTCTCCAACACTGTCACTCCCCAAAGGAAAAGCTTGCATGTCAGGAAGTTGGAAGCTACCAGCAAAAAACTGGCAGAGTTAAAAGTCACTTTTGAAACGGACGATTTATTATAGCTGCAGAACACAGCTTAGATTTTAGATTCTAGTCCTTGAGCTCATCGCTCCCCACAGGTATGCTATGAGATATAAAGCTGTGGAGTGATATGTCAACACAGGGTCTCCTTTGACCCTACGGGTGGAGAGGTTGAAACAACAGGGGGTAATGCAAGCAGACGCAGCAGTGGGAAATTTTGCAGCTTAAATGGAGCGCCAAACTGGGTGGGTGTGTTTGCTTTATGACATAAGGAAAGCGAGGCATGTTATGTGTATTATGCAATGTTCAACGCAGCTCGAGTTGCCTGCCTGAACTAGCCTGCAGGCTTCTAGAAATCTATTTTTTTTAGGTCACATTTATTAATGCCAGCCAAAGGGTGTAACATGCAGAGTGATCACACAATCCCAAGAGTTCCCTCACTGGCCTCTAAACTTATTAACAAGTTCACCGATGGAGCCAGCATGATAACTATTGAAATCCCTTATAGTCTTCTAGTGTTTATTCATCTTTATGTGTGTGTCCATGTTAACTAATTTCTTGTTGTTGTTCCGCTCCACTATCCAATCAGAAACAAGCTGTCTGTTTTCACTAGATAAAATAGTTATTTTACCTTTTGTCACACTCAAGAAACGAAAATAGAGTTAACATACAACAGTCTGCACAGCTGCAATCAACCCCCGAGTCGTACTGAGGTGGAAACTGAGTTCTGGCACTAATATAGGATGAATAGGAGCGTCACAATATGCCACTTTAGTCAAAAGCTTCAGGCGTGCTATATTTGAAAGCCTCTTTATCATTACTGTCTGAAAACAGGCCAGGAAACGGGCCATTATTATTATCTTCAAATGTAAATCTTCATTGAAACACATTACAAGCTAAAAGGCTTTTACAAGCTTCCATCTGGTCTAATGTTATATCTTCTGATGCCTGATAGCAAACAGTCTGAAGCAAAAATAGATATTAGTCAGTGAGTCCTTTGTGGGTACACAGCACACGAGCCAGCTCGCTGGAAGCAGACGGGCAAAATGTAGGTCAGCTCCACCCTCTTTCTTCAACACGGCCCCACCTTGTTTTTTACCCTTCGACGAAATAAGATTTCAAGCAGTGGAGCCTCAAATGAACCCCGGGCAAAGCAACGGAAAATGTGGGGTAAAAGTGAAATAGTGGGTGGGTGGGGTGGGGGCTGTTAATCCAGAGCAAAGAGAGACTCCAGCAAACAAGGGCATGCTAAAAATTCAGATTTGGCACTCCGAAAATGGTTTCCCCTCCTCCTCCTCCTCCTTTTTTTTTCCCTCCTGGAAATATCTGCCTAGCTCCAAGAACTCTGACCATATACAGCAGCCTGTGGGATCAAAAATCAACAGACTAAACTGCAGTCACGTGTCTCAGCTGGCTTTGATTCAGCCCCATGAGCTGAGTGCAGGAATGTCATGTCTGTGCAGTGACCCCTGTTAGAAGTGACCGCTATCTATCAGCAGGTTAAATTCATTTTCCACAGTGTTACCGCATGGCCGTTAGTGTGCGTGTTTGGACCACAAACAAAGCCACCTTTTAAGGAAGAAGCAAAGGTGGTATTTGATCTCTGAGCTCGAAAAACAAAACAGACAGAAAAAGAGATGAAGGAGTAATTTATGTTGTCTCCTGAGGTGGAAATGTGAGTACGGAGTTGGGGGTCATGTAGCAGCTGACTGCATGGCTGTGGATGGGTGACTACAGCCTTCCGTTATGAGTCTGCTGGTTGGGGCAGTGTGTCACATGCTGGGAAAAGCACACTTTCTCTCCTTCACACCACTGACAGATGCAGTGCTGTGGTCGTTAGAGGGTGGATGACTGAGAAGTGGATTTTACATACCGAGGGAAGCTAAATCACAGGTTATGCATCACCAACTGAGCAGTTATGAAAATATTAAGTGGGAGGGAAATGTTTCTGAGGTAATGCTGATGAGTCACCTTCTTTAAGGTGGTGGCATGCTTTGAAACCTTATGTGAAACTGACTAGATCTGAAGACTTCCTATATTCTTTCTTATATCCATACATCACAGAGACACGATAATAACGGGGCTGCACACTGCCCCAAGTCAACATGAAACGTGAGTAAAAAGAAAATGAATCACATAAAGAGAGCAGTGACACAAGGGCGGCAAACAGCAGCGGGGGGGTCGGCATGACTGCGGTTTGCAGATATGGTACTGAAGATAAACCTCAGAGAAGGGTTTCCATGTGAGATAACTAAAATTTCATCTGAAAGCAGAAAGGCAAAACAGCATTCTGGGGCCTCTTACACAAGTCGGAGCAAAAAAGCAACTTCTGTTTTAGACTGACGGCACGGAAACGAGCTCTGCTCCACCGAGGCCTTTGAATGGAAAACAAGAGATCAGAAATACAAACAGACGCTAGAAAGCAAAGGGTTGTTTACGCGGCGTGTGACTGGTGGGACAGCGAAACAGGTCAGCCGATGAAGCATTACGTGTTTTTTTCTACAGGGTATAATTAAATTCCCACGCACAGACACGCTGACGTCCATCCAGAGACTCAAACCCGAGTTTTGCTCACGTTGTCCGCTTTCTTCTCGCATTGTTGACACGCATCCACTCTCGCTGCTCCAGAGTGGGTTGCGATGCAACTGATGCTTCTTTACACGTGCAAAAACACCAAATCTATTTCCTTATCCAGTTCCAAATGGGAAAAATCTTTGGTCTAAAGCAGAAAATGTTGAATACAGACTGCCTTGCTGGAAAGGTTGGGTTGTGTCCATCTGTAATTCAATGAAAAGTTTCTTTTTGCTCTTATACTGTTTCAATACTGTGTATACACACAGACCTGGGTGGGTGCAACTTCTTTTATGACTTCACAAGAGAAAGAAAATAAATATTTGTTTAAAATCAGAAAAGACAGAAATCCAAATTCACTACAGACTATAGTACTATTCCACAAGCTACATGGTACTGGGGGCAAGAATAACTAGATTTACAGCCTACAGCCAGCAGCTCTGTAAGGCTGGTTCAGACCTGCTCTATGGAGAATTTGTGCTTACGTCCACTAAAATTGGTTGAAATCAATGATTAGGGAGGAAGCAACAGGTCTTTCTCCCTTGAGGGCATCATCTTTCCAAGTATAGTTAAATCCAAGCAGAAATCAAAAAGGTGAATGCTATAAAATCCCTCATGGTGCTCTAAGAGTCACAGACAGGTATTTTACAACAAACATCACCCTAAAAAGATCTAATAATTGAATTAGAACAATTGGAAAACTGTAAGAAGAAAGTTTATGCCTTGTGAACATCAGATTTTTGGGCTAGAGCTTTTCCACGTGCTTTATTTTACAGTATTGTGAGATTGAATGATATATTACTCAGAAATCATCACGTCTTTTCCAGTATAAACTCTTTTGTTAGTATTTGCTCAAATACAGGACTTTGCATGAGTGCTGGTTTTGTTTTGGGGTTTTTTGAAAATTGAACTAGTCAATACTTACGTACTTTGATGTATGCTATATAAATGCAATCCATTATTATTATTATTATTATTATTATTATTATTATTATTATTATTATTATTACGTGTCCCAAATTACAGACCCTGATTGATTTTGATAGTAAGGACCAGTGATAATTCCTGGCCTTTATCTTTAATAGTTTTTGAGATACTTATAATCAAACATTGCTGCAGATTTTTTTCAAAATGTGTCTTGAACACTATTTGATATATGAAGCTAAATTTTCACAGCAACCATTCTATATGTTCAAACTTTATACCATTAACTTTTTATGTAAATTAGGCTAATGACAAATGATTACATTATAGAAAAATCGCTCTTCTTTAGATGTGCTCAATTGCTGATGATCAGTTTACCAGATGCATCTGATTATCAGCATCTGGCTACAGCTGTGATGCAGAACTGTGTGACTGTATCAGCCTGTACCTGATTTTTTTAGCTCACAATCAGAGATGTTTTGCTACAGAGTGAAGCAGGAGTGTAATGGAGATTTCCAGATCTGCTCCCTTTATAGTGACATCCATATGAACATAAACATGCAATAGCTGCAGGTGCAGAGAGACTGTCCTTTTCACTGACATCTCATCCCTCCCCACAGTGGTGATGGCCTCATAAACAAAGAAATTGACCGTGACTGTGGATTCCTCTTAGGCCTCCGTGTGGATCTGGTTTATTGTGCCAGCCAGTCACTCACGCTCAGACAAGGGCAGGCCTTGTATCTCAGTCCATGTCTCTGTAAGTCACCATCATTTTCGATTACATCGCACCCCCGCCCCACGCTTCCACGGCTTTGAGGAGCAGCAATCTGTGAAGATGGATGAGGTGCCCGCTGAGGAAACTCACAGAAGGAAATTAAAGGGGATTTAATTGGAATAATGACTTGAGTTCATTAATAACACTTCTAAGTGCAGTCAGTTTACCCACTAGAGCTGTAACTGCAGTCATCAGGGCCAACAGCAGAGCAGGGCGAAGAAAATCATCTTCTGTTTAGTGTTCCCTCAACATGTTTTGACTTCAAGGCTAACCCCATCCAAGACCAGTGAACAAGTTACGGCCTGTCCTAAAAGAATAGTCCATATTATCCAATCACATCAATCCACTGTATCAGTTACAGAAGCTACTTTCATCACCTCAGCAGGTAGTTGTGTATCCAGCTGGGATCTATATCAATCCCTTATATAAATAAAACATATTATGTTTCTCAAGTTAAATATAGTTTTAAAAAAATAAGAACAAGCCAAAGAAATTATACTTCAACCAGAAACATTTGATCTTCTTTGGAATAGTGTCTAATAATAAAGGTTTTCAAAAAGTTGATTCTGTTCATCTGGACGTAACGTTTTCAGTGGGAGAACCGTTTCATCGCTCATCCAGGTGACTTCTCCGGGGGAATTTCCTCACCTGGATGATTGAGCATGCATCAAAACATTAATAAAGGTTATATGTTTAGATAAATGACATATTAGAAGCGCGAGGTTGGTTTTAAACACTGCAAAGCTTCCTGATTGTCTAATCCTTATGTGGAGTTCCACTTCTCAGCTATTTCAACACAGAATAAATCAATCCACTGCAAGAAAAATCATCCACGCATGAACTCACGAATTCGTGACGCCCGGGACTCCCCTAGGAGCAGACCCAAACACAAGTCTCCACAAGTCTGCCAAAAAAAAAAAAAAAAAGAAAGAAAATGTAAAAATCAATGATTTTGAATCAGAGTTTTGCACAGCAAAGACAGCTTTTAATGAAAAGAGTCTCATACAGCTGTGAATCATGGTGGTTGAAACATGATGGTTTCAATGACTGTGTGGTTTGCAAACAATGACTAAACTATGACTTCTTTATATCAAAGAATGATTGAAGATAATGCTAAAAAACTGCAACGGACAGAGGGCAACGATCTGAAACATAGAAGCAAACGCAGGAAGAAATGGCAAAGGGAAGAACTTAAAGATTTTGAGAAAAAAATACACATTTTATCCAACTAAAGTGCTGTGGGAGGATCTGAAACTGATCATATTTGGGGTGAAATAAAAACACTTTAACACCTTGTAACCAAACCAATAAAGCAATAAAGTAGCCTCATATGGAAACCTTATGCCGTGTGTATTTGCATCTGTTCTTTTCTAAGTGGTTATTGTTCACTCAGTAATCTGAAAAACCTTGGAGAGATATCTTCTATTATCTCTAACATAGAGACAGCAGGTCTGTATGATTTCACAGCAGGAGTTTGGCCAAATATCACCACTCAGGTTCCATTTAGATGAAATTCATGTCGTGTGTGGCATTTGAAACACAGAGAAGAGCAGTTTTTAGATAAAAGGAAACAATCATTGATATAAATTCACACGGACTAGCTCACACAGGCCTGGTACAACCTCCTCCTCATGGCCTCATTACAGAATGGTCAGCTTATCAACTTGCATAATGGAAATAATAGCAATAAGAGATTAGCTGATTTGATTAACGAACTGAGATAAACAAACTGCAGCTAACTTCAAACAGGGGAGCCGTGAAAATGAGTGCACATTAAACCCATATTGCTCTGTCCACTTCTGACATTACTTATGAGCTGTGGGTGACATAAAATTAAACTTTAATAATAAGTATAGACAACAAATGACAGCTATGTTACTGCCATTTATTAGGGTGTTTGTTCTGTATTGGGTTTTATAGCACTTTAGCTCCAAGGCATGGCTGATATCTGGGCAATGAGCAATGTCATATATTTATCATGTTTGTAACAACTCTATGACCTCGGTGCATGGATACAAAATAATAAAGTGATGCAATAAAACCCCTAGAAGGCAGTTTGATGGAAGCGTTGAGTGGGTCAGTGATGTATCATTACAACACTATTTACACTCGACATTAAAAAGCAATTTCATATAGAGATCCTGTCTGGATAAGTACAGATGTGCACTCACTGGCCACTTTATTAATTACCCCTTGTCAGAACTGGGTTGGAAGTGCGTTTGCCTTTACAACTTCCTTAATTCTTTACAGCATAGATTCAACAAGGTGCTGAAAACATTCCTCAGAGATTTTGGTCTGTGTTGACATGACAGCATCACCTGCAGATTTGTTAGCTGTATCCAGTTCCACCGCATCCCAAAGCTGCTCTATTGTAATGATGAGATGTGGTAACTGTGGAGGTCATTTGAGTGCAGTGAACTGGCTTTCATGTTTAAGAAACAAAGCTTAAGATGATCTGAGCTTTGTGACATGGTCAGCAACAATACTCAGGTAGGCTGTGGTATTTTAAAGGTTAATTGTATTTTGCTTTAATACTTGAACAAATCGTTTGCCTTGTGTGAATCCTGGGTGTACCTGGGGCATAAAAGGCCTGTTTTGTGAAGTTTAAAGGAGCTCGTGTACCGCAGATCTAATCATTGCAGTGACGTTGGTCGATGCAAAGCTTGAGCTAGTTGATAATAATCATTTGTACAGTTAAAGCCCCAGAAAGTATTTGCAAAGATTAGCTGCACTATGAGGTGACACACTTGGTATGTGTTATGTTTTTGAACATAACACAGGAAATGAGAGCATATCTGATTCCCTTCTGCTTCTGATCCTCTACGTTATATCCTAAAAACTATGCAGTTTTGTCCTTTTTCCTTTTTTTTCCTTTTGATTACTAAAAACTAGAAAAGTGCAAAACAAAGGAAGCTTCTTTTTAAATCCAGGATTTAGTGTGCTTTACAGCGCTGTATCTAAAGGTTCATATTAAACACTTTTGTCACCTATATTTCTCTCAGTGTTTTCTTCTACCAAACTTGGCGTAGCCATAGGATGCTAATCTCCTGTTCCACCACATCCCGAAGGTGCTCTAATGGATTGAGATCTGGTGACTGTGGAGAGTGTTGAAGAAACCAGTTTGTGATAATCTGAGCTTTGCAACATGGTCTGTTATCCTACTGGAAACAGCCATCAGAAGATGTGTACACTGTTGGCATGGTCAGCAACAATACTCGGGTAGCCTGTGATGTTTAAATGATGCTTATTTGGTACAAAGGGGCCGAAAGTTAAGTTAAGTTATGAAAACTAGTTCATGCATTTATTACTTCCAGGCTGGACTACTGTAATTCATTATTATCAGGATGTCCAAAAAACTCACTGAAAAGCCTTCAGCTAATCCAAAATGCTGCAGCAAGAGTACTGACAGGGACTAGAAGGAGAGAGCATATTTCTCCTGTTTTGGCTTCCCTTCATTGGCTTCCTGTTAAGTCCAGAATTGAATTCAAAATCCTGCTCCTCACATACAAGGTCTTAAATAATCAGGCCCCATCTTATCTTAATGACCTTGTAGTACCATATCACCCTATTAGAGCACTTCGCTCTCGCTCTGCAGGCCTACTTGTTGTTCCTAGAGTATTTAAAAGTAGAATGGGAGGCAGAGCCTTCAGTTTTCAGGCCCCTCTTCTGTGGAACCAGCTTCCAGTTTGGATTCGGGAGACAGAAACTATCTCTACTTTTAAGATTAGGCTTAAAACTTTCCTTTTTGCTAAAGCATATAGTTAGGGCTGGACCAGGTGACCCTGAATCCTCCCTTAGTTATGCTGCAATAGACGTAGGCTGCCGGGGGATTCCCAAGATGCATTGAGTTTTTCCTTTCCAGTCACCTTTCTCACTCACTATGTATTAATAGACCTCTCTGCATTGAATCATATCTGTTATTAACCTCTGTCTCTCTTCCACAGCATGTCTTTTATCCTGTCTTCCTTCTCTCACCCCAACCGGTCGCAGCAGATGGCCGCCCCTCCCTGAGCCTGGTTCTGCCGGAGGTTTCTTCCTGTTAAAAGGGAGTTTTTCCTTCCCACTGTCGCCAAAGTGCTTGCTCATAGGGGGTCATATGATTGTTGGGTTTTTCTCTGTATCTATGAAGCGCCTTGAGGCGACTTTTGTTGTGATTTGGCGCTATATAAATAAAATTGAATTGAATTGAATTGAATTGAAAGTGTGGCAGGAAAGTATCCCCCACACCATTACACCACCACCAGCCTGAACTGTTGATACAAGGCAGGATTGATCCATTCTTTCATGCTGTTTATGCCAAATTGTGACCTTACCATCCAAATGTTTCAGCAGAAACCATGATTCATCAGACCACCGGTGTTTGCTTTGTTTTAACGAGTGGTTATTTAAGTTACTGTTTCCTTCCTTCTATTTTCTCTTTCTCTACTCCCTATAAACTCTAGAGATGGTTGTGTGAGAAAATCCTTGTGCATCAGCTGCTTCTGAAATACTCATCTGGCACCAGCAACCGTGCCAGGCTGAAAGTCACTTAAATCCCCTTTCTTCCCCAAATTCTGATCCTCAGTTTGAACTTTACCAAATATATGCACTCAAATGTTTGAGCTGCTGCCCTGTGACTGGCTCATTAAATATTTGGATTAACAAGCAGCAACAGGTGTACCTAATAATGTGGCCAATGTGTGTGTAAATGCAAGTAGTAAACCCACACAGTGTGGTCAGAGAACAATGTGGTAAGACAGGCCACATCTGGAGTAGCTCCCCGGAGGGTAACTCGTGCTGACACTGGAGATCGGCTGACTGTGGTCAGAGTCTGAACCTGTCCTCAGAACATCTGCTGAATGTGACCGGGCCAACCATGACACACCACATTGTGAAACTGCTTGTCAAAAGCACCGCGGGGTTAGCACTCACGTGTACATTCATTAAACATTTTCTTCTGTCTCGTCCTTACGTTCATATTCTCGAAGACAGTACTGCGCAAGAGACCTACACGCATACATATAATGCCACATGACCTTCTTAATGATTACTTTTGTTTTATCTTTAGCTTGTCTTGAACTGGGGGAGAGTCAGACACTATGTATAAAATTATGTATAAAATGATTTATTATATGTCAAATCTGCCCTAACCGCCATTCACAGCACAGTAACCTGCCCGTTCTTTGCCAGCCAAAGCAATACATGCAGAGCACGTGCCCCTCCCTCTAGGTCAAACTGTTCCTTTAAGTAGTTCATACAGTTAGCGGCATGCAGCCAAGTGCACAACAGCACGTACACATTCACACCCGGCGCATGAGTCTAACTGGCACAAGTGAGACTGGCCTCGCCATGTTCTCTGATGCAATCTTTGTTTCCAAACAAAAGACTTCAACTTTCTGTTTCACTTTAATGCTGCTGCTAATGAGTTGCAGTCTGATGACTTGATTAAAGCAAGAAACTCTTGACCTTGCTGCAGCGAAGGAGACCTGGTGGATCTGTAGTGCTGTGGGGGCCGTGGTGTTTGAAGTTAACCCTGTAAGACCCAACCCATCAAAAAATAGCCAGAAAATTCTGATTTTTTGGCACTGAGATGTTTATTAACCCTTATAACAAACTCCACAAAAAATGTCTTATATCATGTTGTGTATGATATATTTTTATAATTTATTTATCTTTTTTTTTTTTTTTTATCACATTTGATACATTGGGTGTTTTTGGCAACTTTGTGTTAACAACGATGTTCATTTTAGACAAAAAAAAAAGAGTTTTGTCCATAATATTTTGAAATTATTGGCAAGTATTGATCATGTTGATGTGATAGAGGTCTCAGAAACTCATGTTTCAAATATGATACCGAGGGAATAATAGGGTTAAAGTTACATCAGGATAATGATAAGTCCATTATCCTCATTTTAGTGCAGGAACACATTGATAGCATTTAAGTATTTTAGTGTTTTATGAACTGTTCAATTCAACTAACACCTGCATAGTCACATTTCTAGCAGCAACATTTTAGTCCTGCTCCCTGAGTTTAGTTAATTCTGAAGAAGTGAATCACTGCACGAACTCACCCACCCATCCACCCACATATACACGTACACACAACTGCAAGGAAAAAGCACACAAACACACACAAACATATGTACATACACCTAGACTTTATTAATGATCAAATCAAAGTCTTATCTCCCTGCTCACAGCAGAAGTACCAGTGTGAACAGTGCAAACACCCACATACATATATTATGGTCCTCTATAGCTTCTGGGAAAAGAAAGACCAAATGCGTGCGCGCTTGCTTTGGTGCCACGTGAGTTTCTGGTTAAGTAGGTCAGTCAGTAAGTCAGGAGTGGCAGGGAAGGAGTTCACAAACACGAGCTAACTCCATTACCTCACGTAGTGGATTAGTGTCAACAGGCCCATCCATCTGTCTACAGCCATCTTGGGTCAAGTGACCATGAGAAGAGCAGCAGGGGTTTGTCCCCCAGTTCGGCCAAGTTAAGCCACACAGATAACCTGTAAGCTGTGCACGCAAACATCCACATGAGGGAACGTACGGTCAGCAGTGCACCGAGTCAGGCTGGTGAAGTTACACCTGTGGCAATCGATGCTGAGTTAGAGCAAACAGGCGGCTGACACAAAGCAACACATCCTGTTTGCTGTGTAGTGTGTCAAAGTGTCAAAGAACCAGGAGAAAACAACAAAAAGAAGGTGGAGAAGGTGGGGGTGGGGGGGAGGGTGGCTTCCTGGTGCAATAACCTCATAAACAACCCTCCAGGAGTGTTTTGACTGCTGACTGAAACATATACAGGAAGTGTCCAATTGCAGCGTCTCTGGTAAAGCCAGCAAGAGGCTAAAAGTTTTTTAATCTGTATGTAATGAGGAAGTTCTCTGGTTTAAAGTGTTTTATTACTTTCGTAACAAAACAAAGTACAACTTCCTGAACACAGAAAGGGTTGTCTTTTTTCTTCTCACAGAAACACAGAGCTGACATTCAATTTCTTGGTGTGCCTATTTATAAATCCATCAGATACAGTACAGCAATTACTTTTATCTCCGTCACTTCTAAAAATATTTGTCTCTTTAGCCTCTAAACATGCCCCTGCATGTTAGCAGACACTGTCACTGTCTGCTGTGTAGAGTGGAACTGCAACTGTAAGGTTTGTGGCAATGCAAAGAGTCTGCAACATACAAGCTGTCATTCACTGTTAGTAAGACAATAAATAAGTACATGAATGAATATATGGATTGTATACACTTTAAAAGCACACCTCGTATTCTGTTATCACAATAAACTGTGATAACAGTGAGAATTTGGTGAATTTCACTGTTTTGTTGATAAAAGACCTGTTTACCTTGTCTTTCTTTAGATCGTTCTCTTCTGCAACTGAAAGTAAACTATGACTGGCATCCTGTTAGTCACTCTCATTTTTCGGGTGAATAAGATTTTCCAGTTAAGAAGACTTTGAGCCTGCGTACTTTACATTCATAATTTGTTTTGATGGTAACAGTTTCCAGTACATTGCCTGGAGTTCGAAAACTTTAAAACAATCAAGTTCCAAAAGCATCTACAGTTTCAATTTGAAGGAATAAATCTCAGAAGGATGCATGTTAGTGCCAAAATACAAGCAGTCACATAACAAAAGAACCTTGTTTCTTCTGTGAGCATGTGGCTTCTGCCAGTGCTAGAGTTTGACGTGCATCAGTTGCATTATTTTTATTCACCAACTTTTCCTAGAATTGTAAGATCAAGACTTCTTGCTTAAATGTTCCCATGCGTTCCAACCTCTGAGGCCTAGAGCGATTAGTTGGCATGCATTTGCCAATTTATCTGCAAAGACTCACCAGCAAACCACCAAGCAGCAGAGGAACTTCACCTTCAAAGTAAAAGGTGTGCTTTACCACTAAAACAACAAGTTCTGCTTTTGAAAGTAAACAATCTCCAGATGCACTTTTTATAGTTTCACTACAGCTCAGCAAGTGGTTGGCAACTGTTTGCAGACAATTTGGCATCTTCAATGCAAGAAGAGACCCCAGAAAACTGCTCACGACCAAAGTAATCATAACGAGGTTTTCAGTGCATCACTGTATACTACGGTTGGACGATTGGACAAATTTATCGACCATTTACAAGAGGGATTTATTTATTTTCCCATGAGTAAGTTTGCTAATAATGTTCGTTGAAGCTAAGAGAAGCAGTCAACGAAAAAAACAATGGGGCTGTTTTAATGGTACCCTCTTCCAGCTGCGAGCAAATGCACCCTCCTTAGAGTGCGCCCAAATGCAGCAGTGATTCATTTACTCAAACTCATAACAGGTGGTGGACACGTAAATGCTCATGCAAGTTAGTTGTGTTTGAGTCCTTTGCTGGCACTATACGTCTGCACAAGCGGCACACCCCTTTGGTTAAATAATCAGGTTTATCTCTTTCATCTGGTTTAAAGCCAAAGAAATCCCAATTTGGCGACTTTGTATTTTTTTTGGCAACTAGTTCCTTCATGTTTGGACTTCTTCTATGTTCTAAATGTGCAAATCAGTCCATGCATGATTACATTGCTCCACCATCAACAAGTCACCTGCGCAATTATATTGCCTATCGTCATTTATTGGACTGATGAATGTTGGTTGGAAAAATTCTACATATCGCCCAACCTTACTGTATACCTCTTTGAGACAGCAAGCAATCTCCAACTACTTGCCACTCGGTTGGGGAATACACATTTTTCCCTAGCAACAAGTAGTTAAGAAAGGGGTTACTGACTGACTGGTTTCTAGGCATGTGTGACTTCAACCACGAATCCCGTTTTTCTCTAGCGGCCGGCGGTCAGTCTGGTCATATGACATTTATTTGATTTACACATTTAGTTTACCAAGCACATTTTCCTCAGTGATTAATTATCTGAATAAAGAAATCTTTTTACGAAAAATTATTGTTTCATGTTAATTGAGAGTGAAGAAACATTTTTGGAGCTTTTGCTTTAATGGTGTAGTCGCTTTGAATGGCAGGTGGATAAAGATATAGGTGACTGTAGCCACCAGCTGTGTTTCACCTCTGCTATAATGAATCAATGAAATCCCTCCACTCTCTTTGTGCTGTTGGTGCACTCCTGAGCAATTTTAATGAAGTTATGCAAAAAAAGATATTGTCTGTGCTATTCAACCTTGTTACATCTGTATCTGTACCTTCCAGTCCAAATAAGGTCACTTCTGAATCCGAAAACTAAGACGGAGAAGCAAAATGCTAAAATAGTGAGCGATGGCACGCTTTTATATATACACTATGATAAATCCATGACCACCATAAAGCCAGTAACAAAAACATATGCATGCCTTACAGTTGCATTTTTTCACATTATAAACTCTGATCATGCCACCTTGATGTCTTGACTTCAATTGCTGTTGCATAATTTTAAGTATTTGGGGCTGAAATGAGCTTGTGTTTACCACATGTTTGGTATAAACTGCTGAAGCACTGTGGCCTGCTTCTAAAGACATTTATGCAGCATTGCATTTAGTAGCACTGCCTCTCGCCGACTGCCAAGAAAAAGTTAGGAGAACGCTTGAGGCCTCGCTGGAAGTAAAAGCAACAGCTGTGATTACAGAAGCAGATGGAATAGAAAGCGAGCGCAGTAGCGAAAAAAACACACAAAAAGTGAGATCCCTGAGGCAGATACGCTGAAGGGGAAAGGAGGAAGTAAAGCAGGCAGAAGTGAGCTGTAAGTGCACCCAGTGACAGCAAAGGAGTCAGTTTACAGTAAGGGCCTCCCTGCTCCTCCCAGCCACTCAATCCTTCCTCCTCTAATCCAAACACCTGGAGGGGGAGGGCAAACAGCGGGCCCCATGTGAGTGGTTGCTCACATGCAGCCAGGACTCAACGTGTTACAGTAACACCTTTACTGGGGCCATGGCAGGCAGTTATGTAAAGCACACACACACACACCCCACACACACACATACATATATATATAAACCGAGGGCATGGGAAAAGCTAGTTAGGTTAGCAGGTGGACGTGGCAGCAAATAGGACAGAGGGGATTGAAAACCATCAGCTGTTGTTTGTGTTTGCTGTCCTGCTGTTTACAGTACAAAAGCGTGTTGCAATAAGCACACAAGCTGGCCACCAAAAAAACACAATGTGCCAACAGTTTAGATTCTGGCAGGTTTTACTGGAAGTGTAATGACCAGACTGGATGAAAAATCAAAGTGCGAAAGTAGTCTCCTCTTTGTAGTCCAGGTCTACGTGATCCCAGGTATAGCTGACATGTCTGGCGCTGCGGAGCGCAGGGAGATGGGCTAACAGGGTTAAACACACACTCGTTCACACAGAGGCAGCGTCTCCATAAGGCTTCTACTTGTGGGAAAGTTCAGCTGAAATCCCCCTCAGAGAGTGTGGGTCGAGGATTTGGGCTCCACTTGTGATGTCGGTGATGACAATTAACATTTCAGCTCAAACACTTGGCTGCAGAGTGACCTTCTGCCTGAGCGCTGAGCAAATAGGGTAAATCCTAGAATAGCAGTGATAGAGCCTGAGAACTGTTTAGCATTTGGGTGTATACACAGAACCCTTTTTTCATGAGTGTGTATTTTTTACACCAGCAAAATAGCTTCCAAAGTATTGTATGTGAGCAGGGTGGAAGCCGCCCCCACCTAAATTGTATTTGACCTCCTCTTTTACTCCTCTTGCTCTTCTAAGAAGCCCCCTCCTGCTTCCGAAAAATCCACTGGGATTCGTGGCAAAGCCTTTTCTCGGCTCTGAGGCAACTCCTGCACTGACAAATCTTTATTAATAGCAGCAAGTGCCTGAGCCGTTGGGACGTGTTAATATTCAGCCCGAGCAGGACTCTGCCATGAGTTGCAACAAAACGTGGAGAATAAAAAAAGCTCCAGCCTCAAAACAAACTTCCTATTCCCGTTAAACTAACACACGTAAAGCTTGTTGTTGTTCGGGAGAAACTAGGTTATCAGCGTGCACTTAAATCAGGGAGTGGGAATGGGAGAATGGCTGCCATTGTCTGTGAAGCAACAGGCTGAGCTGAGGGAAAGGGTGGGTTCTTCAGAAGAAGGAAAAAAAACCCGGCTCGAAGAGAGAGTGGGAGTGGAGTGGAGAAGGGTGGGGGGGACAGGACAGCACGTGAAGGCAGGGAGTGTGTTGTCTGAGAGCCATGTGCTCGAGCCAGGCGTGTGAGTGACTGGAGCTGCTCGCGTCACTGCATGACTCACACTACAGAAGGCTGCTCTTCGCACATCTCCATTCACATACACACAGATGCACACGTAGACACGGATAAATCCATCAGAAGCGCGCCCACCTAAAAATAGACGAGACAAATAAATAACTCTTGGAAATGCACTCAAACCAGGAACTTACAGTAAACACAATAGGCCCACCCTGCCACGCCAGGCCTCAGACTTAATGAAGAAGCAATGATAGGAATAAGGAAGATGCATCTTAGGAGCGGCAGGTGATGGCTCAACATATACCAGAATAAATGCAGTGAGACTCTAAGGCATTCTGTATTACTTTCAAATAATTACGCCCCCTCTTTTCTCATTTAATTTCATCACTGCTGAGTCAACACAGGCATCATTTACTCTTCTGTCCTCTTTTGTGTTTCCCGCGTCCAAGCGTCACAGTCAGTGTGATATCACACTAGTTTTTCAGGGGGTTGTTTTCCTTTGGAGATATAACCTACTTAAATGCACACGTGTCATCTGTTCACGTCAATGATAAATTTATTCATTTTACAAACCTTTGGACTTTGATAGGTCAGCTGTGCTTCAGCAGGATGTTTGCTCATGCTCAAAGCTTCCTGGAATCTGAAAGCATGTCACAAAGAAACGAGTGTTGGAGTACCTCAGCGCTGTTATTGAGTCTGACTGAAAACAAGGTCAGATGACATTTACTTAAAATTAGTTCCACTGCTGCCACTTCTGAACTTGAATGAAGAAACAAACATGCAGCTTCGAAGCCGTGTGGGGTTTATGTGCGCACAGCCAGAGCTGTGTGCTTGAGATGAGGTTACTCACACATTGGAAACTGAAGATCGTGACACATATTGTGTAAATGTCAGTCAGTGGAAACCAAAATCACACAAAAAGCTAGAAAAAAAAGGGTTCAGGGTGGTGGTGGTATAATTTCTTGACCCATCCATCCATCCATCCATTCTCTTCCGCTTATCCTTATCAGGATCCCAGCTGCCATAGGACTAGAGGCAGGAGTGTACCTCCCACCAGTTTACAATCACCAGTGGACCTAACCCAACTAACTGCATGTCTTCGGACCGTGGGAGAAAGCCAGAGTACCCAGAGAGAAAACCCACACACATGTAGGGAGAACATGCAAACTCCACATAAAACAGGTCCAGTGATTTGACTTGAACCCAGGACCGATATTTCGGATAGTTTCAGTAAACTACCTCCAGAAATTTGCCGACATTTGGAAGTCCTTATACTGACGCTACTGCTTATACTGACGATTGTTGCTTATACTGAGAGGATGATTGTCGTTCTCTCACTGACAAATTCAAAAACTGCAGCGAAAAAGTATCCAGGAATGCACAGGAGGAACCAACAGTACAGGACATCGGTACAGCCAATCACAATCATGCGTTGACCTGACATGTAGCTACATTTCTAGGGAAGTACACATCAGGTGTAGATGTATATGGGTAGACCATAGCTAAAGGATAAATCTCCCACTAAAGCATACATCCACCTTAAGTGTTCAACAACCAAGTTTTGGAAAAGCTTTGGAACAGTCTCCGACTCCAGCTACATTTAGCTGATTAAAAAGCGCCTAAAACATTTTTCTTACCTCAGCCAACGAGGTTGTGTTTTTGTAACATTTGCATGCATGGGTGTCATCATTCTGTTTTGAATGAATACTGATAAAACACTGTAGGGGTGTAGAGTAAGGTCACGTTAAGGATCCATTAAAATTTGGCTTACATCCACCAAGATCTTTGAGACCAATCAGTTGAAAACCGCTGAAGATGGTGATTCTTGATCACTTGCAGCAGTAGAGGTAACCCACAAACATCAGGCAAGCCTGAATCTCACATATCGTCTTACTTAGTTTAAAGACAAAGACATTTTTACACCCCCCAGAGCAGCGCGAAGAGAGATGCAACAGTATCGCTCCATAGTAGCACAGCTTCATTAAAAGTTTCTCAAAAGAGAACTTTATAACTAACCCCGCTTCACAAGCTCCCAGCGTGTGACAAAGAAGCTGCACTGTGGCATCATCAGCCATGGCGAGGAAGCGGTTAAAAATTCTGATCAGCATCCTACGTTCATTCCAGAGGTGAGAATGGAAAACCGTGAATAACTCTCGTGGGCATCAAAACATCTGTATATGAATTTAAACGTGCAGAGTCGCCATCAAAGTAGGGCGTCATGTTTAGCCCTTTATGCATATGCATGAGCCATGTGCACGTATGCCGTAACCAATCTGCACCCTGCCAAGCGTGCCCAACAGTGCTCGGGTGCAAATTATCACACTCACTGTCACTCACATTGATACGCTGTTTGTATACACGGTGTCTGTGTGATTATTTTCTAATGCACACGTGTTAATTGCACACGAGGGTCAGTATGTGGACTATTCTCGACCCCCCCACCCCGCCTCCCACTTCCTCTGAGAATAAGGAACAAGGTTGTGTTTATCAACAGCGTGCAGGGCCCACACATGCAAACGAGGCTTCGAGCTGGCTTTGTTACAGCTTCTACAGCACACGTGTGACATCCGCAGAGGTGCTAAAAACCACAATTGTAGCACGCTGACCTCAACAACCCATGCAGCATCATCGCACTTTATCGCAGCTTTTGAGGAGTTAAAAAAAGAAAATGCATCTCCTCTAAAGTGGGTGAGGAACCTGCCCAATGGTAGTAGTCAGCTTTTCACAGCCTCACATGTTCCCTACGAGTACAAACAAAACAGCAGTGAATTTCATAAAGATAACGACAAGTCGTCTTTCACATGCTGCACTTCATCTTGATGCAAGAGAAGAAAAATTAGGATCACAAGCTTGGCCACCGTAAGCAAGCACTTGCTGCACTTCCCCCTTACCCACCACACAGGATGTGATATCATTACACCTTGTGCAAAGAAATGCAGAAGTTACAGGGGTCACTGGATGAAAGATCAGTTACCTGACCGCAACAGAACCTGCTAAGTTTTATTTGCTGGTTGATTTTGTGTGTGTGTGTGTGTCTTACCATGACATGATTTTATCTAATGGCTTTCACTGGATAAAAAGAAGTTGCTTCTATGGAATGTATATGGAGTGAATCACAGATGTGGGTGCAAAAGTTAAAACATAAGTCCACAAGCCTGCAGATTTATAAGCAATGGCAAAAGAAATTAGTCTCATCGTTTTCTGACCATGCGGATGTTCATAACATGTATCCACAGCGGGCCAAAAACAGGATACACACCTCAGTTTAAGAGTGTGCGTGAACATGAACTGAAACCCTCTAACTTCCTCAAACACTCCATGGTCAAGAGAGGTGAAGATCATCGGTTTTATTGATAACTGGACTCTGTGTCTAGTCCATCCTCATAGAACGTCTCGTGTGGCCTCTGCACAGCACCGCTCCAAAGTCAGATGAGAATTGTTCTTGATCAGTCAGAGCGAAGGCCACGGATGATGCACTATTTCCGTGGCTATATGCAGCTCACGCACCCAGCTGAGCTCACTGCCGGACATCACAGGCATGCATAATACATGAGAAAGTGTCCTGTTTCTCCTCCAGAACTGCTGACCTGTGCATCAACCTCTTACACACATACACACAGTGTGAGGCAGGTCTCATCTAATGACTCCAGAACCCACATCCCTTTGCTGAGTGTGCATCTATTGCTGCCAAGTTCTTTATTTGGGTAGATGGTCCACCATCCGGTGCTTATCCTGTGATCAGGTAAACCACCGAGCAGCTCCTGGGCTGAGCCCTTAGATATGTTTGTATTATTTATTTATATTTAATTTTTAAAAAACAGGGCCTCCACAAGAATATGTGGGGCTCTTATTTTTATGCTTTAACAGATCGTAGTGTTGCCTTCATGCTATCATCTATCAAAATATCTATACCCCAAACACCTCTATAGTATCTTTTTTTTTTTACTGTAAAGTGTATAATAAACCAACTGTCCTGATATTCAGTGTAGTGAGCCAGTGCTACAGCCGAGTGGCTACTCCACGTCAGTGCAGTTTGCTCGTAAATTAACTCGCCCTTTGCTGAGCAGATAGTGCTCTGGCGCCATCTAGTGGTGAAAGCTATACCATAGTTACTGTGTAACTATTTTGGTTTTGTACGTTTACAAAATATGTTACTGTTAGCTAGTTAACACTTTGTCTTACCATTGGTGAGCAGCTTCACTCTTCTCCACTGAAGCTGGGAAGAGATAGATACGCTTTGTTGCAGCCATATTTGTGTGGGTGGGGGAAAAAAATCGCAGTAACTTATTTTAACTTGTGTGTTTGAACCTTTGAAAGAAACAGGCGCGAGCAGTAACGACATTGATGTACCACGCACGAGCGCCTGCAGGGGTCAGTGACGTCAAACATTGCGGAAACCACGTCAAACTAAATAAAGTATGTAAGTATGATTAATTATCTTTTAATGCGTGGTCTATTTGCAGTTTTCTCCTCGTTCGAAGTGTTACAGGTCATACTTGCTTTTTAGATTCTGAAAATAATTTGAAAGGTAAGTCTTGGAAGAACTGATGAGTCGATGTAATAAAAAAGATGAAAATAGTGGAAAAGATGCATTTTTGATTTTAGAAAGACGTCAATTAGTCTATGTCTTGTTTTAATTAGTTCTTGTTTCATTAGCAAAAAATAAATAAACCTTACTGGAACACCTTTAGGTTATATTAATTTGATTTAAAGCTCACTAGCCACTTTTTCGGGTGCACCTGTCAAACTTATTGTTAACACAAATATCTAATCCGACAGCAGCTCAGAGCATTTAATTATGTAGACATGGTCACAACGGCCTGCTGAAGTTCAAACACAGCATTAAGAAAGTTACTTTGACTGTGGCATGGTTGTTGGTCCCAGATGTATTGGACAGAGTATTTCACAAACTGCTTGTCTGCTGAGACTTTCCCACACAACAACCTCTAGGGCTTGCAGAAAATCGTCCAAAAAATATGAGATATCCAGCTAGCGGCAGTTCTCTGGGTGAAAATGCTTTTTTGGTTTCAGGACAGAAACACCAGACTGCTTCAAGCTGATAGGAAAGTAATAGTAACTCAAATGACCAGTTTTAATCAAGGTATCAGAAGAGCATCACTGAATATGTAACATGTGGAACCTTGAAACAGATGGGCTGCAGCAACAGAAGACCACACTGGGTGCCACTCCTGTCAGAAACAGAAGCTTTAATTCAGGCTCATCAAAAGTTGATCAACAGAAAAAGAAAGTCTGGATTTCTGCTGTGAAATTTGGCCTGAACATTAAATTTTGTATCATCAGTTCAGGCTGAACTCTTGGCACACTCAGTCCAACCTGTCAACACCACAGCTTACCATAGTTGCTGACCATGTCCATCCCTTTATGGCTGCAGTGCACCCATTTTCTGACAGCTGCTTCCAGCAGGATAACACACCGTGTCACAAAAGCTCAGATCATCTCAAACTGGTTTCTTCAACATGACAGTGAGTTGACTGTACTCAAATGGACTCCACAGTCACCAGATCTCAATCCATTACAGCACCTTTGGGATGTTGGGGAGTTTATCTCTTGCTCTCTTCCACAGCATGTCTTTTGTCTCGTCTCTCTCTCCCTGAGCCTGGCTCTCCCAGAGGTTTCTTCCTGTTGAAAGGGAGTTTTTCCTTCCCATTGTTGCTAAAGTGCTCACTCATATGGGGTTGTCTGATTGTTGGGTTTTATCTAGATTATTTTAGGAGGTTTTACCTTACAATATTAACCACTTTTGACCACTAAGGTGACTTTTGTTGTGATTTGGTGCTATGTAACTACAATTGAATGTGGTGGAACAGGAGATTTGCATCCTCTGGCTACACCACACTTGGTAGAAGAAGACACTGAGAAAAATATAACTGACAAAAATGTTTAATATGAAGCTTGAGATACAGCTCTGTATTGCATATTGAATTCTGGTTTTAAAAAGCAGAGTCCCTTGTTTTTTTAACTGTAGTTCTTAGCCATTAAAAAAAAAAAAAAAAAAAGGGGGGGGGGTTAAATTTGAAAAGAAAAACTCTGTAGTTTTCAGAATATAATGTAGAGGATCAAGAGAATAGGTCAGTGAGATGACAGAAGTTCTTAAACTTGACACATACCATGCGTGTCAACTCATAGTGCAACTAATCTTTGCAAATACTCTCTGGATCTTTAACTATATGGTCGTCATGCACTATCACAAGTTTTGCAGCAACTGACATAATTGAAATGATTAGAGATACGGTACATGAACTCCTCGTTAGGCTTGAGGGAGGAGGGGGAAAAAAAAAAAAAAATCAGGCCATTTATGCACCGGGCAAATGCAGTCTTCAAACGAAAGAAACAATTTGTTCAAGTATTTAAAAAAAAAAAAAAAAAAAAAAAAAACAGAAACAATTACAGTTAAAATATTCTCCGTATTCATCAAAAATGAGGAAATTAAATTATGTACAAGCATTTTCTTTCGAAATGCAAAGTATTTTGGGCTGAGACGACCCAACAGTCAAAAATATGTTACATGAAAGTGCAGTCAGAGTGAATCACAAAGGAGACACTGTAAAAATAAATAGATCAAAAAAAGAAGTTTAGCAAGCCAACTTCACTTAGCCAAAGCGCTAACACTGAAAGCTAATCAATTCATAGAATCACAGTTAACCCCCCCAGCACTCAGCAGCAGTTTCCACATGTACATCCCCTCCAGTCCATCAAAAATATCTGCTGCCTCTGTTACCCAATCTTAAGAATGTAATCCCTCCAGTCGGAGCTGCCAGTTGCACACAGCGAGTATCACAGCAACACCGGAGGAGCAATTTCTGAAACTCCCAGGGTACGCACTGATCCCTGATGATAACGGCCCCGCCCACTTCTCACACAGCACTGGCGTGCCAACACTTCAGTGCACTGAGCCATGTCAGAGCTGACAGCCTGCTGCTGGGCCCCAGGACTTCACCGCCTTTACGCAGCAACTGACCTCGATTCCCTTTTTAAGGCGCCAGTTATTAACAGCACCCAGTTGTGCAGGGGAATAGCCAGTCAATGCTCAGTGTTCACATATAGATAGGCCACTGAAGCCAGCACGTGTTGCTCAAGAGAGGAAGGCATTATTCTGTGCATCTTTGGGTCAAGAGATTTATTGGAAGTGACATTTTTGGAGGCAAAGAAATGGGTCTTTTTCTCCCCTTCCCACACGTCCTATGTGGGGAGTCTTCTAGTCCTATTTTAAGCCCTCTCAGCAGCCAAAGAGGACTGAAACAGAGGACGCATCTTCTTCAAGAAGCCTCTAAAAATAAAGGCCATTATGCAGAAGCACAGCAGAGCTCAGTTCATTTTGCAGTCAGAGAATTTGCACGTTAAAGTTTCTACTTTGTGAATCGTCCGAGACTAGCGGTTGCTCTCAGTGGTTTCTTCTGGCTTTTGTGCTTGTGGCGCAGAACAAAGTCAAAGTTGGCTGTTGTAGACATAGCATAGAAGACGTTTGCCTTGTCTGGTATGAGAAACTCTGGAAAGATGAAGAGAAACAACAACAACAAAATCACTGTCAGAAGAGCATTTTCCTTTCTGTCACCAGTTAAGCAATTTTTTTTTTATAAAGGAGTTCTCTTCTGACCTTTGCTCTGAGAGATGACCTGTGTCAGGGTGAAGTCCTGCCAGGTCATGTGCTCAAGGTGATGTTTCTCCAATGCCCTCTGGATCACCTGTGCAGTTTTGTCCTGGCTGGTCAGCTATGAAAAACAAAGAATAACGAGTGCTGTTACACATAAACACACACACAATAGTGAAGACGGAAGTTCATGGGCCACTGCGTTTAAGGAGCATTACCTCTTTGGCTCATATTACACATTCAAAGAGCACTGCAATAGCAATAGAAGCATTCTGAGCCTTAAGATGTAGCCCTGTCCCACTCACAACTGCGACCTTCACAGAAAAGCTTATTTTCAGCAGTTGGAACAAAGTTTCTCTGCCCTCAAATCTGAATTTACCATTACCATAAAAGTCTGCCTTTGTGACAAATGATGAGAAGGATCAGTTCTCCTGATCACATCCACTGAGAATGAACTACTCGCTGTAGCACTTGTTTTAAGGATATAACTGAAGCTGGTTTCACTTCTAAAGGTTACCTCTACTTTTGCAGATATGAATTATTTGAATCGTAGGTATTCACACTAACTACACCCCAAGATAGAAAAGCAGTAACAGGTGAAGTAAACGCAGAAGGCCAATCATATGTTCTGATAGTCCTTATGGTCGAACTGAATGAAGATTTGAATAAAGGGGCAGATTTGCTAAGTGGGGCAAATTATTGTGCTGCTGCAGTTCAAAGTTGATCTATAAATTTGTATAATTTGTATACAAAGACCCAGCCAGCTCACTTCATTCTACCAAGGGAGGGTAAAATATCAGCAGACCCAATGAGGGAAAGCGACACAGGCCTACTAACTAAAATAATACAGTGTAAGTTCAGGTTTTGTGCATGCGTTGCCTTGCACTGAAAACAGCAAGGCGATTCAAGTTGATGAGGAGGCTGAAGGAGTGTTTTTGTTATAAAGGGATAACTTCTGATAGAAATCGTTGGGTGCTACGCATGAGATCCTGAGAAGTGAGACTCAGGTGGAGTCCAGGATTTATTCAGAGGACAGCTGCATGATTACAAAATATTCCACCAGTATGTCCTGTACGATGTGTAGAACAGTAAATATCATTTACTTTTTGTTTGCAGATGACTAAGTGTAATTAGAGATCTTAAAAAAACAAGCAAGAAAATAAACAAACTGTCAAATTCTCCAGTTACTGAACATCATACATCACAACACGAGGATGAACTCACCAGGATACTTTTGTACATGTTGCCGTTGTTGTGGCCCAGATCCACGCTCACCCTGATGATGCAGGAGTCATCCACCTGACGGTTGTACACGGGCAGTGAGGTCATAGACACCGAGCGCTTGTGGTGGGCCGCTTGAGGCTTCGGCCGTGCCCCCCCACAGGGTGAGGCTGCAGAGCTGAGGTCTGCTTGGCAGTCAGGGGAGTCTGCAGACGAAGCAGCTGAGATGCTGGGAGAGGACGAGGAAGAGGAGGACGAGGACAAAGAGAAGGACTCGGATACGTTGTTGTAAGAGCTGTGAAAGGACTGCAGAGGACAGAAGATCGGGGACAGAAATGAGAGAAAGAAGACTGCTGAGTATTATTGTGTCAGAGTATTTGAAGCCTTTCACAAGTGTCTGGTCTGCAGGGGAAAGCTAGGCTATTGAACCATGGTGAAGCAGAGGACTGTAGCCCATTAAACACTACTCCAGCTCAGCTAAGCACCTCCTCGATACAAACTCCACTTGTGGAGAGCTCACGCTAGTTTCGATTGCCCTTTTGTGAAGTAGAGATTATGTAACTTTTTCAGTTTTTAAAAAGACATTCAGTGCATTTTACTTCTGAAAGCTAATCAATTCATAGAATCACTTTATAACAAAAACACTTCCCATGTTTCAGAGGTTTGTTTGACTGCTTTAAAAAGGGTAATTGTTTGTACAGTGTAAACAGTGACTTATTCTAAAACCGAGAGACCCAGTCTGAAGGCACAGCGTGACAAAGCTTTCAACAAAGGCTCCACTGTTAATGCAGCCAATGACAAAGGATGGACACAAAACATTCGGGGAAACGATTGCAATGATGCACGCAGCTAAACACGGTCGTTTACCTGCAGCTTGATGGAACAGGTTGGGTTTGGGGAGGACAGATCTTCCATCTCAGACCCACTGGATCCAGAAGATGAAAGACTGATCTGGTCAGCAGGCGGTTTCTTAGTGCTGTCACTCGCCATCTTGAGACTGAAGACAGGATGAGCTTTCATTAGAAATACCACACCCGCACCATTCAGTTACTTGAACAATGTAGTTTAATACCAGAGTATACACATCACACGATTCACTTCCATTTTACTGCATACCACAAGTTGTAATCTAAACATCTCATTGTTCTTATAGTGAGGTAAAACATGTAATGTGAACCAACAGTGGCTTTACTCTAAGTTTTGCGTTCAGCTCTTTGTGCTTAGTATAATGTGCATGTTTGAATATGCAAACTAGACTATAGCATGAGACTCACAAGGAGAGTTTCATCGAGAGTGTGCGCTGGCTCCATGGAGGTGGCGAACACAAGTCCACAGGAGGCTCCAGGTGTCTCGACAGCTCGTAGCTGTAATAAGAAGATGTTACTGAGCACCAGGGTACCTGACATCTTACTGACATATCACTTCATTCCAAACTCAAAAAATTAAACTCAGAAAAAGAACTCGAAAAACAGCACAGGCAGACTTTCAGACTTTCTGAAAGGTGCTAGCGAACATTCCGCCATTCTCAATTCTCAGTTTGCACATCCTCTCCTCCGCATGTTAGTCAGCGCCAGAGTTTGGTGCACAGAAGGTGAGGAAGATACAAGAGGGGGAGTCGAGGCATTTTACAAAGTCAGACATCTTTGACTCAAGCAATCTCAGGTAAATAGGACATTTGACACAGCTGCATCATGTCTAGGGTGAGTTACCAATTTACAACATGACAAAATGAGATAAAGCCATCATGCATATTTTAAATGTCAGACACACATAAGCAATGAAGGGCAGCAGGTTTGGCAACACTGATTATTTATATAACCAGTGTTGCCAAAAAAAAAATACACACACACACACACACACACACACACACACACACACACACACACACACACAAAAAAAAGAGCGGAGAGTACTCTTAGAGTGTAGCTAGAAACACCCCTGCCATTTCACATCAGCTACAAGAATAAGCATGTTTATTTAAAAAAAAACTCATATAACACCTTGGGTTCATTCCAATAATCCAATCCAATAATTAGCTTATGAATACAAAAGGATTTGTTCTTCTACCACCAAAAAGTCAGTGGAAACATTATCAAATGATCCTTTGAGTGGAGTAATATCAAAGGAAAGCAGCTTTATTCATCCAAATGGAGATTTAACAATCACATGACAGTATTATGTATATTATGTCTTCTCTGATGGCCTTCCTTTCATGTCCATGTTAAAATCAGGGTGTTTCAGCTCACCTCTCCTGATCAGTGAGCAGCTTGTGTCTCTGCAGCCAGGCAGCAATGCGGGGCTGGTGTCCGAGACTGTATTGGGAACAGGAAGCCTGCAGCAGACGGATCTGTGACAGAACATCAAATTCCTGTAGGCAAGGAGAGGCGTGTTGATGAATAAACAGATAAACCAGGCTGACAGTTGCTTCCGCATAGTGACACAACAACGAGATTCTTTATGGTTATACAGCTTTTGTGTTTTAATCACAGTCTGTGCAAATCTTAAAGAAAAAATTAAAAAGCTTTCAGCCTGACACTTACTAAGGTGTAGGAATGTAAATGTTCAAACTCAGTTAACAAAGAGCTGACGGTCTTATATGCACAACTTTGCCTTCCCCCTCTCCCCCCTCCCAGCAGTCAAAAACAAAGCCAAACAAAAACAAGGAGTGACAATAAGAAACACTTACTCTCCTCCTCTTCTCAAAGTTTATAAGTCCACCCTGTAAAAACAGTACACTGTTAGTATTTCATTTATTATATTGTAATTGCTAAGTGACACAATAACAGCACTAAATTAAATGATACACCCTTGTGTTTTTCCATCAGCATGAACTATTAGCCAAAATGTACCGGAGTTTAGTTATCAGGGGTGATTTATGCAGTGAAAACTGAGTTCTCCATGATAAAAGTAGTTTCCCAGGCCAAGATGATAACACCAAAACACAGTAACTGGGAAACCGAAATGGTTGAATGAGCCAAAAAGTCTCTCAGTTACTACTAGAACCAAGTTTATTTATCTGTATATAAATGGGCAAAATAGAGTTTTCCTGAGGCTGAAGTTTCTATGTTTATAATCTCCCATGAAGAGCATCTGATGGCAGCGCATACATCATTTAATCAGGTTTCAAAGTATATAGTGTTGCATACATACTGAGTGTATCCAACACATTGTGAACACTTTGAACCCTTAAGTCTATGAAATAATATCCAGAGGACGTGTTAGACAAAAGTACCTCCACAGTGTCTGGCAGAGCAGTGTCCAGCATGGTGAGGACGGTCAGGTACGTGCCGAGGTATGGAACCGCTCCACTTGATGTACTCTGCAGGCAGACGACACGTAAGCACACAGCTAATAGGGAAACGGTTATATTTTCTTGTGCCAATATAGCTGGTCTTTTATTGCTTTATTGTGGCTAATGGGTTAAAATTTACAACATTCAGACAAGACAGGACCTGTTAGCAGCACTGTGAGGTCTTATTACAACCCAGGAGAATGTGCATATGACTCATACAAGACCCCAGCCAAGTCTATTATTACTGTCCTATAATCCTGGTGATCTGAGGCCATTTGAAACTTGCTCAGCACTGAGTGGAGCTAAACATAGTTTGGGGCTTGTGCCATGATAGATAGATACTCCACCCACACTCAGGGAAATCAGCTCTCTTGTGCCTTGCTGAAATGTAGGACAGGGATTTTTTGTATGAATCCCTTTTCAAAAGCTGAAAACAAATCCTGCATCACATGAAACGAGAGTCCTGGGATGACGTTGTAGTATCTGCTTACGTCAAATTCAGCCATAAATGACACTGGTTGCGTCGCATGTCGTCAGAACCTGTCACCCCCCCCCCCCCCACCCCACCCTGAAGAATGGCTTACCATCTGTCTGGAGAGTGGACACCGTTTCAATATCCTTGGAGAAACGTTATCAGGCGTGGGACCTCCATCCTGTCACAGAGTCAGACAAAGCTATATTCAGTTCAGTGTTATTTGGATCATTTCCCCTCCCGTCTGTGTGCTCTTAGTGTTCAGTATATGTATGTAAAGCAGCATGTAAAAGATGCCGGCCCGTGTGCCAGCTTATGAAACAGTACAGCCTCTACTTGTTTCTTTGGTGCAATATTAGACTTTATTACACATTAACTCAGATATCCTGTTTAACAGTTAGCTTTCAAAGGAAGAGAGGCTTGCAAGCTTCACGACTCTCAAAACAGACTCAAGCTCCCTATAAGAGGGAGTGACTGTTTTTACATCAATAAAAAACACTGGCTGAATAAAACACTGAAAAGTGGAGGGGGAGGTCATTTTTCACTGAATAAAGCATGTTATTGTGAAGCTGCGGTTGCTATGTACAGAAAGTTTTGGTGATCTAATCCATTTCTCTATTGAACACTTCTACAGTAGCCAGACACAAGATACGGCTGACACAGTTGCCGCAAGGAGACAAAACTTAAAAGAAGAAAAATGGAAAACATTGTGTTCTAGTTTGCCATCAAAACGCTGGTAAACATTTCTGTACATATGAACTCAAAAATTAAACTCTCTTAAGAGTGAAAAAACAAAAAACAAACAAACATGAAACAGGAAAACAATCACCTCCAAACTAATATTCTCCAAACTTTAAGCATGTGAAACAATCTTTGTAGCTTTTAAAACTTCAGATTCTGTTGTAATTTTGGCATTAATGTAAATTTACAATCTAAACAATTCAAGAGAAAACTAATCTCAGTGATTTCAATTAACCTCAAATCCCAATCATCTCAATTGACTGCTGAGAGAAAATTATGCACAGCTGCTCGGGCTGACCTCTCTGCACTGGTAAACATTAACCTTAGATCTGCACAGAGTTCAAGAATCAACCATATGCATTCACTGTGGAAATTTATAGGTGAAGAATTTTAATGTTTTAACTTTACAACATTAAAAACAATGATAATGAACCAGGAAACAGAAATTCCAATTAAACGTTTACCACTATCTCTGCATACCTCTGAGCACCTGCGGGTTTATTTTGCCTGTTCATTAGCACGTTTCCCAGCAATGCCTTGTGGGTATCAAGGTTTCAGAATAGTATCAGAATCAAACCTTGTTCTAAGGAAATTTACACACCTGGTGTCAAATGATGCACCACTCAAACATGTAAACTTCTCATCAAGCAGCAGGTAAAATTTATGTTCTACTTCCTTCCCTGTCCCCTCTCTCCAAACTGCTCAGAGCAGATGGCTGCTCCTCCCAGAGCCTGGTTCTACCAGAGGCCTTTTCCTGTGAAAAGGGAGTTCTTCCTGCCCGCTGACGCCAGGTGTTGGTTATAAGGGATCATTGGTATTCTCCCCTCAATGTATTGTTTTATAGGCCATTTACCCTGAAGTAAGCTTTCAACATGGCACAAGTCTAAATGGACGAGTACAAGTGCAAACACTAAAGCATATGTAAGAAGTTTCAGTCTCACCTCCATCAGGAACTCTCTGTTGGTCAGAACACAATTCTCATCAGGGAAGGTCGCACAGAGGTTATCAAACGCAGCCACGTTATCTCTGCAAAGACAATGATAAAGAGCCACAGCCATCAGATATTTTAATTATTAACAATTATACAGGATGGCAGGAGTTAAAACTTGACATATTACTGCCTGTTTACACCATTAAAGGAAAACCACAAAAAGTTGTGTCTCACTCATCTTTGAACTTAGAATTTGCTTACTGCAGCGTTTCATGACCCGACCTATAATATGGGTCACAGCCCAGCATTTGCTGACTCGCTCCATAAATTGACCTTAATGAGGGTTCAAACCGCTCGTTAAATGATGATTATGTAGCAAACTACACAAACAGCAAAAGCAAAAGCGGCCTTTGAACCTGCAGTTATCCAACCATACCTGCTGACAGCCGCCCAGGTCTTCCTCAGCCTGTAAACGGCATTGGACTGCAGTGCCGACAGGATCGCCTTGAGAGAAGAGAAGTTCTTCAAGCGACGACACTCCTGTAGAATAAACTTGTACTCAGTGGATGCACATCATTTAAAAATAACCCATTAGTACTTCTTGTGTTGTGACTTAGAACCAATCCAGACGCCTAAAAGCTGCAAAACAACCACAGCATTTCAACTGACCTGCGCTACTTTGATCCACTTCTCTATGATGCGAGCCCTTTGCGCTGGCGAGGTGGGAGCTAGAGGGGAGGAAGTGGGACTGCCATCTGTAGGCTGGCAGAGCAGCGACCCGATGACCTGGTTGGTGACTGCATTGAACTGTGCAATGGTGGCTCGGATGGTGGGCGACATGTTTTCCTTCTTGTCTCGCTGGGACCATACACAACCCAGACACTGGTATGGGACCACTTTGGCAAAGAGAGCCTGGAACATCAAGAAAACCAAATCAGGCTCTGATCATTATAATACAACATGGGGGGGGGGGAATGGTGTAAAGTTCTCCTCTAACATACAGAGTCCGCTCGAGTGAGCTGTTCAGCAATGGCTGCAGCAGAAAAATCCATGATGCCACTTTGATCCTGAGAGTTTTCACTGCCTGAATCTTCATCACCAGACCCCAGATCATCTTGCTCAAGATCTGCAGAAGCAGAACTGCCACTTGATGCCACTTCTGAAAGAGCCAGCATCAGCAATAATCATAAAAGTGCAATCAGGCCTCGAAGTAAAGTTATGAAACAACCACGAAGGTGTTGCGCGTGGCCAGAATTGCTATGGGTCATGCTACGCAGCGAAGGATCACCTTCTTTCTGGAATGTCCTGAGCAGCTCCTCAGCTTGCCCGGCGAGTGAGCAAAAGTTGGGCTGGCTGCGCATGCTGTCATGCACCGCAGAGCTGATCCTCAGGTGATCCAAGAGCAACCGAAGCGCCGGGTGTAGGGGAGGGTCCCTGAAGTCCTCGCTGTACTCATCCAACCACGTCTGGACAAAGGCCAACAGAGGGCTGGAGAAGGCAGGAGAAAAGCCGTTACATTTTTAAATGACACATTAAGCCAAGGAGACACAGCAGAAACATAATAGAGACACGCTTCATATACACTTTACCTACCTCCGGTAACATTTGCCATTATCCACATCTGACAAAACACTGTCTCTGGATATAAAAAACACAAACAAAAATTCATTTGTTATTGTTTTGTTTGCATATTATAAATACTTAAACCTGCTGCTAACCACAGTCTAAAACCTTTCTGTGCATAATAGCTGTTGTTGTAAGCCTCTGGATAATGAGCACCTGCAAGCTGCTGATTATTACATCAAAGCTGGCTGAAGGCCAAGGCTTCATCAGGTGGAAACAACAGAAGAAAAGATACTCAAGCAACACAACAGCCAACTTTGCATGTACAACAAGCATTGGTACCTCTGAAAGAGTAGCTCTATGAGCTTCGTGGGGCTGGTGAAGGTTCTGTACGTGGAGAGGAAGATCCTGCTGTAGTCCTGTTCCTGGCAGCCAAAGTCGAGGAGGTGATTTACAAGCAGGTCCAGGGTGGCGGCTTTCAGCCGTCGTACCTTGCAGGTTCGGTACTGCACGAAACCAGAGCATGGGCTCCCCTCAGTAGCGTTTGCGGAGGACGGGACAGGCTCTCGACGCAGGGTGACCCCGTAAACGGCACCGTCTTCCGTCTCTTCGCCCCACTCCTGCACTGGGTTCTGGGAACAAAAGCAGCGATCATCAGAGCTGAAAACATGCACAGACACACACACTGTATATACCGAAGAATGTTTCAGGTCACAACATTAGTGTCAGAGGTTGACACACGAAAAGGTAAAAATAGCAAGCCCTCACAGCCAAACACACAGATGATCCTGCAGAAAAACGAGCAACACAAAAAGTCACACTGGTCCCACATGAACCACAGCAACTACATAATATTTGTTTATAGTCATAACCAAGCCTACTATCAGTGCGCAAACAAGCTGTGCTAGCTTGAGAAAATACTTAGTACTCATTTTCACAACGCAGAAAGCTAGAATTTCCTAGAATTTTACAGGTACACACAAATGTTTTTGGACAAATAAACCTTTTAGATCATAAGTTATCACATCAAATATTACATCAAAGCAAAATTCTCACTGAGCACAAAGTTGCCATCACAGTGAGCAATCAAGAAAATAATAAAATGGTGCACTGGAGAACTATAGTTGGTTAGTGCCAAGAGCAGGTGTCATGTTTTTAGTGAAACATACTGGTTTATCATTACATAAAGTTCAAACAAGACACCTGACCCAGTCTGAAACTCAGTGCACATAGGAAAGGGAAATGGATGTTTTTAAAAATATATATATATACTTAATCTTGTCATCTCGTAAGTAAATAATAAAAATTGCTTCAGCTGAGGCTGAGATATCCTGAATTTAGGACATATAAGCTCAAATAAAAAGTTTCTTGATGTTGAAACCAAAGACATGTTGCTTTCACATTCTGAGAAAACTCTGCTTTACACATTAACTCTGTACTGCACCTCTAGATGCTCATAGCCAGTGCCAAGCAATCTGGGTCACACGAAATGTGTTACTACTGTACACAGCTGAACAAGACTGAAAGCTCAGTACTGAAAACAGTGTCCCATAAGCTCAGTCCATATATGATATATGGGATGGCTGATAAAAGTAACAGACTGTTAAAAGGCTCCGGACATCTCATTTAAAATGGTGGGAGGTCTTGCATGCTTTTTAGTCAATCATTTTTAAAAAGTCATTTTGCAGTGGCAAACGTTCAGCCTCCATGTCTGCTAACCAGTAACACTCCAGCCCCATTGTCCTTCATACTAACTGGAATCAGAGCAGCACAAATGGAAAACTGTTTTCCACTCACAGTGTCACCAGTGTGCTGGCGGTACTAAGCACTGCCAAATCCATCTCAGAGTGAGAAAGCATAGATATTTATTATCTGACTCTGAGTGCAGCCGATCACTGAGGTTAACAAGCTGCTTTGGGGTTCAATGATGGAGCTCATCCAGAGAACCCAACGAGACATAACCAGGGAAGCAAACATGTTGTCACACCTGAAATTCTGTAGGCCTAACGATACGTCTGAGTCACAGAAGCATGTGTAGGCATGAAAATGACGACTGCTATTCAAGTTGCACTTTTTTCCCCAAGCAAGCACTGCAGCTGGCACAGTGACAGCGTTCAAATAGTACAAAATCAGCTTTTACCACCATAGCCCCTTTACTTGACAGGAGTGGGATTATTATGATAGATGGGAACACCTTTAAAACACATTCTGGAGGTCTTTAAACGTTTTAAAAAGCAATGCTATTCAAATGTAACGCCTGGGAGGAGGAAGCAGAGTTCGTGCAGCTTCACAGACGAGCCTGTGACACACCACCTCCAGCACATGTCTGATGACTTACCATTGTTATCTCCCATTTTCCCATTTCGCCTGGTCGCTCAAGGAGCGCTGAGTTTCATCTCAACAGGTCCTGAACCTAAAATGAACTTCCAGCCTTCCCGAAGAGTAGGGTCAGGGCTTCATCTTCATGTGATAACTTGTTCCTATGCTTTTTGTGTGTGTGTATTTTTCCTCCAATAATTTCGTCTCGAACTACATTCGCACGCCTTTTACAATTAGCGGCAAATCCCGACTTTCAGCGGACCGTCTTCGTTACATTTTATGCCGATATACAAACGCGTAGGGTGGTTTCCATATATTTAAACCAACGCGGACAGCATCTTAACCCGCAGTAGTCCTCTAACACCCTCTGCGGACTCTCCTCGTCGACAGTCTCCCTGACTAACCAACCCTCCTCGGCTTTATAAACAGGAGGCGACTCCTGGAGCCGAGTGAGTGCTGAGGTGTGTCTGTGAGCGGAGGGGGCGCATCGGACTCCGCCTTACTTTTCCCCTTTAAGGACAGGTGCCTGCTTGCATGTGTTTGTTAAGAGTTAAATGAAACATAGATCCAGTGTTTATGGCTATAAACACATTTTTGTTTATTTGGGGTTAAGAAAAACACACTAATTCTGTGGGACTATTTTTTGCAAAACGCAAGTTGACGAGAAGCTGCAGCTAACTAGCTATGCTACCAGCTTGCCACAGTTACCAGTTTTAGAGAGCATTGACTGCTAAAGTGAGTCTATCTGGTTTTTACATGTAAATAAATAAATATAGCCAAAATGGTTTCAGGACGTTTTCCACACATACTGCAACCAGTAACATGTACAATTCAACTGCAAAGCAAACTAAAATCTTTTATGGAGGGAAATAAGTGCACACCTGCCATCAGTTTAAGTGACTTTTAATGAAACTGTGTCAAGTTCAACTGCTCTTGAAGACTTTCCTTGACTTGCTGGTTCCTACGGCCGAGCAAGAGCCTAAAAAACATTTCAGGGATCTCATTGCTGAAATGGAAAGGGTTGCAAAATAATTTCCACAGCTTTATCTATACCGTGGAATACAGTAGGCACAGTAATCAACAAGGGGGGAAAATATAACTGGATGTCCCTCCAAAATTGATGAAAAGACTGGTCAGGAGCTGCAGGAATTCCAGGTGTGGAATGGTCATGTACTACATGTAATAATAATGTATGTAGTCTTCGTGTGAGCAATGTGGTAACGAGGAAAGACAAAGCAAAAGAAATGCATTTAAAACCTTTGGGAAAACAAACATCTAGTCTCAAAAGAGCATGTGGGTAAATATTTCTTATGAGACCAGTGTTGAATTTTTTGTCCATAATTCCAAAAGATATGTTTGCCACAAAAACAGGACTGTGCATCACCAAAAATACCCACAGGGAAGCTCGGTGGTGCCTTTGGGACGATTTATCATCAGCTCGAATTGGAGCATTAGTCAAAGTTGGGGGGAATTGTCACAAAACATTCAGGTATCTGCTAGAACGCTGCAGAAGAATAATACATTTGAGCAAATCAAAACCCCAAACTTACATCCAAACTAACAAAAGAATTAACTTTTCAGAGGATTAAAGACTTGTAGTGACCCAATTGTAATAGTTTCAAATGACACATTATAGTGTATATGCACTAGAAGTCTGTTTAAAATGCTACAGTATTAATCACCCAAAAAGAAAATGTGCATTCTGGGTAATGGGTGTTTAAACTGATGCTTTTGTTGCTAATACCTAGGCTGGATTATCATATAGGCATTGTGGACACTGGACCAGGGTTTCATGCCACTTGGCAGTACACCCAAGCAGCAAATTTTAGGTTTTGGTGCTTTTATAACCAAAAACATGGGTATATATTTTTATTTCTTCATAATAGAATTATTATTTTGTAGAATACCAAAGCTCAAGTTATGAAAGGGGGAAAAGGTGCTCTCCATAATGATTCAGAGCTATTATGTGTGTATAGGTCTTGTTATTGAGGAAAGAAGAAAAGTTGGATAGGTCCCATCAAACATTTGTGCCCAGAGTCTCCAACTTGATCATGTAAGCATGGCTATTTTTATAGTGGGGTGTTACTAAGCACGATCATATTCAGAAGCTGTCCCCTACATCATCTGCCTGAAAGTCTTCCTCAGTAATCTCCAGTAACTACACATCTCTGTAAGTTCAACATTAGACCATGACGGGCGTTCAAGCTAATTGTGAGATTCCAAAACAGGCCATAGCCTCTCCTTTAGCAGGTGAATGTAAACACAGTCTTCTAATGTCAAACTCAGCACATGTCACATCATTTTCCGCTGTGAACATAAAGCATATGAGCAAAGAGCTTGTTGGTTACTGACTGTTCCAAAGGGTCACACAGAAAACACAAGTATGGAAAAATGTGTGAAATTCAAAGTAGAAAGGAGAATGTTATCAGGATCACCTGATATGGTCATAAGATCAGGACATCTGCAGATTTCTGTCTGTCACTGATTCCACTGATATGTTGTTGCTAAAAAGAAAGTAAGTTATATGTAATTAAGTATGTATTTTATTGATTTTTAAGCTATATTCAACTTTATTGTTGATGATCTGTATGGAAATATATGTATGCTTAATCCCCATGTTATTTTTGTTCTCTAACCTATGAACTATGAGGAAATAAGTGCGTATGTGTGCTCGTGTTCCGTCAGTCCACTGGCTCCAGCGTTTTGTAGAGCCAACTGTTCTGTGAAAAGCTGGTGCTTCTTTTCTGTACTTGGCATTTTGCTCAGTCACGTCCTTCTTTTATTGTCCAACAAAAGCATCACGTTGTCTTTGTTTAGTCTCCTTCAGGGACTCCCTGAAACACTCAGCCACAAATGCGTGATCAAGTGTTGCCAGATGTTTTGGGTCACAACTATTCATGGCTGCTATCTCATACAAGTCGTATTGAAGTGTTTTGTGGTAACAAAAGCAGTGAAACAATTGATAGGAGAGACTTCCTGACTCTACTTTGTCTCAAATCTCGATGCAGATCACGTTTCCATTTTCCAGCCAGAGATTCCCTAAAGCTACGTCACTGCTTTAACACTTACGACACCCTTAGACGTCATCCACCAAATTCTAGTCACTGTTCATGGTGCTGGCGTCATGTTTTGTTGGGAGGCCAGAGGCACTACTAACACAGGCCAGTTGTAACACGCTCAGTTCCTCAACGCAGAAACTTTGTTTTGAGGAACTCTGCATGCTAATGTGCAGAATTCATTCACAGAAAAGTGATTTTGACATAAGAAAGTTACTTTTTGGGATGTGAATTTAAATTTATGTCAATTGTTTCCCTGGATTATATTCATGCTAATATAGGCTTTGCTATCTAGAATACAAGACTGGACCCTGGATGACATATAAAAGGAGCAGAATGTCACAGAATTGGAGCCCTGCTGTTTGTCTATCCTTGGCACCTTACTAAATGGACACATTTAGTGTAAAATGATTTAAAACAACATTTAAAAATGAAAATACACTATTTTTTATTTACACATTTTTGTCTAGACTGTTTAAAACAGTGTTAGCCTACAAAAACAATTACACATAGACAGGAAAGAAGCATCAGTTTCTCTTTGTCATCTCTTTCATCTCATATTATTCTATTTAGGTTAGAAACTGTTCTTGTTTCATCAAATAATCAGTGTGTTTAAGAAAAATGGTCATTGCATCTCAAATCATTGTAAGCCAACTCCGAGCTGCTGAAAAAATGTTATGCTCCAAAGTTTGTACAGATAATGTTGGCTTTGAAATTGAAGTTTGATGCTTGTTTGGTTGGTTGAGGTTTTTTGCCCATTGAAATGTGAAGCAGCTTTCAGCCAGAATACCTATTAAAAATATTAGACAATAACCTAAAATTTCCACTGGTGTTTCTTACCATGGAAGCGAAGGACTAAATTGTAATTTGGGACACAAAAATATCTGATGATGAATTAAGATATGAAAAAAGAGCACACATTAATAAAAAAAAAACTTCACAAAAGACAACTAGTGACCATTTCTCAATGGTATATAGCCGCATTTTAAATTAATGCAAGATAAAAATGTAATGAATAAATAAATAACATTAAAAAAAATGTAGTCAAAAAAGAAGAAAATAGAATAATTGCTTTTTTAAACTTTTTAGACAGATCTAAAAGTATAAGTGCTAAACATTTGTTAGCTTACATTATTAGAAGCCACTACAGTGCTGCAATTAATTTGAGATATAACAATTTAGTATGAATACATTTTTTCTGTGTTGCAATTTTCTCTTTCTGCTGTTAGAATAAATAAAAATGATGTGATGCAGTCAAGCTAACCCATTCTTGGAAAACAAAATCCTTTCTCAACTGGGTCTACACACTTCCATGTAGACTGTTGGGGTGATGTCATACATGACTTGTCCTCACTAAGTGGTGATGCACAGGTCCAAATATATCCAGTTCAGGCTCATCGCTTCACAAAACAGCCCCCTGTAGACTTCTTCAGACCTATGCATATCTTATTGCATGCTGAAGTATGTCTGGCAGACTGTATCACGATTTAAACTTGAGATTTCCTCTATTAGCTTCTGAAATGGAAGCTTTGTATTTACACTCATTCAGTGTCATTGGGTTAGGGTTAGGGTTCCTAACAACTGCCTTTAGTAACAATTTGGATGTCTTACTAGGAACTACAGGAATTCACTGCAGTCTATGTAATGTTTGATGCGTCATTATTTATTCCAGTCTATCTTGCAAATACATGTTTGTGCTGCAATGTCATGCACAAACACAAACTATTAGCTCCTTAAGATCAAACCTATGTCAAAATTGTTTCATTATTTTGGTCCATTGGAGTGTGGTAAGCCATCAAATGCCGCTACTAGAAACTCGGAATATTACATGAAATTGCTTGATTGGCCAAAAATGGGTAAATGATGTAATTTGGTAAAAAACATTAAAAACTACCATTTTCATGTGTTGAGTTTAGAATGAAAGCAAATTTACCTAAATTGCATGATATATTACTATCAATAACAAGGAATCAAAAAAGGTGGTTATAATGGGTTTCAGTTGGCCAAAAATGGCCACGATAGAGCCAAGAGGAACAATTTGGTGTATAGTGAATATTATTGACATTATTAAGGAGCTGATGTTGAAAATTAAAAAATCTGAAAAAAATACACACCACATTTTTTCTGTGTTGCAATTTTCTCTTTCTGCTGTTAGAATAAATAAAAATGATGTGATGCAGTCAAGCTAACCCATTCTTGGAAAATAAAATCCTTTCTCAACTGGGTCTACACACTTCCATGTAGGCTGTTGGGGTGATGTCATACATGACTTGTCCTCACTAAGTGGTGATGCACAGGTCCAAATATATCCAGTTCAGGCTCATCGCTTCACAAAACAGCCCCCTGTAGACTTCTTCAGACCTATGCATATCTTATTGCATGCTGAAGTATGTCTGGCAGACTGTATCACAATTTAAACTTGAGATTTCCTCTATTAGCTTCTGAAATGGAAGCTTTGTATTTACACTCATTCAGTGTCATTGGGTTAGGGTTAGGGTTCCTAACAGCTGCCTTTAGTAACAATTTGGATGTCTTACTAGGAACTAGTGAATTGTGGTGATGCTTGAGAAAGAGAACAACCAATGTTGCTGAGATTGGCAGCTGGGTTTCTCCTGGAAACGATTTGATCTGGAATAAGCTGTGGTGCTAACTTACTTTTCAGAGTCATGCCACCTTCAAATATGTCACTGTTCAACATGCAGTCCTACCTTCACATACTGTCAGGAATGTGTGTAAATATGTGAGGATCTTGAGTGGCAGACTGTCTGTAATGAGAGCGCCTGTCTGGGGTTACGGTCTTGATTAATGATTGGGCTAAAAGAGCAGCATTTGCTTCTCGACTCCAGATACCTGATTGATTTATGATATTGCGTAGCAGTAATGGATAAAGAAAAGCTGGCCAGTGGGTCCCTCATCCCATCATAAAGAAACACATTTACAGGTAGTTAATAGAAGACTCTGGATTTAGGAATTCAAAGACTTCAGAGGTTGACTTGCGCACAAAAGGTGCAGCAGCAGTACGGAATGCAGACAGACTGTTTCTTATCTGCATAGCACCTGAGACGAATACCTTTCAAATGTCACCCTAAGCATCACCTCATGACAGGAGCTGGAATGGACATGTGTTGTTTATCGACAGCATGTTCATCAATTTGGATTTAGTCTCGATCTTTTATAGCCACAACTGGTGAACTTGATGGTGCATTTAGGAGTTTACAAGTATTATAGCACAGCTATAACAGTGAAATACTGAGCTTACCTTTACAAAGGTGTTGAGCGCTAACTGATTCAGTAAAGTGGTTCTACACAGTTTCTATGCATTTATAAATTTACAATGGTAAATTACATACCCTGCAATATATTAGGTTGCGACCCACACACAAAACAAGGAAGTCCTGTCACGGCACAGTTCTTAACAGCCCTCATTATCTTTACTCAGCCTTTATTTAATAGGGGGGGAAAAGCGCTTGAACTAGAAACGACTGAGGGATTACCAAAAAGCTGTGTTACATTGTTCAGGGTTAGAAGGCTCACACAGAGACGGTGAGTGCACACAAGTCAGTCTCAAGGACTCCACCACTCTTGTAAATGACTCTCGGGCTGTTCAGGTGTTCTCTGGAAGGAAAAAAACAAGCTTTGTTGACCACTTCAGGACCTCTGACGTGAAACCGCAAAGAAAACAGCATCTTGTGGGATCAGAGGTCTTAAACATTGTTCACCCAGGTTCCCTGGAAGTATTCATAGAGCAAGTCAGGTGGGTTACTGAATCAGCCCGCTGCATCTACGCAAACCACAAGCAGATCAAATCAGTCGGTCATGGGTAATGTAACATAAGCGAGGTCTTGGCCAAGAAATACCACAAACCTGCCCTCTGTGCATGCTGACTCAGAAACAGAATAATGCACAGATTTGAAGGTAGCAGATGGTATTCCGGTTCTGTGTCGTAGCATGTGTCACGGGTGTTTATAGTGTCATGGCTTCATATCACTGAATTTTGCATCTCAATCCTCTTTGCATGTGTTCTCTCTGACCATGTATGATATGTCTTTCCTTGAATGACTCATCGTCCATGTGGAAACTCTACCATGTAGCGCTGCAGTGGATGACAGGTTTGAAGGAAAGGTACGACACTTGGAGTTCACTCAGTATTGGCATTATTCAAACATTTACTTAGTGTCACAGAGGAGCTGTACTGAAAATGGAGGGAAGCGACACTGAGGCGGTGGCTCAGAGTCAACGTGACAAAGTGCATGCACCATAAACACAGCTTGAGAAGTCTTTGAATTCTTTAAAACAAGAAAGTACAATGCTTAAAAAAATACAGGTTCAAGTACAGCATCAAGTCAAAATGACCTCCAGTAGGACACTAGTGTGAATGTCTCTGACCGAACAATCAGAAATAGACTTAATGAGGGTGGCCTGAGGGCTTGATGTCCTGTAGTGTGCCCTGTGCTCACTGCCCGGCATTATGGAGTCCAACTGGCATTTGCCATAGAATACAAGAATTATTGAGGTCCACCAATAGCACCCTTTGTTTTTCATAGATGAGACCAAGTTCACCCTGAGCACATGTGACAGCCATGAAAGGGTTTGGAGAAGCCTTGGAGAACATTATGTGGCTTATAAAATTGTTCAGCATGGCCGGTTTGGTGATAGGTCACTGACAGTGAATCATATCCATGGAGGGACACACAAACCTCTGCAGGGTAGGTAACGACACCCTGACTGCTATTAAATATTGGGATGAAATATCTGGACCCAGTGTCAGACCCTCAACTGGTCCAGTGGGTCCTGGGTTCCTCGTGGTGTGTGACAATGTCAAGTCTCATGTGACAAAAGTATGCAGGCAGTTTCTGGGAGGATAAAGAAACTGACTCCATTGACTGGACCCCACAATCACCTGACCTAAATCCAACAGAAGAACTCTGCGACATCATGTTTCGGTTGCACGTCAAACTGTTTGGAAGCTCAGTGTTGCCCTGGTCCAGATCTGGGAGGAGCCCAAGCACGTGGGAACCATACACACTGCTGAGAACCATTCTTGAGCTTCAGTGAAATTTCAGCAAAAAGGACAAGCCTGCCATGTCATTTTGTTCCCTCCTTTATCTTTGAATTCAGCCCTCTATAATTTGATAACTGTCATTTTCATCAAACATTGTGGCATCCTATTCCTTCCTACAAATTTCCCCCCAAAATTATTAATATAGATACGCAACATGATTTTTTCCCCCATAACGATCAAATGTGTTTTCAAAGTGTTCCTTTAATTTTTTTTAGCAGTGTATTCATTCAAAGTCAAGGGCATCCTGTTCTAAAACGCTCTGCATTAAAACATTTCCAGAAGTGTGTCTACTGGCAGCTCTCTGACTGAAGGCCCTGTCTCTGAACCGTAACAGAGTATTTTAAAAGTATTCAGCTACATTCCATTACTGCCGAGTTGTTGATATGACTCCTAGAAAGTTGATTTTTATCAAACCCTGACAGACTTTCCCGCATTAGTCATTAGACACTTACGTAAAGCCAGCATTTACACACTACAGGTGATTTTACTGTGCCACGCTGAATGACCTGTAGTGAGGATATGCACACCCTCTCATGGTCAAACGTAGAACAGCAGTTAGGATTTTATGGATTTCTACAAACTGTAACGATGTTTTCTAAGTTTAAAGCTAAAAGGAAAGATGTGACACTTATATGTTAGTTTTGTAAGGATTTATTCAAAATATATAGAATTTTTTTGAGGGGGGGGAAATGGTCACACTTTCAGTTCCAGCAGGGAACAGAAAGTGACCATTTAAGCTTAGAAAAGAGACTAACCTGAGCTTATCCCCAGTACCTGAAAGACTCGAGTCACATCAGGTCTATCAGAATGACACCAATGCTGAAATACTGGAGCACCTTAAAGCCTTTGGTATATGAATACATAAAGAGTCACATGGATTTTTATAGAAAACTATGCTTTATTTGAAAACAGTTCAGCTTCACAAAAATGACATAAAAAAAATCCCCTCATCCGAACCAGCACATCTATCAAGATACAAGTTTTTTTTGCTTTTGGTTATATTTCCATATAGCTGCTGATGACAGGAACGCCACAGCACCAGATGCTTTAGGCAAAGTGGTATAAAAGCACGATGTATACCTGACTGCTGGGGTAATGGCTTTGGTGCCTACATGGTTAACTGTTAATTCAAATATGACACAAGTTATACATATTTATAGATATTTTAAAAGAAAAAAAATACAAGAATAAAAACAGATCATATTACAAAACTGTAGCAGATGACCCTTTATATGTACCTTCCCGTACTACTCAAATATTAACAGTAAAACATGACAAAAAAAAACAAAACAAGAATTCTACATACCACTAACATGTTTGTTCATTTTTCTTTTTCAGTTGATAAATGTGCAGTCTCTACGTTTTTAACATCCACAAAACCTGCCAGACTTCATGATGCTTTCAGCAAGAAACAAGATGTGGGAATGTGGACATTTTTAGGTCTGTGTCCAAACTAAGGTTCAGAAGAGCTTATGAAGCATTTAGTAATAACCAAATTCAGCAGACACAGCTTATAACCGATGACATGAACTTGTTATCCAACTTCAAACTCAACAAAACCCCCAGCTGTCTTTAGCCCACGATCTCACCCCACTAAGGCGTACGCTACTACATTGAGTGGTCTACTGAGCAGGGTCAGTCTTGTTCTTCTTTTTCAGGATTTTGAGGAGGTTCTCGGACATCATGTAGGGCCTCTCCGGGCTGCCATCATTCCTCTCCAAATCCTCCACTGGAAAGAGGTCAAAGAAAAGGACATTAAACCATGCTTTTGAGGACTTGGCATAAGTTTAAATGAGCATCAGATTTTGCGATGTATATTCACAGGTAGGAAATCTGAATGAAAACCTTTCAGTTCTACAAAAATAAACAAACAAACAAAAACAAAAACAAAAAAAAGCATCCTTTTTTTTATTAAACAGATATCACTGGTTAAATTGTGTTTATTAAACCAACTGCACTGCAAAACACAGTCATTAAAAATAGTTTAAAAGGCAAAGCTACGCTAATTTACAGTTTAAAAAAAACAAAACAAAATTGCACGACTAAAAGACTGACCAGCATTCATTAAACAGAGACAAATGTGTTATGGCTTAGAGTGAACACAGATTAAAGTGCTTCACTGAGTGTATTAAAAAAAGATTCTGATACATCAACTGTAAACACTAATATATTAATGTGCAAAACATTAATAATGCTGTCAATTAGGCACATGATTGGCTTCAAGTTTCTATTAGCTAGTGGCAGTGTGAGCATGTTTTATGGAGGCAACACCGAGTTAGAAATATGAAGTCACCTCACAGGGAGCCATTCATTTACCCAGATGTTCACTGAAGTTTCACATTTTCAATAGCCATAAAACATCTGCCAGCTTTCAGCACGCTAAACAGGATGAAGCGAGTGTCAATAAATCTCTGAGTGTGAGGTGACATCACTCGCATCACAAAATTCATACAACAATTAAACACATACCAAACTCCTGCCTGCTGTAAAACCCTTCTGTTCGCTTAAGTTGACTCTTCGCTAAGCCCCACCTGCTGACGAATAATGTCTGTTGTGGTGATTTATTTGAATTATTTTAGAAGAAAAAAAAAAATCACAAACTGTATATAAAACACGTGCATGGTCACTATGACATCACCCTTTGGTTTTTGGAACCCCAACTTTTGGCCCTTCCCATCGTATAATGTTTGTTTGTTTGTTTTTTGAACAAGACGTCAAGTGTGAGGGTGGATCTCTTCAAGTCTGTTAGAGTAACTTGGACCATAATTAGCAGTTTAATCATTATTCTGGACTTATCAAGATATCACACTAGCCACTGATGACATCATCAGTTTGAGGATTGCATTTACTGAGGTCATAAATATAGTAAGTAGTAGGCTTGTTTTCCCACAGACTTCCATATAACTTGAGTCGCCGCCCCCTACTTGCCGCTAGGATAAAAGCAGGATTAAGACACAAATGCAACTCTATTAAACTACCCTAATACATAAGAAAGTAGTTTGTTTAAAAAACTCTGGTTATAGCTTCTACAGGGTTTGGTTACCAGTTGTAACCAGAGTTTTCTTGTCCTATACTGTACTACAGTAGTGTGATTTTGTTTGTTTGTTTGTTTGTTTGTTCGTTCAATTTATTATTACAATTATTTCCTAGCAACAATCCATGCTTTAGGCTTACTTTTAGGCAGTCTACTTTACTTTTGGTTAAAATATTTGCCTAACAAGCAAAAGATCACCAGTTGGGGAGGAGACAAATTCCTAGCAGGGTTACATCAAGAAGGGCATCCAGTGTCAAAATCCACAAGATCAAATATGCAGATTGGATCGCTGTGGTGATGCCTTGCGAGTAAAAGAACCACCGAAAAAATGAAGCCATGTGCTTTACTCTTAAATGTGTTTTCTACATATAACAAATAGTATTAGACAGTATTTGCTGTGAGTTTGTGAAATTCTACTGAAGACAATGTGGTATACGCTGCTGTATAAAACGCTACTTTGTGTCGGATGTAACAGTTTGTAAAGACCACCAGAGGCAAACTAAACGAAGCCTAGATAATCCATTTAGGGAACGTTCAACGTCCTATTACCTCAGGAGGATGCTGAAATCACTCTGAACTGAAAAACGTCCTTCATTCATTTTGAAACTTGCGGGGTTGCATCTGCACAAAGTGGACTAAAGTAAAATGCTGAATCCCTGCCATTTTAAGGCGTGGTGTTTTGTAGCTGTACTAGTATCTGAGAGAAGTTAAGGGAGCAGATGACAGAGTCCCAGCTCATACTTTGAAAGGGTTCAAAATAAAAAGACTTTCTGGATTTTGCTCTGCCTGTAATTAAGTGGAAAATCTGAGTTTTTCCCCCCACAAACTCCTCCTGTCTAAGCCGTGTCCTCCTCCTGAGCCTCCTGTTTCAGCTGGGTGTCTTCATCGTGTTGCTGCTGCTGCTGAGCGGAGGGCTCAGATGGATCCTCCTCCTTGTTCTTCCAAAGAATCTCACGAAGACTTGGCGACATGTAATAAGGCCTCGCAGCTGAGCCGTCATTGCGCTCCAGGTCTTCACCTTATCGTGTTTTTGATTATTTTGTGTTAATGGGTGAATGTGAAAAAAATTTATGTATACACCAGGGTGTTAGAGGGCAAGTGGGAAGGGAAATAAGAGGGGGCAAATTAGGAAGTGAGAAATAGGAAAGGAGACACAAAAAGAGAAAGAAAGTCAAATGGCAAGCAAGCAAAAGCACCCAAAGTATCACTTCATCACCAAGCAGCAACATTTGTCAGGCTAACAGGAGCAGGCTGTTATTTTGAAATGTAGCACACCGTATTTCATGCAATTTAAAATTAGTGACAGCCCAACACCAGAAGCAAAGTGAGAAAAGTTTTCTTTTCGCTCATTCCTAACATTACGCCCTTCCTCCACTGTTTTTTTTTTTTCCCATTCACGTAAGAACCTGTTTTTACGTTTGCGTGGATAATTTGAATTACATACAGATGTCACAACTGACTGAAAATGTGTCACTTACAGAAACACAGGAACAGAGTGTCCACGCACATGGAGTACACGCTGAAGAATGCATGGGCGATGAGGTATGAGCAAACCACCATAGTCTGATAGAGATGACAACAACCACACAAACGTTATCCTTCAACAAAACAATTAAAGACAAGAAAATAAAAAAATAGAAATTCAGTCCTGCTTACCAGGATGGGTACCCAGTAGTAGTTCAGGGTTGGAGCTGTATTCTGAAAGGCTTTCACTCTCCCAGAGAAGAAGAAGAAGGAAAAGACCCCTGTGGAGAGAAACCCCAAAGGATATATAAATACAATTCCCATGTACATTACACAGTCTGAGTTGATGATTACAATTTCTATTAGCTATAAATAATGTTGTACATTATAAATCAGTGGAAGCGATCCAGTCCTATTTAAAGCTCCAATTAAATCCTACTTTCAAAAAATAAACAAATCCTAAAACACCACAGCCAGTAAGTCTGCAGGATTTCATCTGCTATGCAGACATTTCTGGACTGTGAGTTGAATCGGTCATCCAGCGATGGGTCGACACAATCCTTCCAGGAAATGCTGGTTCAGTCTGACATATGGTCAACATGAAGGGAAAAAATACATAAACAAAAGGCAGACTCACCCAGAAGCCCAACAATGAGCAGTTTGCCCAAAAATAAAATGAAATCTGTCACTTTATCCAGCACAGCCACCCTGCAGGGATTTAAAAAAAGGCATTTACTCCAGTCAACTTTATACGATTAAACATTTAACAAAATGCTTTCTGATGAGGTGATGATTTTACACTCACCTGATCACATTCCTCATGAGGAGGAAGAAGGCGTCTCTGGCAGAGGTACAAAAGTTTTTGCCATAGATCGCCGCCTAGAGGCCAAATGCAGTCATTACATCAAGATAACACTTAACATTATAAATACCAAGCTTTTAATCACGCCAGCTCAGAGACTCGAATAAATAATAACTGAAACACGTACCATAATATACGCATTTCTGTTCAGGAACTTGACGAATTTCTCCAGACACCAGAAACAGCACTTCAGACAGCACAACAGGAACTTTGCAAACTTATTTTGGGCTCCTGTGAATGAGAGCAATCAACCTTTAACAGATGTTAGACTTAAATAGGTCACTTTTATGGAGTCATTTATGACTCCATAAAATGTAGCAAACCTTTCAGCTTGTGGTCCAGATACTCCAGCAAAACCCTGATGATCTGGATGATGGAGAGGATAAGGGAGCCAAATGCCAGAGTCCCTGTGTGATACCTAAAACAATTAAAGAATGAAAACAGGAAGTATGTTTCAGGACAGTTTTACTAAAAGTCTTCACCCAACACAGACACAAACCTGAGAGATCTCCCAAGAGAAGAAAACACTGGGAAAGCAGGAATGTCATCTGGCTTTTTGGCAGCCCAGTAGTAAGAAGCAAACGCCCCAGCTAGGGTCATCTGTCCCAGTCCCAAGACAAAATTGGCACACCAAAAGAAGAGGAAGACGTTGTAGAACTGCAGGGCAATTAGGTATTTGTGGTAAGGGGTCTCTCCACCGTAGAAAGCAAAAAGGCACTTCGAGTCAGGACACTGGGCTTTCATGGGACTCGTCGAGTAGTTCTGAACAAAGACACAGTTAATTTAGTGACGCCGCAAATGTATTTCTCAAATCCAAAACGTTAAATCCAAGCGGCATGCATGGAAGTGAAGTGAGATGAAAATTTAACACACAAATGAAGAGGAGAAAAACTTACAGCTGGGTCACACGTTTGTCTCGAGTAGTCACAATTTGTCTCATTGAAGATTTTGTAGATAGGCTGATTGGATGTGGACAAGAAACTGATCAGTTCTGTTAAGGCTTACCATCATTAACTGATAACATAAAACTGACAATTCTGAGTGTATAATAATACTACTAATAATAAAGAATAATATGCATGTTCCTCTGTTTTGATTGGGTTTATTTGTTCATGAATGCAGTGAACTTCAATCATGCAGCTGCAGAGTATGCATGATCAAACTTCAACCTTAGCTTTTAATGTGAATTTACCAGCCCTGTTCATCATCCCTGCACATACTCTGTCTAAGGTATCTTTACCTCAATTGTTCATTCAGTTCATTCATAGACACATTAATTTTTTAAGTCAGTTTAAATTCTTCAAGAACATTAAAAAAAAAAAAAAAAAAAAAAAAAACAGTTCAGAGTTGTATTTTTCATTTCCTCATCAACCCTAAATAACAACACTACCACGAACAATAACTTGAAAGGATACACAGCAGTTACTCCCCAGTAGGCAATGACCACAGCCAGGAGGAGGAATGTAAACAGTGGGTAGAAAAGGGAACACAACATATGTCCAATTGCTCTGAAAACAGGATCACAGCATCAGTGGTAAAAGCAAATGCAAACATCTACCTTCACAGTTATGTATCAGGTTCTTTATCTGCACCCTTAATGCAGCGCTTAAATCCATTACTGTCAGTCACTCTAAAATAAACAATATAACATCTAAGTTTTATTGATCTGTTTCTCTTCTACTTGCTACAGCTCTAAAATGAAGTCTGACCTGCTGGCTTCTTTAATAAGAGCAATGGCAATGAGGATCCTCTTCCAAAGGAAGATGAGCAGCAAAATGATGATGACCTCCACAATGGCTAGAATAATAACTATATAAGGAGATAAGAGGAAGAAAAAGAGAAAAATCACGTGAGTGTCTCAAGTTTTAATCAACATATGTTGAGTGTGGATGATAATCCATGGAGATTTTGAGGATGTATACTGACTGAAGGCCAGCCAGGTCTGCCTAATTTGCAGGTAGACTGTGAAATCTGTCTGGAAGCCCAGATCCTTGATAGTCACATTAGCGCCGGCCTCTCCTTTCAGGGCCGCATACTCCATGTAGCAATGGAAGATACCTAATCAGCAACAGGAAGCACACAGAAAAGCAAATACATTTTTTGGGAAAGCAGGTGGAAAAAGGGGCCTTGTTATTTCCTTTTGGGTTTGCTTCCAAACAGATCAAGAGTCAGATCAACTCTGAATCAGTTACAATGATAACTTTGACATCTACCTCAGCAAACTTCTCTCTCTGCCCCCTGCTGACCCTGAAAAAACTGTATTCTTTTCAGTCAATAAAAAAGCCAATTAATTAATTAAAAAAAGCACAGAAATACTTGTTGGATAAGTAAAATCAAAGTTCAAGTAGGATACTAGATCATTCTTAAGAACATTCTTACTATATTTGCTGCAGATGATTTTACAGTGATGTTTATCTTTGCATTAGCCTAGACGTTATTTAACAGTTAACAGGCCAACTGTCAATTTCTGTCATCTGTTATACAATATTGAAGATTTTTGATTTTAATAAGAAGTGAATCACTATTTAACAGTGTATGAAATATAGTCATTAAAGGTAAAAATATCATTATAAATCTTGTTTTATGTTAATTGCGCCCATTGGGTCTCGAGTTAAACGAGTGACATTCCACCAGCCAAGATAAGCAGAGCTTGCCAGTCAAATCTAGAAGTAGGCAGCAATTAAAACATACCAAAAGTGAAAGTGACATCTCTTCTTTCATCTCCAACTGTGTTCTGTCATAAAGCTTCTATTTTCATCAATCTTTCCATCTTGTGGCCGCAATTTTCTTTTATCACTGGTAGCACACTTTCCTTGTATCCCATTGGAAACAGCAGCACACCTCTCAAATGAGTATTAATTTCTGTTTTTTTTTTGTTTTTGTGTGGGGTTTTTTTTCCCACATGCCATTGTGGATGAGCTGATGGAGAGGATACAACATCAGCACTTTCAGATTAATCTATCTGAGAAATTACTTGGTTCAACAAGTCTGCAAAGTTTAACTAGTTGTTTTGCTAACACTCCACATTAATTTTTCAATTCCACTCCTTTAGAACAGATTTGTTTTCAGTTGACGGTCTTATGGTCGTCTGTTAAAGCCATAAAAATACAAACTTGCATTGCTTTTTCTTTGACTGTAAAATCAGTCTGTCAGTGATTCTTCAGTAGTACACTGAATAGTAGCAAGGTAGCAGAGATTGAGGGTTACGTGGATGGTAGGAATTAAAAAAGAAAAGCTTAAAGCAGTTAAAATAAAAGTTAATTACTTTTTGAGACACTGAAACTGAACTCTGCGCTAAGCTTGCCAAGTGTGAACAGCACTGTTTAGAGATACTTTGAAGTAATCTGTGAAATGATCAATGACTTGGTAATGATGGAGAAAATTATTTTCCCACAATAATGAATGTGTGTTTTTTTAATATACGCTTGGGAAGCATATGCAAAATTCAGCATTGCCAGCTGTTTGTTTTTGCATGAGACATGTTTTTCCCCCAAAGGTGTCTCATACTCTCATTCCTTTTAGTGTGAAAGGATCAGGATAGGCTATGACAGGAAGTGACGCTGTGTTTTTCTTCACACTCAACTAAACAAATGACACATTTTTATTCAAATAGAAAATCTAACATCACAGCTGTGGGTCACTTCACTCAAACTTTGCGTCTTCCTTTCATGCAAATTCCTTCGGTTTGCATTTTTTCCACACTGACTACAGTTTTCTGACAACAAGGACTTTCACAATTTATCCCCAGTCAAAAGTTACCAACCCTGCATTAATATTCCTGCTGTGCTAAATACTAGTGTATTCACTGAGCATGCTCACGGTTATACTGACACTCATGATTTACTTACTGACCAGCTAGTCTGGACCTGCTTTTTGGGTAGTACCAGATTACTAAGCCATTATGAACCACAATGATATTTTCCACCTTGTCCCTTACCATAGCCTATCACCGCTACCAACATGGCAATCATGACCCAGACCATGATCCCTGCCAGGAAGCGGAGGAGGATGAGGAAGAGGAGGCTGATGATCATGGCAATAACCAATCCCCTGCAAAGAGGAGGTATAGTCAATTTAAGGAAAATCTCTTTGCAATACAAACAGAGCTGACAAGGAAGAAAAAGGAGAGTTTATTACTTACAAGAGGATCCAGTACCAGCAATGTGTGAAATCCTCAAAGATTTTCATCACCACCTGACGAGCTTCCATTACCACAGTGGCATTCCTGTGGAGAGAACCCCGTGTGTTTATCTGCTTCAGGAATTTCTCATCACACTTTATTTGTAGTGGCCGGCTGACAGACCAAGACATAGAGTAATGTAGTTGAAAACTAGCTGTGTCACAAAGTTCTACTGATGTATACTCACTGTACACCAGCAACAAGGTCTTGGGCGTTTCTAATTTCATTTCCATCGTTAAATGTGGAGCTGTTTCCCACAGTTATCACCCCTCCTTTCATGCCCAAAGCTGGGAAGCACCTGCGGGTGACTGAAAGAAAAGTAGAGAAACGTGTCATTGTCAAAAATACAAAAACAAACAAATGAAATGTGTTTCCCTACATGTGTAAAGAATAATACAGTTTTATGTGTAGTGAGATGTTTTCATAGTGGGGCTTTTTTGGCTTCTTTTTATAAATTAATTATTTAAAAAAAAAAAAAAAAAAAAAAAAAAAAGATGTGTCATTTTCAGCTAATAGTAAATAATTTGTACTAGATATTTGTTAAACTATAGTAGTAAAATATTTTATAATTCTTCAGCCAGGAAGGAGTGCAGAAAGATAAAGAAGTTCAAGTACAGTGCAGATAAGCAGCACAAATGATATGATTGAATCAGATCCAATTTATGTTGTCGAGTTGTTAAAAATGGGGGAAGATGGGTTTGTTTATGTGTGTAAATCTGACGGTCTCTCTGCTTGCCTTTTTGTAAAGGTCAAAGGTCATGAATCATGCAATGATACTCTAGTATCATTGCATGAATATTCCACTCCCCTAAAATTCCTTTGAAAAAGAATCATTTACAGATATTTAGAGATTCTACTTACAGGGTTTGCTGGGAAGCAGCATTGCAGGACAGAGACGTTGCTTAAGGATTTCTGCAACACCCTAAAAACACAGTATATCCAAAACATAAGTGAAGGTCTGTAGAAAGCATTCGAATATATCGATACCCGAGATAGTACAGAAGACTTCAAGTACAACTCACCATTGTGTTGGTCACTCCTTCTTCGCAGAAGTTTTTATAGTAGGCAAAGTCACTATTGACAGCGTATGCTTTGATTAATGTCATGAACTTATCAGGGCACTTCTCCACACACATCTAAAGATGAACATGGACAGCAGGACAGTCAGGCCACATTCCCATCACAAAAGCAGTCAAAGAAATAATGTAATAATAATAATAATCATCCTTCTTCAGCTTGTTCTTAGCCGTCTCTTCTACAGAAGTGAGGCTTTTCCTCACATCCATTCCTGTACAGGGTTCTAGTTATCGTTGTTCGGGGGTGCACTGGTGAGAGTCCTTTCTTTGAAAGCTTTCATTTCGTACCACTGGCAGGCTTGTTTTCTACTGTGTGGCTCTTTGAATTTCTTTATGACACTTCTCACTCTAGCCTGGAACCGCTGTGATCTTTGTATATCCATCTCCTGTTTTGTTAGCGTCAATAATTCTTTAAGCTTAAACTGATTTCTTTTGTTTTTGACAATAAAATGTTCCAAAAGAACAGTTCAAACCCATGTTGAAGTTTTTAAATTGTGCGTAAATTGGAAAATAACCCTCAGTTTTCAGTTGATTTTGTAAGCATTGAGGATTACAAAGCACAGCAGTGGTTTGTACTATGGCTCAATAAAAAGGTCAGCTTTTCCAGGCCTAAAAACACTGATCCTGTTCATTTTGTTTTCTGAAATAATTCTGTTATTTTGGCCAATCACAAATGTATTTTTTCTAAAGAAAACTTGCTGATAGGGGGCTGGGGGAGTAACTTTTATCCTCATCTGTAAACAAAAGCAAAAAGCCAACTCTGCCCCAACTCTACACTCATAATTTTAAGCCTTCACAACAAAGTACATAGTATATATTGTGTTTTTCTTTTTGTTTAAATAAATATTATAAAGATTCATCAACAGAGGAGTTGGCACCTGTGTGGTTGGGCACTGGAACTCCAGCAGCACCATGGGACTGGCACACTTCATGATGTTGAAGTAGAACAAAAAGGGCTTCTTCCTGTTGGGAACAAGACCAAAGAAAGTGCACAGAAATGTACACAAATTTCTAATTAACTATTTTTGTCCAGGGACAACACAATGCTGTCACAACAGTGTTTGCAGGGTTTATTCAGCTGTCCTGCCTTTCAATTGGCTAACATGTGCTAGGTACTTTCCAGTTTACTTTTACACATTCCAAAAATACATGGTGTGGCTATTGAAACAACCCAAAAAAGTATACAAATAATAATAATAATACTAATAATACAAATGAATAATAGTACCAGGTAAGGAAATTCCCAAAAATTGATTCTTTTCAGCTGGGACTGCAGAAGTCACCTGGATGAGGGACGAAACGTTTCTCCCACTGAAAACACTACGTCCAGATGAACAGAATCTACTTTTTGGGAACTAACTTAATGTAAACATGCCAGGAAAACCTTTGAGTTAACTTGTTAGTCATAATTGATTGTATTAATGTTGCCTAATTAAGTTAGCTAGCTAAGCTTTCAAACCAGTTGTATATATTTACAATTGATTTTGTATATCTTTTTAGATGGTGGTACACAAAAAAGCCTGAGGAATCGAAAGAACCACGCAAAACTTTTGAGCCACCCTTCATTTCTGCTTCCAAGGAGCCAGACTCTCTGGCCACTTAACACTGGCCTATGAACCATCAAGGCATAAAAAAGGCACCTAACTCAAGGAATGAACATGAAAGAAACAGACAAAAATAAATTAATATATGTATCTTTAGGGACAACACACCGAACACTAACAAGCTTGTTTTGAGTTGTACAAACTCTGTCTTTTGTCTTATATACATCCATGTATGTTAACACATTTCAATAAACTGTTTCAACTGTTTCAATTTCAATAAACTGTCTATCGATCTCCGGCTCCCTTCTCCCATCACTCGTGAACAAGACCCCGAGATACTTAAACTCCTCCACTTGGGGCAGGAACTCGTCCCCGGCCCGTAGTGGGCACTCCACCCTTTTCAAACTTTCAAAATACCCTAAAGATCACACTCAAATTAAGAAAAATAGTGCAGCAGAGACCATTTTATCTATACTTCGGAAAGCAACTCACTCGAGTGGAGTGCCAGCCTGCCCACAGAACTGGCCTCGGCTGTCTGTGGGGTAGATCACCTTTCTTGGGTCACCCTGGGACCAGGCTGGGTTAGAAAAGAAGAAAAAAAGAGAGATATAAAGGTTATGAAACTTGCTTTCAGTTTGGATATTTGTGCTTCTGTGTTGTCTCCTTACCGAGTATTCCCACTGCAATGTAACCAAGTATGGCAATAATGAACAGAATGCAGCAAACAATGTCTGTGCAGCCCCTACAGTGGAGAGAGTTCAAATGGTTAATGGAGTCCTCTGTAGTCATCTGCACAGTGTAACAGCCACATCTCTGTCTCACCTGTTCTGGATTGGGCCCCTGAAGCTCGGGTCATGCTTCCTGGGCTCACCTGCATGAAAGGAGAGAAATGCATTGATCAATCAATGAGCTCTTAGCATTGTGGCAACTGAAAGCATGGCTCGCTGAGAGGTTTAACCCTTTAAAACCTGAACCATGAAATAACTGCCAAAAATTTTGAATTTTGACTTGAATAATGGAGTGGGGTTTTTTTTACCTTTAGACAAAATATAAGAATATATCAAATTTTAATCTGCATACATGAGTTTTAATTTGTAACACACTTGCTACATAAGCCATATTTTTGCAATTTAGTCATTAAAATGTCATGTAATTTACATCATTTTTGAGGGTAAAAAAAAGTCACGCTGATGATATAGATGTCACACAAAAAAAAAACCCTCACAAAACACATGTATCAAATACGATACGCTGGGGTTTAAAGGGTTAAGTAAACATCTTTATAATAGCTGCTCATTATTTATGTTAAAACCAGAGCTGGATCAAGGCCATGGAGCAGTGTACCAGAGTCTTCCTCCCATTCTTCTCACAGATGACTTCCCCTGAAGGCAAGACACGCCCAGAAACTCATCAAATTCCTCCCTGCTGACTAACCGGGAGCTCATATAAAACTCATAATATAGCAGGAGCAAACATCCCATGTGTAAAGCCACCAGCGGAGCTAGTATTGTTGTTTTAATACAGCTCTATGTCAAAACAAAGCTATCATGCTCATCAGTAGACAAACACATCTTCCCAGTTCATAAAATGAGCAAACTTTTTTCTTTTGTCTAAATATGGTTAGATTACAACATGCTGTCTCTTATAATAAGGACTATGTTTTCTGTTCTTTCAGCTAAAGTTGCAGGTTCAAGCAGACACTTGAGCTTGCTGCAGGTTATCTGACGGTAGTGTGTCTGCTATCTAAGCAAATTTCACTTTCCAGTTCCAGTCCAAATTCTCTAATGGTTAATCCACAAACTCTTTAATCCAAATTATACTTTTAATGCTAAATTGTCACAAGAAGCACCCCAAACCTGACGCCTGATGTAAACAAGCAAGGAGCAGACCTGACAGTGAGGGTTGGTGCTTCAGTGGGGATATCCTGGCAAATCCTCCTATCTTACACTTAAAATAAGAAAGATTTACAAAAGCTCAATTGGAAAGTGTTTGCAGCGGTCTGGGCTCTTTTCCCAGACACTTCTATAGAACTGGAAATGTCTTTTGCAACCACAGTTTTAATGTAGCAGCACGCTAGCTTCACATTTCATACCCATCGTTTATACCGTCTATGGTTTTTGGTGTAGCGGCTCAGCTTTTGAGCTTTAACACATCCTTTCAGCCAGCTCTCTTTCTTGTCTTACACTCACAAACAAAAGACAGTTGGTCTTTCACAGCCAGGCATATCACCTTTCTATGAGATTACAAAGAACTTTCTGCGAAACAGTGCTGAAGGAGGCAACTTCAACACTCTCACCTCCCATTGGTATGTTGCTGACCTGATCAGTGGGTCCATAGCTTTGCTTTGACTAAAGAGTTAAAAAAAAAAAGGTCAGCATTTCAGTGCAGTGAATAATCAGCGGTACAAAAACAACGTTTGCCGAAGGAGGGCAGTTTGACTCATGCTTAACGAAAACTTAAATGCTATTAGCTTGCGTTGGGAGGGACTGTTTCCTGTTGCCATTACTGTGACAATTATGCCACAAAAAGACATCTCCACCAGCTTCAGGCCTACATCATAACAGTGCCCAGACATACACTATTAATAATGTGTAGCATATGGAGTCTTGAAGTATAGACAAACACAACAGCTGTGGTGACTCTGAAGTATGTGACTTATGAATGTGGCCAGTGGGGTTATGTTGCAACAAGCATTTACAGCCTTTTGAAGAAGTCACCACTTCCTGTTATAGTGAGGGTAGATGTTGTATTTCGTATGTGTTCTGGTATTTAACTTCTAACATATTTCAAACAGGTTTAGTTTTTAACTTTGTTCTGTTCTTCGGTATAATTACACAGATTGAGTCCAAGAAAGAGATCTGCACCTCTGGTGGTTATCTATATTCAACCTTGTAACAATAGTGCAGGAGAAAACACTGATAAGAGACTTGCGTGACCTCACACACACCTGTATCGGTGTGCACACACATCCACTGCCGGAAGTGGCACACAAACATTCACAAACACACCCCTAGTCTCAAGGCTGCCACTGCACTTTCAGGTGTGAGCACTTACGCACTATACAAGAAAGGTAAACAGCCAATCTAAAGATTACCCAGTGATCACCAGCGTGTCTTAGATTCTTTTTTTCTTTTTTTTGAAAGAGTGCCTAGTTGAGGCAAAAGTAAAGATAAACAAGTCAGTACCGTTCTTTCCATAATATTCTCCACCCTCAGGCATGTTGAAATTCCTTCCTGGGCAAAAAAAATTTTCTCCTTCTTTTCACAGCTTCTTTATCTGGTTCACTTCATCCACCTTTCCTATCTGCTGCCACAAATGACTGAGTAAGGGGAGAACCAAGTAGTTTGGTCGGAAACCAGTTCAACCTGTTCCTGAATAGCCGCACAACAACCAATGCCCCACCCAACCTATTTCACATTCCCATCCCCAAACACCTCTTTGTTTATCCCGAAAAAAAAAAGCAGCCTCTTTCTGACCTGTGCTCCCCCTACAGTACCTCCCCAGCACTTCCAAACATGAATTCTGTCGGCCTGCTTTTCCCCTCTTGTTTCCGCGTAAAGTTGCAGGCAACTTTAACTCATCTACAGAGAGGCTGGAAGTAAAAGAAGGTGTGGGTGTGTGAAAGAGTAGGAGGAGACTAAAGTTCATTTGTGTATGTGATCAGGAACATGTGTTTGCAGTAAACAGAGGAGGAGTTCTCCATCTGGGGGTGGTTTGCGTAAATGCTCTCGCTAATTGAATTCAGGTGTTTGGGATATTTATGGCTGTAAAATGGTCACCTGCAGCGACGTGACAGCTCACAAGCTTAAACACATCAGTATTGAGTAAAAACTAAAGTAGTATATGTTTCCTTCCCACGGATCTACTGCACTGGGGGCAGAGTGAAACCCAATAAATCTTACAAGCTAGTTATTTTTTTTTTGTTCCTCACTTTCATTCTTGGTGCCTGTATGATTTTGGTCTCCACTTCTGTTTGTTCCAACAGCCGAAAGCAATCAGAGCGTGTTAAACGAACTCATCATTTTAACAAAGAGTCCACAGACAGACTAAATGCCACGAATGCTTTCCACAGACACTCAGAGAAACCAGAAAAAAGGGGAGCTGTAATGAAAGTTTCCATCCAGTTTTTTCTTTTTTTTGGCTAATGTTACTGCACAAGAGAATTACCACTGCGAGCCTTTGGTTTCCTGTACTTCTCTAAACAGCAAAAACGCGTTGCAATAACTGGCACGGCGATACCGATCCAGCTCTTTTCCTTGGAAACTGATTTGAGGTATTAAAATCAAGTGTGATGGAATTGGTCGAACAGTCATGTGTAACTCATTAGAAATGACCTCCATCTGCAGACAGCTGCTACAACATGTGGGACGATGCAGTGAGGGAAATGAAGCGAGCGCATTTTTTATTTGAAGTTTTAATCTGATAAATACTCTCCAGTCTGCTGCAAGATACACTAGCATTTACTGGAAGCATAAAAAAAGTATAACATTTCCCACATGTAGAAGCGCTGTAACTTACTAATGAAAGGCCATGTTGGTTTTTAATGAACCTTCACAAAGACGTTTACAGTCCAATCTGCATTATTGTTGTGACTGAAGCTAAAGCTCATGTCTTCCATTGTTTCTTCTCAGCAGTATTTTTTTATTCCATGTGCAGCATTTACTCTTTAGTGTGTCCCAACATTCCTGAGCTTCCCTGTTTTATTTTCTTGATACCTTCCTACACATCCTGGAGTTACATGAAAGCTTCTCAGAGTGTTTTCTAAGGACATTCTGACCCTTTGCAGCACAAAACACACAAGTGGAGCTATATTTTTGTTTTTCAGCTGACTGATATACTGGCTATTCATTTAGGACATTTCCTAAAATAAGATTTTACACTTTTATTCTTTAGAAACAATTCAGTTTTTTCAATTTTATTTATTATAGCACCAAATTAAAACAACACTTCACCTTAAAGTGCTTTATATTGTAAGGTAACGACCCTGCAATAATATAGAGAAAACCAGGCAACCCCCTATGAGAATGTACTTAGTAACAGTGGGAAGGAAAAACTCCCTTTTAATGGGTAAAAACCTACAGCAGACATATGCTGATCTCAATATTGGAAACACTGCCCATCTTTAGAGTTGTTGTTTGGGGTTGCCACTTTCTCCCCACGTAGGTTCTCTTTGGGTACTTTCTCTGGTTAGATTCATTGGTAAATCTAAACTCCCTTTAGGTGTGAGTGCAAATGGTTGTCTGTCTCTCTCTGTGTTAGCCCAGCGACAGACTGTCCAGGGTGTACCCTAGATCTTCCTCTATGGTGGCTAGGAAAGGCTCCAGCTGGCATAAAGTAAAAATAGATGAAATGTTAACAATAGCTTGTCTTGCTCTCAAGCTGCATAAAACGTTACCAAGGGCTGCCGCTGGTTGCACTCGCTTAAAATCCTGAAGCTAAAGGTCACAGCCCTTCCTGTCTGTGTCCCACATGTCTGTCAGTACAGAAAGAGGGTGTGGATTATTTCAGTCCAAGTTCAGATCTATTTCCGGTATTACAGAAAAAGCAACACAATGACCACACGCAAAAATGCAAGCAAGCTGTTGGATCCTTTGGGAAATGGTTGCAAAGATTTGGACTCCACTTTTGCAAGAGGAGGGTTTCTTTTGAAAATTGAAGTATTTTCAGACAGCAGCTAATCTTTAAGCTCATCAAAAATGAGCACTTGCACAACAACTTTAACTACATCTGATGAGCATATCAACTGCTATTCTCTGCTGTCAGATGCAAGGAAGAGATTTCTGCTACAGATATGATGCAAAGTGAAACCCACACATTTAATTTCAACTTAGGCTTGTAACACCTATCTAGAAAATCATCATTATAAATACCACCAGTTGACGACAGTAAGTCTCTATGAAGCTGTTTAAAATTTTGTTTATATGACATGAACACTCAAGCACAAATTGGCACAATGTCCTGTGATGATAATAGCAGGAACTGTGAGTGAGATTAAGACGTGATCTACAAACACAGACACTGCCAGGGAGAATAAATACAAGACCATAGCTCAGTTTTTACCCAGTAACTCACTCTTAGTGCCTCACACTCTCGCAGTTCAAAGCAGCTGACAAAACCACAAACCTGTTAGCAGAGTCACATAACCCAGATTGGTCTGCAAGGGTATGATCAGGCACCGTTCAGTGGAAACAGAAGGCTGCAATAATAGATGTATTTTTATTTTGTTTTTGGTTTTTTGTCAATGCAGCACATGAAGTGAAATGAAAAGAAAGTGAATGGATGAAATGTTTCCAAAAAAAAATCTGAATGTAGTTTCAGCATAGTCTAACATGACATGACGGAGAGATCAGGGGGGCATGGAGATCAGGTTTCAAACTACACTACTAAATATGGCTTGTAATTACGCCTAACTTGCACCAGGGCGAGGCTGCATGGTTGTTTCAGGTCCTGTCATTGAGGTTTCTTCATATATTACAGCCTGAAATTACTCCAACGCATAAAACTGGTGGAGATCCTATAGTGTGTTCTGATATTTTCTGCCACATGGAACAATAATGTTATTGTTCTTTTCTTCTTCTTTTTTTAGTTGTTTCTTTTAGCTGGTATAAAGATTCACTGAAAGATATTAAAGGATTCGAGAGGCTGTAGGCATTCTTACTCACTTTCGCAACTAACTACACTGAGCAAACTCACATTGTACAAAGAGGCACACACACATACACAATATTCATTGCAATCTGTGGAAGGTAAATTGAATCAATTAGCCATCATGTGGCAAGCAAAGTGGGAAAGGGTGTGTCCAGGGAAGAGCAGGAGGAAAATACTAAGAACTGCAAGCAGAAGTAACTGCCTCGCTTTTCACTCCTCCCTATGATCATGTTGATGATAACAGTATAAACTGCAAGCTGCATGTGAAGAAACTGGAAGTTTGTACAAAAGGCACATGTTATTGATCCAAAAACAGACTTTATGGGGAAAAAAACACCTCGCTGCATAACTGTTTGTTTGTTTGTTGTTTTTTGTTAGCTTAAATCACTCTTCGTTTCATAGAAAACCATTTCCCCTGTACTGATTTCATTGAGCAGAAAGCTGTACTACAATTACTATTATGTGCAAGAATAAAAACACATTTTTAACAAGTATTTTGGGATAAGTGGGGGCATAATTACACCCACATTACCTGATTACGAACTACAACAGCCAAAACAGAGAAGCACTGATACTGTAGTTGGAGTCTGCGTTTGAAATGAAACTAAAGATAGCCTTCCCAAAGCAGACTGAATGCACTCGGTGGACAAAATGAGACCCTCTTCACTTGTTTGAGGAATTTTCTAATAAGCTGTACTCTATATGCACGCTGGGTTAGCTGAGCTGCCTGCCATAGCAGTCTGAGGAATGTGGCAGCAACTGGACAAGCACAACACAAACTGGGGCATTGTGCACCCTGACAATATATAGCAGCATACTTCAGGCATCCTGTGTTTTCACAAAACAAACGCAGAACAGGGCTCCCATGCCGAAACTGAAAACGTTGACTCAGAAGTAAAAGCTAGCTTACATTGCGTTAGTTTGTGACAATACACGGGTTCGACACTTCGCCAGAGAAAGTGCTAACTTGAAAAATTAACAGTCGAGAATGAGGAAAGGTACTTTACTAAGCAAAGCTGCAGGGACCATTGTGAGACCTACTTTCGCCGCTCCAAAAACGCAATAAAACTTGGTTTTACATTAACTGCCAATAAGGACTTTGGACAAATGAAGTGAGCGTCTCTGTTTCAGGCTTTAAATATTTACCGTATTTTGATTTCTCTTCCAGTTCCATGATTATGGAATGTTTCTTCTGGACCAGAGATGCTCACGTACGACCACTAAAGCGCATTTCCAGCCCTGACAGACGTCCGTGTGCTGCGCTTCCCTCAACTTGCTCGCTTTGTATAAGTCCGCTCCAAAATCTTGACCGTTCTGCCAACGGGGGGATTCCTCGGAGGAGAGCACTGACCAATGAAAATCAGGGATGCCATGATGGACAGGATATTCAACCAATCAGATGCCGAAGGCGGGAGTTCATGTTCCCGGAGACTGGGTTAATTTCTGGTACCGTTAGTGATACCGGGCTTGTTCAGTCTATAACAATGCAGCAAATGCGGTTCATCTCAATATTTAACGAGGGCTTGATGATTTGTTCGGATATTATTACCAATTCACAGCGAAAAAATCATATTCATTGGACTAGAATGCAGCAAAGCAATGACATAGCATAACGTTCATTGGCCAATGAAATCCAAGACAACATTAATTATAAAAAGCAATTTATTCATTCATAATTCAACTTACAGTCTTAACATTACCTATTCAGACTCTGCACTGTGTATGAGTCACGACAGCTCCCCTTGATCCAGAGAATGCAGGAAGATCCATGACACAAATAAATTTACTTCAGGAAATCACTCAAGTATTTTGAGCGAAATACAGTTTAGCTATGGAAAGCAAAAGCGTTGTGGAAGGGGAATACCCTTACATGATATCATGAAACAATAACAATAACATTATCAAATGTACTGTGGCATAGGAAGAGACAAGAAATGACAAGAGCTGTTTTAAGACAGATTTTTGAATTGGGCTATGTTGCTTCTTTTTAATAAGTCGGGTTTTTTATTGTTTGAGACTGTTACGTCCCTCTGCAGCCCCTAATCTCCTCAATGTTTTCAGCTGGTGCTAATTGGCACACCTAGTCAGGTGTGGATAAAAGCATACCTGAGGCAAGCTTCCAGGGAGCTCACTTGTCTTTGCCTTGGTAGCACCAGCTATTTTAGCCAACCTGGTATTCCATTTTAAGAAAAAAAACCTCCTCTCACTAACACTCTAGTATTCATCTTTTTTTCTTTTTTTTTTATGTTGCAGCTTTTGGGTCATAACATAAGTGGGGGCTCGTCCGGGATTGTTTGGACATTTTTGTGGAGACTGAGTATCAGTTTGTTTGACTTTTAAAGTGGGTGAGTGATGGTGTTCACTGTGATTGAGCAACGTCCCTTTAGTGTGTTTCAGCTGGGTGGCTGTGCTGCCCTTCCATCGAAGCACTTGTTTGTTATTTTGCTTTGTTGTTTTAGTTTATTGTGTTTGGTGGGTATCCTGGGTGGGGGTACGTTTCAGAGTTTGGTAGGAGACTATATCTCTGGGCCTGTATCCCTAAAGAATCTTTGTGCAAAAAGTGGCTCCTAGCGGCCAAATTCTAAGAAAATTCTCAGAGTCATGACGTTTTCTTAGAATTTCCCCTAAAAGTGACACGACAATCCCAGTTAATATAAAAGCTATTCCTCAAGATTCCTAGCGCTTAAAAGGGCTCCTAAGGCGAGATCTGCTAAGAGCAGGGAAGAGGACTTTTAGTGGCTTAGGAGTTCCCCTAAGCAGCTGCACAAAATGGCCAACAGAAGAGGCAGGAGAGATGTCCTGCAAACACTGGATGACAGGGAATTATTGAGACGCTACAGATTGGATCGTGCAGGAATCATGTTTGTGGTGGATCTCCTTAGAGATGCAATTACTTCACCAACTCGACGCCACAACGCTTTTACACCGGAGACGAAAGTAATCACAACCCTGAGGTATTTGGCAACCGGGAAAATGCAACAATGCAGCAGTGATGACTTGGGTCTGTCCCAATCCTCCGTCAGCAGAGTCATCACCCAAACACTGACAGCTTTGTCACAACCTAATATTGTGACACAATTTGTTTCATTCCCGCTGGATGCCCGCACTTTACACACACATAAAAGGGCATTTATGGACATTGCAGGATTCCCTGGCGTTGTGGGTGTAATTGATGGAACACATGTGAGAATAATTGCGCCATCAGAGGACGAGGCTGTCTTTGTTAACAGGAGGAATTTCCACAGCATCAATGTGCAAATAGTGTTCAATGCGGCCTGTAAGATTTTGGACATTGTGGCTAAATGGCCAGGCTCCACACATGATGCGAGAATGCTCTCCGAGAGTGGCATCAGACAGCTTTTTGAGAGACGCTATGTGCCAGCTAATTGCCACTTGTTAGGGGACAGTGGCTACCCATGCAAACCATGGCTCCTTACACCTTATCTCCAGCCACGCCAAGGGCCCCAACTAAACTATAACAGGTAAGCCAAACAATACAAAAATCATGGAAATGAAATGCAAGCAATATGTTAGAGCATCCAAGTAGTGCAATATTTCCATCAAATAATTAAAGGTCTCTGTATTCTATTGTAGGGCCCACAAGACAAGAGCGGTGGTGGAGCGTGGCATAGGCCAGCTTAAGAGGCGCTTTCATGTTCTCCACGGAGAGGTGCGGCTGAGGCCTGAAAAAGTCAGCAAAGTCATCATAGCCTGTGCAATATTACACAATATTTGCAAGGTTAGACAGATTGCAGAACCTCTGGAGGATGGCGATGAGGATGAAGACAACGATGAGGATGGTGGTGAAGAAGATATTTACATTCCACAGGGGAACCTAGCCCAGAGTGGACTGCCTTACAGGGCAAACTTCACAAATTTACATTTCAGGCAAGCTGTAGCCCCATGTCTTTTGAGAACTTGTGATGGTATTAAGAACTACCACAGTTTTACTGCACATCACCTGCAATTGTTAAATGCAAGACACAGAACACAATCTGTAAATGTTTATTTTTTAGGTGTTCAATTTTAAGGCGGTAGTACTCCTCCTGAAGGGAAAGGACTTTTTTTTTTGTTTTTTTTTTTGTTTTTTTTTTTGTTGTTCAAACACATCAATTGTGAGTTGCAATCTGCTCTCCTGCAGGGATGCTGACGGAGCAGGTGCTGCGGATGGGAATGGTGTTTGATCCGCCGGGCTATCCTGAGTAGCAGCTGCAGATGGTTCAGGCGGCAAACTTGATGGGCCCGGTTCTTGTGATGGCTCCATGCTACAGAAATACATAGGCCTAGTGTAATTATTGTTTTGATTAAATTAATTTAATACAATGAGCAAGGATAACACATGAAATGGTTTCTGCAATGAATAAACACTGTAGATATGAATAACCCTGTGTCCTACCTTTGCTGCACTTCAAGGGCCTGCATCATTGATGTATCAATGCCTGTTGGCAGCCCGGTGACACTGACCTCAGAGTGTCCCAGGACTTGAAAGACAGTGTCGGCCACCTGGGACAGCCGCTTTGCAGGTGGTCCACCCCCTAGAAAGAAACAGTCAATGAACACAGTACTTAGGCATGTAAATTAACTTTGCCAGCAGGAGCAAGTTGCCAGATTATGTGGTAGGCTATAATATTTTGCTCACCTGTGAGTGAGGATTCCCGCTTGTGTGCTGCAATCTCATCTTTTGCCTTGGACTGCAGCACATACCACCTTTTCTCACAATCGTCGCCTGTCCGCACCACCAGTGGAAAAGAGGAATTGATTGTTTGGGATATTGTGTCCCAGGCGCACCTCTTGACTTGGCTAGTGACAGTTGGGCCAAATTTTCCTCGTAACATACCTTTATGTTCGTTCACCAACTGGGCCAGCAACAAACCTTGCTCCTCAGTCCAGTTCGGCTTGCGAGTCCTTTTTTTTTTCTCCATTTTCTGTGTTTGTAGGATATTTGTTAACAAATAGCCTTTATAAATAGACCAGCCAGCAATCACAGACATTGATAAAAGCTGAGCCGTGTTACCCTCGTTAAGACCACACTGGACTTGTAACGTTGTGATTTCTACTTCATTAAGGACAGCCCCTTGAGATAGGCCATCTTGTTTTCAATGGGGTCCATATGGGAGTGAAAGTACAAAATATGCCAGCTAGGATATTAATATGAGCAAATAAGACACGAATCATTATTTGAACAGGGTGTAATGAGTTTAAGTTTTCACATATTTTAGATTCTAATGTTAAGCTATAACCCCTACAGCTTACTATTCATTTTCCAGATATTTTCTTGAATGTGAAATATTATTTACAATTACAGTCAGCATAAGATTAGAGTGTATAATTATGTTTATTGATTTGAGGGTACATCCTTTGCTCATTATCACCAAAAGCTCATTTCCATCAAACTTGTAGGATCAACCAATCACGGCTTTTGAAATGATGACTCATACCTAGCAACGGGGTCAACCACACCTCCTCACTAAGATAGGATTTTCCATCCATTCCTTGCTCAGAGTTCACTGAAAATGTTCTGGAATCACTTCTAAGCTAAAACTCCTGGCAAGGAATTTTTAGGTTAAGTTAGGAGCTCTCTGAGAGGATTCTCAGAATCTTTAGGGATACGGGCCCAGGTCTGCTGCCTGCTCTCAAGTTTGCGTTTAAAGTTGCCTCAAGCCATGGTACACCACTGAAGACTAGCTAGGTAAAGTTAGGATTTTATTGTTTTTAGCATCGTTCCCGGACGAGCCCCCACTTATGTTACAACCCGGCTCAAAAGCCGCAACATAATAAAAACAGACGAATACCAGAGTGTAGGTGAGTAGAGGTTTTATCTTAAAATGGCATAGCAGGTTGGCTAAAATGGCTGGTGCCACCAAGGCAAAGACAAGTGAGCTTGCCTCAGGTATGCTTTTATCCACACCTGCCTAGGTGTGGCCAATTAGCACCAACTGAACACATTGAGATGATTAGGGGCTGCAGAGGAACGTAACAGACACTATGGATTCAAAAAAATATCCAAAGTATTACTGTATAACCTATAATAACTTTACTTATAAAACACTTTCAAACTAAGTGCTGAACAGCTATTTGAAGAGTAAAAAAAGATAAATAAATAAAAACAATAAAGAATATGCATATCCATTGACAATATGCATCATCATTGGCACTGATTTAAAAAATCTGATAGAAACTAAGATGCTATCAAATAAAACGAACAATATTTAAGTGTAAATATGTGGTGTAACAGATCTTGTGACATGAAATCAAAAGAGACATTTAAACTGAAGGTATCTTATTCATACTTGTGCAGTCTCACTACTGTGTTGTCCTCTTACCTCCAACCTATTTTGGCAGATGGCTGCCCCTCCCTGCCTGCTTCTGTTGGAAGTTTCTTTCTGTTAAAATAAAGTTTTTCTTTCCCACTGTCACCAAGTGCTTGCTAATATTGTAGTTTCTTTACCTTATAAAGGGTGACTGTTGTTGTGATTTGGCATTATTCAAGTAAAACTGATTCGAATTGAAAGGAAATGTTATTAGAGAGCAGACAATTACTAAACTGCGCTATTTTAAAATTCCTCAATTGATAGTAAAATACATTTGTAAAAAAAAAATGTAAATAAAATGTAAAAAGAAAAATAAACGAAAAACGAAATTATGATCTGGCGTCCACTTTCTGGGATTAGGGTGTTGACATGATATATAAAGATCTTTCCTTGTAGCGATCACGCTTTTATTTTGGGAAACGGGAGCACAAACTGCCACTCCCCCGCTAATGAGCCAATCAGAGTGCGCTACAGCTGCCGAAGAGTCATTTAAAGTCGGTCATTTTCAGTGATAACAAATGGCCACAAAAAAGCCGAGCGGTTGTAGTGTTACCTTTTTGGTCTCGGATATTATATGTGTAACCTTCATTAGAAAGATGATTGATTCTATGTGGGAATAGTGGAGTACTGTTCAGTCAGAGGCGTATGGTTAAGGCATTATGCCACACTTGTCACGGCCTTTGCGTGATGACGTAGACTGAATGTGTTTACGTCCAGTCATGTAAAAGTCATCCAGGGAACCTAAGAAGAGCTAGGTCGAGGATACGTTGTTCCACTTGACTCAGGTAAAACTTGGTCTTACGGCTGTTATTGGAGTATTAACAGTTATTCTCAACACAGAATACATTTTTATTTTAGCTATTTGGAAATTAGCACATTAATTCCCAAGTTAGTAGTGAACTAGCGCTTTTAGCTACAGAAGTTACCTAATGTAGCACTTGTTAGCCTGACTAGCCTAAGTGATAAAGAATCGTGGATCTTAATGGTCTTCTTATTTTCTAGACCCGTTTTCGTCATGGCATTGAGAAGCGCTGTGTGTCGTCTCTTAGTCAACCCTCACAGATGTGCTCTCATCACAGCTTCCAGAGCACAGGGAACTGCAGCACCTATCACACACGGTTAGTACTGTGAAATCCGCCACTGAGGTATACGTGGTTTCCTCACCCACAGTGACATCCTGCCATCAGTGTCGTTATGATCAGCATGATGTTCAGACTTATCATTTAAAGTTGACAGCCACAGGTAGAAATACAATGGTTTTAAATTTGAAGCTGCGTTTGATACCGAAATAAATATACCTTCAGTTCTGATAGTGTTCTCGAAATGACACTTGCATTTCCATTTGCTTTTTTTATACAGTGAAAAAAACAATATTTTATCGTATATTAGGATATATTAAATAGTCACAAATCCTTAGTTCATAGTATTAATGTTTTTCTGTTGCGTGTTTTTGTTGTTGTTGTTCCTTCACAGATGTAGAGAAGACAGATCAGAAGCCTAAAGCACGTACGTGTTCACTTTAAGAAAAAATTCTGAATAACATTTGTAAATTGTACCTTTAACCCAGAACCATTTTTTTTTTAGACTTTAAGTATTAAATTGCTTCTCTAAATGCCTGATAGCGAAGGTCCAGTTCGACTGGCGTGATGCCCTGGACCTGGAGGGTCAGTTAACTGAGGAGGAGATCATGATCAGAGATTCCTTCCGGACCTACTGTCAAGAGAAACTCATGCCTCGAATCCTGATGGCGAACAGAAACGAAGGTGAGAGAGAGCTTTTTATTTGCCCACATGTATATGCAACTAGATTGCTCATTTAGTGTTGTATTACACAGGTGTTGGCTACATAACTGCACATCATGTCTGGTTTTGTTATTTTTATCTCAAGTGTTCCACAGAGAAATCGTGTCAGAGATGGGAGAGATGGGTGTCCTGGGTCCAACTATTAAAGGTCAGTCCAGTCACATGTTGATTTTAATGAAAAGCTGTAAACTCTAATCGTACTTCAGTTGCAAAACAGGCTTTTCTTCCTTTTCTTTTTTTGTACATTAATGACACAGCATGGACTGTGGATCTGTGCACACTGAAGTTGTGTGCAATGTTTGCTTTTGGGAAGTCTCAATAACAAACGTTTTAGCCTTTTACACTTTTTTCCTCTTTTTATATAATACTTAACATTATTTTTTGTATGTCTAAAAAGTGTTTGGAAAGCGAGTTACTGGATTTTGCTTTCTTTCCAAGCTCTTTAAGCTTCCATGACCTGGATGACTGAGAATCTACACAGATATGTTCTCATTTTATGCACTGTCTCTGCTGCTCTTCTTCCTGTGTTGAATGCTAAGGTTACGGCTGTGCTGGGACAAGCTACGTGGCCTATGGTTTGATCGCCAGAGAAGTGGAGAGAGTGGACAGCGGCTATCGTTCAGCCATGAGCGTGCAGTCATCTCTGGTGATGCACCCCATTAATGCCTATGGAACAGAAGAGCAGAAACAAAAGTACCTCCCCAAGTTGGGTAAGAAGGGAAAAGAGTAAAAATACTTTATCAACAATAATTCTGATATTGACGGTTTAACTGTGAAACTCCAATGCAGACTTCATGAGCTCTCAGGTATACGTCTTACTGACTGTGTGATCCCCTCTGCCCCAGCTCGTGGAGAGATTCTGGGTTGCTTTGGGCTGACGGAGCCTAACCATGGGAGTGACCCCGGAGGCATGGAAACCAGAGCCAAATACAATCCGTCCAGTCGCACCTACACTCTGACTGGCTCCAAGACATGGTAAGCAGTGTCACAGTCCTTCTAGGACACATCTAACCACACAGCAGCCATATTAAAATATGTTTGCCAGTTATTTTGGGTTAACAAGCCCACGCCACATATTTAAATTACTGGGAGTGTGCAGTTTTGTGGTTCCTGCATAGAAATCACTGGTAGAATTGTATACAAACTACTGAAAAGTTGTTTGGTGGTAACTTTGACCCAAAATATGGTTTAAAAGTATTTTCCAAAACCGACATTACTTGTTCGACATGTACATAATTTACAGTATTACTCAGTTTTATTCAGTCAGCGCTCACACGATAGCTCTCTGACTCATCCCACAAGAACACCGAACAAATGCAGTGCAAATTCTCAACCACGTGCATGTGTTTGCTGGCCTGGCTGCAAGAAAGCAGATGATTGGCTCTTTGACAGGAGGGCTTGAAGGATTAATAATGTGTTTGGAAGTTATTTTGAGAGATGCACCCCATTAATGCCTATGTGTCCATCTTTGCCTTATCATGTTTTTCTAAGAAGTGTAAATATATGACATGTTGATTGTATTCATAATATTCTGAATGTTTTCTCTGTAAATTGCAAAGTATAAACAGAGTTGACTTGTTTGTTCTTTTGGTACAATCGGTTTTAACCGCGTGTGTGTGTGTGTGTGTGTGTGTGCGTGCGTGTGAGTGTGGGTTTGTTTTTTGATCTTCTTTCACTTCTTGTAACCTCTAAGAATTTTCCTACTTAGTGTGTTGTGTCATTAGATGTACACACGGGGGAGCTCTTCACAGCTAAAACAGTAACAGTGTAGTGTATAATACTAAAGTTTACCAGGGTCGTTTTTATTGTTTTCAGGGCCATACCTATCCTATCTTTGTTTAGCAGTTAAAATAAAATTGAATTTTTTTAAACTTTATGTGCAATTTACATCTTATAACACAATAAATTTACCCCCCAAAAAATCGTGACATTTTTTTGTAATTGGTCAAAACTGGTTGATTTCTTATGGTAAGAACCATCCACAAAGCTACAGTATGATACTATAAAATATAGGTGTTCTGTGTGCTTTATAAAAAAACAAACAAAAGTTGTCATGTGTCTTGATATTGTTTCATTTGCTTTCTCTTTCAGGATCACCAACTCCCCAGTGGCAGATATAGCCGTAGTCTGGGCCAAATGCGACGACGGGAAGGTTCGCGGCTTTATTTTGGAGCGTGGCATGAAGGGCCTCTCGACACCAAAGATCGAAGGGAAGTTCTCCTTGAGAGCCTCGGCCACCGGGATGATCCTCATGGACGAGGTGGAGGTTCCTGAGGAGAATCTGCTGCCTAAAGTATCCGGCCTGGGGGTGGGTATAGTAGCATGTTTAGAAAATGTTATTTCATCCCTTTGTTTTATTCGATCACTAACTTATTACTTATTAATTGAATAGTTTCTGTCACTCATGACTACTGTTTGTTGTTGTAGGGTCCCTTTGGCTGCTTGAATAACGCCCGTTACGGTATCGCATGGGGTGCTCTGGGTGCTGCAGAGTTCTGTTTCCATGCAGCTCGTCAGTACACGCTCGACAGGTCAGATGAACAAATGACATTTTTTTTTAATCCATGTTTGTAAACTTTATTTAATTTACTTATCTTAATGTAGTGTATTAATTATTCATAATAACATTGTTTGATTTTGTTTTTTTATTCCACAACAGAATCCAATTTGGAGTACCATTGGCAAGAAATCAGCTGATGCAGAAAAAAATGGCTGACATGCTGACAGAAATCGCCATCGGCCTGCAGTCCTGTCTGCAGCTGGGCAGACTTATTGATGAGAAGAAGTAAAAGCACCTCTATCCTCTAACTAAAGGGCATTAGATGGGATGCGGCAGACTCTTAGCACCTCTTGCCATCCTTCAAACTAAATAGTCGCTGTGGTCTCTTTCTGTCAGGGTGACGAGGGGAAAAACATCCCTCAGTGCGTCTCAGAAGTGTCGTGAGTCAATAAAGGGCTGAAAGCTAAAAGAGTAGAGCCTGAATGTCATCGAAATGATAAATATTTCATTACCTAAGGTTCAGTCTCATTTTGGGTGTCTGTAGTGTAGTCATGTGAAGGTATTGGGTACAGTAAAAAGATACAAACACAACTTCATTCACACTTCATTGAAAAACAATGCTTAACAAATCTGTTGCTTCCTTAACAGAGCGTCTCCAGAGATGATATCCATGCTGAAAAGGAACAGCTGCGGTAAAGCCCTGGACATCGCCAGGCAGGCCAGAGACATGCTGGGAGGAAACGGGATAGCCGACGAGTACCACATCATCCGCCATGTCATGAACCTGGAGGCTGTCAACACCTATGAAGGTGAGGGCTTGTTTGACAGTCTGAATATGTGTGTTTAAGTGCGCTACGAGGTTTGGTTTTGACTGAGCAGATTATGCACAAAAAAAAAAGTCCATTTTAACTAAATTGCCTCATCACTAAATGAGTCGTTTTGTAGGAGCGCATTAATCCCCAGCAGCAGCCATCTGTGCCCCCACCTCCACATGAGTAACCCCTGTGTTATCTCCTCCTCCAGGTACCCATGACATCCATGCCCTGATCCTGGGCAGAGCCATCACTGGATTGCAGTCCTTCACTGTGGGCAAATAGTTCTTCCGTTTTACCAAAACAACAAGACAGCTGTCAGAAATGCAAATCGCATCAAAACCGTTAGAAGTCACGAGCAGGCTTCAGATCCCTTATGGAAGTAATTGATTGTAAAAAGCATACGTGAGTGCGTTATTTAGGGAAAAACGTGTCATGTTTTGAACATGTCAATCAAGGTTTGTAGAGCGTAATTGCCTCAGAAGAGATTCTTTTACACCCTAAAGAACATTTTTTTTCACAACAGGAAGCGACTTTATTGATTGTTTTACTGAAAAAACACGTATTTTGAATAATTCCAAATAAGGTCAAGATCCAGAATCACTGGCGTTATAGTTGCGTTAAAAAGATAAAACTGTCGTTATGAAGCTACAAAACATAAATGCCTGTTTTGCTTGTGAAGTGTCATGCATTTGAAATGTTGAATTGGTGTGTCAGACACAGTATACTGTGATTACTTGTAGCACTTTACAGGATCTAACACTAATGGATCATAACTTTGCATGATTTGCGAGAGGTCAGAGTTGTTGATCAGCGCTCAAATAAACGTTAAAAAAAACAAATGTCTGTACAGGAAGTGACATTCAGGTTGGATGAGACCGGCTACATCTTTTTGCCCTGCTTTCATTTTTGGTAAGGTGACAACTTCAAGACTTTTTATCTAAATAAAAGTAGAAAAATGTGAGGTATTGTTATATTTGTACATGATTAAGAGACAACGTACAAGTTACATACAAGACTTCATAAAGTGTGAAAATAATTTGTGTGTCTGACAGGAAATAAAAGTTGTTCAGTTTAAGCTGACTTTAGGATTCTTTCTTCTGTCCTCGAGGAGCTTAATGCCACCTCTCAAATCCAAGCTGTCTTTGCCTTTTCCTCATCTAAATGAATGTTGCTGCCCTATTCGGGTTGGGTGCGGATTTCACTGATAATCCTCGTCTCACTTTGTTGTAGTTTAATCTGTCTCACATGACACAGCACATGTGGAGTCAGAAAAATGTGTGGAGCAGATCTCTGCACCTGTGTGACTCAAAAATGTCAGGACTCCTGGCCTGATCCTGTTTTTCAGTGAGCAGAAATGCAACGTAAAATAACAGTCGAGTTCACTGGATCAACTCTACGTGAAAAAACTGAAAGGGTTTATTATAAGCTTAAAGGTTGTTTTAATCAGCTTTTGATTTCATGTTTTTGTATGGCGACTTGCTGCAGTTATCAGGGTTAATGGCTGTCAGTGTCTGGGTTTACATTTACATTATAGACGCTTCCCTTAGGCAGTGTTATTAGAAGGCACAGAATAAATTTTCGTTGCTATGCAGGTTTATCTATCAGTGAAGCCAGGTGATACACAGCAAATGGTTAAACTGCAGAAATGTCTTAAAGACATAAAAATCTTTTTCTGCTTCTAAATTCAGATAAAACAGGCTATTGTAATTAGCCCTAAAAATGGAGCTGGCTGTAACTTCCAGATGGACTTTCTACCAAAACAACAAACAAAGGGAAACTATCTGAAATATCCATCAAACTTACCTCATCAAAGTAAGCAAACCTAATTACAATAATTTACCTCCCTAACTAAGATAAACAGGTGAAAACTATAATCAGATAACAAGATTTACATGATAAACAACACCTCATGGCGTCAGTCGTAACAATGTTAAACAAATATGTAGGACTGTTTGCTGATGCTGAAAATCTAATTATTGCATTTATCACTTCAAGGCTGGACTAGTGTACTTCATTTTCAGGTCACTCTATAAGTTCCTTAAAAGCCTGAGTTAATCCAAAACACTGCAGCAAGACAAGGACTAGAAAGAGAGACCATATTTCTCCCATATTAGTTTCTTTTCGGGAGACAGACACCCTCTCTTAAGGGTTTTGGGATTAGACTTAAAGCCTTCATTTTTCATAAAGTTGGGGCTTGATCAGATGACCCTGAACTTTTCCTTACAGTGCATCCAGAAAGTATTCACAGCAGTTCACTTGCATTTGTTTAGTGAGAGCCACATGTTTTTATATACTGAGGCACAGATCTGGAGTATAAGGGTATAAGCACAGTGGCCTCGATCATCTGTAAATGGAAGAGCTCAGGACTCTTCCTAGAGCTGGACACCCTGCCAATCTGAGCAATCGGGGTAGAAGGACTTTAGTCCGTAATGTGACCAAGAACCTGATGGTCACGCTGACTGAGCTCCTGTGTTGCTCTGTGCGGAGATGAGAACCTTCCAGAAAGACAACCATTTCTGCACCAATCCTCAGTCAGGCCTGGGGTACTGTGTGCTGAATTTTGAGGTAAAAAATGAATTGAATCCAGTTTGGAACGAGGCTGTAACATGAGAAAATGTGGAAAAGTGAAGTGAATACTTTATGGATTCACTGTAAAACTGGCAACCCTTTTAAAATGTAATGACCTTCAAGGTACAAGGTTTATTTATTCATCATTTTAATCACAGGGTTGCATAATCAAATGCACTTGTAGTCCCGTAATGCTTCTATCATTTCTTTTTTCTAACCACTTATCCAGCCAGGATTGCTGGGGGGCTTTTAGCAAGAGGCAGAGCACACCCTGGAGAGGCTGCCAATCTGTCATGTGCTTCAAACTGCTCAAAAAATTTAAGAATGCCATTCTTTTTTTTCCCTCCTGCATAACTCTGTGACGGGGAAATATCTGCTACTGTATACTGAGCCTCCAACTTGAGCCTCTATTATTCCCATCCCCAGCTTTGTGTTTTTTCAATAAGTTTCCACTGAGCAGCTTGGTGCTTTTCCTTTGTCTACCACTACAGTCTGTTAAAATCACTACACACAGCTATGTTTTGTGAATTCTAACATTAAAGAGTCTTTTTTCTGTTGGTCAAGAATAGAATCAGCTGTGACACAGTAAAGGCAATACTATAAAACAGTTTTCTATTTAAATCCCCCAATCTAAGTATCTTCTCTGTAACTCTCCCTGTGTTACTCTTAATGTGTTTGACAAAGATAAAACAGGACTGTAATGTCTATAAGTTATGTGTTCTGCAGATTCAATTCAATTCAGTTTTATTTATACAGTTCCAAAGCACAACAACAGTCACCTCAAGGCGCTTTATATTGTAAGGTAGGCCCTACACTAAAGATAACCCAACAATCATATGAAATGTTTAGGAGATTATTATGTGTTAAAGCTACATGGGAACAGATACAAAAAAACAGCAGTGATGTGCTCAAGGGGTCACATCAGTCCAGAAATATAATCATTTTCAACAGATTCAGACAAATTTAACTCCACTTTAATGATAGTAATAAATGATAGATAGTCCGTACACTATGTCTGCTTCAACTGTGACATATCAACAGCACACAACAGTGTCCTGCTTGTGCACAGGCATCCGCTCTTTTGTCTGTACTGTTTTGTCTCTCCGTGTCTACCTCACTTCATATCCAGGACAAAATGTTATCGGTGCTTCAGATAATCTTTTTTCTTTTTAATCCATAAGGCCATGAGGGATGTTGAGTTGTGCAAGCCACTGTACAGATAAAGACCTCCATCCTCTCCAGCTCCATCGTATGTCTGTTGCTGCCACTTTGAAGTGGAGGGAATTAAAGAGCTGACAAATCCCCAGCCTTACATGATGCCCAGGCATGTTTTACATGGTGCTTACATAAGGAAATTGCTTTTTTTTCTCATCCAATTGCCTTTCATCCTTTTGGGTATGGATATGTGACTAATTGTACCCAGCATGGACTCTCTCTTCAGGGTTCTTTCTGTCAGGAATGATGGAGGCTGACATGATGGTTCTCTTGTTATGGGAAATTAGAGGACTGCTCATATTTCCTCATCCAGGCATTAGCAGCAGCCATGGCGGTCTAATACTTGGATAATTAGGAGGCTTTTCATCTCAAGTAATCATCTGGATTATAACCCCAGAGAGTTAGCAGCTCTGTCAAAATGAGTCATCGCCATGATGGGACTCAAATGGCAGAGTTTTAACACATTTAGTAGGGAAAAACACGACAATTCTCTGACCACATCCAAATACCGGATTAGTTTGTCGGTATGAGCAGTACAATTTTTGGACAGCAGGTTAAAGCCCATCTTCAATTTAACTCAAAGACTTAAAAGCTACACATTTTTTGGACTTCTTAATCCTACATGTGATAGTAGCAGGCTCTACCATACTTTGCATTGTATGTTAGGTATATTAGGTGAGACGGTTGAACTCTAACAGCCCTGACATAGAAATATCGAGCACTTGCACTGTGAACTTTGGTAAATCAGGGTGTTAACACCCAATATCTCCAAACACACCTTTACTAATAATATGCCTGCTTGTCTCATCACTACATCTATGGTGAACGATTTTCTCAATGTAAAGCATTTCTATTTCTATTCTCGCTTGAAGATAGAAATTTAAATACCAATCAAATGCTGTTAACTGAGGTATTAGAGTACTGATTGGGCCATAGCCAGAGGGTGTTTTAATGGCACATTAATACGTGTCATTTCCAGAAGGTTTCCTGAGTCTCCCAGCACAGCCTCAACAGCAAGGAGGAGATTCCAGGAGACACACAGTTACTCTAGGACATCCAGGCGGTCCTTAACCCATCAGTAGGATTGCTATCTGCTCCTTTGTGCAAGGAGAAACAGGAAGAGCACTGCAAGAGCTACCTCCAGCAGGACACTGATGTTGATGTCTGGGTAGAGAGTCCCCATGACATCAGGAACATTCCCAGATGTTGTCAGGCATGCACATCAGCACATGGGGCCATACAAACTAGAGTACCATTCAATGTTGCTGCAATGAAATTTTTGCAAAATGCACTAGCTTGCCACATCATTTGTTCACTTTGATTTCCAGGGTGTGTTTGAATGCAGCCCTCTGTAAGATGACCATTTTCATTTCCATCCAATGATCTGGCATCCTTTCCTTCCTAACACTTTACCCAGTCTGTATCAGTGTAGATAAACGTGGCTTTAAGTTGTGATGTGTTTCCAGAAATATTGGCTGGGATCAGTACTTTGAATGTATCAATAATTTCCAGGACTAAAATAATGGCTGTTACCAGAAACACCTGGCTTACAATTTGTAGTGCTGATCTACTAAATGTGCCCATAAATGTCCAGTTTCAGCATAGCTGGCAGTAATTAGACATACTTAGATTGAGATTTAGATTGTTGTCTAATGCAGAGTAACTTTAACGCATAATAAATGCTCAAGTGTGCATGCATGTGGTGTGCATGTTTTTTGCCGCAGGTCTGTAGCACACAGACATCAATCCATGGATCCGTGCTCTGCTGCAAGAAAAAAATCAATATTAATGTGTTTAAGGAAGTAATCGTGCTTCTCTCTGCAGGTGATGAAACATTTGATCTCACAGTATTTTTACAAGTGTTTGTCCCCAGAGTCAGGATCAAATTAAGAAGAAAAAAAGGCTTTTAAATAATGCTGACCCTTGTATGATCTTACTCCTGGAACGAGGAGCTGAAATTGTCAAAACTGACTACTATGGAGTTTAAGTCCATTTTCAACCAGACTTTTACGTGGAAAAATAAAATATATCACTATAATGATGACACAACCTGAGTGTAAGGTGAATCTGTGTTATATCCTTGACTGCTCTGACAAAAATAATAGCCAGCTGGGTTTGGACAAAATGTTGGACATAAGAAAAACTCTCATATGCTCGGAGAATACATCTCTGACTTTATGATTATGCATTTATTTTATTTTAAAAGAAGGTCTGGGTTGTTGTTTTTTTTTAAACAGTGATCATCATTATTGTGAAATGCAAAAGTAGGCAAAAGTCTCATTTCTCCTATTAACGTCTGCAGGATTTTACACTTGAAAATATATATATTTAAAAAAAATATTTATAATTAGCATTTTTTTAATATTTAAAAAAAAAAATACATAGCATATTTACATTTTGACCATAACCAGTAACCGTGACTGCTGCAGCAGTATGGCAGTGGGCTGTAACGCATTTTTAAAATGTGTTTGTGTGATCATTTGAGACTGTGAAAGTGGATATGCTGCAAAGAAGTGTCTTTGCCCACAGTTACCTTCAAGTCCACCCAAAGGTGCTAATAAGGTTCAGCTCACCCCCGTGTCCAGTCTACAAACCCGCAGTTTATTCAGTTTAACTGAAACACTGACATTGCCACCTCCAGGGACGTCCCGAGCTGTGTACATGAGCAAAAATAGCATCTCTACGCGGTAGAAAGGACTAGTTTCCTTTCAGGGGACTTCTCGGTAGCGCTGCATAAGCCTGCCGTGAGCCGACAGTTTCCAGCAGAGTGAGGGTGAGTGGGCTAAAGTGGGCGGACCTGACAGTTTACAGCTGCCGGCGGGTCGCATGTTTCATTTCAGCACCAAGGACAGAGCAGGAGGCAGCAGCACCCACCGCACCTTACATAAGAACCCCAAGCCAGGAGCGCTCTTTACCGCTGAAGGACTGGATGGATTTGGTGTCTGAGAACAAGGGATGAAGTAAAGAAGTGAGATGCAAACTTATCAGGACTTCATTTTCATTTTTGCCCTTCATATTTCTTTTATTTTCTTTGCGAAACTGGAGAATTAACCTTCATATTAACGGCAAATTGATTTAATTATTATAATTTTTGCGTAATGTCTTCGTGTAAGAAATATCACCCTCGTGTGTGGAGTATGGTCTGGTTATAAGAAGTGAGGAAAAAGCCCACACGTGTCATCACCTGTTCCTGTAACCATGAATGGTTATAATTTCACCGATTTCAACTCCACCCACGAAGCACACGCTTACCCTTACTCAGCGTCGGTAGACGACCCTCTGTACCGGCAGTACAAACCCCCGGTGAAGGAGCTCATCCCTTTACCAAAGGCGGTGCTGTATCTGCTCATGGCCGCTCTGGTAGTAGTTGGAGTTGCCTATGCCATCATTGGACACCTCATCAAGGATCTGGCCATTGACATAGCAGGTACGTGCCAGTCACCCAGAGCAGGCAAATCAAACTCCTTTTACACCGTGGGCCGTGTATGGAGCCCATTTTGATCTGAATGGACCTGTGAAACTTCCATTTGTGTCAGTGTAAAGAAGTTCAACTACACATTTAATGCTTGAGATATTTTAATGAAAGAAGTGCAATTTTACATCTCACTTTTTATCCACATGATAAAGAAATGCTGCTCTGGGCTTAAATTGTAAGAAACAACTATGTAAAATTACAGAAATGGTTCTGTTAGCTCATTGTGCAGACTGTGCTGAAATTATAAAACTGAACTTTATTTGTTAATTGACAGAATGTCTTTTTTAAAATTGTGAGCCCAGAGTAAAATACTAAATTTCAACAGTAGATTGTGAAAAAACAGGAACTTTGTGTTTTATTCATCTTTATTACTGTGGTGGAGAATGAATGGCAATAGGGGAGAACTTCATTAGTAGTAAAAGCTGTACAACCAGAGAAAATACAGTTACAAGTCTAAAATTGGTGGCCAGTTCTGGCACCTGCGTCTTCTGTTTGGAACTCCTGACCTCTGGGGAAATGGTTGGATTACAGCTCTGAGAGTACAATAACAGGGATGCAGCAGCGGTGAGGATACACTGAGTACTGATGCATGTACTTTTAACACCACTGTGATCCAAATGGGTTCATCTGCACTCAAAGCAGCTGTTATTTTTGCTCTATATGTTAATAAACATGCCAATAAAATGGGGACAGTCAGTGCTTGGTAGCTTTAGTTTAGCTTTAGTACTACAAAGGCTTAAACTGAACCACTTGTGTATCACTATCAGCCAGACTGTTCAGGAATTCAAGCTTTCTTTTTAACACAAACCTCAGTTATCTGTCAGTTTTCACCATTAATGCATCACCTTTGGTCAATTTGCCTACTTTTTCACAGCTTTCAGTTTGTTGTAAATACTCCTTTGCTAAGCCCTGTCTTCTTCTTTAGAGTGTATGCTCGGTCCACCTGGAGATGAAGACAAAGACGAGGATGATCCCCAACGCATGGGCAGCCATCCCCCCTCGGCGCATCCGTTCGCTCACAATGCCTTCCATGTGTGGGACCAGGACGATGTGGTCATTCCTCTATCTCGCGACGAAAGCCCCCAGAGCAGTCCGCTGCTGCTGGCCGCCATCCCCTACATCCCGTCATTCTTCCCACACTCTCACAGCCCACCGAGTCACGGCTCTCCGGGTTTCCCCAACTGCCCAGAAACAAGCAAGGAAATCCCGGGGGAGGTCTGATTGTGACATGGACCTTGACTACACGCCTGAGTGTGCATAACACATGACTTTGACAGAAGGAGATGGCTGCGAGGAACGCAGCATGTACAAACTGCACATCTCATATCCCGTGTCATTACCAGCAGACTTTCAGTGACTGTGAAGCGAGCAGCAGTAATGAAACTGTCTCTAACACGTTAAAGGATTTGTCAGTATTACACCACATGGCTTAAGACTGTTGTCACAAAATGAGAAAAGCTGACAACCTCAGGCAGGGAATCCAAAGAGGAAGTGATTTAGAGGAGAAGATTAGCACTTATTGTCTCTGTGTGCCTGATCTTCAGTGAGATACATATTAGATAAGTACAAAAAACACGACATGTTGGTATAGCATGTTGATATAAAGTATTTTTGTTGTTTTTTCTGTTTTTTTAAAGTAAAATCTGTCTGAAATGTATCAGGGGGGCTATTGTGTCCAGTGTGAGTGACATATGATGATCCAGGGTGTGAGATTGAAAGACTGTCCATCTGCTGCAGCATTATAATCCGCATGCACAACAACAGATTAGCTGTAAAGTCTGCTCACAGATTTGCATTTTTGGCAGTGCAACGTGTCTTTTTGTTGGTGATTTTAATGTTATTTTGGTATGCTTCATGTGTGACTCATAAAAAAGAAAAAGGAACACAAAATCCGTTTCTGGAGTCTTTGACAAAGCTGCTTCCAACCTCCTGGCCTTCTCACACACTTCATTAAAATGTTATTTGAAGACACTCGGGGATTAGAGGAAGACTTAAGGGAGTTCCAGCTATTCAACAGTTACGTACGCAGAGCAGCTTAATCCTGCAGCTTTAGCGCAGGTGTCGCACGCGCTCGTGGATTCCCTTTAGCTGTCTTGTACACAGAACGGGACAATGCAGCTTATGGCTCAAAGGTAACCGAAGATCTGAACATTTTAAAAAGAGACATTCAAATTTGTCTTAATTTAATAGAGCAGAAACCAGACGGGAAATGATTAAGAAATTTACAGGTTAACTATCCTAAAAACTGTAAAAGACCCATCAAATTAATCTGAGAACTGAACTTTCTCTGAACTTTGTTCAGGCAAAACCGTACATCAGCAGACTTCAGAAAGAAAGAAATTGTAAAATGCCACAGGAGGCCAAAACAACTACAAAATAATAAAAGTAAATGAATAAAAATTTGAAAGAAACAGTGGTGAGCTCTGTGACTTATAAAAGCCTGGATTATCCATGGAACTGTGGTGGATGATCACGGGATCCTTTCTGTGTTTATAAAATACAGTAAATTATAAAATACAGAAATGAAGAGCACTTTACCATGAGGCAGGAAAATACAGAGAGTTTAAACATTTCATCAGCTTCATGGACAGAAAGGTTGTGTTAGTCTTCGCCATAAAACATCTAAACCTGGGCAGATTCTTCAAACTGAAAGAAAGATGGGGTGAAAAAGGCATTGCACCATCTTTGTAGTCTTTTACACCCTTTCTTAAACACTGCTGAGACAGTGTGATGCATGGGCATGCATGGTTGTCACTGACAATGCATCTCTAGTATTATACTGTTGATGTGACCGGGATAGAAGGAGGGGGAGGAATTCTGAAATACATGCTGTAGTAAACGGCATGGACATTGCTTCACAGAACAAATAAGCCTAAAATATTCTAGAAAAACAACCCAGGAGTCGTAAGTTGTGGAGTGACAGAGTTAAGTCACCTGACATTAATCTGACTGAGCTGCTTTTTATTAGATTAATGTGTCCAATTACATTTGAGCCCCTAAAAATAAAGGCATGTGTACAGCCAAAGGTGGCTCTAAATACTCTCATTTTAATATAGTAGTTATATTTTGGTTTGGTCCATTCAAGCCCTCGGCCCATCTGAGAGGCATGGTGAAGGTTTGGGTCAGCTGACTTCAGTGTTTAATAGGTAGTTGTTAGAAACTCAATTACTACATGTTGAAGTGGTGACGCATATCACTCTAATCTCTTTGATGGTCGCGGTACAGTTCAGTTTCAAATGTGAGCTTTTGCTAAACAACATTAGCATGAGCAGAAAGCTCGCTATTCAGCATAAGAGCTATCAGGACTGTTATGTGACACTGAAATTTAGAGTTTTACAGCCTGATCTGTCTTGATGCATGATCAATCATCCATACATCCATCATCTGGATGTAGTGTTTTCAACCATGACTGATTTCTTTAGTCTTCAACACTGATCAAAGATCATTGATCACTGATCAACGGTCACTGTTCACAGAGAGTTGGGGGATGGCTGCAATCACAGCATTGTAAGATGGTGAAAGCTGTACCCTTAGGCCCCCTCCTCGGTTCAGAGATGGTCTTTCCCTTTTCACGTAAATGGCCTCCTTGACTCCGCGCTCAAACCAGCGTTCCTCCTGTCCACGAAGTGAACATCCTCATCATTGAAAGAGTGTCCACTGGCCTGTAGGTGTAAATAGACTGCTGAGTCCTGGCCTGACGAGGTAGCTCTTCTGTGTTGTGCCATCCGCTTCGCCAGAGGTTGTTTGGTTTCCCTGATGTATAAATCCTGGCAATCCTCCTGGCACTTAACAGCGTACACTTTGTTACTCTGTTTGTGTCGGGGGACCCGATCCTTGGGGTCGACTGATTTTTAGCGCAGCATGTTTTGTTGTTTAAAAGCCACGGAAACGCGGTGTTTGCAGCCATTCCCCAACTCTCTCTGAATTGTACTCATGGTCTTTGATCAATGGTTATGGCAATTTGCATATTAATGACCAAAGAACTGACCTCACAGCCCACTGTTCATTCAGTGGGCTTGTGCAAATGTACTTGTTTAGAAGATTGGGGAAACCTGCAGTCAGCTGAGACTGAAGAAGACACTTGGATGAGTGACGAAATGTTTCTCCCACTGAAAACGCTTCGTCCAGATGATCAGAGTCAACCTTTTGGGATACGGCCTGATCTGTTTTATTTTAATATCTTTTTAACTTTGTTGTTTCTCTGGTAAAGACGCAGACGTCACTCAGTCGTCCTGCTGCTGATCGGCATCTCACTGAAAAGCTGCATGCTTTTAGAAATGTGTGGGACGATTACCTTTACAGTGTATGTTTCTCATACATGCATACAAGTAAAAACACGCTCATTTGAAGAATTACAAGCCAGACTGCACTGATACCTGGAAAAAGCTTTTATTTTGACTCCCAAAAGTTGCAGTTTTATTTTTCCTGTACAAGATAGTAGTTCAGGGTCAAGGTGGTAAAAAAAGGCAGTTTGTAACAAATTCAAGGCTCATCCTCATTCAACCAGCTGCAGTGTGGAGTTCATAAAAAAAAAAAATGCTGCTCTTTTGTGTTAAAGCCCTTTGAACTCAGATCTGTCTGAAGGCTGTGGTGAAAAAAAGCCCCGTCCCTTTTAGTGCTACAGTCGCTTTCAGGCCAACTGCTTTTACTGGCCGAGCTTTGATAAAGGGGACAGCGGTGGTGCCGGGCTTTGAGGAGAGACGTGGGTATGAGGTGTTACACAGTAAAGATAAAAAGGAAAGGGTCCATCCAAATGAATAATAACATTAATAACAACAGCTGGGCGGTACTCAGGAGTCCAGGCGGCATATAGGGCTGTCGTAGACCATCTGTAGGTTCACCTTGTGTCCCACCAGCTCTCTGATGTTGTTGATGCCGTATTTAATCATGGTGGGCCTGCGAGACAGAGGAGAAGCCCGCGTGAGCGGTTGTTCTGTTGGGAGACGAGACTATGTTGTGTCTAACAGACGAGAGCGAAAACAACAGAGGTCGGAGTAGTAAAGGATTACTCGCCCTGGATTACGGAACATTACCCAGCTCACTCACTCCACGGTTATTAGCTGTGACAGTTGGTCGTAGTTAAGACTCAATTAGCGCTCGATTCAAACAGCAAGCTGAATACAGTGTGCGACAGCGCGACCAGCGAGCGACTCATTTGGGACGACTTCACTTTAGAAAAGTGGGAGTGAGCAAAGAGAAAGGCAGAGACTCACAGTCTGACCTCAAATAATTTCACAGGATAATAGAAATGAAACTCACGTACAAGCAGGAGTAATCCTCCACAGGAAACAAACCTACATTTCTTCAATGTGGGTCAGTTCAGCGCGTACACAAGAAGTGATTATGAGTACACACAGACTTAATCACACACCTTTAATCCCTACATGGAACATCTACTATAGTTTGGGAGATACGTACTGACGTCCTTCCCTTTTAGACTCATGCTGTGTTTAGCGTGGCTGACCTCTCAGTTTTCCTTGTAGCTAATTAACTCGTATTGCTTTTCATGCACGCTCACCTTTCCAGAGACAGACCCCAGGCAATTACAGACACATCCTCAGGGAGGCCCATGGGAAGCAGCATCTCTGGTCTGAACACTCCTGAGTTTCCCACTTCCACCCACTTTTTTAATCCTGTACACGTGGAAAGAAATGACAAAAACAGGGATGTCAAACTCATTTTTCACTGTGTACAGCCCACCAACAAGGACAATTTCAACACTACATCTCAGTCTAGTGTAAAGAAGATCAACTAGACGATTATTGATTGCGATGTGTCACATGAATGACCATGGGGGAGGTCTCTATCATTGGTGAAAGCTATAAAAATTACAGTTAAAAGTCTGAAATTTATGTCCTCCTTCACATTTTCCAAAGCCTCCCAGTGGGCCAGATTGGAGTCTTTGACAGGCCAATTCTGGTCCCCGGGTCTTATGTTTGACACCCCTAATATACACCATCAGAAATGTCTATAAAAGAGACTACTAGGACGTTCTTTTGGCTTTCTTAAAGCTCAGTTTCTGTTGTGTGTAAGTTAGACTAATAGCGCCACATAAAAACAGAGTTGCACTGTACCTTCATGGTAGCTGAACACTTCCATGCTGGGCTCTGTATAGGGGTTGTAGGCAGGCTTGAAGCGTAGTTTGGTAATTCCTAAAAAAAAAGGCGTTTGGTAAAAGAATAGGATATTGTAACTGTCTGTTTACATTTTTTTTAAAGTGAGTATTAAGAGGCTTTCTATAAACAACTATCAGCACATTTGTCCCTTCCAAACTTTGGTCTTTCAAGTCCAGTGTCCTCTATCAGTCCTCACCTAGTTTGGTGAAGAACTGATGCAGAACACCCATGAGGTCTCCCAGAGTCAGTCCATAGTCGGCTACTACGCCCTCTATCTGGTGGAACTCGGCTAGATGGGTGGCATCGAGGGTCTCGTTCCTAAACACGCGGTCGATGGAGAAGTACTTGACGGGGGTGAACTTCTCCTGGTTGTCAGTGTGAGGAGAAAAGGAAGGGGAGAAGAGTTTTAGAGTTATTGACTGGACACATACGACGTCAAAACAATGTGAACCCACACCTAAAACCATCTGCTGCTGCTGCTCTTCTATGGAGGGAATTACTCACATTCAGACACAGGAGCATTAGTGAGGTCAGGCGTAAGGCCTGGCTCTCAGTCAAGTTTCCAGTTCACTGTCCAAAAAGTCAGTGGGTGCTTAAAGGGCAGGTCTTAAGACATGGTAATGACAAACGCTGTGCTCTTGTTGTCTAAAACATACTCTGTTTTACTTTAGAAAACAAACATTATGTTGAAATTACATTTACTGACGGGGGAATTACACTCTTAGTCGTGAGCTGTATTATGAAGTGTTACCAAGAAATCAAATCACCAAACAGCTCTGATTTATATGGTCAGTGCAGCGTCCCTACAGTCTCACCTGCTGTGCCAGTTTATACAGCATGCGTGCGCTGACTGCTGTAGTGTGAGTGCGGAGGATGTTCTTCTGAGCCTCCTCTATCTTCCAGTCATACTTGTACCTACAAGACAGATGATAAAATGCAATGAGATGCAGTGACAGCAACGACACTGTTACTTGTTAAGTGAGCTTGTGATCACGCCTCACCCCTGTGAACCGTAGCCTCCCTCAGAGTGGACCTTCTTCACCCTCTCCAGGTAGTCCTGTGGGAACTCGTGGGCGTTCGCTGGGTCTGAAAAACAGCGAGTGAAAGGTGATCAGAAATCATTCTCGATTGAACTCGCAGCTCATTTCGACCACTCGGTGACCTCGGGCTCACCGGACAGGAAGAAGGTGTCGTGCTGGTCTCTGGCTGGGTGCTGCTGGGGCTGGAAGAGGGAGTCAAAGTTCCAGAAAGAGCTTTCTATGAAGTTGTTGGTCGGCATCTCGGTGAAACTACAAGAAACAGACGGTTAACTGGGTGTTTTATTATGCGCATGTGTGCGTTTCTCCCAGTTTCACAGCTGCTCACCCCATCTCCAAGAAGATCTGCCGGAACTGCGTTCGCACCTTCATCAGCGGGTGTAGGTGACCGCAGTCTGGGGCAACACCCATGGCCTCAAAGTTGTAGGGCTTAAATTTCTTCTCTTTCCAGTTGCCACTGGAACACACCACATGCAGGGAGGTAACACAAAAACATTTCTCTCAAATCATTTCGCCATTTTTAATCTGTGGCTGAGATAATTGAGGCGGGCGAATCTACAGTGCACGTAATCAGCACGCAGAATATCAATTTGAATTTTGGGCAATGCAACATCTGGATACGGCTTTTAGCCAAATCCTCTCTATGATATGATTTCATGCAAAAAAAACAAAAGTGTGCAAGCGCTCTTTTCATTCTGTCGCTTTCAGCATGAAAGCAATGCAAGCTAAAGCATCTGTCCTGCCCTGCCTTTAGGACTGAGTCCACATCTTTGGACCTGTCCCCTTTTATGGGCAGATTTTTTCTCTGTCCTCACTCAGGACCCTGCAGGCTGACACTGACTGCCAGAGAAGGGTGGGCCTGGGTTGGAATTGAACCCAGGCCTCTGCAGTGAGGACTCTGTGCACACGCTTTACCTGATGAGCTACTGAAACTCTGAGGAGAGTGCATCTCTACATACCTGGCAATCATCTCAGGGGTGAGCTCCGTCTCCTGTTTGGTGATGGTGGTGCTGAAGGAGTTGCCCTTAGTGATCCAGTAAGACTTCACAGTCCTGAACACAAATTAGAATGACCTCAGTACGCAGAAAGGTACTGCTGTTCACAATCTAAAGACCGTAAAAACATGCAGTTATTTTTATTTTGATTCATACTTTCATAGCAGAAAAATCATTTCAAAATAAAGGATTTTAGGTACTTCTTGCATGAATTTATTGATTAGAATAAAATAAAGCAGAACATTCTTAATAGAAAGACAGAAAGTACACCTCTGCATGGATTTGAACTTGTGACCTCACACTTTCAAGCCCATTTGTTTTCCTACTGAGCTAGTGTGGCACAGCAACAAATCCATTATGTACCACACAAGTTAGTTGTGATGGTGTTCAGAAAAACAAACGTGTTTAGCTCCTTTCTTGCAATAATGATCCATATTTCTCACTTTTTAAACAGACCTCCATTCTACATGGAGACAACACAAACATCCGCCCATCTGTAGACCAGCTTTGGCCCAGGAGATGACGTCAGGGTCTGCTTTGAATAACCAGTCGGAGGAGGAAAGACTGTCAGATGTGACCAACAGCTATATAGCCACATATATGTTCTCACAGAAACATGTCGTACCCACGACATGATCACTTCCCTAAACTACAGAAACTCTGATGTGAAGCTAATTAGCGGAGATCCTGTGAGGTTAATACAAGAACCTCTGTGACAAACCTGCCACGCTGCCACATCACAATGTGATGGTTAAATCTGTCTCACTTTGGGAGGATTATTTAAACATCAAACGTAAACATGAATAAAAGCAAAAGATTTTGCTGACAGGATAGCAGGGTCTCTAAGGAGATGGATGCTTAGTTGTGCTTTTGTTGTCTGGTGTACAGGTCATGAGCAATATTCTTTGTGAATAAGAAGATTTTGGAAGAATATTAACCTTGGAGTTCATTTAAGTGCTCTAACACCAGGCAGAACATCAGCCATTAAAACAGCAGGATGGAGACAGATATCTTTCTTTGTAAAATTTAGCAACACAACTTTCTTATTCAAACTCCCCATGTGACTTCACAAACCAATCAGGAGCTCTAGTTCTACACTTAGGTAAACATGGGAAAACCAACTAGGTAGATCCAACAAATCATTATTACTTTTTCTAGCGCTCCTCACATCCATTATTCTTAAGCAGGGGCTCTGCTGCTGCTCAGAGAGGATGCAACATTTATGGACAAGAGTGTCATTTCAATCATCAGTTTAAATGAAGTTAAGCTGGTTGTTAAACTTAATTTGTGCCGCTTTTAGGCACCTGTGGGCTTATTGGAGTGGTGCTGATGCAGGCAGGCGGTTTATTTGTATAGCACTTTAAAAAAAAATACACCAGGCAGACCAAAGTGCTGAACAACACAGATCAAAACAACTAGCAAAATTAAAAATACAATAAAATTAATAAGAAAGTTGTCAGTTTCCTACACAGTTAAAAGCCAGGGAATAAAAATAGGTTTTCAATCTGGATTTAAAGACCTACACTGATGACGCTTGTCTAATATGGAGGGGAAGGTTATTCCAAAGCATTGGAGCCACAGTTGAGAATGCAAATGTAAACTGTTAAGACACAAGAATCATTTCAGACCTGTATAAAAGATTTATAGAGCTTTTAGGGGAGCAGGTCATATGCAGCTGTAATAATAAAAGGATAAAAGGCTTTACCTAAAAATATCATTATATAATATTATATTATCTGAACTACAGCCATATTCCAAACACACACACACGGTTACTTTGCATCCTGGACCTGAGTGCGCTTTAGTACATCTTTATTTGTTCCACTTATTTTACTCCATCACTCTTCTCCATTCAAATGTAAACATCACCCCTCCCACCACCACGCCCACTCTAATACACACACACACATCGCAAGTGTGGTTGTTTTTAGCGCACAGTGACACGCCATCCGCTTCCATGCCTTACGGATTCATCGGTTATTTAACACAGTGATGAATTTTCCACTCAGGCTGAATGCAGCTGAATCACAGCGGGGATCACCTCTTCCATCACATTTAATCAAATGAACCAGACTTACAGGGTCAAACATGCTGAGGCAGAGGAGTGTCAGTACAACCTTAATCTGATTAAGTAAAGCTCATTTTAAAGCTTTTACTCTGGAAATTGTAAGACTTTTTTCCACTTCCACTTTCCATGACTGGAAACAGCAGCAGCAAATATTTTTGGGACCATTTAAAAACATTTATATCATGTGTTTGCCCTCCCGCCTGTATGTAAGAATAATTTCTAACTCTATGAAACAAATCAGCTAACATGATTCAGACCACTAAGTGACATAAAATCTGATGGTTTAACACTCCTAGCTACCATTGCAGCGATTTGGCTGAAACCCCATGAGCAGCAGACTTCATAAAGAAATGTGAAGTGAAAATATTGCCTGTTGCAATACTGAATGAAATTCAACACACTTAACTATGTTTTTGAAGACCTCTAGAGACGCCTGTCTACTTTGTGCATGTTCATCTCTTATTACTGCTGAGCTTGATGAAAACTTGAATCCAGTAATACCAGGCAAGCTGGAATGAGCAGGGAAACCCCTGAGTATCAATTAATCGTCTCCTGCCACCTACTGGCAGAAAAAGGTACACATTCACCACTAACTAAACAAGAGGACTTACACTTCAGAGAGCAGCTTTCTCTTCTTCAGCTCATTCTTTTCTTTTTCTTCCAGCTGAGTGCTGTTGCCTTTCTGCACCAGAAGCAGTTTCTCCCTGACCTGGTCGTCTATGCTCTCCACCTGGGGATCAAAAACACACACCTTAATGAGAAAACTGACCTCAATCAGAAAAGGCGACAACAAAAGGCGGGTATGATGGAACACCTACAGTCCTGAATATCCTGGGGCCACCCTCGTGGGCCTTGTCCACTCTTATCCACTTGCTGGACATGGCCTTGCTGAAGCCGATCTTCCCAAATGGCAGTTTCTACACAGAAATGATGGCAGAGTTTAAGAAAGTTTAACTGAAACATCAAAAAAGGCTGAAAATACATGAGCGATGCAGACATTGGGAAATTCAATACAGATGTTTGACAAACATAAAATACATACACGTAAAACCTGAACATAAACAGCCGAATGGATGTTGTATTCGTAATATTGTGGACTTTCAGGGATATTTAAGAATCAAAACCTTGCTTCTCTTAAGTGTGTAGCAAGTTACCTCCGTCAGGTACCTAATGCATTAGATTCTTTGTTATTCTGATAATAATTAACAATTTCAAACACTAACCATGAGCTCGCTCTGAGCCAGGCCCTCCAGGGGGATACAGCTAAAGACCCGGGATTCATGGCTGCCCTGCTCGGCGATCTCGGTGCCCTCCTCGGTCAGCTCCCAGTGCTTGGAGGAGCGCAACTCGGCTGAGATTACCTGTACAGCAGGTAACAAACACGGCTGTCAGCTCAACCTATTGCATCAGTCACCGTGCATTTGACTGTGACAGCCTAACTTCCGCTGCTTCTTCGTGAAACTTACGTCACCGAGAGCCTGGAGACTCTTCACGGCCCCGACGATGACCTGATGATCCACCCCGAGGCTGGTCGCCACGGCCAGGCTGTCCACGCCGTCGTCCACCTTCTCAACCCGCTGTAAAAGCGTCTCCAACACACCGGTGTCCGCCATGCTGTAGCCCTACGAAGCCCGAAAGAGACCGGACGTGACGTCACTATCTCGGAGGCCGAACAAGCAGGAGTAGCTAGGATGTATCCTTCTTATTTCATTGTACTGTATATTGTTACTCTTATTTGCCCTGTATGTCTACTGTAAAAACTGAACTGGAATGACTGACTGTTCGCTTTATAATTTCAAATAAAGTTCAGAAGCTAGGGCGACATAAAATGGGTTACCGTAAATATTGTATTTCTGTGCAATTTAGTTTTTGAATTTGAAACAAACAGAGAAATTGTTTCAGAATCAAATTTCTAATATTTTAATAAAACAAAATAAATACTTACTTTAGCTTTTTTATGGACACCAAATAGAAAGGTTTTTGACTAATAATAATAATAATAATAATAATAATAATAATAATGGATTGCATTTATAAAGCGCTTTACAGTCCCACTATTCATTCACTCTCACATTCACACACTGGTGGAGGCAAGCTACAGTTGTAGCCACAGCTGCCCTGGGGCAGACTGACAGAAGCGAGGCTGCCATATCGCGCCATCGGCCCCTCTGGCCATCACCAGTAGGCGGTAGGTGAAGTGTCTTACCCAAGGACTCTTGTCACATACTGCTACTACTATCCACTGGGGTGGCGTCGGGCGGCATGTGCCACGTACAATAAGTCATGAAAAATTAAGTTTCAGTTTTTGGTGAAAAAATGTGTTCATGACAGTGCAGATTTCTGGCATTTTGTGTAAATTTAAGCATGTAACAATTTAATTAGACAATAAAACAATTTAGTTAGACTTGTTTGTAACTGAACCACCTCATGTTGTGTAGCTGTCTAGATTTTATACTTATTGGGCTACATACTTATTTATTATACAGACTATACAGTACATAAAATCAAATTTCCCATGTTTTATGTAACTGAAATGTTTAATTGTGTGGGCTAAAAAATAAAACAGTTGTAGACTATATTTATATGAAACATGTATACATTTACTGCATTTGATGTATTTTAACCATATATAATACATATTATACAATGTAACACCAGCATTTGTGTAAAGAAAAAAAAAGGCTGTGATTTTGCCACCCCATTTGATTTCCATACAAACCTAAGAAAATTTCTCAAGATCCGCCCCTGCATAGCTAAACATTGTTTATCGGGCATTATCAATAGATGAAATTGGACCTATTATGCTACCTACAAGCTCCATAAAAGCTAGTTTTATTTTAGGACTCTACTAGAAAAACTTTGCTTGATGTACACCTCAAAGTAATCCTTACTTATCTTACACTGGGTCTTTGTGTAGCACCAAGTTCAAAAAGAGCGACTTAAGCTTCTTTTTTCCTTTGTAGCCACCGCCCTAAAGCAGACTAAAATTGCGTTGTCATGGCAATCCAAGTATGGGCGGATATTATGGTGTACAAGGTGGTCTAACATCCCCTTTTCTGCGAAAAACGCTTTGGCCTCCTCAGCACATCCCTTTATATAACTATGTAATTATAAATAGCAATAACATTAAATTTAGTGAAAGCTACTGGTTTAATAATAGGCAGATGTTTATGCATATAAATATATGTTTTAAAAGACGGACTCCCCACGTTTCTCAAAGTGGTTTGGTCCACTGCCGACCAAAGGATGAGTGAGAAAGCGTTATTTCTATAACATAGTTACAGTGGACTATATTTTATTTTATTGATTACTAACCTTTAACAAACTTTTCCGCTTCAGCGATGCCACTACATTACAGGACATTTATAACCCTAGGGGCATCTATGAACATTTAAAAAGAATAAAATAAAATGAAATCACAACTTATTTTACCCAGTTTCCAAATGCTTATAGCTGTAATTTTGGTAGCGTTTCCCGATTTCCTTTGAGCCTGCTTAATATTACCTGTGAAATACCCCACTTTATATGAATATAACTGTTAGCCGATACCTTTAGTCAAAACTGTAATGAAGGCTTTTATTCAAAATAAAAGTCTTTTATTGATACAAACATAGTTTGTTGTACATTAACTCAAACAAGTCCCACCCAATCCAAAAGCTACATTGAGCAGAAATGTGACTTTAAACACCAGAACGTAAAGTGTACTTTCCAGTAATCTCCAAAACCATTTATTAAAATAACTACATCACAGTAGGTAAATTACAAAATAAGCCAAAATTACAAGCACTGGAGAAAAGTAGTTTTTGGGTCCACTGAATTGTTACAAAAACAAAAGGAAAACGAAACACACAACCCTGTAGTTTAACACCACAAGATTGTACTAAATTTCATGTGGAAATAAATGCTGTTGCCACATAACTTTTAAAGGAAACCAAGTCAGAGCAAGCAAGTGATTTGTAGCATCGGCTTTCATATTTAGTGATGAGAATGGGGACTGGTAGTATCGATTAAAAAAAAGAAAATATTATAATTTTAAAAAAGACTAAGCACTGACCAGACCACTGAAACAGACCAGTAAATTCAGCCACAACTCGGCTCTGACACATCAAAGTCCAGATATCTCGTTTTGTGCCCACATGTGCTACATACAAACCAAAAGCATATACGAAGCAAACATAGAAAAGGCAGAGAGCACAGGCAAGCCGTCAATCACTTTCTTTGGAGAAGGCTTGAGACACTGATGCGGGGTGCTTGGTGCTGGAGATTCACAGATGGAGGGACGCAGTCTATCTGTACTGGTAGTTCATGCTGCTGTCGCCTCTGCCGTAACCCACCGAGTTGTGGTACTGAGAACCAAAACCCTGGTTGCTACCTCCTCCACCTCCCTGTGAGTTGTAACCGGACTGGTTGTTGAAACCTGCACCAAAACGATGACAATTAGTGATGAAAATGTGTATAAATAAAATTTTTCTTAGAATCCTTAAAATCCCAACACTTTACCAGCGTAACTGTAATCTTGATTACCTCCAGCTCCTCCCGTCACTTGGCTCGGGTATGCAGTGCTGTACGAGTATCCACCTGCTCCCCCCTGGTTCTGGTTGAAACTCTTCTTTCCCTGCCCGTAGCCCTGGCCATACTGGTTATAGGAGCCCTGCCCTGAGCCGCTGCCAGACTGGTAGCCCCCTGCAGGCCCACTATTTGTCCCTGGGGGACCTGGAAAAGATGCTTTCCCTCCTTTGTGCATAGGGGGTTTCTTTTTGAGGGGCTTGCTGGCAGAAGCGGCAGTGTAGGCTCCATCGTTCTGGTAGTATGAACCATAGGATCCCTGTGCTGGGCCCGGTGCTGTGTTAGCTGGAGGGCCAACCGATGAGCTGCCTGATGCCCCAGGTCCTCCGTTTGTACCTCCGTTATTGTAGTAATCTGTGAAACAAGGGCATTGCATGGTCATAAAAACAAACATAGCATGGCAGCAGCTGCACCTACTACATGTTTCTTAATGGCAATACATTGTCACGCACAATCAAAACAAAGCTTGCAGTAGCACAGTGATGAATGAAGTCACATTTATTTAAAAAAAAAAAAAGAAAAAAAAAAACAACATAAAAACAGCTAGAACAAGTCTTCGCTTCACCGACACGCATCAGATCTTCCAATTCATCCACTCTGTCTTCCAACAGCTACAGTTCAGAACTTAATACAGATGGAAAACTGAAACCTGCAGACATCCCCAAAATAAGAACATCATGCATTCAGTGCAGTAATGACTTAACAAGTGTTGTTGATGTGATACAGAAACAGCAGATTCTTTTGTTGTTTTCGAACAGACCACATGACCACTTTTTAAAAGCAAACTGGAAAAAACATGGGAGTGAGTAAAAAGCATTAAGAGTGAACTAAAAAGCAATCCACGTGGAAATGTTCTCAGCATTTGCATCCAAGAAAACGTTATGAAGACAAAGAGAGAGACCAGGCCATCGTCGTGGTCTTGACAACAATCCAAAAGGCAGTCTAGTCCAGCTGCCAGCTAATCACACTCCAGAAACAAGCCCCATCCCCCAGTATGACGGGTGAAGATACTCTGCAACAAATCGGCCCTGCAGCTTGCAGAGATCCAGGAGTTTGGGTACATCCACGGCAACTTGAGAGAACACAAGGTGTTATGGCTACATGCATGCAAGTGGCACGTCGTCTCCCCGAGGTGCCATGGTTACGACAAGAGGAACTGGCAAGACAGGGCAGAGGGTAGTTGTCACTTTGTTCCCAGGGTTGAGGACTTGGTGGTGAAGGGGAGTTCGTGATGCTTCGGGAAAACTACTGAGTATTTTGTCCATTTTTATCCTCGCTACAGCACAGTTTTGGATTTTCTAAGACTGGGGGAACATCTATGTCGCAAACTCGTGGTAGCCATAGCAGTCTGAGACAAAGTCACCTAAAGAGTGAGACAGGGCAGAGAAGGGGAAAAAAATGATCAAAATTAGATTTAAATTTTAGTTTGAATTTTTTTTCCTGCCTTAAAATGGTGGCAGGTGAAATACTCATTGGTCAGATTTTGTTCAAACTGAATTTTTGATTTGTTTTGGTCTTTTTTCTTTTTTAGATTTCTCTGCTCCTGTCACGCTCTTGTAGGTCAGTCCTCAGAACAGGCTGCCAGAACGAAGAAAGGGGTACTCATAAGAGGCGACTTGTCAAAACCAGATTCAATCCTGTGGCTTAAAGCAGAGAAATGTAAAATCACTGAACTGGGAACAACCCAGCATATGGTCTTGCTGGCTGGGGGAAAAACCATTTTTACATAATAGACTACATTTCCCAGAGTTCTAGCCAGATGCAGAAGGACAACATCTATGCTAACAAACTGGCAAAAATATGTAATTCTGAAGCTCACGGGGTAAATCAGAGACTAAATTCTCAAAGATTACATTCTCACCCACAACAAGATTAGAAAGGAAGAAATGGACACTCACTGTATCCGGAGTTGGCGTTGTTCCCATAACCATATGTTCCAAAGCCACCTAGGAGGAGCACATAAGTTTTATTTTCAAGAGATTTAACACTGTGTCAAGCACACTGACCAAGTCTACCAGCAGTACCAGTATACCCAGGATCTGTTTTTACCTCCTTGGCCATAGCCGCCTCCGTTATTGAAACCTCTGCCTCTTCCACGACCTCGCCCTCCTCTCCCTCTGCCCCTGGGGGCGCCGACATCTCCAGGTCCAGGGGCTCCCATCATGCCAAACCCTGGCGTGTGCTAAAGAGGAAATGAACATCACTTAAAAGGAGTTCAGCATAACTTTCTGCATACCTGTGTTTCAGTAACAATGACAAAAGTACATGTTACATAACTATATTTTACAGCTAGTCGACTTCCCCCATGTGAGTAATAACACAAGCAAATGTTAGTTATTCATCTTAGCGTTGTGCCGTACCTTATTTGCTGATATCTTAACTCTTTACGTCATAAAGACAACATTTGATGACCTCCCCTGTACCTTTAATGGTGAGTTTCAACACCTCAGTTAATACCAATAAAGACACTGTTTGATGACTATTACAGTAGTTTGTTTTCAAAGGGTAGCTGCACAGGCAGAGACCACCTTCGCTAACTTCTGTTGCAAACCCAGTCATTTTGTTCTATAAGCAGGCCTAAAATATGACAGGAAGCACTCCGCGCAGAAAAGAGCTTCAAGGGATACTCATGGTAGACTTTCAAGGGTAAAGAGTTCAAATCAATACCATTATACTTTTGCTATTAATAGCGTTAGCAAACAAAACAGTTAACCAGTTAGCTGTAACCTAGCCATAGTTCATGCCATTAGCAGATTAAGTAGTTAGTTACCAGATCAGCTCAACAGTCTGGGTAAACTGGCTAACAGCATCCACTCAAGATAGTATTTTGCTACATAACATGGATGAACTGCAGATTATCTTATCAGGAGAGCCAGCGTTTGCCACCATTAACCAGAAGATTTCCATTTATTGCAAGCCCTACAATGGACTAGAATTTTCTCTTGACAACCAAATCCAAGATAGCAGTGGGAGTGGAAGAGAGCATTGAAGAAAGATGCTCATTAAAGTGTTTTTCCCCCTTTGGTTTTTTGGCAGATACTTCTGTTGTGCATCTTTCAGATAGAATTCACTTGTCAGCCTGTTAAGAGGCAACTGTCTCATGTTTTTAAGATGTGACACAATCCTTTCTAACATCAGTAATTAACTCAAATAGATGAACAGAGCATGTTTAATTTTAACTCCTCATTTTTTTTATTTTTTTTATTTGAGCAGTAATGTGGCCATTATACTTGCTGCATTGCCTGTGTCATGAGCTTATTTTGACGTCACATGACAATCTTCTTTTGGCACTTCGGCTGGTCATGCAGCTCTTAAGTTGGCGTGTTGTGTGTACAATCGTTACGGCTTTTACTGCCATTTTAATATGATGTTCCAATACAGAACGCCCCCCCCCCAAACACAAGACCCTACAACTTTACTTCACTGCAAGACGCAAGATGTAAACTTGTTGGATGTTACTCTTCCATCACTGTCATGGTACATTACCACTGAGCTGTGCAGGAACTGATGTACACAAAATACAACATGCACCACAGTTACTTTAACTACAAACATGCTTTAAGCAAAAATCTTGGGCCTGGACTTTTGAAATGGGATGCTTACCATGGGTGGTCCCTTTTTCTTTTTAGCAGCCTCAGGTGCTGAGCCTTCAGGGAAGAGCCGTTCCAGTGCAGCCAGAGCTGCATAAGCCTTAGCCACCTTTTTATTGGATCCTGTGCCCTGGAACTTCTGCCCGTCGATCTCCACCTCCATGACAAAACGTTTGTCGTGGCTGCCGCCGGTCTCTGATATGAGCTCATACTTGAGGCCTCGACGCTTCTCATTCAGCTCCATCACTGGGTTCTTGCCGTGTTTAGTGAGGATTGGTCCCTGCTGGCGAGCAGTCTGATAAGAAAGAGTTGGTGGGTAAAATGATACATTGAGCAGTACAGGAAACAACCCAAAAGCTGGTTGCTGACACACATACCTCTGCAGCTTCAGTGCTTTCTGCATTAGCTGCTCCTGCGGCAGCAGTGATAGTTTCGACAGGTGGCACTACTGGCTTCTGTTGTTCCACAGTGTTTGCTACTACTGCCTCGTCTGCTTTTACTGCCGGCTCAGGAGACTTTAGTTCTACTCCAGTGGGCAGGCCCATGTCCTGTAAAACCTAAAAGGTGCCCACAGAAGATTCAGTGTAGGTTAAAAAGATGCAAGAATAAAGTCTAACTATAACTACAAAAAGACAAAATAAGAAAAAGACACTGAGGTTTAAGGCAACAATGAAATCTAATATGCATTTCAGACAGTCTTGCAAATGTTTTGCCTACCTTTACAGCTACGTGCAGCTTGGCAGTGCGTTTTGATGGGCCTGAAGCCTCAAATGTCTTGCCATCTACCTCTACAGCCATTGTAAAGACAGGAACATGAACTGGGCCAGTCTGGGAGATCAGCTTATACTGTAGTCCTGGCTTTAACTGATTGAGCCTCATTAGGGCATTCATGGCTTGGGGAGGCTCAGCCTTCTCCTCTGCAGCTGGTGATAAAGTCAGAAAAACAGCATTATGATAACAATAATAACATACAGTAAAATCAAAATGTTTTACTTTAATTATCAGACTAGTGAAATTTCTTTGACCAGAAAGTAGTAATCTAGTTATAATTTTTAAAACCAAACATCTTTTTTAACCTATTGAAAGTGAACAAACATCAAAATTGTTAATTTAATTCAAAAAGAAAGGAACATATTTAAGTAACATTATCAATGGCAGCACACTTCATGATTTCTGATACAGCTGAACTTCACATCTGATCACCCAAGTGTGTCTCTTCCGCGCCCAGATAAGTGTACACACACACACACACGTGCTAAAGGTTCACATGCAACTTGAGCTAAAAGAGCACTTACATTTCTTCTGCAGCTTTTTCTTCTTTTTATTGGGACTCTTGTCATCAGTACCCTCTTCTTCCTCGATAGGCCTTTTCATTGGTGGTGCATATGCTGTACTGGGTGGGATTTGCACTGAAACACAACAACCGAAGTTGTGCAATGAGATCATTCAAATTATACTAAATACATATTAAATATACACCATGCACAGACAAAACTTCCATGTCTAATGTGCTTTTGTAGACGACTTAAATCTCAGGTTTACCTGTGTAATCGATAGGAGTCTCAGGTCGAGGTTTCTTGGGCATCTTAGAAGGAAGTGGATCCATTCCAAGCACTTTGTGAAGCTGTCCAAAAGCTGACAGTCTTAAGGCATGCTGAGGACAACAAACACATGATGTTAACTATATACCCATTTATGAATATGCAGAACACAGACTGCATATGAAAGAAGGACACAGACACGGTGACATCACTCACTGGTTTATGAAGCCCTGTTGTTAGTGTCTGAGCCATTTCTTTTGTTTATTTTAAGTCAGAAGTGACTCTATTTGGACAACAGGGTAAAGTGCTAAGTCACCAGTTATGGCTAGCAAAACTCATCAGCATGCTGCAACCATAAACTGCTTGACTGCATCATAGAAACCAGCTAATTCAAGTTAAGCAATAGAGTTTAAAAGTACTGGAGTTTTTTTTCCCCAATGACCCCAATTTTAAACCTAAATTTGAAAATATAATTAAAAATATAAAATAAACAAATCTCTCTCCATGCAGATCATGTTAGGCTGTTTTTTGTACCAGGCTGTAAACATGAGTTTTCTTCCTTTGCTGCATATTTGGGAATTTAAACACGGATGTCGATGGACATGAGCTTCCTTTTGTAGCCAGCCTCTTGGCGCCTTTTTGAGACACTGCTGCTGCCACCCACACACATACTTACTTGTGCACTTGCTGTGATGTCTTCTCTTTGCTGCTGGTCCAAATGACCAATTGCATCTGTTGGCTCCTTCTCACATGGATCCGAAATTCCAGGCCCATCTTACAACATGAACAAACGACAGCATTGGCGTGTGCTTAGAAATAAGCACACAAACTAAACAAGTACAATTACACTTGCACAATTAAAGTTTTGAGAAGAGATCTCAGGTGTATACCTGCCATGAGAATTCCTGAAGCCAGACATTCTAAAACCCTCCGCAGAGCCTCTCCTGCACCCATGGGCCGGTTCCCTGTGCCAATGGCTTTCTCACAGATCAGCTCCAATGGCTGCAAAGCATGAGAGATAGGACGCTATTTTTAAGCCCAGTTATACTTACACAAAGAGATTTCAGGTCATAGTATTAGAACGTGAGATAGTGGTGTCTTGAAAGCAATAACAAAGGAATTTTAAAGTTTCTTTTTTTGTTTTTTGACATTTTCATCAGCCTTAGGCAATATTTATTCAACATATCTGATAGTCCTATAAAAGGCACAATCAGCGCATATCTATCTATCTAAAAAAAAAAAATTTTGTTATAAGGTTTTCTTTTACTCACCCAGCCCCGGAGGGGGGCCCATGTGGGGACGCGGGCGCATAAGTCCCTTAGTATCCGGATAACAATGACACAGGAGCGAAGCCCATTGGCTCTAGCCTGAGGAAACAAGAAGGGGTGGGGGGAGGGGCACAAACAGCCTTAGTTAAACAAAAAACAAAACAACAACAACAACAACAACAACAACACAACAGAAAAGCAGACTGTACGCAACAAAAAGCAAGATAAATATTCAAATATGTGGAAAGATAAAAATGAAGCCACACAGACTACAGCAGCTTAGCTTTGTCATTATGGTAAATGTCCAGAGAGATTAGGTGACAGAATGATGTTTGATCACTTTGGTGGAAAAGCCTAATTATGTCTGCAAATCAATAGCCAACATGATCAGTGGTGTAGTTACTGCTTGTTTCTGTCTGTAGGAAAAAAGCATGCATATGAATGTGCGACTAAAGCCACCTCAAACTTTATGTCAACTTTAAAATGATTAACAAGTGTGTTATTTCAGAGGATATGCATACATGTGCTGTCATTAAAAGAGGCCATGACTAAGTTAGTGGCAAAGGAAGTTTAAAATATGACTCGAGGTGCAATATTTCTGCTGCTTTTGTGGCACACAGAGTAACAGAAACAGCCAGAGAGCAGAAACAGCTGAGGCCACATACTCTACAATAACAAGCTGCAGAGATGGAGCACTGATCGTTATAGTGTCAAAGCCAGAAATGAAACAGGCGAAAATACTACAATGAGATATAATCAAACACAGTTAACTACAAGGAACCCTTTCTCTACCAAAAGTGGAGCTTGCGACTTGCAGAAGTGTGAAAATAATGACAAAGCACTCACAGCAACACTGACATTAGAGAAATATTGCACCTGGACAAACCATGGATTAGTTCCCCCCCCGCCCCTTTTTTTTTTTTTTTTTTTTACTGATTTGAGTTAGAAGCTGTTAAGCTAAATGTGAAAACAAAGAAAATCAGGGACTGAAAAGCAACAATTTCTCAGTTTATGAAATGATAAAGCAATAAAAATCTGTTATGTGAGTAAAACAACTCTACAACAGTGCGATGACAAAGGTTTCCTAAGAAACAAACATCCAGGTCATCAAGAATTACTACAGGAAGTACACTTCAAAAGAGTAAATTTTAAAAAAGAAAGAAAAACAAAACACATGGAACGCCCAAATAAAAGACAAACAGCATAAAACCAAACTCAAAACTACTTCTGTTTTAGAGACAAATAAAGACAAGATCCAAACCTGGAACCACTTAGCGTGGCGGAGAGACGCCAAGGCAGTTAGGCATTTCTGCCTGTCCAGAACATCCGGGGGATCGTTGACTGAAAGCGTTTCTATTGGCAGGTGGAATAAGAAGACAAGGTACAGTTTGACCAAGGGGAGTTCTGTCAGCCGGCCAGGGGGAACACAGGCAGCCTTCCCAAACCACAGCCAGGAGGGGAAAGGGGAGGGGGACCCCTCCACTGGAGAACCACCAAACGCTCCCAACCTCCCAGTTAATATGGTTTGACATGACCCGGCACGTAACAATTACACTTAAATTCCACCGGAGTGACTGTAATGCAGAGTGCGTTGTAACTGGAATATGTAAAAAATAAGAGATTACAAGAAATAAAAATAAATCCCTGACGTAGAAAGGCGACTTTATAAAGGGATTATAGGTTGCATCAAATGGGAGGTTGTCTCTCCATAGCCGCTTCAACTCAAATGGATGCTTTAGTTTCATTGCCTAAAACGGTCTAGTTTTCTTTTTCTGGCACTAACAGGAGGTAGAGCCCCTCCCCTTCACCCCTAGATTGGGTACACTGCGCTTTGCCCCTTCCGAGACAGAGAGCGGCCAGTTGGTCAAAGGTCCAGCGTCCCTAAAAATTGACAAACTAGAAGGCTTGACAGAGAGAATCAGAATTGAAACCACAGGCAAAAATGATCAGATACACAAAAGGTGGGTATAAAAAAAAGTCCACACTGCAGCAAAACTGATGGCTTAAAAAGAAAAAATTAAACAAAGTCCCAAACTGGGCCTCACTGTGAGCACGAAGCTACAGATAAAGTCAAGGTAGAGGTCTATTGTTGAAAACTCAAAAACGCAAAATACAACAAATGTTTTGTTGTATAGCTACCAATAATCCAAATAACTACACGTTTCACATTGCCATTAATTATTACTAGCTGACATGTGGGACCAACCCCTGGATTTTTGGGTGTGGTTGGACAGGCAATTTCAAGTGTCCCTTGTCATTATCTGCAACCCCGAGCCTTCCCTGCTCAACAACATCAGAGACTGTCTGCCCACTGCTGGGTGTCACTGCACGTTTTGCTACTCATTTTTGCTGCAATGCAAACTGTTCATCATCAATGATAAAACACATGCAAACAAAGTGGTCTCTCTTTTTGTATTTGGTTAAATTCTCAGTAAGCCTTCATTTCTTTGGTGACCTTGATCATTAAGGGGGAAGAAAAAGCCACGTCTTCAGAAGTCAGTAAACTACCTGCCCTATACTGTATATTGGGCCATCAAAAATGTCCAATTACATTACATGGAACTACGAGAGTGTCTAGAGAGCTATAAGCATAGCACACTTTCATTATGTGACTGCATTTCTTGTCCTCTAGCTCCATTGAAGGCCCAATAAACAATATCTGTCTAGGCTGGTTACCTGCCTGGCCTCCCTGCTGGAAACAGGGTGCCACTAAAAAGAGGGGAAAAAGAAGAAAGAGAAGAAAAAAGAAAAAAAGAAAGAAAAACACTGAGGCTTTCAATCAGGAGCTTACCTCCAGCTGCAGCCCTCTCAATCTCTTCACGGACCAAAGGGGACGTCAGGTGAATTGTGAGGGTGAGAGGGGGCTCCTTGGTGTTCTTTATGACGATGCTAGCTTCACGGATCTGTTGGGTCACCACATACTTGTCTTCTGTGATCAACTGAAAGATAGAAAACAAGACAATCAGTACAGTTTAAAAAAGAAAAAGAAAAAAAGACTTGACACTGGTTTCTTTAACTTACCCAGTCATGAAGGAGGACACGTGTAGGGATACCAAAGACTATACAACTGTAGGATTCCCTTAACAAAAAAAAACAAAAAACCCCAACATAACACTACCCAGGGATCCAGAATGAAAACTTGGAAATCTTTTTCCTCTAAATTTGGGTTTATAAAAAGCCCTAATGTCTTGTTTCATTTCAAAGATATTGAGTTATTATAGAAATCTATGAAGCTAGCAAATATAGATTCTTGGTCCTAGATCATTTTGTTTTATTAAACTGCTACCAGTAACTTTTCCCCAACAGTTTACATACCAGTACAGATGTAATCTCAAGGCTCATATCAATGGATATGTTCTCATCCAACCAAATTCTCACTGGTGAGGCAATCGCAGATTTCACTTTCATAAGAACAAAGGCAACAACTAGCTTTTCCATAATACCCATTACTATCACTGTTCCCACAAATGTGTCTGTCTGCAGACACTTTTGGGTCAGAGGAGTTTTCACCCAAGCGAGACGCTTCTGATTTAATGCTTACATTTACTGAAATTTTAATTAAAGAGTACTCCCAAGTGTGAAGGGCTAACCCGAAAATACAAGTTTTCCGGGCCTAACACAATGTTAATCAATACGTTTAAAATACAAACACTGGCAGGCGGACGATTTCAGCCAAATAACATTTTCATTGGTTTACTGCACCCTTGACTTCATTTTAGCTTTACATTTCCTCTTCCCAGCTCACAGAAACAGGAGCTGCTTTTTGGGTCGGAGTCACTGCTTGTGTGCATGCTGCCAGTGGGAAGTTTTGTTTGTCCTTACTGCACAGGATGACACGGACACCCAGAACATCAGTCATGTCAAAATTGAAAAGAATTTTCCCAACTCAGTTTAATTTCAGTTAGCTTCCAGCTTCTGCTTGTTTCAGTTTATTTTTCATTGTTCTAAAATGGGCCGTTTTAGTTTTTCCAATTACTATAATGAGAAATATGTTTGATAAGGCTAAGACTTTACAGGCATTACAATATAAGTAGCATCACAGCCATGTAGGTACCCCAAATCTCTATCAAGACAAGACCCAAAGCTTCAGATTGATAATGCACCACAAAGACTAAAACTAATATAGTTTATAAACGTTTGCTCACTTAATTTGCCTTTTTCTAAATCTACTTTTTATTTTTATTTGTGTTAAATCACATCTAGTTTTAGTTTAGTTGCAAGTTATCTGAAATAGCAATGTTATAGTTAAATAAAACTTTTCCGAATATAGAGTGAATCGTCACACTTCTCACCTTGAGCTGTGTAACAAGGTTTTCAGACACCTTCTTCAGCAGACTGATGGTAGGCTTGTCCTTACAAAGGAGCACCAGCTCTAGGTCCAGGTCCCCCTTCAGTAACAGGCCTTTAGCAACCAGTCCCACCCTCATGACGCCACGCAGAGAGCGGGTGGCCTGATCCTTATGCTCACTTTGAAAAGACACCGGATGCACAGTGGAGAAGAATAAAATGAAACAAAGTCAGATTTGGTTTTAAAAAGGTACTTGTTTACTCACCAAAGTCTCCAACATCTCACCTTTCTTTATCAGTCTCTGTGCCTGAGTCAGACTTTGTCGTCCCTTTTTCCTGTTTATCCAGCCAGTCAGAGACGGCCTTGAGTGCTCTCTCTGTGTGAGACACCATGTTTTGTACACTTTCCAGCTCTTCCTGTGTCGGGTAGATGGCAGAGTGTTTTGCCATAACATGGCGGTCGTCATTCATGAAGACACGCATGGCGCGGTGGCGCATTGGTGGTGGCTAGTGATGAAAAGAAACAACAGCGTGAATTTAAGGGAAACATATCTGTCACATGGCTAGATGAGACTAGTTTCAATCAAAGCATTTCCATCGTAACACTACCCAGACTTCAATGCATGACAAGAATGTGCACAAGATTTATTACCTCGCATTCCACAAATAAAAGTCTAACTTTTACTCTTGAAAATACATTAATACCTCATCTTGAATTACCCTGGGACAATTAACCCGAGTAACACATTTATGCAGCAGCTCCTCAAACTTCAGTCGAGGTTCTATTCAGACGAGTTATTCAACTAACTTTACTAATCCAGCTTTATGAAGCAGCTCCTGCTCAACCTGGAAAAAACATTTATCAAGATTAAACGGGCCACCAAACTAAGACCTCCTTCCTCTGACCTTGTTTGATGAATTGAAATACTGAACACAGAGGTCAAGCTTCTAAAACTAGTCATTACACAAGCAGAGGGTATGCACAGGCAACCAAAGCCAAATTATGGGAGAGTGATGGCGGTGATGTGAAAGCAGCCAGCATGTGTTCCCAAAGCCCCGGGCATCATGGAACAACAACATGCTGGCTGCATCAGATGGGTCACAATCATTTGTCCTGTTAACACTGGTATTTAACATAAATGCCTGGATATCCTCTGCCCTATAAACAACACGCAGTAAGACTTGAAAAATGAAAATTTTACCATTGCTGTTGTGGAGACCGTGACGGCTGCTTTATCCAGTGACCCACAGTATTAAAATGGTCGTCTTGGCAGCAGATGACTTTGCTGCTGTCCGAGTCTGCAGGACGGAAATAAAAAAAAATAAAAATCAAAAACCAGGGCAAAATTAAAACCAACAATTTTTTTATTTCAAGTTTGCCACTGTTTGACATTCAGTGGCTCAGAGGTGAAAATGTTTTTACACTTCACTGGCATCTCTGGCATCCAGCTGCAGCAACATAGTTGGCACAGATTTACAAGCCTCAGGCACTAAACAGGCCCAGCCTCTCCTGCTCCACAGTAATAAATAAAAGCGCAATTAATGCGACTCACTCGTGTCTACAAACCACAATATTTCAGAATAAAGGGCAATCATGTTAGATTTTTTTTTAATTTCTAACCAAAATAAAAAACCAGGCTGGTGTAAACAGATGAATGTGAGTGGAGGGGAACAGCAGAACCTTCATGGATGACTGAGTGTTCATCAGTGTTGTCTGACGTGATGAGTGTAGCTGCTACTGTGTTACTACAGCAAAACGCTAAGATCTGGATCAAATAGTGGCGTGAAGTGGGCGGGCAGGACTTCTCATTCAATAATAACGACACACCCACAGGTCTCACATACTGTAGCATTCCCATCGTGGGTCTACCTTTCTGTACCTGGATACAAAGCTGACATAACGTAAAAGAGCTGAAATCTTAAACACGGCTCGTACTGCCCCGTTTTCTACGCTCCAACCTGTCAACGACTTACCGAAACATGGCACAAAGCCAAAATGAGCTCACGTCGCACTCCCCACGAGCCACTAAAGTACTAAAACTTCTCACTGAAACGTAACCTTTACTTCAAGAAACAACCAGTCCCCGGACCCTCGCAGCTCCAACTCGTGGATTTAAAAACAGACGCCATTTTAATTCGGCGCAGAGTCTGGCTGTTGACGGCAGATAGCTCGCATCCCCGACAAAAACCGACCGCCTGCGGTTTAAAGCTGCGCAGACATGCTCCATAAATCGGGAAACACAGTCATGTGTGTTACCATTATTCCTGCCAATTGCAAAACTTGATAATATGATGCACATTAACTGAGAATTTTGAATTTAAGTACTTGTCTGCTGCTTATCAGACACCAAAATGGTAGAGGAGACAAAACGAGACCCCATTGAAACCTCAGCTACAGTTAGCACTAGCATGCTAGCTTTGCCGAACAATGGCAAAAAAAAGCTCAACGTCTGAAGTCTACGAGCCCAGGACGGAATATACAGTCGAGCTTCTGAACTACTTTTGGTATTCAGCTTCCTTAGTATCTTCATTCCTAAATACTTAAAGTCATTATTTCGGATCTTTTCTTGTTACTTACCGTTGTGTCGTTAACACAGCGCTTCACGCTAGCTCCCGGTCTCGGTAGCAGGAGCACAAATGGAAACGCCCACGATCTGGGAAGAGAATGGTGTTCATTGGACTAAATTTCCACGTGACTTGAATATTTACAAATAGAAAAGCGGAACACCGTATTTGGGGCGTGGCTAATAATCAAGGCATTGAATTCTAAACACTTGGCTGATTGATTCAGCAATGTTTGGGACTAATGTTATTGTCACGACAGTTATCTTACATAACAAATATTCGTAGTCATTTCCACCGCTTGTGTGTTACTGTGAGAGATCTCCATAAAGTTTCCCCCACAAGAATAATGACAGTTATTTAAGGATTTGGTCTGAAAAGTAGTGGATAAAGCTACTTTAAAAAGAAAAAGTACCTTTGGCATCTTGTATGAAAAAAGGGGTTGCAGAAATTATAAAGAAAATATCACCGAATACTTTTCTTGATCCAGGTATAGCATTACAGTCTGGAATAGTCTTTTCAAATTAAAATTGTCTCACATCTTATCAAACTCAGTTCTAATCAGCTCACGAAAACTCGAAACATTTCAGCATTACATTGTTACTGCGCTGGTTATCTGGAAGTCAAACAGTTGATTTTGACACGCCAACAGATACTTTTTTATCAAAGGTCTATCACCAAGTTATCGTTATACATAATTTATGAAAACTATTGTTATTTTTGTGATTCAGTTCTGTTCCAAGACTTCATGCAAACTTTGAGAAAAGCGCATTTAAGCACAATGTCAGACTCCGTGATTGGCTTTATAAAAAATATATTATTGCGACGCATATAAAAAAATCTATCATGGGGTGAGAGGCAGGGTACACACTGGGTAGGTCACCAGTTGTGTTGCAACAACACATAGTTTACCTTTTAGGGAAATATATATCCACATGAACCACTGCCATTTCTAAGGTTTTCCAACTCTTAAAATTACACTTCTCTCATTTATATGATGTAAGAACCCATATGTGGGTTAGCAAAAAGATAACAGATAACAAACAGCTTGTTTGAGTTTGTCCAAAAGTGCAAAATCAGACTAACAGTCCCATTAAGGCTGTGATGGAAAATTCTAACACAGACTGAATGACTCTGTTCCCATAAGATAACGAGTGGTTAAACTGAGATCTTTTAACTTTTGACCCTGAGGAGTTTAGAGTGGTAGCAGACACCTCCCTTTTGCTCTGGAATGCACAAAACTGTTTGAACAGCATTTATTTATTTTTGTTGTTCTTTTGCTGTGCAGCCCTGACCGCTTCACAGCAGATTAACCTACATAAAATTTATATGTTAAAGATTCACTTTCCCTCTTTGTTGCTACTGTCTTTAACTTTACTGTAGACTTTAAAAGCTAATGTTCACTAATTAACATTAAAGGTTTTCAGTTTGTAACAGTTGCTGTTGTAATGCAGTGTATCGCCGCATGGCGGCGCCTCCTGTCTCATGACTGGTGCGTCACCCCCGTTTTTGTTCTTCTTCTACCATCTCTGTAATGGATTCTTACGTGGGTACGCGGACTAGAGTGCTCTCAAGTAATGTGTGGTAGAGGTAGCACTTTTATTTTTGATATTTTAAATAAATGAGTGCTTGTGGGAAGTTAGAAGCTGTTACTCATTCGCTATCCATCTCCACCGCACGTTATAAGTTCAGGTCAAGAGCATCAAGTCACTCTATATTGTAGGCTTAAGACACTACCCCCCTCCACAAATCGAAGCTTTTATTTTATTGTAAGAGCAAAGAAATCTGTGCTGGTTTCAAAAAATTTGGACAGAGTGAGCTATCTGATGTGCTAAGCTAAGCTAACCTGTTGCTTGCTGTGATTTGATCTCCTGGCAAAAACATTGTGGTTTACTGCCCAAAATAAGGTTTAAAGGCTAAGTCTAAATTTGAAACTGAACCTAAAACATTCACAATAACTGCCATTATAAACTAAATTTTGGGAAATATTTTATAAATAAAGGAAACTTTTTCACATCTTGTACAAAAATGATCAAAATGAAAATTTAAAATGAGACAATATAACTTTTTATTACATTCCCTTTAAAAAAAGAAAACACAGTGTCACATTCAGTTAGCTTTTGCAGCACATAGCTTCACTTCAGCCCCTGGACACTCGGGGGAAAGTAGATACACTACTGATACATTAACAAATACACAGTAAAGACGCTTATTCACATTCATGTCACAACCCTCCACTGTGCACATACGTGGAGTTTTTCACATCTTTTTGCTGTTGCCTAAGCATTTACACAAGTCATTTACATTACCTCAGAGAAGTAAAAGAAAAAGACAACATCAAAGGCCAAACTTTTTAGTTGAGATGTTTTCTTTAAGACTAAATAGTCTTTACTTTAGGAAATGGGAACACGGAAGAGTCCTGCTCATAGTGTCTTTTTCATTTTTTACATCTGCTTTCAAGCAGGACAAACTCTTCTCTTTACCGTAGTCAGCATTTTTTCCCTTGTAAAACCACAAGAGGTTCTCCTTAGGCAGTAGGTGATCGTCCAGCTCAGAACATTTGACATCCCCACTCACAATAACAGTTTTATTTAAACCGGGGCGGCTTATGCTGTTTTTATTTAAAACTTTTGGGATCAACTTTTTTTTTCTCTGAGTTCTGAAAGGAGCCGAAATCCCAGCGCCGGAGAGTGCTTCCCTTGAAGCTGGCCTGCTTTTTAGTGATGCGGTAGATTTTTCTGAGGATGGCACGTCTCAGCAGGATATAAACCCACGGGTCCAGGATCTGATTGCAGGTGGCCATTCGGACACCTGTCATCATGAGATGTTTGTAAGTCTCTTTGTCACTAAATGTGGAGCTGGTGTAGGAGCGTACAGCTGATATCAATCCAAAGATCTAAAAAAAAGAAGAAAAAAAGAAGAACCTTTAGGCTCATAACAAATACATGCAAAGTTATGTGAGCTCATTTATCTTCGAACACGTATAAAGCAATATTTAAGCCAACATCACAACTTTCATCAAACAGTCTGGTGTAGAGTCCAATTAAAAAAATCTACCTTGTTCTCTCTCTCTCTCTCTCGCTATATATATATATATATATATATATATATATATATATATATATATATATATATATATATATATACACACTTAATGGTGCCTTCAAATGACAATATAAGAGAAAAATACAAGTTTTAAAAACTCATATTGGTGCTAAATGTTGAAATTAAAACTAAAACTTGAAACTGTGTTTTGAAAATTCACACCTTTATCATATACTGCATCAGTATTGACTCTAGCTCTGTCAAACGTGATCAAAGGTCCCGCACACTCACCAGCAGAGGGCTCCAGCAGATGCTGGAAGTGACCATGATTCCGACCAGCTGGACCACCATCTCCGTGTCATGAGACCTGGTCGGGTACCGCTGGGAGCAGGATCTCTTTAGCCGGGCTCTCACCAGTGTGATCCCGCTGATGGTGTTGCACACAAAGGCCAGGCCCAGCGAGCTCAAAGCCAGTCCAGAGAATAATATCATAAAGGCCAGATCTGTGGCTTTAGTGCCCTCCATCACCCTGATAAAGCACCAAGTCCCTGGGAACTGGGATGTATAATCACCAAGACTGATGAAAGGTAGAAGTGCTACACACAAAGCTAGGAGCCAGATCAGTATTAGCGCCATCTTTGTCCGAGCTGTGGTCACCAGACGAGCATGCAGCAAAGGACTGGTGATGCCCAGGCAGCGCTCGGCGGCCATGGCACAGCCTAGGAAGAGTGGGCACAGGCCAAAAAACACCATGCAGCCCCCCAGAAACAAGCAGGAGGCGTCTTGATCTGTAGAATTATCTTGAAAACTAGAGCCCAGGCCGGCTTCTGCCTCTGTGCTTGTAGAGTATCTACTCAACACCAGGGACCCGGGGATAACATGTCCAGCCAGATCTGTGGCAACCAGGGAGCTTGCAAAGAGCAGAAACGACGCCTTTGTCCGCCGACGGAAACGGTTGTAAGCCTTGACAAGAATGATGAGGGCTACCACATTGAAAATGATGCCCAGTGTCATAGTTAGGCCAGCAGCTGTGGGGTTGTTTCGGGGTTGGGTGGTGTTTTTTGTTACTACGGCCTCCATCTTAGGCTCTTTTGCCACGGCGGTGTGGTTAGAGAAGGGAAGTAAGGCACTAATGCCTGAGGAGTTGGAGTGGTGCATTGCCAGCATCACCACCGGACTCTCGAACTGATGTGGGTCTTTTAGCTGTGGACACACTGAGAGGGGAAAAAAGGATTGTTAGCATGTTCTTAGGGTCTTCCCTCTGACTTACAAGCATAAACGTGAGACTCAAAAGCTTCCTAATTTAATTCATTTTTGAGGAATAACAACTGTAACTGCACAAACCACCAGATATCTAACCAGTGTCTCAAAACTGACCGATTCATGAGGGGAAGAAAAAAAAAACCTTAAACAAGTTCTGATTTTTACTTTCAATCCAGTTGATAATTTTAGGATTTTTTTCAGCTGTAACATTTCTATCCCACCCAGACTGAACATCTGAAGAATACATATGACCTGAACGATGCTCCAACTTGTCTAAATTATGCAAATCATTATGCATGACTGTCCACCACCACATAAATCCACTATGACCGAGCAGCATAAACTCGTTGCAGCTGTTTATACCACTGGTAAGCATCACAGCTGGCCAATAGTTTAAATAAAAAAAAAAGAAAACCCAAACAAACACCCTAATCCTCAAGATCCACACCCAGTCCGCCCTCTACTTGCTCTCTGAGAACATTCAAACTGCTCTTTCACGTGTTTAATCACCACGTACCCCTGGAGGACCAGCAGGTGTGTGTACATGGGAACAGCGTTAAAATAACAACAACTTTTTATTTACTGTCTTCTCAGTTAGAGCGGGTGAAAGGTGCTCGGGATAATGTGACTTACATTTCGAGAGTCACAAATTTGTTCTGGGCACCCTCAGACGGCTCGGAGCAAATAGCCTCACTTATCTTTTCATACCAGTCGAGAAGAGAAGTCTGAACAAGTTCTGACAGCCATCAAGACACTGCTACACACATTCCTTTAAAGTGTAGTTACAGTACAGCAGAGGCAGCAACAAAACTATCACTAGGTTAAATCAAAACAGAGGAAATCATACATGCAGACTCGCGCATGCTGCAGAGACAGCAATCTATACACAGGGGAGAAAAATTATGTCTTCTAATCTAAACACTTTGAGAGTCCGTCTGTCCATCAAAAGACATTTAAAGATTTAGTTGTGGTTTGTTTCTTTATCTGAACCCCATATTATTCTGTGCCTGCTAACATATCATCAGAAACATGAGTAAAACAAGAACTATTAAAAAATGCTGAAAGCCCATAAGGACACACAGAAGTTTAGTTTAGTCGTTTCTTTTACATTTTTAAAGAGTTTGCTTTAAAGTGGGCAGTCATAGGTTTTCTATCTTCTGATATAAAAGAAGAACAAAACACACACACATTTTTCATGTAAAGTTAACATTTTAAAAGCTACTCTGCTTACCTGTGCAATGTAAAATCCATGGGAATGATTCGATGCATGTGAAAGCACGTTAATCCAAGCTGTTTTTTATTTTGTCTTGTTTTGCGCCCGAGAACGATGACTCCTTCACCTGGAGTGTTTCCTCATTAGAAAACTACGTAATGAGCTCCTCTCTCAGAACAAGCAGCCTCTCTGTTGCATTGCACAAGCATGTTCTCTGTGAGGCGTGAGTGCGACTGGCTGCTTTTATACTAAAGAGCTGCACCGTGCACACACCGCCTCTGGGAGTCTTAGTCATTGAAAATCACTTATTTCCTGCAGACAGACAGACTTTCATGAGTGCAAGGAATGAACGGGCTAGAAATCCCATGTCCCACATATGAATATTTTAAAATCCGGCTGTCTCGGGCTCCACCTCACCAAACAATACAGGGGCTCAAATGTTAAGCCTACAACTATGTATAGATTCTGAAATCTACATGGACAGACCTGCACAATTCTGCAGGAATACAAAAAGCTTCTTTAGAGTGTCTCTTTTAATGTGCAGTGATGAAGCTGCTGACTGAAATAAATCTGACTTTGTATGGCAGCAGTCTTCTAAGGATGTTTCAAATTATATTTTCTGTCACCGCTAGAAAGATGACTCTTTATATTAAACATATTAAACCAAAGTGTCAAAGAACAAACCCACAGTTTGCGCGAGTAATTCAATATGAGCCCCCTAAATTCCCCATTTCAGACACTTTTTTCTTCCCTTGACTCTTTATGATGTCACAGAGAAGGGCTAGCCCTCTACTGTGAGGACAGAAGTGCCACTAACTTGCTGTTTAAACCATATATTTTTGTGAGGGGCAAGTCAATCACATGAAAGTTGGCTTAATGGCAGGGCGAAGCGAGTGAAAACAGCTTGTTTCACACTACGGGTGAACTGAGGGGCTTGCAGCATAAAGGCTTATTTTGCATTACTCAAGTTCAAGATGCAAAACATTAAGTTAGAAACAATTAAAATGCCTCCTTTGATTTACTTTAATCTGCATTTGATATTTGCTTTTGCTGCTAAAGAGACATGTCCGTGTCTGTTGATCCTTTAGAAATTAAAACATGCACTCCGTTCTCCAGAGACTCATCTGAACAACATCAGCAGCTCTGTGGTCAGCACTCATCAATGTAAACCAGCTTTGCTCCCACTGATACAAACATGTCTGCTTCAACCTCTGGGGCCCACAGCTGCAACATCGTGATTTTCCAGTTCGCCAGAGGACCAGACAGACTGCTGATAATAAACTGCTAAGACTGCACTCAGTTGATGAAAAGAAGGTATCCGGAGCTACTCGGATTTCCAACATCGCCAATCGGCCGTATCTCTGCACTTAAGAAACTAATGAAATTCCTCTTCGAGCAAGAGGACGTGTTATTATACTGTTACCTTATATCAAAACAGCATGAGGAATCTGCTGTCAAATGATAAGGCTAATGTACACAATACACCTCTATGTTCCTAGACACAATGCTGCTGCTGTGTGTGTGGAAAATCCGCTTTGACTGGCAAGGAAATGAAGTGAGGAGTGTGCATGTATACCAGATCAATTCAATCAAAAAACACAAGTGCTGTTTCACATCTAAGCTTGTGAACTGCATGTGTAAGTGTCCCACTGAATGACACAGCATGCCATTAGAGATAGGTGCAGCTAAAGCACCATTAGCTTGGGTTAATGCAGTCCTGTCCGGTTTTAAAACCTTGCACACGTATAACTAAATGGATGAATTCAGTATTCACGAATGGGAAAGAGCTTGGGTGGAGAGACGGAGGTGCAGATGAGTGATCCACTGATGAGGGAGGCTGTTAGGATGGTTGGACAGGAAGTTTGCTGTGGGGAACAAAAAAGGAAAGGTTGCCAACTATGGACCGTTTTCCATCTACAGAGCTACGCCAAAATGAGCCATAACTGTGACCTAACAGGACGTCATTTTCTTTCCCCCCTTTTTTCTTTAGTAGCAAAAAAACAGGCTGTTAAAGGTCTGTAACAACACATGCACTCATGCTGTGATCAAATATGCCAAAAAGATGTTTATTTTTCTTCTTTTTACGCTTTATGAGTAACCGAGTCCAATTACAGTGCTATACAAAAATGTGTTTTATTTAGCCGTAAACATTTCATTCCAGATCGCATGCCAAAACATACTTTAGGGAGAATGTTTCCTTGAAGATGCAAAACGAGATCAAAGTAAAAGCTAACAAACCCCCCCAAAAAAAGGTGGCTTTAAAAACATCTTTTCCATCTCTGGATGTGTGCTGGGCTGTGTACAGAAAACTGCACGACAAAAACAGCTGTAAGTAAGCCTTTCATGTGATTTTGTGTCACACTGAACAACAGACGTCAGCTAAGCAATAATTCTTACTGTTCTTAAAACAAACTCTACCTGATACCTTAAATACCAGAAGGCCCACCCATGCCAGCGGTCATGTTTTGGACCTTGAACGCCTCGCCTCATTGCACAGGAATCTTCTAGGCTGAATGGCGTTGCCCGTGGCCGAATATAAACAACAAGAGTTCATTAGAAACACTGACCTTTGCAGGAAGTCCCATGTTTTCCTATATTTACTCCTTGTCTGGACGTCTACTGAAAAAGTCAGTGGCCCTTCTTCGCGGTCTGTCTACAATGAGGATCATTTTGTGACAGTTTCAAGTATGATGAGGTTTAAATGCTGCTTGTTTGGCAGACTGATATCTGGAATTTATTTAGTAGGAAACCTCATAATTGCCATGTTTTAGAAACAACATTTTTGCATAATTGCACATGTTTTGTTGTTTTGTTTGGTCTAACTCAGTGAAAGCGCGTTTGTCGAAAACAGAAACTAGAAAGTTTGGAGAAATTTTGACTTTCACTTTGCTTTAAGGCTCTGAAGACTTCCTCCAACTTTACTGTAACAATTTCAGTACATAAATGAATGCAAATACATGTGCAGTGTATGTACGATTACACAGACAGCAGCATCCTGATGTCGTTGCTCGCTGTCATTTCTTCTGAGCTGTGTGGTTGCGACGCCTTTGAGCTTTTATGTTACTCAGGAACATTTTTTTCTTGAAAGTGACAAAACAGAGACAACTCTGCAAAACAACAGTGTGGGTGGCCATTTCTGTGGAACTAGCCCCTATTAATCTTCACAAGTCTCTTGGTTCTTCTTCTTCTCTTCTTCTGCTCCTTTTTTGGTAAAAAGCCTTTAAATGCTGTCAGTGTTTAAAGAGGTGAAGCTCAACTAATGGCAAAATATTAAGTTAAAATGGAGTATACAAAAAATACTTGGCTGAGAAGAGGATTTCATTTTTTGTGGGTTTTTTTGTTTGTTTGTTGTCCACGGTGGCCTAGACAGGCACACACACACACACACACACACACAAAGCTCACAGAACAAAAACAGTTACAGGGGAGACAATAACGCGATGAACCAGCAGCAGAAGTGACAAGCTAACAGCTAGCAGACAATAGCAAACATACAGTACTGTATGACTCATGTAACTAAAACACACATTACCTGCATGTTTTTCTCCTCATGATTCAGATGATTTTGATTTCAGTTTCTGTCCCTTACACACTACACTTCCACAGTGCTCCATGAGATTTTTTTTTTCTACTTTCATGGTGTTTTATCCAACTTCTTTTTATTCAAGTTTAGAATTATATACCCAAAAGACACCAACGGAGTCACCAATTACCCATCCATATGCTATGTAACTGAAAAAACCAAGCAGTGAAGGAAAGTCGGACACAGGTTAAAGTCCATTAAAGGTTTTTTATTTAACCCCCAAACAAAATTGGTTAAACTATACAGAACATTTTTAAACTTGGGCCCATAAAAGAGGTCAAAATAACAGAATTCTACTCAAAAAATGGCAACAAACGATACTGCTAACCAAAAAAACTGACCTACCTAACCAAGATACAGAAGAAACTTAAATAGTGGCTGATCAGCCCACAAAAACACAAAAGGAGTAAAACCACAAAACCTAACTAAAACTAGAAAAATTTGCATTTCCTGCGAAAATGCTGTGTGGATGCCTTAACGCGTAAGATGTCTGCTGAAAAAAGCTGAAAAAGTTGAAAAGTTGCAAAAAGTTGTATGGCGGTGAAGAAACTGAAAATTTTGCAGAAAACAGGTGAAGAAGCAGAAATTTTTTGCTGAAAAGTGGTGAAAAGCAAAAAATTCTACTGAAAGGGGTAAAGACGGAGAAATTTTTGCTGAAAAGTGGTGAAAAAAAAATGTTGTCCTGAGCAAGATTCGAACCTGGCCCTCCTGGTTTCAAGGCAGTCACTTGACTGACTAAGCCAATCTCATTCTCTCAGAGAAGAGGTGGAGAGACTGACAATTTTGCTGAAATGAGCAGAAGCTGCTGAGAATTGTGCTGATAAGAGGTGAAAAGGCTGAAATTTTTGCAGAAAAGAGGTCAATCAGCAGAATTTCTGCTGAAAAGAGGTAAAGAAGAAGAAAGTTGCGCTGAAAAGAGATGAATAAGCAGAATTTCTGCTCAAAAGTGTTTTTTTCTGAAAACAGCTGGGATTTGTGCTGATATGAGGTGAAAAGGCTGAAATTTTTTCAGAAGAGGTGAATAAGCAGAATTTGGGCAGAAAAGAGGTGAAAATTCTGCTGGAAAGAGTTCACTCAACAGAATTTCTGCTGAAAAGAGGTGAATGAGCAGAATTTCAGCTGAAAGGAGTTTTTTTCTGAAAACAGCAGAAAAAAACTGAAAATTTTGCTGAAAAGAGTTGAATGAGCAGAATTTCTGCTGAAAAGAGTTGAATGAGCAGAATTCTGCAGAAAATAGGTTTTTGCTGAAAACAGCTGAAAAAGCTGGTATTTGTGCTGAAAAGTGGTGAAAAAACTTAAAATTCTGCTGAAAAGGGTTGAAAAAGCTGAAATTTGTGTTGAAAAGAGTTAAAAAATTTTAACTGTTAACTGAAAGAAATGTTGCCATAAGCGGGATTTGAACCCTGGCCTCCCAGTCTGAGAACGGATGCTCATCTCACTGAGCTAAAACACAGCTCAACCCGGCATGCAAAATCAGTGACCACATTGATAATGTCTTCCATTCATTTCAATGGTCAAAAGTCATAACACACATTAGCAGAAATAGTTTAAAGTTTAAACATAGTATTTCTGCTAAAACTTAGTATTTATACTAAATAATATTTTTTTCCTGCCAAATCATAGCATTTGTGCTGAAACACAGAAAATTCGGCCAAATCATAGTATTTGAGCCAAATCACACAATTTGTGCTAAAACATTATTTATGATTTAGCAGAAACACTGGGACTTGGTAGAAATACTATGATTTACATGGTCGCTATGTCCACTGTGAGCGACCATCTTTGAACAGAGGCGGGGGTTTACGACACCAACTCTCTGCCATCTATAATCCAGTTTTGAGATCCCTTCCCAGACGCCTTAACGCCCACTCACATCCTGGGCCATCTGACCTCAGGAATTCGCATGATAAGGTGGGGCCAGGTTTCACAATGAACACACCCGAAACTCTGGCTGATTGGGACCCACACCCAGTTTCACACCTTGGCTCAGGCGATTAGAGGATCATCAGGGGGTCCTTTTGTCCCTCTGTGGGGGGATACTCCCACTAGGTTTATATCTGGGACTCTCCACCATTTGACCTTAGAACTGAAGAAGCTTCTCGGATGAGAGGTGAAACGTCTTCAAGTAACTTAAAGAAGTCCAGACGCTTTTCTTTGCAAGCTCCTTTGACCCATTTACACTGTTGCACTTAGTAAACAGTCAGCCCCCTACTTAGCCACTACATAATACAAATTCACATAAATTGGCAGAGGGAACAAACAAAGCTGTAACAAGCCCAAAACAATCAAATAACTGGGCTGCCATAGCTATCGCTAACTAGCACATATGCTAAAGGTAACTAAAACCAATACACACAAGTAACAGTGTAACCATCTTAAGCACACCATCCCCAACAAATACAGGATGGGCTATTTGTTTCCCTTCCCAGCAGCTCTCTCAATCGTTAGCCCAGGAACAAACGAAGACCATCTAGCTCAGATGTCCCATGAATCCCATCACTGCTCAGAGGCTGCTGGGTAATGTAGTTCACACTAACACAGGCTTTTCTACAACTATGATTTGGCAGAAATACTATGACTTAGTAGTAATACTATAACATAACAGATTTCCTCAAAATACTATGAAATTGCAGTAATTCTATGACTTGGAAGAGATACTACGTTTTAGCACAAATACTATAACAAAGCAAAAATACTATGACTTAGTAGTAATACTATAACATAACAGTTCAATGTTCTTGCACAAATACCACAATATGGCAGAAATACTATGTTTTAGCAAAAATACTGTGATTTGGTATGAATACTATGATTTGGCACATATACTATATTCCGCAGATACACTATAACATAACAGATATTCTACGACTTAGTAGTAATACTATAACATAACAGAATTATTAATTGGGCCCAAATAACACGATTTGGCACAAATACCACGATTCGGCACAAATACAATGACATGGCAAAAATACTATGATTGGGTACAAATACTATGAATTGGCAGAAATACTGTGATTTAGTAGTAATACTATAAAATAACAGATATACTGTGATTTTGCAGACATAGTATGTTTTTGCACATATAGTATGATTTCGCTCAAATACTATGAAATTGCAGTAGTACTATGAGTTTGAAGGAACACTATGATTTGGCAGAAATACTATGATTTCGCAATGATACTGTGTTTTAACACAACTACTGAGATTTGATTGAAATACTATGATTTAGAAGAAATACTATGACTCCATACAAATACGATGCTTTGGTACAAAAACTATGATTTGGCACAAGTACTATGATTTAGTACAAATACTATGATTGGGCAGAGGTACAATGTTTCAGTACTATACTATGATTTGGCAGAAATACTCTGATTTAGCAGAAATACAATCTTTTGGTAGAAATTCCTGCTAAAAGGTACTATTTCTGCTTTTTAGCAGAAATACTGTAATTTGGCACAAGTACTATGATTTAGTACAAATACTGTGATTGGGCAGAAGTACAATGTTTCAGTACAAATACTATGATTTGGCAGAAATACTCTGATTTAGCAGAAATACTATCTGTTGGTAGAAATTCCTGCTAATAGTACTATTTCTGCTTTTTAGCAGAAATACTGTAATTTGGCATAAATACTATGATTTGGGATAAATACTATGATTTGGCACATATACTATATTCAGCACACATACTATAACATAACAGAAATTCCTCCACTTAGTAGTAATACTATAACATAACAGAAACATTATGATTTGGCACAAATACCATGATTTGGCAAAAATACTATGATTTAGCAGAAATACTATGATTGAGCAGAAGTACTAAGTTGTAGTAGAAGTACTTTGATTTAGCACAAATACTATGATTGAGGAGTAATACTTTAACATAGGAGAAATATTAATTGGGCACAAATACTATAATTTGGCACAAATACGATGATATGGCAGAAATACTATGATTGGGTACAAATACTATGATACGGCAGAAGTACTGCGTTTTACCACAACTACTGAGATTTGATCGAAATACTATGATTTAGAAGAAATACTATGACTCCATACAAATACAATGCTTTGGCACAAATACTATGATTTGGCACAAGTACTATGATTTAGTACAAATACTACAATTGGGCAGAAATACTATGTTTCAGTACAAATACTATGATTTGGCAGGGGTACTATGATTTAGCAAGAAATATTATGTTTTAACATAAATACTATTTTTTGGCAGAAATTTCTGCTAAAAGGTACTATTTCTGCTTTTTGGCAGAAATACTGTAATTTGGCATAAATACTATGATTTGGGATAAATACTATGAATTGGCACATATACTATATTCAGCACATATACTATAACATAACAGAAATTCCTCCACTTAGTAGTAATACTATAACATAACAGATATATTATGATTTGGCCCCAAAACCATGATTTGGCACAAATACTATGATTGAGCAGAAGTACTAATATGTAGTAGAAGTGTTTTGAAATACTATGATTGAGAAGTAATACTTTAACATAGGAGAAATACTGATACACACACACATACACAGAGAGTAAAGGGAACAGGAGCTGTTAAGAGTGTGGGCTTGGTATATCTAGGTCAGTTGAATTAGCTGCACCTGCTGTAATCAGCCCTTACACACACAGACACCTAGAGAGATATGAGTTTTCTTCAGTGTATTTCTGACATTCAGGATTCCCCTCGAACAAATGGCCATAATTTCCTAACCGTAGGGGCTAGAACGGTCATTCAGACATCGTTTTGTTCAGAACAGATGGGGGAATCTTCGAGTCTTCATAATTCAGAGAAAAAAATATAAATTATTAAAGATATATGACTTGTAACACACTGCAACTGAGAAGAGGCGAAGCAAAAACTGCCTTGACTTGCCCTCAAACAACCTTTGGTAACTCTAAATCTCTATGGAGCATCAAAATCATTCTTTCACCGTAAGAAACAGCAGGCTTTGGTGAACAGTCATGGAAATTTTCAGGGCTCTGTGGAAATCCATCAAAAAGATATGACGAGAGAAAAAAGTGCCTCATTTCCAGAGATTGAAATCTGAAGAAATCTGAGTGAGGGACAAATTTCCTACCCTGAAACAAATGTAATTCATTGCCAAACGGTAATAGGTGAGGAAATTTTTTTTGAATTGTGAGCATCAGGAGAGTCTGAAGATATATTGGCACAAGCCTCATGTCTCAACTTTGCTTTGTTAAGGAGATATGACAATTTGAAAATGCCCCTCATTAGAGAAATCCAGCGGTGATTTTGAATAAACTCTCCATTGACTGTCTATGGAGAGTTTTCAGACATAGTGTTGCTCTGAGGAGATTTGCAAAAAATATGCAACTCCCACAACAATGATAGTGACATTTTCTGAAAGCCAGCAAAAATACCTACGTTTTGATGTATAATTTGTGGGGGTTGAGTGGAAATTGAGCGAGTAGCAAGAAGTTGTTCAGACATGAAGAGAAAACTGAAAAAGGACAAGTGCTCACTCTGAGTTAATTGCATAGCAACCATAACAACGCATGTATTTTCTGAAAAATCACAATTTTGCAACTGAAAACTTAAAGAGGCATTAAATGAAAACGGTAATAGATCTGAAAAAGCTGACTCACACAGGAATAGCCCAATCATTTGAGAACGTTTTAAAGTTTGAATTGAGTTTCTACGTGAAAGTATGAGCATGTAGTTAAGTTTCAAAGAAGAGAAAGTTTTAGCAGAATTGTGGAAGTTTCCCATTCATTTCAATGGGACAAATTAAAGGAAAAAAGTGTAATATTTTAAAAAGTATAATAGCAATAAACACCAAAAGTGTTTAGCAGAAAGAGCAGAACAGTTTAGAGTTTGAACGGAGAAAATCGGCTGAAAACTGAGGGAGTAATTAAGTGCCAAAAAGTGTACGGAAGCAACTAGAATAAAATAGTGGAATAAAGAATAAAGAGAAACAGGAACTCAATAGTGTGGATGCCCTTGAGGGCATCCACACAACTAACATAACAAATTCTATTTCCCCCCCATGGTCCAGAATTGTGCACTGTAAAAAAAGTCAGTAAAATATACAGCAAAACACCGTCAAATTCCAACGGTAATGGAGCGTAAAACCAAAAACTTCCTTTTACTGTATTAAATAGATTGAATAACCGTTAATTGTGAGACTGGATAAAACTTTGTTTTTTACTGTAATAAAATGTTGAAATTATAAATATTTTCTGTGAAAACAAATAAATATGCATACATTTTACAATTAAATATTGTAATGTTGAAAATGTCTGAAAAACTTAGATTTTACGGTATTATTTGAGTAAAACTACATCTTTTGGGGTTGTGCACATTGGAATTCACAGTATAAAGCTGTAGATTTTTAAGCAAACAAAAACATTCATTTTTACAGAAGCAAGATGTTAAAAAATAGGGTCCACCGTAATAATACAACCAGTAAATAAATTTTTTTTTAAAAAAGAAGCAAATATCAGCAGTGAAAGACAATAAAATTGATAGTATTTTTTTATTTATTTTAAAATTCAGATACTGATATACAGATTAAAAGTTAGGCCTGCAGTATATCATTGTTAACCTTCAGTCAGGTTTCAGAGCTCATCACAGCACAGAAACAGCTTTAGTGAAGGTTACAAATGATCTTCTTATGGCCTCTGACAGTGGACTCATCTCTGTGCTTGTCCTGCTAGACCTCAGTGCAGCGTTCGATACTGTTGACCATAATATCCTATTAGAGCGATTAGAACATGCTGTAGGTATTACAGGTACTGCACTGCAGTGGTTTGTATCATATCTATCTAATAGACTCCAATTTGTGCATGTAAATGGAGAGTCCTCTTCACACACTGAGGTTAATTATGGAGTTCCACAGGGTTCAGTGCTAGGACCGATTCTGTTTACATTATACATGCTTCCCTTAGGCAGCATCATTAGAAGACATAGCATACATTTTCACTGCTATGCAGATGACACCCAGCTCTATCTGTCCATGAAGCCAGATAACACACACCAATTAGTTAAACTGCAGGAATGTCTTAAAGACATAAAGACCTGGATGGCCGCTAACTTTCTGCTTCTTAATTCAGATAAAACTGAGGTTATTGTACTCGGCCCTGAAAATCTTAGAAATATGGTATCTAACCAGATTCATACTCTGGATGGCATTACCTTGGCCTCCAGTAACGCTGTGAGGAACCTTGGAGTCATTTTTGACCAGGACATGTCCTTCAACGCACATATTAAACAAATATGTAAGACTGCTTTCTTCCATTTGCGCAACATCTCTAAAATTAGAAATATCCTGTCTCAGAGTGACGCTGAAAAACTAGTTCATGCATTTATTACTTCCAGGCTGGACTACTGTAATTCATTATTATCAGGATGTCCAAAAAACTCACTGAAAAGCCTTCAGCTAATCCAAAATGCTGCAGCAAGAGTACTGACAGGGACTAGAAGGAGAGAGCATATTTCTCCTGTTTTGGCTTCCCTTCATTGGCTTCCTGTTAAGTCCAGAATTGAATTCAAAATCCTGCTCCTCACATACAAGGTCTTAAATAATCAGGCCCCATCTTATCTTAATGACCTTGTAGTACCATATCACCCTATTAGAGCACTTCGCTCTCGCTCTGCAGGCCTACTTGTTGTTCCTAGAGTATTTAAAAGTAGAATGGGAGGCAGAGCCTTCAGTTTTCAGGCCCCTCTTCTGTGGAACCAGCTTCCAGTTTGGATTCGGGAGACAGAAACTATCTCTACTTTTAAGATTAGGCTTAAAACTTTCCTTTTTGCTAAAGCATATAGTTAGGGCTGGACCAGGTGACCCTGAATCCTCCCTTAGTTATGCTGCAATAGACGTAGGCTGCCGGGGGATTCCCATGATGCATTGAGTTTTTCCTTTCCAGTCACCTTTCTCACTCACTATGTATTAATAGACCTCTCTGCATTGAATCATATCTGTTATTAACCTCTGTCTCTCTTCCACAGCATGTCTTTTATCCTGTCTTCCTTCTCTCACCCCAACCGGTCGCAGCAGATGGCCGCCCCTCCCTGAGCCTGGTTCTGCCGGAGGTTTCTTCCTGTTAAAAGGGAGTTTTTCCTTCCCACTGTCGCCAAAGTGCTTGCTCATAGGGGGTCATATGATTGTTGGGTTTTTCTCTGTATCTATGAAGCGCCTTGAGGCGACTTTTGTTGTGATTTGGCGCTATATAAATAAAATTGAATTGAATTGAATTGATAAAAAAAAAATCAACAGCAAAAGAAGATGTTAAAAATAAAGTTCATGGTTGTGAATAAAATTGATTTCAATAATCTTTTTTAATTATTATTTTAAAACAACTTTATGTTGTTGTGTTTCACGCCATATTATCAGACCACCTTAAGTGGGTCCGCCTTAAATTTTGAGTTTGTGTGATCGCTGTTGATTGGTAGCTAAACTACTGGTAAACTGTGTACAGGCGTTTTACGTTCGAAGTGCAGAGAAAAAAAAAATTCTGGTAGCAACATTGTGCAGTATGAGCGAACCATTTCACCAAAAAAAGGGGAAGCAAGGCAAGACGTGGCTGCAGCGGTCTGCAGACGTAACTTCTGATCAAATTCGAACCTCCTCCTAAAGAAACAAAGAGCGACGTTACATTGCGGGATGACGTCACCTGAAAATGACCAATAGCGCGGCGCGCTGCTGAGCTGTGTGCCAACCGCTCTTTTTTTCATGCAGGAGACTCAAGTTGGCTTTGCTAACGGACACAGTTTTGAACTCGTATATTAGCGCCATTTATTGCTGCTTGGACCACAGCATCTTCGGAATTTGTAGACATCCTGGCAGCTTACAATTAGTTCGAGGTGAGGTAAGTACATGCACCTTCAAGTTATCTCTGTTATAAAAATCCACCAGCCCAGCATTTATAGATAATTTTAGCAGTTCGTTTTTTATGAGTGAGGTTGCGAATTTAGTTAGCATTTGTGAGTTGAGTTAGCATTACTGTCGCGAGGGAAGCATTGCTCTGGATTAGTTTCTGTGTTTGGCGTGCTTAATTCGCTAGGGAGGAATTACCAAAGTACATGGAGTTATGTTAACCTGTAATTTCTGTGGTAAGGTAGTTCAGTCATCAGGGGGCTATGTGCTTCATTGTAAACTGCATCGGAATGAGCCACGTTGTTTCTTTTGGTGTATTGAAGCAGGCTGCAAGCAGACATACACCAGGTATGGCGCGTTTAAGGCTCATTTTTACCGAAGACACTCTGCCCCCACCCATGTCACTGGTGTGGCGGTGGTTTCTTCGTTTACATGTGCAATGGCGATGTGTGAACGTCAGTGTCAGAACTCTAAAGAGTTAATAGCTCATCTGAAGAGCCATATTGTGGAAGGACACGTGGTCACTTGTCCAGTAAGAGGATGCACAAATACCTTTAGAGTTAAATTATCTTTTACTGCTCACATGTCACGTAAACACAGTTTTCAGACAGCAGCATTGGTGATTTATATAGAGAGTCTGCATGTCAATCATCATCTGTTCCAACCACATCAGATGACTTTGTACCCTTGATTTCCGAGCCTGCTGCACAGTCTATTACATATGAAGATAACATGGAAATGCCCCCTGAATTCTGTGATCTTTTTCTGAGAAACGTTTCACTATTCTACTTAAAATTGCAGGGTCAGTTTCTACTGCCTGCTTCAACCATACAGAACATTGTGGAGGAAATGCAGAACATGCATGAGTTGGGACAGACATACAGTTTGGGTAAACTTGCATCACTGTTAAAAGATGACACATCATTATCAGAGGAGCAAAGTCAAACAAAGTCTGCGAGTCTGTCAAAAGCTATGATCTTTTTTCTGCATGTCATACCGGGCCATTGAGGACAGTGCACTCCAGAGCTCAGACCTTTAAAAAAGCCTTCAACTATGTGGAACCAAAGAAAATATTTTTAGGGAGAGATGAAAACAGAAAAGATAGGTTTGCCTATTATGTGCCTTTAAGAGAGACGTTGAGATGTCTGATCTGTGGCAGAAATCAGAAGAGCCCTCTACTGAGCCTCCTGCTGATGTTCTGTGTGACATAAGTGATAGTAAGCTGTTTAAATCAAATGATTTTTTTGGTCAAAACCCATCATGTCTCAAGCTAGTACTCTACCAGGATGCCTTTGAAGTCATTAACCCTTTAGGCTCTGCAAGGACAAAACACAAGGTATTAGCTGTATATGCATCAGTGGCAAACTTGCCACTTCATGTACGCTCAGACACAGATCACATGTCTCTTGTCTTACTGTGCAGGGAGAAAGATTTTAAAGAGTTTGGTCATGCTAATGTGTTCTCTGAATTACTGGCAGACTTGAAAGAATTGGAGGACAGTGGGATTGTTGCATCAGATGAAACTAGAGTCAAAGGAACTTTGTTTTGCATTGCTGGTGATAATCTGGGTTCTCACTGTATTGGTGGCTTCACTGAAAACTTTAGTTCTTCAAAGTACTTCTGCGGGTACTGCCTGATAACGAAATCTGAATTTCAGGGTGCTGACCCAAATCTGTGTGGACCAGAACGTACCAAAGAGAACTACAACTCTGCTGTTGATCGCCTCCAGATTGACAATACACCAGACGTCGAAGGAGTGAAGTTCAGGTCAGTGTTCAATTCACTGAAATACTTCAACGTTTGTATGCCAGGCTTGCCACCATGTCTAGGTCATGATATCTTTGAGGGAGTTTTGGCTTATGATGTGGCACTGTATCTGAAATACTTCATAAAGAAAAAAGCATGGTTCACTTACTCCACTCTGAACCGACGCATCAAACAGTTTAGTTACCATGCCTCTGATGCTTCTACAAAGCCATCTGAGGTCAGTCCTCAAGCAGCTAAACTCTCAGGACAGGCTGTACAGAACTGGAACTTCCTCCGATTGCTGCCTCTCATAGTTGGTGACATAGTGACAGACCCCACAGATGATGTGTGGAACTTAACTCTGCAGCTGAAAGATATTGTAGACATGGTGTGTGCTCAGAAAATTTCAGTGGCTCAGGTAGCATATCTTGATATTCTTATTCAAGAATATTTAGAGTCAAGAAAAGCTCTGTTCCCAGAATGCAACCTGAGACCAAAACACCATTTTCTACGCCATTACCCAGCACTGATTCTGAAATTTGGCCCACTGATAAGATTATGGACAATGCGCTTTGAAAGTAAGCACAGTTATTTCAAGAGGTGTGCCAGAAATCTGAAAAATTTCAAAAACCTCTGCCATACACTCTCTGAAAGACATCAGATGTTTCAAGCCTATCTTGCAGCAGGGTCATTGTGTCAGTCTGTCTTGAAAGTCAAAGATGGTTCTCCATTTTACTCACTGCTGTACAGTAAAGCCATTCAAGAAGCAGTTCAAATGTTTGACTTTACTGAAACCAATACAAAGGTCACAGTAGAAATGATGTACAAGGGAACACAGTACAAGAAAGAACACTTCCTTGTCACAGGGGGCTCTGACTCTGTTGAGTTTGGTGAAGTAGTTCTCATTTTGATTAAGAATGACAGTGTTTATTTTCTGGTGTCGGTGCACGTGACAGAATACCATTCTCAGTATCATCTGCACTCAGTGAGAAAGGAAAAAGAAAAGATGCAGTGTGTGAACATCATTGACTTAATTGATTTCTATCCATTAACATCTTACATGAAGTATGGGTACCAAATGGTTCCATTGAAACACAGTGTGCTGTCACAATAATGGTGCTGTTAGTTTGGTACTTACGAAACACTGTATAAAAGTGTAGTATCAAGCAAGATCAGCTTCATATTTTAAGACCAAAGGTACCACTTGGTGTAAATTGACCTTTATTCACATTCTTTTATCAGACATCTCAGAAATGGGGGACAGCATAAGGAGTTCCATTACTAAGGTGCTGCCGGACCTGTCTGCCTTAATCCTTGAAATTGTACTGGAGGCACTACAATCATTAGGAGTGGAGACATCTGAGGACTTGTAGTTCATCAGTGAGACTGATCTGAACTCTGTCCTGAGACCAGTTCAGGCAAGAAAACTGCTGGCTGCCTGGAAACAAACCAGTAAGTATTATGATTTCATTGCACAATAGCCATGAAGGGCTTTCTGTTTTTTCTATTATGCTTTGGCCAAGGTCCAAAAAGTACAATTAATCTATTGTTTGTGATATTGTTTTACAGCACCAAATATGGAAATTTCAAGCCAGGCCAGCATATCGTCTCCATCTGTTTTAAGGTTTAAGGGTGGTGGCACAGCTAAGACCCAAGAGTGTCTTTCAAGGTTAGTAAAGTAAACAGATTCAAGAAGATATTTTACACATTTCTTTGTTGTCTGTCTCTAAATCTTATTTTGTCTTTATTATGATTAAAAAGGTTTGTTTTGTTCCTGCCCTTTTCAGACACTGAATTTGAGCAGAAACCATAAGGATACTCAAAGGACCTGTGACTCTCAGGAAATGGTGAGATTTCAGGTCATAATCTTTTTTTTCTTTTTTTTTCCATTAAATTCATTTTCCTTTTTCCCTTTACAATATTGCTGTTTCGTTTTTGTAAACAGCATCAACTGAGAGGGACAGATGAAACAGTTTCAAGACAATGGCAGGAAAAACATGCTGAAGATTGAAACAAACCTTGACTGGAAATATTTGGTATGTGTTTTACCGTAAATCAAATTGTTGAAAAACATTCAGCTACACTGCAACACAGGGAAACTTGATTTGCACTTATTTTGTTACTTTAATTTCTTGTCTCATTATTTTTGTCAGTTATTATTGTTTATGGTGTATGCCCTTCTTGTTTTCTTTCTGAATGCAGAAGGTATCTAGCCAGTCCACAATGAAAGCTTCATTGCACCCCATGAGTCTTCTGGCAGAAATGATGGCGCCTGTATTCTTTGGTTTCCCTAAACATCACACCCTGCCTGTTTATACGAGGCTCTTCAATTAAGTCTGCACCCAAAGATTCAATAAGAGGTAAGCAGTGGTATTATTCAAGTTTTGCTAAAGAAAGATGGACAGGAGACACTAATCTTAATCAGCCGAGCTCAGGTTCATGTCCAGGTGAGCAGTTTCATACACTATAAAATGTAGATTGAATGATAGGTCTCATCACCATGCATTCAACCATTAACTTCAAGTTCTATGATAAATCAATAGGAAACTTAAATACGTTTTCCAACAAATTATGATTGTGATTAGGGCTGCGTTGTCTATGTATCACTTTTACATAAGTAGATTTAAAGGATAACTATTGCCAAAACGCAACCTGGGCTGTTTTTTTTTTGTTTTTTTTTTACGGTATCGATTTTGATGCGCTCAAATTTATGCCCCGGCCCCCTAGTATTCCCATTCACTGGCTATTGACCACAAAACAAAATCATGGTCAATCTCAAAAACGGCTCGTTTGTCATAATTATGCTTTTATATATATGTTTGTCTCGTTTACAGTAAAAAAAAAAAAAAAAAAAACAGCCCAGGTTGCATTTTGACAATAGCTATCCTTTACGAACTGTATATTTTACACTTAAGAAATCATTTATCATTAGATCTGTTTTTGGCAGCACGTTTTGTTCATTTCTGTGCATTTTGCTCAAGCACTGATCAAACTTTGTCCATTTTTTGCTGCAGAGGGGATCCTGCCAGTCCAAAGTGAACTCCTGACGGACATTGAAGTACTCCTGCAGAGCTTGTATCTTCGACACCATGCGCATTAGAAACTCCACTGAGTCCTTTCCTTCACCAAGGCAGGACCCAGTGACTCATTACTGTTGATAGGTCAGGGGCAGGTAATATTTTGTTTCATGTTTATTCATTCCTCCATGGATTACCAGCCACATATATGGACACATGCTGTATTCTCAAGATCTATGCTGTTTTGTAGGAATAGAGAAAATGATATGTTTAGTCTGTTTTCAAATGGTATGTCAAATTTTCTCATTGTTTATCAGTAATATTCACTACCTTGGTTATATATGAGCATCTTTAGATTTTTCTATATTTAGCGGTTGCAAATGTAAAATGTACGGTAAACCATTTATGTTCCTCATATTGTACTGTATTTTTAGCGGTAAAATACCGGCAGCTGTGGTTGCCAGGAATTTACCGTAAAATGTATCTGGTCAAAATAAAATGCTGTAATTTGTTATACAATTTCACTGTGTTTTATACTGTCAAAGGTTTTAATAAGGTTTAACATATTTCTGTTATTTTTACAGTTATTTACAATAATAGGGTCTATCCTATTACTGTTAAATTAACAACAAATTACTGTAAATATTATTATATTATAACTTTTTTTTTACTGCAAATATCCGTAAAAAGCTATGGAAAGTTGCATTTTTTACATTAAATTGCTGTATAATTGACAAATATATTTGTTTTTTTCTATCATGATTTTGGTAAAATAATACGTTGTCTACCTTAAAATTTAGGGTTACAAAACCAGTATACCGTATTGTCTTTTACAGATTCCACATTTTTTACACGGTATATTGCTGGCAACCACAGCTGCCGGTATTTTACCGTGAATTTGACAGTTTTTTTTTTTTTTTACAGTGTGGTATGACCCAATTGGCAGGCTTGCTCCGCCCCTTTTCCACCTCTTGGCTCATCAATCAAGGGACCGGAGCAGCTGCCACGGACATAACTCAGAAAACAAGGAAATTAAATCATACATACATAACAGTGTAAACTAAAATGCGCACACTTATTTTAGAATACAGTATTATGTGAGTATGTAAATTAATTCTAAACCAAAACCAGTTATTTATTATCCTGTAAATTAAATCTTATATTTAAAGAAAAAAAAATGTGAGTGTAGTGTTATGTGTAAGCCTCTACACTGATATTTGGTGGATATTTCTACTGTGTGACTATAACTGCAGCCACCACAAAAAGCAATAAACAAAATATAAAATATTTCAAACGTTTTCGTCCATTTTGACATAAAAACTAATAATGACATTGGAGTTTACATTAATATGAGTTGTAATGCTGATAATCCACTGTAATCAAAACAATGCAGGGGCAGCAGATCAGCCAAAGTCAAAGAACGCTGCCACACATCTCCCTTAATTGTTTTGTGGTTTATTGCTTTATTGATCGCTTTGATCATGAAACTGTTCAGCTTCTACTCTTCCCTGCACGCAGCAAAGCCAAACAATGATCACAGAATCCCTCTGAAAGGCGTGACAACCCGATCAGAAGCACAGCGTTTCATCCAGGAGGCCGCAAGCTCGAGAGAAAACATCTAAATATCAAAGGTCTCCCTAAAGATCCTCGCATGTCGAGTTAAACACACCTTCAACAAGCGACCAGCAAACCACACTGTTCCTTAATGTAAGTGAACAGACTTATCAAGGCTCTTTCATTAAGAAACGGGAGACTCTAGTGGATCATAATCAGTTTTATGAAATTAATTTAAAAGACAGTTTTAGTTTTTATCATCTCAGCTGCAGCCCTGGTGCTGTTTAATGGTCTGATAGTGAAAAATAGTTATAAGAATACAACTCAAACATAGACTTTGACTATATGCAAATATAGTGATGATGTAAGGTCCACAAGTACAAATGGGTGCTTATAAAATAATGACATTGTTGTCAAATTTGCAGCCAACAAAAAAAAAAAAAGAAATCAAGGAATAAAGCTGTGTCCAAGATCTAACATTTGTTGCTGACGGTCACCACGGAAACACAAAGATATCTGACGCTGCTGAGAAACTTTCGACCCTCCTGCTGTACAGATGTCCAAGATCTTCCTGGAACAGTGATGGTATTTCTTCCAGAAAACTGATGGGTGTTGATTTAAGACTTGCTGATCTCTAATCTTGAGGGTCACAGTATAAGTTACCAGTAAGAAGTGAACCACCTTCAAGGTTAATCCCGAATTTAATCCAGAGTAAGATAAATCCCTGCTTTGTAGTACGGGCCTCAGGAAGTAACTAAATACTAAACAGAGACAAGAGACTCACGTTAACAGAAAGTCAGAGACAAGGCAACAGTGGAAACCAAACAGAAGGAAACAGAACAATGAGATGGAAACACGTCCTCATCTGAACATGAGGAATAACAAACTTAAAATAGAGGCTGAAGCTAATTTAAGACCAAGAATTCGAGTGCTGCTACGGCAGTAAATCATAAACAGGCATCCACGACTGAAATATTAAAATAAGGCTAGAAGATAGCAATGAACTCATGAACCAAAACATGGGTTACATGCACATATCGCTTTATTATCAAAGCTTTCAAATGACACTGTAGGAGCAGGGACGCACTGACTATCAATCAGCTGCATTGCTGCAAACACATAAATGCTGCAGTGACACTGGACGCTCACTGGATTCAGCAGCACTGCTAGGTACTGGAAAATCCATTTCTTTTGCAGGCTCATTTCTATGCATCAACATTTAAGAGGTGCTTTCCATCGATTGCTTATGGGTGAGTGGTTTATGGTTGGATTTGGGTGCGTAGAGGGTGGGATAGGAGGCACGCATTTCCAGTTTGAATGCGATCTATAAAAGGAACATTGCCTGCAGGTGTTCATGGGTTACTAAAGATATGGGGCCATTAGAGACGTTTGTGCAGTATTGATCCAACACTAAGTTTTATAAATGAGACCCGAGGTGTGCAAAGTTTGCAAATGCCAAGAGGACTCTAAGCTACCTGTTGTAAGAATTTACCTTGTATTATAAATAAATAGATAAAGCAATAGATGGATGCAATGTGGATCTATACTGTGTACGCCTGATGTGTAATTATGCATCGCGTGTAAGGCGATACATTAATGTTATGTGTAAAGCGAGCTCGACCCCTATCAAGTGACCATGAAAGCAGTTAATACTGCCTGAAAGCCACTTATGTTTTTGTGCTGTTTCCTTTCAACCGCACAAATTCACACAACTTATCCACTGTCGTCCACTAATGTCTTTTTTAGTCTCTAGCTGGTCAAAAAGGGAAACTAATGCGGATTTGTTTGCTTCTAACATGACAAGGATCCTCTCCCAGCTGACCTCCCCACTGGGATCCTCCGGTTGCCACATGTCACTCCTGCCACAGCCACTGCACAATTAAATCTCTGCAGTCAACCCCCGACGTGCTTACCATATAAAAACGGCATTAGCGTTGCACATATTCAAACACGTCAAACACTTCTGGTCCACCTTCTGATCGCTGCGACTGCCTGGCTCCTTCCTATAAAATCTAGGTGTACTGTAGTCACTTGAACTGCTCACATCATCATTCCTGCCTTTCATCAAGCAGACTTAATGAACGGCCACTTCCTGTACTAAGAGAAGTGCAAAATGGCAGCGGCACAAGGGCGGACACCACTTATCATTCGCTTTCTGTATAAATCAAATGAAAAGTCCATTAGTGAATATGAATGTGAAAAAATCAGGCTTTATCCAGCGAGAGCGAGAGGCTGAATCATCCCGAAAAGGTCAGACACAGAAAGAGATGAGTCACCCCTGCAGACGACCTCAATGCATAACTCTATTTAATGCATACGTCTGTCTTGTTTCAGAGCAGGCCTGCTGCAGTTATGAGGCAAAACGTTGGTTCACGAGGCTCACGTGATGTGTGATTATATAATGGAGGGCCTGCAGGATACATTGCATCATCTGGGCCTGGTGGCTGTGGCTGTTGCAGTGACTCCTCAAAGTCCTCCACAGACAGTTGCAGTTCACTGACTGAGCCCCCTGGTCAACGCTTTTAAAATATTCCCTTTAAGTGGTTTTGACATTTTAGCAGTTTATCCTTACTGGCCTTCAAAATACAAATTCCCTCATGATTATTGACTATGTCCATTAGTGTCACTGGAGTAGGGCGATAAGTTAAAACTCTGTGACAAGTCTGAGCTATTTTAACCTTGACTGCTGGTCATCCTCAGCCTCAGCTCCAGGCGGTGACATTAAGCTTGTTTCAGCTTGCCTTTGCCCCTTAATGTCCTCACATTGCAGAGAATACACAGTGATGGATGGTGTTTTGCTTGAATGTAGTTTGGTGACTGCATGTCGTGGTCCAGGCAGGCCTGGGGTTTGTTTCCTTTGTCTCTGTCTCTCTCTCAGGTGGAGAGTTGAGCTGCACCTGCAGGTGTTCTCCTCATGTTTCCGAGCTCCAGCCATCACACCTGTTGCTGCTTTGTGCACTGACTGGCTTGAGCAGCTATTCTCTGGCAGATCGATGTTGCCCTGGTGATGGTAATCAGCCTCCAGTGAAAGAGGCATTTGATCCTTCTCCTCACATACCGGGTTTGAGTAATTGGGCCCCATCGTGTCTTAAAGACCTCATAGTCCTATATCACTCCAATAGAGCACTTTGCTCTCAGACTGCTTACTTATGGTTTCCAGAGTATTTAAAAGTAGAATGGGAGGCAGAGCCTTCAGCTTTCAGGCCCCTCTTCTGTGCAACCAGCTCCCAGTTTGGATTTGGTAAACAGACGCACTCTCTACTTTTAAGATTAGACTTAAAACTATTGTTTTTCATAAATCTTACAGTTTGGGTTGGATCAGTTGACCCTGAATCCTGCCTTAGTTACACTGCAATAGGCCTGGGCTGCTGGAGGGTTTCCCATGATGCACTGAACGTTTCTTCCTGTGTTATTGTAGGGTCTTTACCTTACTACATAAAGGGTTGTGGTGATTTGGCGCTATAGAAACCAAATTGAATTGAATCTCTCCTGAAAACCTACAACACTTTCACAAGGAAGTAAGCCTTTCCTTCACCTCTACCTACTTACCTGCAACTATTCACCTGGCCTTGCATTTGGAAAAGAAAAAGATTCCACTAACCTGCCCGCACACTCTCCATCACATTCTCACCTGCTCATCTGAAATCCTCTGAGCATCTACTTGTTTGCTCTTGCAACCTTCTAAGAAGTGACTGAGCAAGAATAAAAACTAAAAATACTGCATAGGGAAAATTAACTTCCAAAATCCCCCCATACACAGACCTGTGTTCACCTCTCCGGCACATTTCCTTCACCATTCCAATCTCACTTACCTGCTGTTCACCTTACCTGCCTTGGAGTCCAGCTCTGTAAAAGCCTCAGTAAACTCACTCTCTCTCTGAGTCTGCTTTTGAGTCCTGTCACTTCAATCATGGTGACACTGCAGGAAGTTTTAATTCAGAGCTCTCTACAATTTTTGAAAATTCTAACCAAACTTAAAATGCAACTACACGTACAAGTTACAGAAGTTTTTCTCCCCTTATAACCACACTTGGATAGATCAGATTGTGTGACTATTTAACAAACTGATTCCCTGCTATTCCTTTAATATCATTACGGCTGCATTAGCTGATAATTTGACAAGTGCAACAAGCTGTAAAAACGCTAGTCTGTGCAAAGTATAAGCCGCTCTCCTTATAAAGAGCCACTGCGTCAAGAATTATTTTTGAATCTCAGTTTTATTGCCTGTATATTTGCACGAGTTCTTGCTTTGAAAGTGCTAATTGACTCATGCAAGGGACACACTGAGGTCTGCGGCCAGCAGTTTGCTGCTGTTTGCACCATTAGTGATGAGCCTGATGTAGCTGAGACAGTCGTTGCTAAGAGGACTAATTTTTTTTGGAATGCCAGGTGGAGATATGAACAGGACTGATGCCGATGGAACACTGGAGCCAAAGCTTTGGCTCTGTCCAGTAGCTTGTCTCCATCTCCTTACCTTAGTCATTTGTTTTACCTATAAGCATCATTCTTTTTCAGGCTTTCTAACCATCTAATTTTACTCTCTGCCAACTCTGCAGAAAAACACATGCCTGTTTAGCAGCTGAGAAATTCATCAACCCGCACTAGCTGGTTTCTAGCTTGCTATTTAGTATCACACACTGGGTTTATCGCAGGCCTTTATGAAGCCACAGTGCTTTAAATAAATCAAACCCTGCATTTAAAAAAACACTGAGCTGAAAGACACCAAAAAGCTCAGTTTGTTGTGTTTCAAAAGGCTGCTGAATGAAGAATTGTTAGCTATTAAGCTGCTTTCAAAATAACACTTTTTTTGTTCTGTTTTATCCATATTTGAAATGTCTTCCTGGTAAAAATATTACTTTTCCATAAGTTACATAAAAAAGGGGAAACAATGACCAAAGAATGACAGTTACACATCTCTACTTCAGGTCCTTTGACTATGCTGCTATTTCTCATTAGACCCCATGTAAAAATGACCTTTAGAAAATCAAGGGATATCCAGTTCTGTCCCCTGCAATTACTTGTTTTTTTTCCTCTGTCCTCAGTTTTTCCACAGCACAAGTCAAGTCACTTGCGTGAGCCGTACTGTCAACATGTATCAAAGTGCGCTAGCAGAGCAAAGACGGCTAACTGCAAAGAACCTGTGGAAACTTTAAGAATCAGGTGATAGTTATGTAAGCTCTGAATGTGCTCTCTGGTTCTTATGTTCATTTATCAGTCATCTATATAAACTTTGCCTTTAATATAATAAAGTAAGAAAATAACTTGGGGTACAACAAATCTTTATCCAAGGTCATAAAATGGTGCTAAAGTTAGCAACACTTGGTTGATGGTTGGTTCCATAAAACTGACAGATTGGTGACCCCTGCTCCTCTAGTTTAATAATGAGACTTCTAGCTTTGAATTAAACTTCCCAACCACTCCATAGATCCTCATCAATACTACAGGATAACTTTTAGTACATTTTTTTCTTCATCTAGAGGGTAAAAAAGCCAGTTTATGATCATGTACCTTTAAAAAACCTGCCATCAAATCTCTCAGTAACTTATTTACAAATATAAGTGTATATCAGATTCCCAGTGACAGGAAGCAATAAGATAAAGGGTTATTTGTTCATAATCTGGCCCTAAGATCAATCCAGCCTTTAACATTTGATGGGAATGCGCTTGGCTGTAGACCTCACCCAGCGGAGCGGGTCACTGCAGCTCACAGAGTTGTAAGTGCCAGAGCTTTCCTCAAAGAACCACTTTGTTTATTCTTTTTTTTTATCTTCAACACTTTGCTCTGAATAAACATCAGATATCACAGAGAGGGCAGAGGCATGAATTCATTCTGGTAACAAAACATGTGTCAGCTGAAATGATCTGCTTGAGAGAGGCCTCAGTTTGCCAATGACAAAACCTTCTGCTTATTTCAAGGATACTGCCAGTGGTTTTCTCCCTGTTTATAGTCCAGTGTCCATGAAGCTCAAACAGAAAGATCCAGTTAACCATTTTTAGCCTCAGTGTTTTGGACCCTTGAAACTTTTCCTGCCTCACCTCCAAGGTTGTGTTTGGTTTCCAGTCAGCTGAACGTGTTAGAAAAACCAACTTGTAAAGATCATCATCAGACTTACGCAGCACGCTCAAGACATCGCACAGCCGCAGCATGATGCAATTAGCTGTAAACAAACTAAACGATTTCGCTGAAATACATTTTTCCAAAATTTCATGTCCAGCACCAATTGGATTAAACACGTTTCATATGGGATAAATGGAAGCATGCAAAGAGGAGCAAGAGAAAGATCTGCAGAAATGAAAACTGATCATTTAAGGTTGTTCATTCTTTGTTCATTCAGTATCAGCTTTCCTTTGGAGATACAGGAAAAGTCTTTTTCTGCTAATTCTCCTTGTCCATGATTTGCTCTAAGTTAAGCTAATGACGTCAGTTCTGTGTAATTAACAGTGGATCTATAAATTCCATTTAATTAAATGATGTTTATAGCTCTCCATCCCCCACCTATTACACATAAACTACCATGTGAGTTCAACATATCACCCCAGAGATAGAAAGCAAATAAATAAGTGTTTTTCTAATGCATTGTGCAGCGTTGGTGTCTCCCATTCAAATTAACAAATTACTAATCGGCCTTCCTTAGAGTCAATCCAGTAAACTCAAACATGCTGCTATACATGCACATGAGTCAAGAACTTCCACAGAGGTACGGATGACTTCATAAAATAGGTTTACTTGCATTGTTTCATCGAAAACTATCAGAGAGGACTTCTAGTGAATCAACCTATTGTCAGTTAAAAAGTTAAAAATCCCTTTCTTGCTAAATTAATATGAGATAACAAGTTTAGACACTTTAAAGCCGCAGCGATGACACATAACATTAAATCTATTGCTTTGTTGATAGTGAGTGAGATTTTAAAGAGCTGACCTCAGAACTCAAAATAAAAAATGATCAAATATTTCAGAATTTTAAATGAATCTTTGAATCTTTTTTGAGTTTGAGTCTAAAGTTTGACCTCATCAGGCTGTTCAGCTCTGTTAAGCTGATTGATTTGACTGGCACTGGGACAGGTAGCTGTTTTTCTTTGGTTAAAAAAGGAAACTCCTGGAGGGCAAAGGATTTGCCAGTAAGCACCATGGGTGTGATAAACACTCTTGTAAAGTTGCTGTCAAGCTGCGTGTGACTACAAGAATATTTTAAAAGGCCTGTGCGAGCTTGTTTTCAGCAGCCCCGAGGCATGCTCGCTGAATGACAAATGGAGGGCCGTGTTGAACTGTCTCTTAATTTGTTCTGTTCCACTCTTAAAACCCAACAAAACCGCTATGTTTCGTGGCTTTGAATAAGTTGGGACTTTAAAACTCTCGTGCTCAAACCTGGAAGCTTCCCTGTAAAATCACGATCTGACCACATGGCCTCTGACAATGGCTGGCTCTATATTGGATCATCAGTGCTGCTCCTCTGGTTTCTATCAGCTGATCCAGTCTACCAACTGAACACAAAGGATTACAGTGGTTTGATCAATAATGTGTAATTACTATGTCATTACTATTAGTGTGACTTCTTCTGCTTATCCCATTCAGAGATGCAGTTGGGTGAGCTCTATCCCAGATGTCATGGGGCAAGAGCCAGGTTCTTTTTTAATGCATTATCTCAAATCTGCATTAAACCAAATCATCTTTGCCATTTTTCCATGTGGATTCTTAGATGTGAGGTCTCTAGAGCAAATTAGCATGTAGCAAACAGTGTTTTTTGTTGGGACAGCAGGGAAGTCTGGCACTAAACTATAATCAAATCAAACATAACTTGACAGGGCTTGAGTGGCAGTCTGCACAAGAAGCAAATTTCTATATTAAATTGTAAAGCATAAAAATAACGCCTTTGCATATTCTGCTGCAAAAATGTTGGTTTTTATGCAAGTGGTGCTCCTGAGGCAAAAATGACAAAGCTCTTTAACTTTGTTTACTAAGTCACTCTCTCTCACCTATCAAAATGTTTGTGTATATATATATAGATATATATCTATATCTATATATATATATATAGTAGAATAATAAGGTCTTTGACAAAAACTAATTTAAATGTCAAAGTGTGGTTTAAATTGGCTGAATCTGGTTTACAGAGTCACATCCAAACTCCTCATAAAGGCCTCATTCACAGCGTGCCAGCTTGAGTGTAATGGGCTCCCCTGCCTGCACCCTTCTTGATTGAGACCATATGAAGCAGTCCTCCCTCTGCAGCACATCACCCATACGCAGCCCTCCATCTGCTCCTCCGTGCTGTCAGTTGAACACCTGGATAAGCATTTACGTTTAATCTCTCAAAAGATGTGAAGTCATTAAATAGCTGTCATTCAGCGCTAACTCTGACGTCTCAATCTGTGGCTTCTTTAATGGCTTTGCTTACTGGAAATGCAAATGTTCCACCCTTGCACACTTTCCAGTGAGTTCAAAACAGTGCCATTAAATTTCAAGCCAGCGATGTTTGAGTTTGCTGGTGGAAATGACAAATGTTGCTGTCTAGTTCGTTTAGCTGAGCGCTCCACCGGTTTGCTGAAAACACTGTTTCCAGCTACCGCTCGAGTTCTTAATAGTATTCCTGCGATTGTTACCACAAGAGTCGCCTGCAAAATGAACGTTGTGATTATTATTTCATATCTATGAAAGAATAAATTGGCTTAAGTAATATAACAGCAAATTTTATCTGAGAGCTATCCAGTCTTTTATGGGAACAGAGCAGACACTGTCAAACCTCAAACTGCCCACAGTCTGATCCTCAAACTGCTTTGAGCTACATTGGATTAGCTCTGCTGTCTGTAGCCTGATGCAGTCTTATAGGCAGGTTATGATATGGTTGGCTGACTTTACGCTACAATGCACCAGCTATGCATGTGCTTTTCAGGTACAGTTACACGATTGCAAACAGTAATATTATCTTAAATATGTCTACTGGGCTGACTGGTGTATAAATGTCTAACGGTTCAGGCTAACAGGACTCTAAAATTCACAGTATCTGATAGCATTAGAAAAGAGTTAGAAAATGAGATGAGATGAGAAACATTTGATCAAATATAAGATATTTGGGAAATTATTTTTAAAGCTGATGAAATGATGATCAAATAATAATAAACTATGAAAGATTTCTTATATCTGTCATCGTGACAGTGCAACTGCATCAGTCTGTTAGAGTTGTTCTGCTGCCAGTCTGGTAAGTGTTGCAGAGGGTGGTCAGGATTATCTGTGATTCAGGATAACAGTTGTTTAAGTGTAAAAAAAAAGTGTGCAGGTTGCATCCAGCCTTACAGCCTGTGTTGGTCTTCCAGTTCAGACAGATGAAAATGTGGATGCCCGGGTACTTTTACCTTTCATCAGCATTGTGTTTCGGGATAAGACGTGGGTCGTGTAGCCCTCCTTTTCCTTCTGAAGTCAATCCCCATCTCTATTCACATTCAGAAGCACTGAATACATCTAGCTACTGCAGAATCATCAGAGTATTTCTGCAGATGGCGTGACCTGGAGTTGTCAGAGGTGAACAAGGTGCACAGGAATGGAGTCAGTTAGTCAGTAATCCATGAGACGGTGTTCACTGACATCTGTTATTGCTCTCTCTGAATAGCAGTGGCTGAATTGTTTTAAATGCACTTGAGACATCAAAGAAGGCGACTTTCACCATGTGGCCTTGGCACACACTGTATATGTACTTATTTTTAGAACTGATGCTGGGTTACGACCTAACACGATCACAATCCTAAAACCGCCTGCCCAATACTGAAAAAGTATTAGGCAGGCAGATTGTGTTTGTTACAGGAGTGGGTGAAATAGATACTGAAGTGGACATTATTATTATTTTGTATGCATTTTTTTTTCTTTGTAATGTTTACACAAACTGGATGCTGTCTGTCACTGAGGTCTTACCCATCACCGCTCAGCTGCTCGGATCATGCTCAGCTCAGATTGTCTTACAGTCAGCCTTCATTTTAACCCCGCCCCCCTCCTCAACTCCACCCCAACTTGGGTGCCTACATTGTTCAGAAACGTATGGGAAGTAGCTTTCTTGACTTTCACAACATATTCAATTAAAGCATAATGTTCTTTGAGTTGCAGTGATGGTCCTGGAGCAACATTAAAAAGATGTCATAGGACCAGCACGTACTAAAGAAGCTGTTACTTTCAGCTGCTTGCTTGTCACAAAGGGTCGCTCCGCATGTTTGATCTGGCAGAGTTTCAGAGCAGATGTTCTTCCTGAGGAAAACCCATAGGGGATTTGTGTCTCCGGCTGGAATGGAACCAGCAAACCTTTTGCTTACCAAGAAAACATGTAAACCACCAGCTCATTCAAAGAGCAGTTTAAATATACAGCAAAATCCCGGGAATTTTAGGGAGGCGGCTTCATCTAAGTAAATTAAATGCAGACAAATCTGACTGCTTGACCCGCAGTGACTGTGACAGTTTATTATTTTAATGTTTTGGCTTTTTATTTGTTGATTTATTTTAAGTGTTGAAGTTTGCGATTCTGAAGTTTCAAGAGTTCATTTAGTGTATCTTGTGAATAGTATTTTAGTCTTTGGTATCATTGTGTGTGTGTACATGTGTGTGTGTGTGTGTGTGTGTGTGTGTGTGTGTGTTTGTGTTGCTTCTTGCAAAATCTAATTTTACAGAAAATTTACCAGGAAATGTTTTATTTTATTTTTATAATTTGAATATTTAAAAATAAATTCTGACTCAATACATTAAATAAATAAATACTTATAAACACTGTAGCTAATGCCATTTATCACATCGTTAAATGGCATATTTGGGTGAAATGTGAAGGGTTAGGGTCAGGGATGTAGAAACCCCTGACAAACATCTGTGGCGCGCTTTGAAGTGGACATTCTTTCTCATATTGCCAGAGAGTCTGTACACAAACTGAGACAATAACACCATTGAAAGATTCTATCTCTCGTTTTTCCTTTTGCCTTCCTTGAGCTGTCAAACTATTTGACTTGCAGTCCTTTTTCATTTCTGTATCAGCCATCGAATCTCCTGCTGCAGTTTCCTCTTGACCTCGAGCTTGTTTCCTATAGTGCCGTGGTCCAAATACAATTGGGGAAACTTCCTGGAGATGGCAGAGAGCAAAACCTATTTGTCTACACTACAGTTCATATGCAGGTACCATTTATCAAAATGTGTAATCACTTAGTTAGAAAATCAGCTAATTTGCAAGTATGTCATTCAACTATATTATCTGGAAAATCACTAATGCGCCTGCCAAACAATAACAGAACCCAGATACTTGCTTAGGGTAGATGGCGTCTTTAGAGTTAGAGGAAGGTTTCAGTGACTCACAACGCTTCTAATTATTTACCGGTATAATTGATACACTATTTTGCCAAAAAATATTTGCTCATCTGCCTTCACATGCACATAAGCTTAAGTGGCATCCGAACTTAACCTGTAGGGTTTAATATGGTGTCAGCCTGCTCTTAGCACCCTCTGCTCTAATGCATCCCAAAGGGGTTCTGTCAGGTTGAGGTCAGAACTCTGTGCAGGCCAGTCAAGTTCTTCTACACCCAACTCGCTCATCCATCTTTATGGACCTTGCTTTGTGCACTGGTGTGCAGTCATGTTGGAACAGAAAGGGACCATCCCCAAAACTGTTCCCATAAGGTTTGTGGTATGAAACTGTCCAACATGTCTCGGTATGCTGAAGATTTAAGAGTTTACTGGAACTAATGGGCTGGGCCCAATTCCCGAAAAACAGCCCTACACAATAATCCACCAAACTTTACACTTGGCACAATGCAGTCAGACAAGTATTGCTGTCCTGGCAAACACCAAACCCACACACAGATTGCCAGACTGGGACGCATGATTCATCATTCCAGAGAATACATCTCCACTGCTTGAGAGTCCATGGCAACATGCTTTACACCACTGCATCAGACACTTTGCATTGCACTTAGCGATGCAAGGCTTGGATGCAGCTGCTTGGCCATGGAAACCCAACCCCTGACCTGTAGGTAAGATTTTGCTGAGTGTTTGGACAGCCGGGTATAACAGAGAGCACTAAAGAGAAGGGATTTGAGAGTACCTACAGCTCCTTTTGTTAAGGTTCAAACGCAGGACTCCTGAATCAGCTGAACACAAGGGTTTATTTACAGAGTTCACCAGGTGTATATACAGGAAGTGCAGGGCAGTGCTATATACAACAATGTGAGGGATGGGGCTCTGGGGAAATCCAAAGGGGGGAATCACTGGCTCTCCAACTCTCCACATACACGACTGCAGTTCCTTTCATCACACTTGACACACAGATTCACACAGGAAAGGTAATCCAGGGGGTCTGTAGAAGAGGAAACGGGAATGAGTACAATATTCACAAAGACACTCGACTTATCTTGAGCTGTAGCTTGACTCGCACTGACGCGTGGTAGACAACGATCCAGCGAAGACCAGCAGTCACCTCCTGGCTTAAATGCCGTTCACCTTGATGGGCATCAGGTGTGTTCTTTTCCGTGGGCGTGGGTCGAGGGCGGGGGAGAGGAGGAGAGAGAGAGAGAGCGCGAGAGAGAGAAAAGGAAGAAAAGGCAGATCAGCGTCTCACCGATCCCCCAGGCCGTGACACCTTTATGGACATGTTACAGACTATCCCCTTCTTCACTTCATAATGAAGTAGGGCAGACCACTCTAGAAATTAGCACTCATTAGCTGAAAAAGTACGAGAACATCAGGGATTAATATAATAATAATGATTTCATATTTTGGTTAGTTATTTAGGGCAGCGTTTTGTGTTATATTTGCGTGCTAACTCAGTGAATATGTTCTGCACATCTTCACCTAAGTTCATCTTTGTCTTGAATCTCTTTACTCCAGCCCACTGCTTCTGATACTAGCTGTTGGATGAGCTAACAAAGCAGCCACAGGAATATCCCTCTGCTCAAAGCTCACTGACTGAGCGCTGATAGTTCCAGTTTAGGATGCAGTTGCAGGAAGTTTATGTGTCATCCGTGATCTACAGCATTAAGCCCTCTAACTGTGCGGCGCAGAAGTGGATGACAAAATAATAAAGCACAGAATAAATCTGTGTCTGACTCACTGTATGGAAGTCATTATCAGAAAAGCCAAACATTCTGATGGGAATGTCACTATTTAAATAACTTCTTTGCAGTGATGTTTAAAATAATTCAAACCTCTCGCTGTAATGACTGTTTTTGGGGATAAAATCCTTTGGTGCACTTTCCTGACTAAACCAAGTTTTCAACCATTCAGCATCTGCTCTGTGCATACTGCTGTCCACATCAGCTGATGGGCTGCAAGTGCAGTCTGTGCTTCTCATAACTTAAAGAGTTAGACAGAAAAATAAAATATGAAATGGGGCATAATGGTCCTCAATCTTGATTTGGAAATCCCTTTGAGACCAGGTTACGCTCAAGCAGGAATACCACTTGATGAGTATCCTGTAATAAAGCAGTAATATGACTCTTCATGGCATCCCTCTGGACAAGCCCATGCTGGTTTTCCAATACGGTGAAGACAACCTTTTTGCCTTTAGTCTAAACAGTGAGGTCACAAATCAAAATAAGGAATGCTGACTGACCTCAGAGTCACCGAATGAGATGCCTGAGCAGAGACCCTGGGGTTAGGATCTAGTGCTCCTGAACAGCACCGCTGAGCTTGATCTTAAAGAAAAGTCCATGCCAAGCCTGAAGCTGTACTTTGAGCTTTAGATGATATGTGTATCTAAGAGTGCTAAGAGTGATTAATGAGCTATAGCTGAGGACAACAGAAATGATCTGCTAATGGACCGAGGGGACAATTGAAGTAATCACCAAAGCTTTTATGTCAGAGCAAATCTGATCATTCACTAAAGACCAATTACAATAATAAACTGCTGGGAGCTGTCAAACACACGCCAAGTCAGTCAAATCAATTGTTGTTCATCCTCCTTCATAAGAGATGTAGTGTGGACCAACTAAGTCTGAAATGATGTAACAATACATTATTTCTAAGCTAGTGTTTTTTTATATTTACTTCTGAGTCTTTATAGGCATCACTCAAATTATTCTTCAACCTTAATAAACATGAAGCAAAATCAAAGATTTATTTATTCATATAATAAATCATTAAGGAAAATGTGCTTGGTATGAACTGAACACAACATAACAAAATGTACATGTCAGTCAGCATTTTGGGAATAAATATGTATTTTTATTGTATCTGATGATGTTTCATTTTCCATTTTGTGGTGAAAATAAAGTCGTAGTAAATGTTAAATGGTTCTTTTTCAGAAACAAACCTAATCAAAGAAATGCTTGTCATCGTTTCGTCTCCTCCGGCCTCGAAAGGGAAACTGGCAAGCGCCTGCAGATGCTTTGTCTTTTACTGGCAAATAAGCACATCAGCTCATGTAGCAGCAGCTCGTTTGCCAGATGCCTTTTAGATGAGGTAATACTCAGTGATTTAATCTGCCCTATCATCACTAGGATCTTTTATTGATCAAAGTCTATTTAGAAACAGCTGCTGCAGTAATGCTGTATAAGAATCAAATTAGAAGAGCGGTTTTCTGCTGTTGATACATTTTTGTTTCAGAATCAAGAGGCACTCGTTGAAAGAGTCGACAAAAATCTAACAAATCAATAAATTACCATCCACCTAAAAGCATACACATGACTCGACTTGAAAGTGATGCGCTGGAATCCTGCACATTCAAGGGTTGCGGAAGAGACGATTTCCATCCATTGTGTTTGGTGCACATAAACAACATCCAACTGAAGCTTTTTCCTCCTGCCTGAAATATTAATTTGTTTTTCTTTAGTGATGATCTTTGAAAAGAAAGAGTCCATTTCTGCTCTGCTTAGTTCAGTTATTGTAATTTCAGCATCCTGACCTGTTGCATGTCACTTGAAATTTTGATAATACTTTATAATATGGACTGTGCAAAAGTTCTAAGCTCCCTGTACTTAAATGGAATTTCAGTGTATTTTATTTGAAATTATAATGTGATTATATTTACTACAAATACTTATTGTCATTCATTATAATGGTTAATGATTAATTATATTCCTTAGATAATTATGCTGTAAGTAAACGTAAATAATGTGGAAGTAATTTTACATAGTACATGAGTAATCTTAAGTATTGCACAACTTTCATGTATTATACAGCAAAGCAGACAGAAATGTTACTAATAATAAGGATTGCATAATAAAAAACAAATACTGAATAATAGAACATCAATCAAGCTTATTAATTTAATGAATATTAAATAAAAATGAAAAATCAGAGCAATAAGAATTTACACATGTAAAATACATGAAGGTATGCAGTACTTAAAATAGCTTATAGTACTTAAATTTACTTACAGAATTATTTATTTCTCTTTTCCTATAAAATAACCAAAGTTATGCATTACTTAAAATTACTCATGCACTATGTAAAATTAGACATTACTTGCAATTACTTTCAAATGACTTAAATCTACTGACAGAATCATTATTTCTTTGTTTCCTGTATAAACCTGACGTTACCCCCGTATTCCTGTGTACCTACCTATAAGTATTTGAAGGTAAATAGAACATTATAATTTCAGTTTGTGCAGGCTATACATTACGCTAATCCAACACCCCCTTAAATATTGATGCAACAGATGTTAAAAGGAAAGGTTCCCAGGAATCTTTCCCCTAGTGGACCCAGGATATGCTGGCAAACATCTCTCTCTTAGTTGGCTTGAGAACATCTCTTCGTCCCCCCAGGATGAGCTGGAGGAGGTGGCCCAGAGAGGCGGGGTCAGGGCATCTCTGCTGTCTGCTGTCCTCACAACCCAGACACAGACAGAAATCAGGAAATTAAATGTTATTGAACTTTGGCCTCTTAGTACCAACTGAGCATAAACACCTCAGCCAACCTGAGCATCGTTGGTGACCGTGTCCATCCTTTTATGACCACAGTTCACCCATCTTCTGACGGCTGCTTCCAGCAGGATAATACAACATGTCACAAAGCTCAGATCATCTCATAATGGTTCACTGTACTCAAATGGCCCTTACAGTCACCAGATCTCAATCTAATTGAGCACCTTTGGGATTCGCTGGAACAAGAGATTCACATCATGGATGTGCAACTAGCAAATCTGCAGCAACTGCGATGCTATCATGTCAATACTGAGCAAAATCTCAGCTCAGACTTTTGGACATTTAAGCCCTTGAGTATCATCATTCTCATCCTTCTTTTGCACACCACTATAAAAACCACTGATCCATCCATTCCCAATGGCCCTTAGGATTAACTTACCACAGAAATATGGACGGCTATGTGCATGTATCTATATCTTCTGTTGCAGACTTCTTATGTTAATCATTGTAACACTCTTGAAACTGGTAGATTTGTGTTACCAGTTTTCATTAGTGGGGAAGAAGGATAACTTTCCTAAATGTTTTTCAATGAAAACAATGAGAAACAGCTTGTGTGTCCTTCTGTGCTTCTATAAAAGACAATTGTTATTAAGTGGTATAGCCTCATTGGAGCCAGGGGACTTGTATAGCAGAGGCAAACAGCAGACTCCCAACAATAGTCATTATGTGAGAACAATAACCACTTCAGATACAGTGAAGCCCACTATCCCTGTGTTCCCAGCTCACTTCATCATTTTTCTTGTTCTGCCTGCAGCACAATAACGCAGCATTGATAATAGGACTTGGATATGTTTAGAGATAAGCAAGCAGGGTGGTGGGGGGGTCTGATCCGTCACTCAACACTTTTCTCTTTTTGGCCACTGTGATGAGGGATACATTCTTCAGTGTTTCCAGCCAAGGATCACAATAATTCTTGTGTCAGGAGCAAGTATTTTAAACATTGTACAAAAATAAATAATGGAGGGAAAAAAAGCAGATTTAATAGTGGATTAAAGACTTTAACAGATTATTAACATGACGAAACTTTCAAACATGTAAATTAGCATTTATTTTGAGCTACGTGTCTAGCCACTTTATAAATGCTCACTAATGACTACAATTTGCAGGGCTGCGCTTGGCACACGATGGAGGTATTCACTAAAAATAGCTTAAAACAGGGTGGATGAGCGTGATGTCCAGTTGTGGGCAATAAAACCAAAACAATGAACTGAAGGACGTCAAAGCCGCCATCAAGCATCAAACATCCTGTATCAGATTGTCCAGTGGGATCAGTGACCTCCTTGCCACACCACACCTCACCTGACCTCAACCCATCATCCTGACATTCAAACTAAAACAGGGCACATCCAGCAATTCTTTGCCATTTTCTCAGATGAACGATAAAAAAACGCAACTTTCTGCAACCCCCTCTCCATTCCTACTCTGCCCCACTATCATAGCACACCTGATATTCTCACTCAAGTGTATGTGGTTGTATTGTGGGAAATGTAGGTGACAGGTATTGAGAAGAAGAATAATGAAATTCAGATAATATTAGTGCTATAAAACCAGAGTATTCTTTTAACTAAGAAGTGCATTGGCTCTGCTCCCATGTCGCCACGTGTATCGATGACTGATTAGGAATCTGACTAAGATCAAAGGGTTTGCTGTATTTGCTGAGGAGCACATGGTCTTCTGTGGAACGAAGCCCATTCAGACTTATTGTGCAGCTCAAATGCATCTTCTTTTAAGAGTCCCGGTGTTTGTTTTGCCAAGATAATCTCTCCCAATTTCTTGAATTTACTACATGACCGTGTGAGTCTCTGCTGTATTTTTCCTTTTGTGGTCAGGCTGCAGGCGGCCCTCCTGTTACTCTGCACAGCTGTGGAGCCTCACTGGAAGCTGCCTCCTCTGCTCATCCAGGACATTAGAGCTGCCATGAAAGGCCGCACAGAGGTCCTCCTCCCACAATACCACATTATAACCTGAAGGATGTGTGTCACATATTTCCCGTTCTGCCATTTTTGGTGTGTCATCACAGTGTAGCAGTCTTGCTGGTATCATAAAAGGCGTGCTTTCACACATAGGTCGCTAGATTCCATTTTTGGCTACTGCCATGTTGAGTTTTTTGTTGTTTTATGAGCCAGAAGTGACTGTATTTGTACACGAGGGTGATGTTATCAGCTAGCTGGTTATCAAGCTGTATGCATAACTATATGGGTGTGTCACACAGCCATAGATAACGGCTAATCAGTGCTACGTAACAACAGCAAAACTGGAATACAGAAAAGCTGTAATTCACTGAGTGTTCCACTGAAATGTTTCAGGTGTCCCCGACATTCCCGAGGTCCAGTTCTAGCAGATATCTAGCAGGCAGCTGTACAGTGGCTCTGAAAGGTCAAATGCACTGCACCTAAACCGCCCCAATAATATCAGAAAAAATATTTATGTCAAGAAATTAATCGGAAGTGTTTTTGGGGAGATGATAGTGTGATGGAACAGCTGACAACAGCTGCTAATAGTACACGGAAAATAACAGACTGTATTAAACGAATAGTGATTAAAAACTGCATCTTTTGATTCCTCACCACACCAACGAATCCTCCACTGCTTTTAATCATGTCTCAGTGCAATCATTCTCATGTTTCGGTTTCTGTCACTTCTGCAGCTGTTCCATCATGTTATTGTCACCTCCTAAAAATAATAACCACCTCACTTTTTATTTTGTTCTGCTACATAAAACCTTAGAACTGAGGGAAGGTGTAGTCTGGTTTTCATTCTTTTTCACATGACCATATCTCTGTTTGTGTAAAATGTGTAAAATGTCCCTTGACCACCTGCATAATCATGTATTTATACAACTAGATACTGTATACAGGTGGATGAACACCAGCATGACAAATACTACATTTCAAGGGAAATACCAGAACTGATTCAGTCATGCATTCGGGCTGTTTATTTTCCGGAAGCTCTGAGCTGCCTAGTATTCCCACCAATGGTGTCACTTGAGCTATTGCTCCTTTCCACCCACTGGATTCCACTCAGCTAATCAGTCCTGCAGTACATACATACACTCCCAGCCTTCTATCCCACTTTAGACACACTTTGTGCTGAGTGTTGTAGCTAGTTGTATTCTCACTCCTTTTGTTTGGAGTCAGTTTTTTAAAGCTTGATTTTGTAGTCACTCATTCTCCATTTAGTCCTTATATGTGGCTTAAGGTCAGCTTCTTTCTTTGGCCAGTTGTGAATGATGGCTGCCCATCATTAGTTACAGCTTCATAGTCATAGATTACATTCCTGAATCCGTGGGATTTTGGATGGGCAAAGTTTCTTCACAAATGAATCGTTTTGATGTGGATTTTGAAGAGTGTTTTCTTATTGATAAGAGAACAACAAATGCATCATTATGTAACTGATTTTCTCTCAGATCTGGCACAAACGCAGTTCCCGTTATACTGTCACCAAGTGAAAAATTGCTCTCTGTGACCTCATCAGTAAGATAAATAAGATAAGATTGATTTTTGTTTTTTCAGCAGCATTTAAGCGTGAAGTACAGTGATGTTGCTCATAGTTGTTTAATCAGCCATATGATTTACTAAGGTTTACCAAGAGAGGCTGAATATGACAGATGTTTGTGGACCACTCTCATCACTCTTATCTTCAAATGCCCTGTTTAATTAATTAACTGCTGGTCTTTTTTCCAAGTTTAGTCATGGATGAAAAATAATTTGAAAGTGAAAGTTGAACCAACATTGCAGATTCTGCTTCGATGTACTTCAAAAATGTCTCCTGGATGTTCTAATTTGGATTTCTACTAAAAGAAAGTTTTCGCTAAAGAACTGTTTTCTAGCTCTTTATTCATTAAAATAAAATAAAATAAAATTAGTGACTAAAACTTATAATCTCATGCCTTTTGGTGCACCATTTCTTCTACTAAGCTGACTTCACCTTTAGTAATGCCATTCATGCCTTTATGTTTCTGACATGGCAGACAGGTAAGGGAATAATAGCAAGAGTTGATGCATTAAGTTCAAAACGACACCAACAAATGAAATAAAACTCATATATAAAAAGCTCTAAATAGTTCTAAAAGAGGTTCCAGTAAAATTGGTTTGTATGTGGTTCATCATGTGTTGACTGCTGTTGTGATTTTTACATATAAATAAGACTAAATTGAGTTGAACTGAATTGAATTGACAAAGTTAGTGCACAGCTTCAAGGCCAAACTTTTTGCAGGTGATGAGACGCTAAGAACGTTTCTTCTGCATTCTTAAGCACTTGAAATGAAGGCAATCATGTGAGTGTTAAAAGTCACATGAGCTGAGCTGTCAGTCCTTTCTGAGACGTTGCCCACCGCACCATCACATGTCCTATTACGGTCACCTGGTGTAGGTGTTGCTGCGAGTCTTTCCCAAATTAAGCGTGTTCCAGTTGTAAAGTCAGTAAAGTGAGGAAAAACAGGATTTGTTTTGCTCCTGCATAGTAGAGACATTCTTGCATCACTGGCATTTACAGTGGAGTGCTTGTTTTCTTGCTCTTAAAAACACCACTGCAGCACGTTCACGGATAAAGCCCGGTCAAGGGATCTGCATATGACTCATTTAGCGAGTCAAAATACACAGCAATAGAAGGACAGTTTCTTGGATTGTTACATCAGGGTCACTCCAACGCTGCTACAACTTTTTGAGGTCGAAGCCCGACTTGGAAGGAGCATTGCAATTGAAAATTCAGACTAGGAACTCGTGAATCCCAACATGCAATTTCAAATTGAAGAAGTTTTATCAAGAATGGGGGTTGGAACACTTGGGACTGGGGAGGGATCTCAAAGGTGCGTTGTACATGGCTGATATCTGGTGTGGTAGGCCTCCACCTCTGTTCAGACATAAAAGACATAAATAGCCTCATTTTCTCTTCTCTCAAACCTTCCGTGTTCCAGTTACAAAATGGGCTGTATTTGTTTTACACCAGATGTAACGGGACTCAAACCTTCCAAAACTTTCAACTTTTTTTTATCGGTCCACAATCCAAAATCAGTCCACAATATTTTCCCAGAAGTCTTTGGGGATCATCAAGATGTTTGGCAAATCTATAACGAACCTTTGTGGTCTTTTTGGTCAGCAGTGGTTTTCTGCTTGGAAATCTCCCATGGATGCCATTTTTGCTCATTCTCTTTCTTATCTTGAATCATGAGCTCTGACCTGGACTGTTTAGTTCTTCAGTTGTTGTTCTGGGTTCTTTTGTAACCTCTTGGATGAGTCACTGATGCATTCTTGGAGCGACTTTGGTAAACTCCTGGGAAGGTTCACTACTGTTCCAAGTTTTCTCCATTTGTGGATAATGGTTCTCACCGTGGTTCAGTGGAGTCCCAAAGCCTTAGAAATGGCTTTGTAACACTTTTCTGACTATATGATGTTCATTACTTTGTTTCTCATCTGTTCTTGAGTTTCTGATGGCCTGATGTGTTACTTTTAGCCTACTTCGCTTTGTCAGACAGTTTCTGTCTGGCAGTAATCAGGCCAGCTCTCCACAAATCTGGGTAATCACATTTACTTCATAATTTAACACAGGTTGGGCAATTACTTCTACACACAGGCTTTTTTTTTTTTTTTTTACAATAAGTGAAATAATCGTTTAAAAACTGCATTCACAAATATACAAAAAGTAAGAAACTAGGAAAGGGGAAACTACTTTTTCACAGCGCTGTACATTTTCCCCTACACTGTTCAAATCGATACTCCTTCATATTTTTATCCAGTGCTTTTTTTGCATTAGCCTTATATGATGACTGGTACATTCGGTATTCTAAATTTTGAATGCCCAAAGAATCTGCCTCTTGGATCAAGCTGCTTATTTTAACATTGCTGAAAGCATGATCGCTTCAACCTTCAACTGAACCAGCTCCATCAACAACCACCAACTTCTGTGTAAGTGTAGTTTGTATTGCAGCTTTTCTTTACAAAACAAACGTCCTATTTGAGTGTTTTATCTTGTGATATCAGAAATATTCACATCGTTAAATAAATGCAGTTATTTACGCCAGGAACATTTTAAACTGGTATGAGTACTGACTTTAAAATATGCAAAAAATGTTGTTTAATTTTCTGTATATACAGTCTGACATTTCATGTCTGTTAGCACTGGCCTTTCCCTCCCTGCATTTAAAATTGAACAGTCCTATTCAGAGACACATCTGTGGCATTAATTATGCCTCACTGATACACAGAAAGCATCCATTACAAACCCATTAGTTTACATAATTTGTTATTCCCAGCAATTCTCACAATCTCACCTCTGTTCAACCCTTCCGATCTGAGAAGAGACACGACGGGTCATATCAGGACAGCAGACAGGCCAAACTTGCAGAAAATGTTAAACCTAAACCAACCAGTGAGCTTAAAAAAATAAAGAAATTTGACCCAGTTTCTGTCATATAACTTTAGAAAACAGACAAAGGATGTTTAATTTTCACATCTGAGGACATCTTGCCTCCATAACATGTTGCCCAAAACTCTACTTGTTAGTAAAATTAAACATCCTTTTGCTTAAGGATGGACTGTGTCCCTGCTTCCTCTTTGATAGTGGAGCATTAAAAAAAAGTTTCCCAATGAGGCCTAAATGTTCACCAGTCCTTAAAGGGAGCTCAGAAAACCTGAAAGCATGACTCACCACTCTCACTGACAAAAACACACAAACATCTGGGAGCTGGAATTATGTCTAAATAAAGCAAGATCAAACAACACTCAATCAGACAGACGTGATGTCAACTCCCCGTTTTGATGATGATGACAAAGTGTATGAAACTTTTCGCCTCGGAATTTGGCGCTGAAAGAGAATAATCATACGCACAATCAACGTAATGACTAAACAGTCTAGCGTGCTCCAGAATTACTCGCATCACACGTTTTTATTGATCAGACTCATGTAGGCCATTAGAGCCAAGCTGTAAAAAACACTCTGGCTCGCTCTGAGATTTGCTGTGGTTACCGTGTTGTGATCAAAGAATAAAAGAAATACCCATTAATAATGTCTGCAGTCCTTTCTGGACTATGGTTAACCGAGCTGAATGGCACGCATCCATATCAATTCCACTTTTAACACTCCCCAGCACCAGTGCTTTGAAAAATATTAATAGCTGTGCACATGTTCTGCCTTGAAGACAAACACTTCTTGTAACTAGCCGCTGATGACTTTTAAAACAATCCAAATAAAAGTTTTTGTGTGGAAATAAAAATGCAGTATACGAAATGGAGTGTTATTCAGAAGAGAGGTACGAAGTAGTACATTTATTGCAATCTTATTTCTGGTGTTTATACTTCGAGTCCTTTCTCTTTTAAAGACGAGAGGAATGAGATATACATATGTTTAGAGAGCACTATACAGAAAAATAAACCATACAGGACAACGGGGAATACTTGTAGTTACACTGCTACGCAAAAGTCTTAAGGCACTCCTCAATTCTTTTGATTTTTCTTTCCAAGGAGCCAGACTTGCCGTATTTTTTTGGACCATAAGGCACACTGGATTATAAGGTGCATTAAGCAAAACAAAACAGTCAGATAAGTCAAACTTTACTCAACTCTTTCTTCTTGCTTCCTCCACTTCTTTACCATTGATTCATTAATGTTGAATTCTCTCGCACCTGCTCTATTCCCTTGTTGTTGCAGTATATTAATGACTAACCTCGTATTGTGGATGGATTATCTCAGTTGTTCTCCTGACTGAAGTTTGGTCCGTTTACAGCATCCTGAATTTTTTCAGAAATCTCTCAGTCAGAACATGGTCAAAAAGCACACAAAACACAACAGAAATAGGAAAAACGGCAACTGAATTTTAAGTGCAATAGACTTTCTGAAGGTCTTTCAGAGTTTTTCTAAGGACATTGATTGCTTTTTCATTTATTTGAAGTCCAGTCTTTCTACCTGATCATTTTCATTCTTGTTTTCTTGTTTTTAAGCCACTTAACATTAACCTAACTTGAGGGATGAACCAAAAGATGCTTGCATGTTTCAATAAATCTCTGTATCTGTTTCATATCTTCTTAACAAAATACAAAGGAATCAGTGTTGACTTTAGACTTTTGAGCACAACTTTCAATTCAGCTTAAAGAGAAAAATGATAAAGTCTGAATGGCACATCTACAAACTAAGCGCAATGCACAGGAAAGCAGATAATGATATGATCCTTAGAAATAGTCAAATTCTCCTTCAGGGCACTTCCAAAATAATCAGGTCATCTATTGCAGCGGTCCCCAACCCCCGGGCCTCGGACCGGTACCGGTCCGTGAGTCGTTTGGTACCGGGCCGCGAGAGTTGAGGCTCAGGTGTGAAATGTATAGTTTTCAGGGTTTTTATCGGTTTTCAGCATTATTTTGTTATCATTTTTATCGTTTACTCGGTTTTCCTTGGTCTTTTCACGTGTGTTATGAATAAATGTTCTTTTTTTCATTACCGGTACTAGTTTTATTTTGTTGTATTTATCCGCGACACCTTAAAGGCCGGTCCATGAAAATATTGTCGGGCAAAAACCGGTCCGTGGCGCAAAAAAGGTTGGGGACCGCTGATCTATTGTATCTATGTGCAGAATTGCTATCCATTTGTATCGCCAGTCTCTTGTTCCAATTTATTTACGTACAAATGTAGATGCTAATCTATAATGTCTATCTGCCGTTTCTTGAGCATTTCCCCGTAATTTACGCAAACCTTTAAGTAGTTAGGGAGGAAATGTTCTTCACTAACATCAGTACACTCCCTTTTGAAGTAGCCAGCTTCCTGCTGTTAGTGGTCCTGTCAAGCTTCCTGCTCTCCCAAACCACAAATTTCATTTACATTTTTAACAGAGTCTGATCAATCAATCACTAAATAGTGAGAGAAGTGTAATTTGTAGTTATAGTTGTAGGAAAAGCAGAATTCTAATATGAATTGTAATTAATTCAGTAATGTCTGAAAAAAAAAAAACCTAAGCTGATTTATTGTGTCCTAGTGTCTTAACTACAGGGAGAAATGTTACAGTGAGCATGTTTTCCATGCTAATTTAGCCTCATTTAGCACACAGTAAATGTACACGTATTTAAAATGTTGCTGTGCTGTATCAACATCATAGGTATTAATAAAGGCTCATCAGAGTTTTTAAATTAAAATTATTAGTTTTAAAGTGTTGTAACAGTCATTCTGGTTTGCAGTGTGTGTTAGGCTAAGAAGGTCAAGGTTTAGCTAGGAATGGGCAATCATGACCAGGACTTCTGTGGTTTTCAATAATAACCAACTGAGGAATTGCAGCATTGTCATAAAGAATGATAAAATGTAATTCAGGGTAAAATATTCTGTTTGCGGAGACTGAACAATGGTAACCAAGCAGCTCACAGTATTACACGACTAGTAATATATTCCATGTATTACTTTTTTAAACATGTTTTAAACTGTTAGCTTAAATTACAGCAGATTTACCATAAAATAATATGATGCTAACAAATCACCAGCAGGGGAGACCAGGTCAGGTGGCCACATAGCATTTATCCAGTGTCTGCTACAACAACCTAAAATTCCCATCCTCTTGACCTGATCACACCCATGTATGCAAAACACTTGCAAGCGATGAAGTGCTGAGGAGGGAACTTGTTCATTTTGTTGTATCAACAAAAATAAGTCCTCCTCCCTTTAAATACATTCTAGAACAACATTATAGAGAAATAAAATGTATATATTAATTTTGGGCCATAAAGATAGGAATTAGGTATGTTTTGATATTAAATTTTAAAGTCTAATTTTAAATATAAAGATGATTTTAGCACAGAAGTCTGTCTTAATATGGACGAAGTTGGTTTGTTCATGTGCAATACAGATATACATGGGTTATCTTATGTATATATAAATCCATGAAATAATTTATGTAACCACAGTTAAGAAAAAGTAATTATGTTTTCTTCTTGACAATTGTTTATTGCTCTGGCACCAAAGCAGATATCCATAGATTGGGGGGGTTGCCATTATAATAAAAAACATGGATATCATAAAGTTATAACTCATAGGTTATATTAATATAAAGTGTACTTTAGTTTCCATCAGGATTGTAGGTTCATTGCTCATAAAATTTTAATTTTCAGGACGCCAAGCAGATACTGCCAGAAGGTCAATCAAGATGAGACTGAGGCCAAGAAAGTCCACACAAACACATGCACACATACACATCACCCCACACAAACTGTTGTTTGTTTAAAATATGAATGTGCATGTGTCTGCCAGTTAAAAAATGCTCATTATTTACCTTTGTCATTTCATTCTTTGTATCCATGTTTTCACTATTTCCGTTGGTGCCAGTTTGTGTTTTTTAACTTGTGACCAAGAACTATAAAACAGCGTGAAAAGTTTGCCAACTAGTCCCGCTCTCACATACTTTATTGCTAATACTTAATTTGCTGCAGTGCATGTTTAAATACAAATAATAAAAAATACTCATAAAACCGTCTGAGCATGTAAGAAGCTCACACCACAGTTTCATAACTGTTTCAGCAGAGAGCATCACTTATTTCATTATGCACTCTATTCATCATAAGTGGATGAGCAGATTATCTGTTTCCTGCTGTCTAATTAACATTTCACTGCATTTGCTTTTTATCCGTGGAGTGGCTCTGGGAGCACTCCTTTTCTTAATGCATCCCCAGACTTCAGAAAGCATCCAAACAGATCAATACTGGCTGGCAGAGTTGAAAGCATGTCTTTAGGTATAAGTCTGCAAAAAAAAAAAAAGAAAGAAAGAAAAAAGAGGAAATAGCTCCCACTCATTTCACCCACGCTGTAGAAACTAGATGGACTGTAGTATGTCGGAGTGAAATGGCTCTCGGCGGCAGGCCCTGTAATGACTTTTTGAAGCTTTTGAGCCACTGAATGCTTTGTGGAAAATAACCTAGCAGTCAGTGTGACGAATAACAAATGAGATGTATATGAACCTTCCAGAAAATGTCACTATTTTTAAAAGGTAAGACTGGAACTCATCAACCGGACCTTTTTATCGCCTTACAATACTCAGCTTCTTTTACCCAATCGGATGTCGGAGGCCTCTGAAACAATCTGCTACCTCTCTGAGGTGCATTATATAGAACTAGTGCGTACAGCAGTTATAGCTTTTCACTTGTCCAATCAATGAATTTTCAAACTGTCAGGGCGCACTACCAAAATCCATGAAGCCGAGACATTTTATTTGAATTTTAAATTGCTGTTTCAGATTACACATAAATATTTAACCAGTTCAGAAAAACCGACAAAGCAATAGTAATGACAAGGTGAGCGAGACGAGTGGTCGAAGAAGCTGCCGAGGACAAAATGACCCCGAATCTGGAAAAACTGATGACTGAAAGTGGGTTGAAATTGATGGGATGTCTCCAGAAAGCGATCCTAACCTCATCTCCATGGGAGCAAGGGACACATTGTGACTCACAGTTACGAGGAAATTGCGTAACCTTCAATGCCCGCTGTGGAACGAGTGGATGGAACAAGCCATTATAAAGCAGGTGATGAGATGATAATGTGTTTTCGTGTAATCCTACTCCAGGGATACCAGGCTTTGGATCTTTACAGCCTGTGGTCAATCATCATTCACCTCTCCAGATGCTGATTATTACATCAGCAACCTGGCACAGACCAACTGAAGTTTCCTAAATGGGAATATAATTTTTCTGTGTGCCAGTCGTAGCCATCCTGGCAACTTGTGAAATGTTAAATTTAGATCCCACGAAGCTGAAACTACTGTCAGCAGGCCACAAACCTAAACGTGATATCATTATGACTGCTTACTTTCTAAAGTCTTTAGCTTTTTATCCGTTCCAGTTAACTAGATTTTTAATTTTTTCCACAGCTTTTTAGCATTTTGGTTTTTTTTTAGTTTTCTATAATAACCAACCAGCAGTCAAACACAAACCTGCACCGCTTAACTGTACAAACAGGAAATAATGCACCATTTCCACCAAGCCACGTGCAGCGGTAATCTCATTTCATGGTCTACATGGTACAAATCGCTTAACCGTACAGTAGCTGGGCGCAGTAAAATGAGTTACCCTGCTGCGTAGTTGTCTTTCACCTGGAATTCTTTATCGTCATCACTTTGGTTGCTTCTCCTTGTGGCACGTCTCCTAAAAACATTTGTAACCAACTTCTCGAAATGAGAGCAATACTTAAACCTCCTTCTGAATGTCAGCAAGACAAAACTGATGGTGGTGCTGTGTACAAGAAGGGGATGAGCATTTTCTACTTTCTATAGAAAGCTCAGATCCTTTGCCGTGTTCAGCAGCATGTTGGAGATCTTCTACTAGTCTGTGGTAGCGAGTGTAGAGCTGGTGCAAGGCTCGAAGCATCACTGGTCAGAATTTGGAGGCATTCGAGAGTGAGGGACACATAGAATAGAATAGAATAGAATAGAATAGAATAGAATAGAATAGAATTCAACTTTATTGTCATTGCACATGCACAGGTACAGGGCAACGAAATGCAGTTTGCATCCATCCAGAAGTGCTTTAGCCATGATATAGATATATTACAATATATATTAGCAATAATATAGATATGTAAGTATATTACAGAAATGGGTCTATTATGGTATGTTATAATGTACACGGTATGAAGTATGTTATGAATATTCTATAACTATAAGTATGTACAGGCTGTAGTGAGTACAAGCTATGTACAGGCTATGAACAGGATATAAATATGAAATAAAAAACTATACAGAAATCTGAGATATACAGTTATACAGAAATGTGAACTATGGAAGTTATAAACAGTTGTAGGATTAAAAATTATTGTATGTACAGAATGATTATTTACACAGAACTATACAGTAGTGCAGTTAAGATAAGTGAGATATGTGGATAATTTCTACAGAGGCTATATAAAGTGCTAGTGGTTGTGAGTGGTGGTTCAGTCCATGTTATTATTGTGTGTTTGAGGGTACAGTTGTCCATTGTGTGTGTGTGTAGGTGGTTGTGGGTGTGTGTATGTTCAGTCCATGAGTTTAACGTGGGTCAGATGTCAGGAGGCAGAGTTCAGGAGTCTGACAGCTATGGGGAAGAAGCTGTTCTGGTACCTGGTGGTCTTAGTCCGGAGGCTCCTGTAGCGCATCATCGGTGAACAAACTGCTCTCTGTCATGGCCAACCCTTCACTCTTGCTCCACTGCACACCCCTAAGGCAACAGAGCGTATTCTCCCACAGACTGACCTCATCCTCGCTGCCAAAAAGAACGCTTCAGGAAATTATTCCCACTGTTCTCGAAAGAGATGTATAATAACTCTTCACTCTGTGAGAAGTGAAGTCCTGTCAGGTATAAGATCCTAAACATGCTTTCATGTTACACCTCCATGCAGCTGTTTTTCTTACATTTATACTGTGCCTATTTGTTATTAATGCAGTTTGCACTTCTCTTTAACACGTTAGACTGACTGTTTTTACCTAACTTCATTTTTCTTTCTTTTTTGAGATTTCATGAATTCCTGCACTATCTCATAGTGTAAAGGCCTGCGGCACTTTTATTTTGACTTTGTTGTCTATTGTAGACTGTACTATTTTTACTCTTTATTATGCTGCGGCAACACAGGAACATCCTTTGTGGGATTAGTAAAGCATCTCTCTCTCTATCTATTACCTATTATCATATATTCATTTTTTTCTTCTGAGATAAAGCAAGAATTCAGTAAGTATGCAGAGAGAAAAAAGTCTGAACTGTAACCTTTTACTCAGATCTGAAAAAGAAGTCATGGCCCATAAGAAAGAATATAACCCACAATTTTGCTCCACTGCCCCCAAAAAGCCAGAATTCTTCCAAGAAGGAGAAAAGTTAAAAATAAAATGTAAAAAATTAAGTTAAATTAAACTGATGTGGTCAAATTATTTTTTTAAAAACGTATACCATGCACCCCCACCTCAACCAACCAGTCTCAAAATCTCAAAATTCTGAGATTACAGAATTTTAAAAAATGCACAAATTCTGACTTTGATTTTTTATCATTCTGGGGGAAAAAAAGACGTCTTGACTTTTCATCTCAGGATTTTAGAGAAAAAAGTCATAACCCCGGTTGTTTTCACTTGCCCTTCTTTTTTTATCAGACAGTGTGTAGCCTATACCTTATAGCTGCTTTATGCCATATGCTCACAAATGCAGCCACCATTACTGCTGCGGCACAGTGGAAGTGAACCCATTTGGGAATAATGTGAAAGCTGATTGCACTGAAGCTGAGTCCAATGCTGTACGGCCTTCAGGCCTACTGGGACAAATTGCCATTATCAGTCCCACTGACGCTCATGAGCAATCAGTTTCAGCATCCCCTCATTCCCTCAGAAGAAATGCACCATTGTAATATAAACCTCAGACACATATCATTACACTGTAAAGATGGAATTCAGATCAGAAAACATAAAACCAAGAAAGCGAGAGATATACAGACTTGAGTTTCACCATCTGGAGCCTGATCACTCTGTCTTTAGCAGAATCGTAGTGTTGTAACTCCTGACTGGTTTGAATTTTATTGCATTTGAATTTTATTTTTCATTTCAGTTTAGTGAAGAAGATTTGAATAATTCAGCATAGATATAACAAAAGAAACACAACATGTTTTGAATCCAGCTACTCAGTCATGTAGACATCTCAAATCTGAATCAAGATTTGCACCAAAGCCTCTTATCAGGAAGGTTTTGATAACAAATATGACTGTCTTGATGTACGCTCAATCATCCAAGGAAAGGAAATTCTTACATCCAGATGAAGGTTGATGCAGGACATCTGTGAGGACAGTGAGACCGTGGTCGGTGTGTGGTAGAAGCTACATCTGGGATCAGCTCTGAGCTCCTTGTCTGCAATGGTGAAGGATGGTTTAACCAATGAGGTCAGGCAGGAGTCTGTGTCGACAATGATGTTTGCAGATGATACTGTGATCTGTAGTGATAGTAGAGAGCATGTGGAAGTATGCGCTAGAGAGAAAAAGAAGGAAAATCAGTTGAAGTAAAACAATATACATGTGTGTGAATGAGAGGGAGATGGGTGGAACATGGGTGGAGTCGAGGTCGTGAAGATGGGTGATCTGAAATACCTGGGCTCAGCCATCCAAAGCAATGGAGAATGCAGAGGGGAGGTGAAGAAGAGAGTGCAGGCAGAGTGGTTTAAAGCAAGTTTCAGGGGTGATTTGTGGCAGAAGTGAAGGTTTACATGATGGTAGTGAGATCTGCAGCCATGTATGGTTTGGACAGCTATGATGGTTTCATTGGGAGTGACCAGAAGCCAGAGAATTATAAAGGCATTGATCAGATGGACAATTCAGGTTGAGTGGTTTGGAGGTAAAGTTAAGAAGGCGTGGTTGGGTTTCAGGAAGCTACTTGAGTTATAGGTCCTTCAGATTTTTAGGGTAAATATCTGGAACTATGGATATGCACTGACACATGATTGAAGTTTCTAAAATGTTTAGAGGTCCTTGTCATGGTCCAGGTGAGTGCTGGGGTTTTTCCACAGAGTACCAGTTTCCACCCCTGGGTGGAGTCGCTGCGTCCCTGCATGTCTCCACACCTGCTGGCAATTGAGCTGCCAGTACTGAAGACCAGCGCTCACCACTACTCGTCGCCAAGTCTTCAGCTAACCACAGTTAGTGCTGGCCGCCATAGTGTTTCACAGGAAGAGATTTTGTTCATAGAAATATTTATTCAACCTGTGTTTTCCTACCCTCAGCCATCCTGTTGTCTGCCACCTCCATCCTCTGACAATACACTCCTTCTTCCTGGAGCGGATTTGTATTCAGCAGCTCTTTGCATCATATTGGATTCACTCACCTGCCTGCCCTCCTGTCGCAGTACTCAACGGATCACCTCCTCCTGGAGCCCAAACTGCCTCCTGGTCTTGTTTCCTGTCCCGTGGCCCTGTACGAATCCCCTCTTTAAAATTCCCCAGTGCCTTTATAAATCTAGTATTCCCTATAGTTCAGTATCACTCCTGTTTGTTAGGTTATTAAAGTCTCATGTTATTCCCCATAGTTCACAGTATTTTTTATAGTTCACAGTTGCGTTATTGTCTCGCCCTTAAAAATAACGTTCTGTTAATTACCCTCACCTGTGCCTCTGTGTGTGATCTGCATTTGAGTCTTGTCTGGTTCAGCCTCGGCCGTGACAGTCCGATCTCTAACATCAGATTCGGAGGCCAGTAGAAACCACAGTTTTCTAGGTAGGTATTTTATTTACAGCTTCTAATTAGTGCTGTCCGCGTTAATCTCGTTAAAATGACGTTAACGCCATAACCCCATTAATCTCCGGTAGCGAGTTAACGCGGATCGCCCTGTGCGTGGGGCTGCACGGCCTCAACGTGTAAGCGCAGTTAGCTCGTTAACGCATTAGTGCTGTGCAGCTAATGTCATTTTAATGAAATTAACGCTGACAGCACTACTTCTAATTTACAAGAGGTGAATGGTTTCACAGACATTAATGATTGAATGTGGGGAAAACACACACATTTTCCTCCAACCTCAATGCAGTATTCCTCAAGTATGACACCATGTACCAAGTACAAATGGCACCCATCCTGTCTTCTTGTATAAATGAGTATTTGCAAAAATTCATAATGGGAAAATGGAAAATGAGAAGTATCATTGCCCTCCATGCAAAATGGTTTCCATGGGCCTCCAAATATTTTAGGGACCTCAAGCATCCATCATTCAGTGCTAACTTGAGGACTCCTGAGAGTACATAGTCATAGCTTTTGATATTGGTCCTTCAACGAACATCTACAAGCATACTTTACCTTTTAAAATACTTTTTTTACATTTTTGATTTTTTGAGAAAATTGATGAGAGTAGGGACCTGAAGTATTGCATAAATTATAATAATAAAAATTGGATCTTCTCCATGGAATTTTTTGGAAAATTCATAATAGTCAGATGGGAAGTTAAAGGCCATTCAACTGTTTACTCTGTTGATCTTGATAAATGAAATTCAGCAAAGTTCACAGTGAAATGACAGTTTGTCAAACGTAGTTCAAATGTTTCCAAGGAAATTCATATCCGTTATTAATCTCCTAGGAGCCTGCAACAAAAAACAAAACACCTCAGTTTAGTTTTACTGTTTCTCGGTCAAGTCTGTTTAAAGCTGCACATCACCCACTATAAACATATCTCCTCCAGAGGGACTGAAAAGACAAACATTTTGCAGTAGTGCTGTGAACAAAAATGATACTTTAGTCAGCAGCCATAGTCACGCTGAGAAACCGGAATAAATAATGCCCACAACACCAACACAAACAGAAGCCAGTATATTATACACATATGTACGGCCTGACAGTAACTGAGACAGCAGAATATGCTTTATGTTCATCTGAACAGGGGCATTGACAGTAAGGGTTGTCTTAATAGGACTGTGAGTCTGGGGCACATTATCAGATTCAGAAAGCAGAGTTTTTTTAGCCTTAGGGAGCTTATCAGTCTTCAGTAAGGCCACACAGATAGCTGTTAGTTAAATATTGAAGTCCTAGCCAACCCACTCACGTATCCCCAGATGATGAATGATACCCTGGAGGCGTCATGAGGAAGATCGGTGCCAGTCTGTTAAGCTGTTTCTGCTAAGTGTCTAACTATCCTGTGAGTTTATAGAATTAAATGCTGAGAGATCAAGTCAATAGCATAGGCCAAAAACTAAAAATAGCTTTCCTCCCTCTTCCTGCATTAAAGTTTATCTGCTTAATACCTTCATGCAGTATGCTGGTAAACTCTTCGAAACCTTTGGATTTGTTTGCAGATGCAATATCAAATGCTTTGTATACAAAACATCTCTAAACAGCTGTCTAAATAGCTGGACAAGCTGGGGATTAGGTTTATTTATTTATTGAAAATACAGATTTTTTTTATGGTAGCGTAAAACCTGAAAGCTGTTACTTTCAAGAAATTTTCTAGGAAGCCCTTCTTTTTTATACCTGTAAAGAACTGATAATAAGGGCTCTTGATCCTGTCTGTAAAGTCTTAAAAGTGAACATATATTTTCCAGAATGTTAAAATAAGCTGCGGACAGAAAAAGTATATATAAAAGAAAAAGTACAGACAAAAAACAAATGAGCAGTCAGACTTTATTGTAATCTTTTAGCGACCTTCACTGCGGTGGAGTTCCTGCTGGGCAAGCAAGGCAAGTAGTGCTTGACCAGCAAAATCGGGGGGAAAAAACAGACATCAATTAAAACAAAGGGAGTGAAAGTGATTTATCTCCCTTTAGACCCCAGTATACCTGCTGCAATGGTCACTATGCTCACCACTGTAACATTGTCTCACACTCACTTATATTTACACCAGCTGTTAAGGTTCAGCTCTGTTGTTTATCATGAGTGTGTTGATGTCCTGTAAACAATGGCCTGAACTTGTCAAGCTGCAAAGCCTGCAGGTTTATCCACAATGAGAACATTGTGGATAAACCTGTGCTCTGCGATGGAAAACTGATCAGCATGCTAGAAAAACTGCTGCTGGCTCTGCTTTCACTACTGTAAGATCAGTTGCCATCTAAGCATTTGTGGAAAGACAGCCAGCATTAGTAAGTAAATGGGTTTCTGTGAGTTATCATCATACCAGATAAGCTTGCTCTTACAAACAACTTTCACTAATATGTGTAGTGTAGAGGAGTTAGAGAGTAATGTGAAAAAGTTTTAATAACTCCTTCCTTTTTTCTTTTAATGATAAATCCTTGCAAATTTATTCCTTCATTATTAAACACATAACATCTCCCATGTAGAGTGTACATATAGCCAGAGATGGCACGTAAAGAACTAACCAATACTTTGTTACCTAACTATTTCTTTTTCTGACAGTTTTCACTGTCCTAGGTACTCCCTTCACACAAATATTTGTACTTTCTGTTCCTTGTATTTTCAAAATAGGCTCATTACTTGGATGGAAATCTGCTCATGAAACATCTGTTTGCATGTCGTTGAATTCAGTCGTGTAAATCCAGAAGAGCAGCATCAGCACAGGTCAGCTGATCACATAACAAGAGCTCAGAAATTAGTGTGAGTTGCGGGGGTCGTGTAGGGTTCCCTCACTTTAACCCCTTACTGTTCTCATTTTTCTGCTTAGGTGTAGAGGCAAAGTCACCCTCTACAATGTGGGAAACAGAAAATAGTTTTGTTTTTTTTTTATCTCTCGTTCACTGCTTGTGTCCTACATGGTAGACTCAAGCTGAGTCCATTCATTAGAATTCGAACTTAGACTGGAATAACATTTGTATTCTTGTGCACTAATATTTTACATTAATATATAAATGGGTTCAGTTACCTTTGCATCAAAATGCTTGATAGAATTAATCTTCAATGAGCAACTTTTTCTTTCTTACTTAGTACATTAGAGTCTGCACTTCTCACTTTTACTTGAGTAATGCAGTTGCTTCAGGACTGCAAATCTTACTGGAGTATGTTTTTTTTTTTTACTTTTTTACTTTGCTTCTACTTAAATAAAGAATGCCTGTACTTTTGCCACCTCTGCATATGTTCTGCAAATGTAACAAAGTTATTAAAAGAAGATTTCCTGGATCCAAACTGGAAGTTCTCTGACCACACACAGCGATCAGTCTCAATATTAAAACCACCTGCTTAAACTCAGGTCCCCTTCTTGCACCCAAAATACCTCTGAGCCACTGAGACATGGACTCAACAAGAGCTGCCGGTGTCCTGTGGTATGAGACATCAAATCTTGCCAGCATATCCTTTAAGTCTTCACAGCTGTGAGACGGAGCAGCCAAGGCTCAACTTGACCTTTCAGCATCTCGCAGATGCTCAATCAGATTTAGCTTTGGAGAACTTGGAGGCCAAGTCAACTTGAACTCTTTAAATCCCACACATCATTCCTGAAAAGGGTTTGTGCTGTGATCTTGATGAAAGAGGTCACTACCTTCAGAGAATACTTTTGCTTTGAAGGGATGCACGTAGCTGCGGGAATGTTTTGGTAGGTGTTACATGTTCAAGTAGCATCCACTTAGATGTCGCGACCCAGTGTTTACGAGCAGAAAATTACCCAGTGTCCTTTTTTCCATTGTAGATAACTCTACTATCTTTCCCACAAGGGAACAATGAACACAACACTAAATCTAAAAATGAAGATGTAATTCATAGAACATGGCTCCTTCTTCTATTGCTCCATGACCTAGTTTGACACTTTTATTTGGTGCTTTGGAACAAAACTAGAATCTATCTATCTACCTACCTACCTACCAACCAACCAACCATCCATCCATCCAATACAATTCCCTTAAATCTAAATGTCAGGCTTGACCTTTGACTTGCCTGGAGGAGAAGTCATTGAGTCATCAAAGTGCTCTGAAATTCATCATTGTCCGTTGTGACATTGTTGTAAAGACTTGCTGAGATATTAGAGTCTGTTCCAAAGTGGTGCCAGGTGGGTCAGTATCATGTCAAACACTCGACTATGAATTATGTCTCATGAATCACCACAGTGGACCATAAATACCCCTGACATGAGCTCACTGCAGGTTCAGAGTGGTCTCTCAGACGGCACTTTACTTCCACCATTATCTAACACTTTCATCAGTGGATGAGGCTTCAGCTGACAAATCAAACTGATGAATTTTAAACAAATGGGACATGTATTTTAAACAAGTGTGGATTTATGCCCACAAGCCAAAGAGAGCTGCTGGGAACTTTGAGGTGAAATGTTGTCAGTAGTACTTGTGATTGTCTGACCAACTTTCCAGTTTGTTTACTTTGAACTTTTTGACAGTCTGTCCAAAGCATTTCCTGCTTTTCCTAAAGTTTGTGTACGTTCAGGACATCTTGGTCTGTTCCTGTGTAAATTCCTAGGCTAACAATAGTCCGGTTATGACGTTTCAAGTGGCACCTCAGGGATCCAAAGATCTAATCTCTACAGAGAGTTGGGAACTTGTTTTTACCCTCAGTTTTTTTTTTCATTAGCTTCTCCAAACTAAACTCAAAACTAAACAATGGAGAATAGTTGGAAGCATCATGGTGCTGGAAGCCCAAAAAGAGCCAAAAGAATATGCTTATACAGTTAATTTATTGAATGACTTAAAACTAGCCTTCACTTTTAATCCCCTTGAGATCATGAGAGCACAAAACAGTTTAAAGATAGGATTCTCTCTCTCTCACACCAAAAATGGACTAAAAAATTCAAATTCACACAGCTGAAGTATTTAGCATTTGGTTGACTATGTTGTCTCGACCTCGTTTGACCCAGAGAATTATTCTTTATCCAGTTTTAATCATGTTGTAATTGTGTTTTGGAATTTTAAATTACTTTTTCAAATAAAGGATTTAAAAGTGATGAGGATAAAATTGGATTATGCTGAGAAGAACAAACATAAAGTGACTTCACATGAAAAAATGAAACGCTTCGACCTGTTGTTTTATAGTTATGGGTTCACGTTATTGATGGCCTTCTCTCTTTTTGGCTTACACTCCCAGTAAATCATGCTTGTGAATCAATATTCACATCATTACCAATATCACAGATATCAGTTATCTGTTTTCTTAACCACTTAGCAGTGCTGTGGGATGACATTCACAGAAAGAGGAAGAACATTATATATATATATATATATATAAATAGTATATACATTGGGTGAATGTGCAGTAGTAGCAGCAAGCAGGTGAATTCTGTACATTAATATGAATAGACATCTGACTATTTTACAGAATAGACAATATAAACATATTTGAAATTCAAAATTTCAAATTCAAATTATTCTGCAGAGAAATACCCCCCATCATAATTGATTAATATATGATATGATTATTGGGTTTTTTCTCTTTATGTATTATTGTAGGGTCTACCTTACAATATAAAGCGCCTTGAGGCGACTGTTGTTGTGATTTGGCGCTCTATAATTAAAATTACATTGAAAAAAAAATGAATTAACATGACTGCTGCTATGTTTAAGGTTGAGCTCCTCTTGCTTTGGTATTTGTGCTCGACCCCTTAGTGCCAGTGAAAGAAACTCTTCATGTTCCAGCACACCGAGATATTTTGGACAATTTCATCCTCCCAACTTTGTGGGAACAGTTTGGGAACGGCCCCTTCCTGTTACAACATGACTGCACAGCAGTCCACTAAGCGAGGTCTGTGAAGCAAGTTTGGTGTGTAAGAATTTGACCTCCTGACCTCAACCTGACAGGACACCTTTGGAGGTGAGCAGAGACTGTGAGCCAGGCCTTCTTGTTCCGCATCAGTGTCCGACTTCACTAATGGTCAAAAATTTCCATAAACACACTCCTGAACCTTATGGAAAGAAAGGTTTAAGCTGCCATGGGTGCAAAGGGTGGGGCAACATTACATTAAGGCCTATGCATTACGATTGGCTGTCATTCAGGTTCATATGTGTGTGAAGTCGGGCAGACAAATGTAGTATTGTGTGTATATCAGTATTGTGCAGCTGCGGTTTTGGACTCTGCATTTTGAAGCATAAACAGTATTTTGGCTGTTGCCTTATTAGCAGTGTTGGTCAAGTTACTTGAAAATAGTATTTAGTTTATATCATAGTAATTACTAATTACTTATCCAAGAAAGTAATCACGTTACTTTATTACTTAGTTACTTTCTAAAAACATGATATATAACCTGAATACGTTATAAAGCAATAGACCTTTCAGCCCAATTCTATTTTTTCTGTATAATCATATAAAATTGAATCAAATGAAAAAGTCTCTTTTTAAAACTTGCACATCAAGCAAAAATGAAATTATATACAGCTGTCTTTGACTGGAAGAAATGTGTTTACACTCACTTTTCAAATAGATGCAAGTAAAACACAGCAAAAAATAAATAAAAACAAAGAGTCAGCAGCATTAAGTCCTGTTGCTCTTAAATCTATTTTTACCTGTTCAGCAGGAGTGGAGCAGGTGGAGGTTTGCCCGGTGCAGCAGCGGTCGTGTCAGTGGGGGATTCGGGGGTTTCTCTGCGAATTTCCCATCCCCATGGCAGCGTGCTCGGTGCTTGCTCAGATTTGAAGTTTAATTTTTCGCTGTAGAAAAAAAGTTTTCTTCCCACAGAGTGTACAGCGGACGCTCATGTTTTTGTCACTTTGTACAGAATCAAACTCAAAGTAATGTCAGTACTTCCAAGCTTCAGACGCTGCATGCTCGTACTCGCTGTACTCCATATTATCCATTGTTGATCTACACATGTGTGTTGCTGCCACGGACGTCGCACATGCTTACGTCATCAGAGACACTCTCACAAACAAAATCCCAGATTAGTAACGCAGTAACACAGCGTGCTTATGGGAAAGTAACAGTAATCGAATTACTTTTTTGCAATAGTAATCCCATACTTTACTCGTCACTTGAAAAACGTAATCGGATTACAGTGCCCATCTCTGGTCAGAAGTTACAATGCCAGGGCTGAAAGTTTGGATAACAATTCAATTCATTGTACCAGTGAACTGCAGCCACTCATGGTTCTGGTTCTGTTGAACTCATTCTCATCACTGACATTTCAAAAGGTACTTAAATAAAGAGTTTTAAGTCTTGAATTAAGCCAACAAGTGCTGCGTGTGTGTAGTAAAATATATTCTTATCATTGATATGAAACAATGCGGCATTCCAGGCTGCTTTGCATGATTACAACATTATGGCTCATAATCAAAATCCCTGTGTAAAATATGAAGACAGTTTCTACTTCTGGATCCTCTCTGTTGACCTCTTTGGTGCTAAATAACAAACTAATTAAAAACATGAAAAATCAAAACTGAAACTGTCCGTTATGCTCACAGCAGACCATTCAAAGTGGAAACCAATCTTCTTTTTTCCTGTTTTACGATGCCAACATCATTTTCAGTTCTGTTTAGTTGGCATTTTCATAAACAGCGCATTCTCAGTGACTCGTAGCTCCTCTCCTTTGTTGTCATGACGTAGGCTTTCCCTGCTTTATTCACAGTTATGCAATGAGATTTATTCAGAGCGTTCTTGAACGCAACACTTCTTTTTCCCCAGTGAAAACAAATTGCTAATTTTCACTCAAAGTACCGATGCATTTCTTCTTTCTCTTCCTTTGTTTACATCTCTTTGTATTGTTAGAGTTTGGTATATCTTTCCTTTCCCAGATTTCCTTTGTTAACAGAATTTTCATTCCTTTCTTCTTAATTACTGAGTTTCCTTCGTCATTTCCAAGTCAAACTGGAACTGCTATTTCCTTCAGTAATAATCATTTTTCTTACAAAACTCTGATGAGTTCTGAGTGCTGGTTTCCATGCAAACTGTCTCTTTTAAGAGCTTTTCGGTCTGACCTCTTCAAGGTAATAGCTTTCTAATCAGGAAGATGAGTGCGATGACTGTTTATCTTCCTCCGAGTCACACTGAACCACTGCTCACAACAGCTGCATCAGTTTCTTCCATCTACCAATAACTTGGTAGGTGCTAAAATTAAAAGAGCCTCTTTGTGGGCCTTGGTGGGCCTCATAGCATCAGCTTCTCAGCATAAATCTTGCATTTATTTTTAAAGTTCAGGCAATAAGACTTGAAACTTATATGTTGACTTTCATTTTCCTATATTCTGCAGCACGTGTAAAGTATTTTTCCCTTTCAGAATGGCTCCACTGTCTGCATATAGCACAGGTTTAATGGATGATTAAGTGCTGCAGCACTAAAGGGCTTTTTGCACTCTCAAAGGGGCAATGGTTCTCTTTCTCAAAATCCAAACTCCAAATTTCCTGTACATTCAGGTCCACGATCCAATCATAAAGAAATTTGCTTGATTTTTAGCTTTTTAGAAGTCAGATATCTAATACTGACTTTGCACATCCAAAGTAAAAAGAATGATAATCCCTGTTTCCTGTCTGATGTGCGATAAAGGAATTAGAAAAGCTGCAGCGACTTGTTAAATGTAGCGACTCTTGCCAAGGGCACAAAGCTGGAGTTCATCAAAAGATCATCACTTTTGTTTTAGCAACAGAGTATCTTCTGATAAAAACTTCAAGGACCTCTCCTGCTTTCATCTGAACCCCTGTTTTGGTTCGAGTTTCTTTCTTTCTTTTTTTTCCATAACAAAATGACCGCAGTCAACTGCGATGACCTCGCTGAATTAAGGCCGCAGAGATTTCGCTCCAAAAAAGATTTGCGCTGCTGCTCAGGGATCGAGTTGTTTATGGGTTAGCTTGGTGCTATTTCTAAATGTTTACAGTACAGTCAGATACCGAAAGATTAATGCTTTTTTAACAGAAACGGATTTTCACATTCCTTTTTTGACACATCACGGTTGAAATTATGACGTGTGCTCTTAACGAACTGAATCCAAAGGGAGTTATTTACAATATAGAGAAGTCATCTGTAACAATTACCATCTGTGACTCAGTGACAAAGCGCCAGAGTTTATTTGGTGATGTGTAACTTTTCTTACATGGCAGTCTTGTTTTTTATTTGGATTCAGACCGCAGCGTCTCATGTGCGCAAGGTGTTTGTGTACTGGCCGGCAGTCAGAGAGTAACATTTGCATCTGCACTAGTCATGGTGAAATATTTCTCTTTGTAGATCCAATCCAACACGTAATTACTGTCAATTGGCCTCTTTTTTTATTCAAACATAAATAAAACTGTTACCAATATTTGTTCTTAAAGGACTTGATCCTTTCTTTTCTCTGATGGAATTTACTCTGGACAACTCTAGGAAAAGTTGATGCAAACATCAGGCTGTGAAAGCTTTTTATGAAAACATACAGCGCTGGGCAAGAATCGCGAGCCATTTCTCATTTTGTTTTTGTGCTAGGAAAATGTGAAATAGGATCAGTGATTCTCTGAAATGTGCAAGCATTCATGGAAATACAGCATATAAGCCACAAAAAAAACCAATGCTAATAACCTTGAAAGTCAATATTTGGTGTGACCACCTTTATTCTTCATCACAGTCTGAACTGATGCTGATGGAGGTGGGTTGCTAAGCAGCTTGCAGGGTCAGCAGTTACTGTATTGATGTGAAAGCAGTCATCAGCTGATGTAGACTAGCACTGAGATCAACTGCTGGAACTTACTTAATTGTGTCGATTAAGAGAGAGAAGCTGAAGAGAGAAAAAAAATTCTGGGAACATGCAGGCAGGAAAAGTAATCATAACCAGTAATCACAACTTAATCAGAGTAATTACTTCCATCAGTTAGATAGGTAGAATTCAACAATATATCAAAGCTATCAATTTTTCCTGGCCTTCCAGGAAAAGCAGTTAACTGCAAATGTATTTATAGCGCCCTTTAATCAAAAACTCAAAAGCCAACTGTAATTTAACAGTGGGTGAGTATATTTATTATATGGAGAATGACCCTGCTCTCACGCTGCTTAAAATCAAAACATTCTCCAAATATCAGGCAATACTCCCCCTTCTTCCCAACATACGTGGCACAATCCCCCAGGAAGCAGACCATAAAAGGAGTCCAAAGGGGCTGGGACCAGTTTGGCAGTTCCTGAATCCAAACCGCAGACAGGTTAAGTGCAGTTTGGAGGAGAGGTGAGAAACACATAAATTCATCAGTGACATTTGGATTTCGTTATTAAAACTCTATCAAATTACCTTAGACAGTTTACAACCGCAACCTGCTGTGTGGCTTCTTGGAGTCGTCTCATCTCACAGTGAATTTCCCATCACTGAAGAGAATAAAAACAATGTGATCCACACAGAGATGTTCACAGGAACGTCACAGGACACTTTGGTCCTCTTGGATGGATGTGGGAGCAGCTTTTCCAAATAAAACAGAGGAAAAAAAGCACTTCTGGTCCCAGGATATTTTCAGTCACCGGAATCATCTGCCCACGCTGTAAAATCTATACAAACCTGCTTTGGCAAAGTGTGTGTGTATAGATGCGGAACACTTGTGTTACATAAGTTTAAAACAATAAATAAATGAATAATAAAAGAGATTTGAGTGTATTGCTTATCTCTTCATGTAATGCAAGTGAGAGCAAACTCATCAACCTCATCACTGATCAGAATAATTGCTTTTGCTTGAAGACGTGGATCCAGGAGAAGATGTCCTGGGTGTCCGGTCACAAAACGGTTCATTAATGTCTGTCACTCAAGTTCATTTACCTCTTCACTGAGAGAAAAGGGTCACTGTTCATGAATACAGTTACTCTGAGTCCTGTTATTCTGTGATGAAACATTTCTATCTTGATGGAAATGATCTCCTCCAGGATGACCGTGTCTCCATTCAGAGGGTCACTGCGTGTTTTGAGGAGTATGAAAATGATGTGAATCATCTGGTATCTACCCCGGTGAAGACTGAGGAAGAGTTTTGTCACCCATCTATACACAACCTGTTCAAACACCCCCTCCCCAAAAAAACGACGAATCCTTCACAGGATACTTTTTCAGATGCCTGGATCATTAGGAGAGTGCTGCGTATTTATACTCCTACAACATGTGCTCAGCAGCTAGCTGCTGATTTATTCTGCTGTTGCTTGAGATATTGGGTCATGTGTTTGTTAAAATCCCTGTGAAGACATCCATTGTGTGCTGATCAAGTCAGAAAGTGGAAAAATATAACATGTGTGAGATCATTCTGGAGTACTCATCATTAATTAACATCATTGATTTCACTTGAAGACATGAATGTGGCTAACAAACATCGATCCAGGAAACACAAAACATTTAGTCCGTGTCTGTCCTGCAGGGTCATTTGTCTCCTCCTGGAGCTTATTGGCAAACATTCGTAGCCCTTGAAAATGTACAAAAAATGTACAAAAACACCCTCCTCGGGTGTTTTTGTACATTTTTCTTTAAATTTGGTGATCGTTTTGGCTGTACTACAGCTGGTGGCATGACGTTTTGAGGGAATCTTTTTAGCAAAATGTTTGTTTTTTACTCTCACATGTTATCCATACTCTGATGATGTATTTGACAACCTTTGTGTTCAAAAATGTACACGCATAAAATCTGTCATAAAATCCTCATACAAGAATATTTTTTCTGCTTTTTTTTCATAAACCACTTAATCAACTCAAGCCCTTATCAAAATGATCAAAAATTATATCATTTTCACAATTTTAACTCTTTAAATGCCAGTATCTCTCCAGGTACTGCTTTCTCTCATAGTCCACAGTCCACGTCCCTTTATTTTCCAATGAAACCACTTTTTTAATCTCTTTGTCTTTGCAGTTTAAAACTATGTATTCTGTAAGTCAGTATTTCATTTCGAAGAAAACTAGTGATATCTGACATTTCTACTGTTTTCCAACAGATTGAAACCTTGCTCACATTGCAGGCCAATGCATGAAATGCTTGTATTTTTTGTATTTTTCTGTGTGTGTGTGTGTGTGTGTGTGTGTGTGTGAGTGAGAGAGAGAGAGAGTGTATGAATCTGTAAACATTTTGATAGTTGAAAAAGTCATCTTGTAGGGATGAGTTTGAAGAGGTGCTTCTGCCTCTGCTGTCCTCAAAAACAAACATTCAAAAAATACAGAGATTATTTAGCAAATTCTGACTCCAGAGGATGAGCCACAGTGCACCCATGTTGTTCTCTCTATCTGCAGCCGAGCAGATTATTTAAAACATATATTAACCTTTATAGGTTACCGATAGTGTTCGTAATTGGTAAATGACGTTTTTTTTTCTTTTTCGTTTTTAGAAAAAGAAGTCCAGATGTGCCAATTTTATTCTGGAACTTGAAAGCAGCTTAAATTTGTGGCTCGGTGTGAAGCAGGTCTCAAAACCTCACGTGGCCATGCGACATGATCTGTGCGTATCAGGCGGTTCGTCCACACGTATAGGTTTTGTGAGCGAGCGAGAAGTTAGAGAAGTGACATGTAGTTTTAGACATTTGTATGCACAGAAAGGTAAAATGATTGGACTCGTGAGTTGAACTTATAATAAATTGTGCGTAAATGGTGAGTATTTATTCAAGTTTGGATGTACGCATTTGTAAAATACTTTTAAGAGTGCTCAGATTGCTTCGTATTTGTGTGTCATTCAATCAGTCTTGGAGCCTCTGATGGTCACAGGGCTCCATAATATAACAGGCAAAAATACAATAATTTCATTTATTGGCCTACAATGTGAACAAGGTTTAATCTGTTGGAAAACAGTAGAAATGTCAGATATAACTAGTTTTCTTCAAAATGAAATACTGACTTACAGAATAGTTTCATACTGCAAAGGCAGAGATTAAAAAAATGTTCCTTGGAAGTGAAAGGGGCGTTTTCGGCCATGAAGGTGTCGAGAGTATCTGATACTACACAAACAAAATTCCAATCAAATCAGTTTTGTTGCTGATCTTCAAGACTCTAATCACCACCAATGCTCCATCTCTGTACTATTTATTATATGGGAAAGAATTCGTTCTTTGTAGTTTTTTTTTTTAATAATTCAAAATTCAATGTGAAAATTGTGAAAATGATATTATTTTTTTATCATTTTGATAAGGGCTTCAGTTGATTAAGTGGTTTATGAAAAAAAAGCAGAAACAAATGTATGAGGATTTTATGAGATTTTATGCGTGTTCATTTTTGTCCACAAAGGTTGCCAAATGCATCAACAGAGTATGGATAAGATGTAAGAGTAAAAGGAGGAGGGGCTACGAATGTTTGCCAATAAGCTCTAGGAGGAGACAAATGACCCTGCAGGACAGACACGGACTAAATGTTTTGTGCTTCCTGGATCGATGTTTGTTAGCCACATTCATGTCTTCAAGTGAAATCAATGATGTTAATTAATGATGAGTACTCCAGAATGATCTCACACATGTTATATTTTTCCACTTTCTGACTTGATCAGCACACAATGGATGTCTTCACAGGGATTTTAACAAACACATGACCCAATATCTCAAGCAACAGCAGAATAAATCAGCAGCTAGCTGCTGAGCACATGTTGTAGGAGTATAAATACGCAGCACTCTCCTAATGATCCAGGCATCTGAAAAAGTATCCTGTGAAGGATTCGTCGTTTTTTTGGGGAGGGGGTGTTTGAACAGGTTGTGTATAGATGGGTGACAAAACTCTTCCTCAGTCTTCACCGGGGTAGATACCAGATGATTCACATCATTTTCATACTCCTCAAAACACGCAGTGACCCTCTGAATGGAGACACGGTCATCCTGGAGGAGATCATTTCCATCAAGATAGAAATGTTTCATCACAGAATAACAGGACTCAGAGTAACTGTATTCATGAACAGTGACCCTTTTCTCTCAGTGAAGAGGTAAATGAACTTGAGTGACAGACATTAATGAACCGTTTTGTGACCGGACACCCAGGACATCTTCTCCTGGATCCACGTCTTCAAGCAACAGTTTTGTCTTAAGCTTGGATTGCATTTTTACTTGTATTTGAAAAGTATTGCTTCTACTGACAAACACAGGAAGAATTATTACTCAGTTCTCTACTTCCCATCAACTCCAGTATAGATTTTTAGAGTCTCTTTTGAGTCACTCTCACTGTTCTCAATGTCTTGTTTTACCTGCAGCAGGAAGCCATTATCTGTAAAATTGCTCTATTTACTGCTACTTCTTCAGCATCAAACCACAGACTGACTGAGTCAGCAGCTAGAGTTTGGTGTAGCTGAAAGGATAAACTGTTTCTCTCACACTGGTGAAGACCCAAAACAGGGTTTTTTAAAAAAGAGTGAAAGAAATAAATGTTAGCTGCTATGTCAAAAATAAACAAGCATTAACAGGGCTGTATTTAGACTCCTAGATCGACTCACCATGTACATGGAAAACCCGATCTGCAAAGCTCTCTGATGTGGCTCTGTATTTGGGAGACGGATGCTTGGCGTTCATTTAGAGGCATGTTTATCACTTGGGAAATAAAAGTCCAATATTCACTCTCCTTTAGCTGCTGAGTGCTCTGCTTTGTTCAACAGCTCGTTGCTACATTGTTTTTGTTGCTACTGGATAAAAGATGCTAAAGTGCTATTAAGTGCTCCGCAGAGCTACGGGAACTGTGAAGCTGAGTGCAGGTAAACCTTTTCACACAGCACACAGTCAGAGTGCCACCTCTATCAGTTCTAAAATTGTAAGTATCAGGACATAAAAACAATCTGGTCCTTAGCAGGTCTAAAATGACTTAGGTGCAACCTCGGTGAACAACGATGACACAGTGTAATATGTCGTATATTACACTGTGTCATCGTCAGTGTTGGTCAAGTTATTTGAAAAAAGTAATCAGGAACTAATTACTGATTACTTCCCAAAAAAAATAATCCCGTTGCTTTACTGATTACTTATTTTCAAAAGTAATTAGTTACTTAGTTACTTTTTAAAAACACGATTTACAACCTGAATAGGTGATAAAGCGATAGATCTTTCAGCCCATTAGTAACACGTTACTTGTGTTAGGGGGTGAAGGGGTGATGATTTGGGTTTGTTTTGCACCCACAGGACCTGGGCATCTTGCAGTCAACGAGTCCAGCATGAACTTCTCGGTACACCAAAGTAATCTGGAGTCAAATAACAGCTAAAACTGGGCTGAAACAAAGTCATGGAACAGGAAACTGATCCTGAGCACAGCGGCAAATCTACAATAAAGTGGCTGAAAAAGAAAAGAAGCTTAGTGCTGCAATGGTCCAGTCAAAGTCGACCTGAGTGGGATCTTAAGACAGCTATCAATAAATGAATTCCTGTAAACCCGTAAAGAAAATACCTTCACCGTGATGTGAGAGATTCGTAAAGTCATACAGAAAACAACTACTTCAAGTTCTCACTGCTAAAGGTGATTGTACAGGCAGCTGGATCAGGAGCTTTTTACACGCTGCTTTTGCATTTTGGTTTAGTTTGTTGTTGTTGTTTTTTTGAGGACACATCGTATGTCATGTGTTGACATTAATCTGAAGAAGTGGATAGTTTTCATTATATTGTGTTATAGCTTTTTTCTTTTTATTAACATCGGTCCCATGTATGATGGAGAAATTAGAGCATGCACAAATGTGTCCGCTTCCCCTTTTCACTTTACTCGATTTCCCTTCTGTAAGCTGTCATGATCAAAACCCCCAGAGCAGCTCAGTGTTCAGTTTTAGTTCTTTTCCAGGGGTAAGAATGAAAATTGAAGGCTGTGTATCGACGCCTGCTGAAGCCGTGGCATTTTGATCCTGATCACCGTTCTCAAGTAACTTTGCTGTTTTATTATTTACGCTCTGTGATTTAGACAGAGATCATTTAAACACTGCTAACTAGTATTCCCTCCTGCCACCTACAGCTGGGGTGCATGCCAAACCTGCTTCAAATGAATGCAAACTGGAGCTTGTATTCTAGCTCCCCCTAGCGGTTTGATAAAACAATTAACCAAAGGCTTTGGACACAGCCGTCAAACATCACCGCCGTGTGACGCAACAACGTAACAATAAAGACAAAGATTCGGTGTCTGAAACTGAAATCACATTTATTGTTTGTTCTGGAGTTGATTTACTTAAAACTTAACCCTTCGTGTACAGTACAGTTCTTTTCTTGACTGCATCTTTTTCTTCTCAGTTAACATCGTCATCTATCTTTTTTTATTAACACTCACACACACTCACACACACGCACACACACACAAAACAGCCAGTTACACCAGCTGAGGCTTAATCGGGTGATCTTAAAAGGGAACTAATAATGCACCGGTCTCCAATTCACACCTCACGCAGCAGTGCAGCCACAAACCTGCAGGAGGCAACAGTGTCTATTACTCTGTGAATGCAGACAGGAAGAATTATATCTCACCTTGCAAAATGGTCCCCTTTAAGGCCCGCTTATTAGAGTCCTTTTGATACCAGGACGTGACAATCATATTAAAAGGTCTTCCTCGCGTTCAGTCACTCAACCAGCTCCCAACCTACAACGCACTCGCCAGCACCAAAAGTTTCAGCTTGGAGAGACTAACAGATAAAATAAAAATACTCTAAGATTCACCTTGCAGGACTGCAAATACAGAAATGCACAGAGCAATAAAAAATACATAGCATCAAATGTTGAAATCAAATCACAATAGAGGAATTAAGATCACTTAATTTTTAAACTACCTCGCTAATAGAACTGCAGACGGCTCTACTAGCATCAACAGTTTCTTAAGTACATGTAGTTACTGTATATAGTATGCATCTATACTCCATAAAAGGGTTAAGGGTATCGTTTGGATCAAACAGTCATGTTTCAAGCATGGGCAACACTGGAACAAACTCTAAAAGGTTGCCCGCCTACATGGACCCTTTGAGTTACTACTTCGGTTCAAGGTTGATATGAGAGAGACTACAGACCTCCGATCCTCAGGAGGCCGAGGTTGACTGCGTTTCTGCATTTGGACTGAGGGCTGACGGTTCTCCAGAGCCCTGCTTTGTAATCAAGTTTGGCTTGTGTTCACGTTTAATTGGAAAAATCTAACCCCCACGGAAACGAGAAGCCGCTTCAGCAGCCCGAGTCTTTAAAACTGGGGGATCCACCGTTGGTTCAGTCCATTGTTCTGCGTGGGGGGTCCTGGGGGAACCCGGTAGCTGTGCAGAGTTTCCTCCACCATCAGGTCCAATGTAAACAGCTTTTACAGAGGCAAGACAGGGAAGTAAACAGGCTCTTTGGCACATCCTAACAAGACGATGGATGCATGTAAGTCCAGACAGGCTCCCACATTTAGTTCGTTTTGACCTTAATGAGGTGTCTTTGTATCGAGCGCGTTTACGTCTGTCTCTCTCTCTTTCTCTTTTAAAATGGGGAAACAAATGCACATTTGCTCTGTATGTACACCGACATACAAACGAACGCGCTGGCATAAAAGCGCACCGCCGGCCTATTTTCAAAAACATTCCTAAGTTATACTCTAGCTTTTAAATGACCTAGCTTACCACATTCAGAAGCAACATAATAAATAAATAATTTGGGTTACATTGAAAAAGGCAGGTAGAAAATGGCAACACTGTGAATGGAGATGTGTAACCTTGAACACTGTGGCCTCACGTCTCCAAGATTAAAAAGCAACTGCAGCCTTATCTGTTGAAAACAGCAGGCTGTGGAGTGGTAACATCGTGAAAGATAAAACTGTTACCTGATTTGTAGTACAGGGCCTGTGTTTGATTTGAGTATGAATGTGTGCGTTTAAGGTTTTGACAGGTGCTTTAAGCTACATTCAAGCGAAACATATATTTTGGGGAGAGTATTACTTCATAGAGTAAAGAGTTTCCCTTTTTGGGTGTGCTTCCACTTTTTGTTCCTTCAGTCAGTCGGAATGTGTCTTTGTCAATCCGCATTAGGGATGCACTGACTCCGGGACCTTACAGGTAACATTTTATCTAATTTTGTTTATGTTTTTGTTGTTCTTGGACAGGGGTCGCAAACCTGTGGTTCTTTTGCTCACTTCCTATGACACATTTTTTAAATTTGACGCATGAACAATACAGGATTTTTAAGACTGACACCGGTACTGATATTTGGTGCTTTAAAAACTCAAATATTTTTGTGCTTTCAGACGCACGAAACATACGCAGATTTGTCTAACATTTGTTAGAATGTACAATTATTTCTTTGCCCTGCCTGACTCATCGCATCAGCTGGTTGTTGTTTTTGTGGCATTCTATACATTGTAGCCAACAGTGAAGTTGCAGAGTGCCCTCTGGTGGCCAAACTGTGCAACACTCATAACATTCATAACATGAAGGGTGTTTCTCCCACCTCATCTTTAGTTTAATTTTCATTTACTGGTTGTTATAAAGGACAATATAGATATATTATAAATCTATCAGGAAATAGCAGGCTCAACTGGCTGATATCAGTGAGCTCAAGTTTAAATTTTGTATTTATTAGCGGATATCAATGTGATTGTTTGTAGATCAGATGGTTGATTGTAGCTGAAGGGGCAAAAAAGGAGCACTGCCTCCTACTAAACTAGATTTTAGTCAACATTAAATTTAAAATGGGGATTTTTACTTGTACTAATTTTAAAGCTGTTTGGTTGATGTTACTTTATTATCAAAAAGGTTTCTAATGCGATTCATTTGCAAAAACGCTAACAGTGGCCTGCATAGCTTTATGTCTAATTTCAAGTAAACACATGCTAATTGAATTTTTTTCCTGTGCTTAATAATTATTTCATTTTGTTGGCAATGCAAAACGATAGTAATCAATTTTCATTGTAGTTCTAAAATTTTTATAAATGTTGCAACACAAGGAATTACTGTAGTGCAAAGTTAAAGTAAGGATGATCACCGGTACCTCACACGTGATAAAGATTTTAATTATTTACCCTACTAGTAATGTTGATATGCTAATTTATACTTCACTCGTGTCTTTCATTTTTAATTTAGGTTTCATTAAAATCCTCAAATAGGTTTGAACAAAAATTGCTCAAAGCTGTCTCTCTTGACAGTAATGGTTGCAGACCCCCGTTCTAGGAGAACAAAGAAATATTTATTAATTGACTTTTCAATATTTCCAATATTTGTTACCTTAACTTTACTGTCTGGAATATTTATTCAAACTATGCCTAAAAATTTCGTTTATTGAACATTTTCTGATGGATAAACTGAAAATAAATTGCACTTGGGATAAAACCCCACAGCTGAGCCAGTCAACCAGAAAAATTTGCCTCCTAGGTAATGCTGGCAATGTTTTCCATCTTTTACCTGTGGTCAATTCAAACCACAATATTTCAAAGATCAGGCACAGTTTGAATTTTTAATTTAAAAATTTTGTGACTTTAGTCTGGTTTTTCCATGCTGTGTCCCTTTAATCACAACAGGCCACCGATTCCTGTAAATCCCATCTTATTTGCCAATGAGCAGATATCGTTCAACGAGGCCAATATCGACCAATATCAGTATTAGGTCCATATATCGGTGCATCCCTATATCATATTAACCTATTCAAATTGTATCATTAAGTGCTGAGTGTCCACATTAAAAGTGCCTTTATTAACACTAAGTGTTATCACATGTTTAAAGTCTGAACCGCAAGACTAGCATGATTAGAACTGTCGCTTAATCTCAGTCAGGACCTTTGGGTGAGAAGTCAAAGCTACCAACATCCTGGTAGCAATGGTCAAAATCTCACAGGTCTTTTAATGCGCTGGTCATAAGTAGAAGATTGGAGGGAAGGTTGTAGTAGACAAGGTGTTAAAGTTTAATAAAGGGTTATATTAAACCCTAAATCGCCCAGTGAATGAGAGAGGTACAGTAACGATCCACATCTGAACATTCAATATAAACAAGGCAAACACAAACATTAGTCCATCTCTCCTTATAACCTTGGACATTTCCCGTAATCACCCATCCCTGGTGTGCAGATAAGCCAGTGGAGCTTCGTTCTCATGGCAACGGGACTTAGTAACAGTCTAGAAAGCTGCTTCAAAAGGTGCTTGGGGCTCAGAGGGCTCTTTGGGAGGGAGAATGCTCCTCCTAAACACCACTTTGTGAAGGCCAAAGGACAGAAACGGGTGAACAAGTAGAAACTGGAAGAAATAAAATGAGTACAGGTGATGAATGTGAGCTTACGCTGTCTGGGTGGGGAGAGGAATAGGAGTTGGAGTTAGGGTTGGCTGCTCCGCTGAGACTTGAACTATCTCTGTGGCAGTGATGGCAGGAGCGCACTCGGCCGCGGGCGAGGGGGAGCGGCTCTTGGGAGTCGTGTTGCTGTTTGAGGTGGAAGTCAGAGCCGGTGCGGTAGAGGTGGTTCTGGAGGTAGAGGTGGAGGCTGGGACAAAGGCCTGGACCGGCACAGGATCGTCAGCTAGGGCAGGTGGTTCGGTGGCTGTTGCTTTGGCAGCAGCGGGCTTGTTGTAGTTCATCTTGAGAATGTGCTGCTGGAGGTGTCTGATCCAGTCCTCCTGCACCGACAGCGGACCGTGGAACTCAACCTCACAGAATCTGATGAACAAAAACACACTTTTTAGGCTGGAAATTATCACTTACGGCGTTACCGATAGCCAGTAAAATGAATGCAACTACTTATGCTCTAACACAAAGAGATAAAACACAATCCGATGCCGCTAAGCCAGATTCTCTGTCTCTCAGGGGCGGCCCATTCTGCCACTTGTGCTGCAACTATATCAGAACTTAAGCACTCATTCATGTTCCCTGAAAATCCCAAATGGTTCGCTCTTCTCAATATAGTGCATTAGCAACTAAAAGTGGAGTACTGCTCGACAGGGCGTGGGAACAGGGATTGCTGCTTGGGGGATTAACAGACTATTTAAAACATAAGCAGACAGTCCTATTAATGCTACAGTCTCCAAATTTCTAATGCTAATAGCCCTGAACAGTTTTTCCTGGGTCCTGGAAAGCTATATCCCAAGACACAAGGTTCATATACCGGCACTTCAGGGTGTAGAACTTGCCCACCACTTTGACCAGCGGGTAGGAGGGTGGTTTGGGCACCAGGGCGGGGACGGTGCCTGTGCGCGGGGGCTTAGGAGGGCCGCTATCCCTCTCTGTCCCGTCCGGGCAAGATGGGTGCTTCAACGGCCGACGCTCAAAACCTGAGCAAGAGGAGGAGGTAACAAACGAGGTTGGTGCAAAGTAGAGCTGCACCAAAATGCTTCAGTGTCAGTATAGCTTAGAGGCAATTCAGTCATTTAAAGTCAAAAGGGGTTCAGTTTTCTGCCTAAACCTAAAAGATGTATAACATTGTAATATTTCCTTAACAATATAATGTAAAATGGTTAAACATTGACTGAAAAAAGGGAAAAATTAGGGTAATTTCGCCTGTCAAGGGCTTGTTAATGCCAGTATTAACAACTGATTTTTTGAGAATATATAATACATTGTATATGTATGCACCTATGTGATTGAGAGCCAAGACATATGCTCTATCCTCACGTACCTCTAGGCAGGCGGACATTGAGCTCACTGCGCGCCACCTGTGCTTGAAGCGTGTGGCCGCTGCCGAGCCGCGAGAGACTGGGACTGCTGCGACCAGCCCTGATGGGAGCACCCTGGAAGTTGGTACCAGTTTCTTCCTCTGCAGTCTTGGAAGAGCCCTGGCTGACATCGTGGCTCAGTGGACGCACCAGGCTGACAGCCAAAGAAGAAGACCACTGAGAGGAGGAGGAGGAAGAGGAAGCCTTCTGCAATGAGATGGGGAGGATATGATCAGAATCCGCAGTGAGCGGTGAGCTGCTCTTCTGGAACATGGAAAAAATGAGTGATCCTATCAGCAGTAAATTACAAAAAGACTGGCGAGTCCTGGTGTACTTGTTACCATGTAAACAGAAACACTGGCACATCAACAAAAGTAAATAAGAACCCAGATAAGACTTTGAATTTCTTCCTATATACCAATAAGGCATATGAACTGAGTAAATATGTAACTTGGAAGCTAGAGTTAGCTTAGTTTCAAGCAAAAAAGTAGAAAAACGGTTAGCTAGGCTGGCTCTATCCAAAGGTAACAAAATCTACCACCATTTCCTCTAAAGCTCATTACTTACTAATTAAAAAGTTATGTGACTTTTTTTGAAGTCATTTTGGGGAGGATATCTGCCAACAATTTCTTGGCCTGGTGCTGGGACTGACTTGCTAATTTAAGCTAGCCAGGAACTAGCATTAGCCTCCTATTTAGTGCAGAGACAGTATTTAAACTACTATAATTTTTGTTATTTTATCTTCACTTTCTTTAATTTAAGTGGGTTTATATCATCATCATCTGTGTATCTTTTTTCAGTAGATTAAGTTTATATTGCTATAAGGAGAACTGTGCTGTAATTAGCCCCTTTCAAGTACACAGCACCCATATTAGTGGGGTTCATAAGTACCTGGACACAAATTGTTCTCAGCAGCTGTTAATCAGCACAAAGTTAGTTAAAAGATGATCACCTGTGTCTGAGAGGTATGAGGTGACATTTAGATTAATACTGACCTTGTCTCTTCATAATCTGACAAGTCCTGTGCTCGATTTTGTCCAGTTCTGACACTTTCCACTTTACAGTATTGTAGTATTTGTACTTTTCTGCATTTATAATTACATCAATTCTAACAAGATTCCCAGAACCACTGGCTGATCCACCTCTCAGTGTCAGGTCTTTGTTGGATTTCCTAAGGACTTCAGCTATAGGTTGTTTTTTAAGGCCCACTACATTTGTCCTCCAGTTGTCCAGTTTAATCAATTTAAGAACACACCATTTTAGCCTAATTATTTGGGGGGTTCACCTTGTTGGTACAAAAATACTATTTTATGTCTCTCAAACTGTGTAATAGATTTTTAATAGATTCAGTTAAATAATGGGGAAAATTTTGTTTTTTGCAACAGGCTAGTTGGCTCTTTGCTAAGTTGTCCGTTATCTGTAGACACGCACTGGTTCATCCCTCGAGCTGGTCAACAAAGAAATGTTCAAAGACCTTCAGAAAGCCTGGAGAACTACTGGACTCCTTGGAAGCAAGATATATAGAAATGAGGGGGTGGCTCAAAACTTTTGTACAGAATGTTTAAGCCCTTAAAATCTGAGCACTACATGTTAAAAGGGTTTTATCTCCCACCTAGTTCTTTCAGCACGTATGCAAAAAATGTGTAATCATGCACATAATTACAATAATTACAGTCTGGACAGTGCATCTAACTACAACCAATCTAGCTGTGTTAATGAATTAGGCAGCTGTAACAGAAAAGATTCTCTCTACTTATTTTAAAATTACCGTATTACACATTATATATCCAGCTGTCCCTGCTGACCTTTCTCTCACACCTGTCATGTATAAAGCACTAATTAGAAGTCTGATTACAATAAAAGCACTTAGAAATTAACAGACCCTCCAATGAGCTTTACAAAGCAAATGGATGAAAAAAATGTGATTAATAAGGAAGGCAAAAGATCTGCAGACATATGGGGACCTAATTTGGGCTTCTACTGACACCAATGCATCAAATAACGGGGACCTATAGCTGAGCTGAGCATCAGACTCGCTCTATTAACATGGATAACTGCAGATATTGGCAACACTTAAAACTCACTGATGGAGTTTCAACCATCAGTGAAAACCACAACCCTAGCCATTGTTGTTTTGGAGACCAGCAAAAAAGGTTAACACTTTATAACACAACGCATGACTAAGGGTGTAATTCCCCTGCAATAAAATTTTATTTCAGTGTATTTTATTTGAAAGTACAATGTGACAATATTTACCTACAAATTCCTTAAAGGCAGGAACGGCAGAATAAGGTGGTAACAAGTCAGGTTTTTACAGGAAGAAATTAAATAATCATACCAGTAAGTACATTTCAGTACTACGTATGCAATTATAGGTAGTACATGAGTAATTTTAAGCATAGCATAACCTAAGGTATTTTACAGAAAAGAAAACAAATTGTAATGTAATGTAATTTCATTTAAGTACTGCATAAGTAATTTAAAGTGGTGTGCAAATTTATTGCAATTTTGGAGAAACAATATTTCCCCATCTTGATGCATGCTCAATCATCCAGGTAAGTAGATCTCCAAAAGTTGATTCTGTTCATCTGGGCGTAGCATTTTGTGGGAGAAACGTTTCGTCACTCATCCAAGTGACTTCTTCAGTCTCAGCCAGTGTTGGGACTAACGCGTTATTAAGTAACGCGTTACAGTAACTACGTTATTATTGTGGTAACGAGCACGGTAACTAGTTATTATGCCAAAACCAGGAACGCGTTACTCGTTACTGGGATTTAAATAGGCTCGTTATTCGTTACTTCCTGTGGTGGCTATCGCGGAGCTTCCACAGATTCAATAACATTAGCAAGTGGTGGAAGCCAGCAGGTGGATGAGGGAAAGGGAGGCAAGAGGAGAGACCCGAAGCAGCCGCCGGTCCGAGTATCAGGTGAACTGAACTTCAGGTAAGAAGTTATGACCTGCAGTGTATCTGAGTCACATATAAATCAAGTTTAGGTGGAGTTTATTTTCGTTATGCTGACTTTTTCGTACTGCGTGCTAGCTAGCATGACGGAGTTTCTATACAGCTGGGTGGGTGCTATGTTACTGATGTTGAACTTTATTTTGTTCATAGGTTAATTATTAGAGTTGCCAACTGTCCCGTAAAAAACAGAATCGTCTCGTATTAAGAGAAAATATTACGGGTTTCGTATTGAGGTGAAAAGGAACATTTTGTCCCGGACTTCAGCTACAATGAAAAAGACACAAAGCTGGAGTTATTCTGTGTTTACGCTGCACAGCTGCCTCTTCTTCTCTCATTCTCTCCCCCTCCCTCTCCTGTTTCTACTTCAATCATGAAACTGATCAATGATCAGCTGATCGGCTTTTCTCTCTTGTTTATTTATCGCCTACTTTGCGCCAGAAAGAGGAAACCAGCGGATGTCGCGCTAAACAACAGCAGCACGTTTAAGCTTGATCAGCTGTTGTTAGAATTTATTTAATATTACTTTCTAGTATCAGCTGATGTTTGCTGGAGCCACAGCTGTAAAGCTGCTGGTCATGATGTCGGTTTGGATATGTGGTGAGATGGAAACATGAAGATGAAACCAGGAGATGTCCTTACTGAATCATCAGAGCTGAACAGGTGATGGAGAAACAGGTTTACCTTTTAGGTGACATGAATGAGTTGAAGGGAAGTTATGAACTGTTTCTGAGAGACAAATAACACCAGGATCCTTTTTTTTACTTAGCTGACAGCTGGTAACTGTGCAGGGGCGGGTCTAGCAAAGTGTTACCAGGGGGGCAGGTAGGGCATTAACAGGGAGAGGGGGGCACAAAGAAATACTTTTCTTTCTTATTCTCATTTAAAATGTCTCGCTTTTAAAAAAATAATTATCTGAGTCTTACAACAAACGATTGATAGATTAATGCATATATACCATCAGAACAGTGTACATCACTGTCACAACAGCGTTTGTTTTCATTCAAAGGCTTTATGATTTTTCCTATAATGGTGGGCCGGTCTCTAGTCAAATTCCCTGGGACGATTTTTTTTTTGTCCCAGTCCAGCCCTGTAAGCAGCTCATCTGCAGTCTGGTGTTACCTACATCTTTCTATTCAGAAGGCAGAATTTCCGAGTTCTGAGTACAATCGAAAGCACCACGACTGCAGTTTTTGTGTTGGATGTAAAAAGCAGGCTAGAATCATGCGGCGGTCAACGACGGTCCAGGCGTGGGATTTCTCTCGTGGAAGTGTGCACATTATTTTTTTCCTTTCTATTGGTAGGTGGCACAGTGCACTTGTGGCAAGTAAGCAAGCTAGAAGAGTGGCAGTCTGGCTGGGTATCCAGTTACAGAAGCAACACATTAACAAGAGAATTCTGAGTAAAACCAAAGTTACTTTCCCTAGTAACTAGTTACTCTGAAAGTAACGAGTAACTTGAAGTAACTGAGTTACTTTTGATAGAAGTAACTAGTAATGTAACTAAGTTACTAATTTAAAGTAACTTACCCAACACTGGTCTCAGCTGACTGCAGGTTTCCCCAATCTTATAAACAGTACATTTGCATAATGACTGAAACCAGCCCACTGAAGGAACAATGGGCTGGGAGGTCAGCTCCTTAATCTTAATTATGCAAATTCTCATGACCATTGATCAACAACCACTGAAGACTGAAGAAGTCACTTGGATGAGTGACAAAACGTTTCTCCCACAAAACGCTACGTCCAGACGAACAGAATCAACTTTTGGAGGAATATTTCCCAAACTTACATCGTACATAAGCTGTGTGTTTCGGGGTGAGGGTCATGTTATGGGTGAATTAAACCACTGTTAAAACATAGCTTTTAAAGAAAAGGAGTGCCTCTTTTCCTGTAAAATACCTGGAAGTTAGGCAATGCCAAGACTCTCCACAATATCACCCGGATGTTGAAAAGCACAGCATTCGATGCAAGATGGCGAAATATTATGTTTTTCTGCAAACCTACCAAGACATTCTGCAGTTATTAAAACTACTTACAGAACTATTTGTCTTCTTTCCTATAAACTACCTTAAGTTATGCAATACTTTAAATTACTCATGTACTACCTAAAACTATTTCCGCAGTACTTAAATTTACTTAGAGTATACTAATTTGTTTGTTTCCTGTAAAAACCTGGCTAAAAAAACTAATTCCAGTGCACTTACCTTTAAATGTTTATAGGTAAATATAATTAAAACAAATAATATGTCAGGGTCCCTGTGCCTACCCGGTCGGCTCAGTATTTTATTTTATTTTTTTTGTTCCTGCTCTCTCCCTTCCCCTCTTTCCCTCCTCCCTTTGCCTTGGCCCACACACCTGGTTGCGATCACGCACCTGTGGCTCATCACGAGAGTGTTCCAGCTCCTTTATAAGATGGCAGCTCTGTGTTTCTCGTCGCTGGACTGTTGCCGACCCTCGTCAGTGTAACCCCAGCTCAGTTACCTCTGGAGTGTTTTCTCAGCGATTTGCCTTTATAATCCCTTCGTGTCTCTGTGTACAGATTCCCTGGACCAACCCCTGTGTTACCTGAGTGATTGGAGTGTGAAGAGGAGCGTGAGGAGTGGACGGAGTGTGTGTGTGACTTTCGGTGTCTTTCCCGTTCGTGTGTGGACCCCCAGAGCCCGGCTCTCCCCTCACCTTTGTAAATAGATCACCTGGTGTGTTGTAATAAAGACTCTTGTGCTTTCAAGACCTAGAGCCTGCGCGTGAGTCCGTTCAGTCCCGTTGTGACCTAATAATGTGATTCCATTTAATGTGCTAAGTATGTGCTGCGATTGTGTCTATGTGTTTGTATGGCAGGTAGTAGCCTGCCATACAAGTACAAGTAGCTAAATATACTGAAGAGACACGGCCTCTGGGTCTGAAAAGTCAAGCAAATGGGAAAGTACCTTAAACCTGCATTTTGAATAGGCACTGAAGGAATGTGCGGCTGCATAATGATTGTAAGTCAGAATGTATAAAAGTCTATTGAGAAAATGACCCTTGATCTATAAGCTCATTAAACGCTTTTCTAATGAGTTTACTTTATAAAGCTGGATATGTGCAGATCCACTCTTCACTTGTGTCATCTAGTCTCAAAGAATACACACTGTTTGCTATAGTGTACAGATACAAAGTTTTTGTAAATAAATACAACCTCAGAAAATACATTTTAATGATGTCAAACTTCCTCTTTTAGAAGAGTAGTCTACCCAACATTTACCTAAGAAAACAGCACATATACTATGAAGAAAATCTGAGAATCATTCCCCCAAATATCAACAAATCTCCAGCTTTAAATGTCACACAGCTGAGACACTGAAACTAAAGAGGCGACTTCTGCGACAGCACAGTTGGCCCAAGCAGACCTTAAAATCCACGATGATGTACTTGAAGAAACACTGAAGGCTTTCATGGGGCTTTTATGGTCCCCTGACTTAAATCATTGGAAACCTGTCATGCTGTGTACGCAACCGAGCCGAAAAGATCTCCAAGGACGAGCGACTGATCTCTCAATCAAGGACAGACAGGTTTAGCCTCTTTATCGCCCAAAGGCAATACTGCCGACTGACTAGTGGCAAAACTTTTTTCCAAAACAGCTCCAATAGATCAATTATCCCAAATAGTGCCTGGATCAGCAAACTTACTTATATAAGTTATATTGGCCTTACTGACTGGTCAGAATGTGTTGGTCTACATGTCTATAAAAAAGAGCTATCATCACAAAAGTTGTCCGAATGTGGGCGTTCAAAACGTGTGCTAATGCGGTATTTCTTCATCCAAGGCAGTCCAGGCTCACTGGGTTGATGACACCAATACTGTTTTGCGGTTTTTTCCTGTGATTCTGGTTAGAATCATTCCAACATATCATACCAGTAAAGTGTAGAACCAGACAAATACTGAATTTCTGGAGCCAGTGTTAACAGAAGCATCGGGGGCGGTGACCCCCATTACAGCCAGCGGCAAAGATCACAAACTGAGAGACGGAACAAAAGATGAAACAGACAAATAAGACACAGGCCATACCTTTCCAATATGAAGTCTATACCTGCTTACAAATAGCCATATTTACTCCATTTTAAGACATTAAGGAAAGTCTGAGTGCTGTGGTTCATGCATTTAATGTCTACCTACAGTGATGTGTGTCTTGAGCCACCACTCCTTTCTTTATGTTTTGTTTCTAAGGAGCCAGACCTTCTAGCAATTTTGTAAAGTGGTCTTGTCATGGTGTGCAATGAGTCATTTTTTTAAAAGTAGAGCAGATGAAGAGTATCTCAAAGTCGCGTGAAACAGAAAAATCCAGCAAAGTGTTGACACATGACTTGAGAGATGCATCTGGACTTTTAATTGATCTATCTACTGTTCACTGACAGCTCATCAGAAATGCTCTCAGTGGAAGGGTGGCTGTCAAGAAGCCATTCTTAAGGAAGGGAAACGGAAAAAAGCTGATGTTATGCCAAATTACACAAGAATCTGAACAAAAATCAGTCTGACAACACTGATGAATCTTTTTTTTGTTCAAATTAACATTAATATATATGGAAGAAGTATTGGAGGCTTCATTTTGCTATGCCACAGTCATACTAAGTATACCTGGAAAATCCAAAACAGAACACCATCATAGGGGTGGGTTTTTATAATCGATTTATCGATTAAAATCGATTCTGGCTTGGATAACGTGAAATCGATTCATTAAAATCCTGAATCGATTTTTTTATATAAATTTATTTTGCCCGAAATGCCAGAATCTCAGGTGAAATCTCACAAAATTTCAACAACCACCACACAGCTAAGACAGTAAATGCGAGCAGGTACACGGATTCTGCACAAAGACGTAAACACACAGCGCGGACCCGCGGATCAGAATCAGTGAGATGTCGCCTTTCTCACCTGACGGCACGGACACGGTCGGGGCTGAAAGCCGACAGCTTGCTGATTCTGATCTGTCGGCGGGTCCGTGCTTTGTGTTCATGCCCTTTTTGCACCGATTCTAAAGCTGTTAGTTTTATCTCTCTCCAAACAATAAAAATAAAACTGACTGAACCAGCAGCAAAAGAAGATCCAAACTACGCTTCACATAAACATCGTCATGAATTCCCTCTGACTTTTACTGTTTTGCTTCCACCACGATAAAATTACACTTCATGCACAGCTCTCTCTCTCTCTCTCTCTGTTTCTCTCTCTCTGTACTGTTTTCTGCATTATTCGCTTGCTTGTTACGCACAAGTCTACCGTTGTTTACAGCGCTGTCGGCCGCTGTTTTTTTTTTCCGTTTACGTACTTCTGAAAAGAAAACCTAATTTCTGCCGTTCAATACTGAACAAATTTAAACTTTTTAAAATTATGCAAAATGCAAAACGCTTAGCCGTGTCTCTAATAAAACTGCTGTAACGTCAGAGGTAACGTTCATATTTTGATTAATGGTTTTCTTTTGTTTTTGATGTACTGCAGAATATTTTTATAAAATCCCAGGCCAGGAAAATCACCTTTATGTTTTTCTGTGTTTTATCTTCAGCTACTTTGACACAGAGGCATCTGCTGTGATGCTCACACCTTTGATAAAGTCTTGCGTGTGTCAGCTTCCTTTTTATAGATACAAAAATATGTAAATTTACTGATCTGAATTATAATATTTCTGACTGTCAAAATTTCCCATATTCAAATCGAATTGAATCGAATCGAATTTAATCGAATCGTAGATCGAATCGAATTCGGGACCTTGTGAATCAGAATCGAATCAATTCTAGAAATCAGTGACGATACCCAGCCCTACACCATCAGTCATGGATTGGCCTCCCCAGAGCCCGGACCTCAACATTACTGAAGGAGTGTGGGATCATTTTGACAGAGAACAGAAGGAAAGGCAGAAACATCCAAAGAAGAGCTTTGAATGTCCTTCAAGAAGCCTGGAGAATTATTCCTGAAGACTACTTGACAAGAAAGCTGCCTAAATATTACTTAAATATTTACACTGATGCTTGTTAGAATTGTACAAATTCTGATTTTGCCTCATGAATGTTTGCATGTTTCAATACGTCACTGCATCTATTTTCCATTTTCTTTTACCGTTTTCATTTTTCGTATTCTTTGTGTTGTTAAAGCATTGAACCCATTTATGACTGTAAACTTAATGTAGTATATAAAGACGTGTTTTTGCTAGTCACTATTAGCTTCAAGCTAACATTAATGGGGTGTTTTTCCCTGTGGATTTTTATAAGTGGATGAAATCTTCCCCTAATTCAAAGATGTCACGGTATAATAAATTGTTCTTTATGTCAAACATATTGAGCAATAGGAAATAAAAGCGACACGTCCTTTCCACTGAAAAGGTCAAACAGTTGCCCAGGTTTATTAGCTCACTAATAATATTAATGGTATTTATATTATTACACTCTTTTTAACCATGACATCAGTCATTACTTAGGCCAATCAAATCCTACAGCGAGGTTGGTTTGACTACGTCTGTATGAAAAAATAATATGATTACAAGGACATTTAAAAGGTAATCCATTTTGTATGTGTGTCACATCACCACTCAGGGAAAAGGTGTGACAGTGACGCAAATGCACCAGAAACTAATTCAGGCAGGGAGGGAAAAAAAGGGGAAAAAAACATACATTTTCTTCTATCAACAGCACGCCATAATTTATCTGAAGATGAAACATAAGCTGCCAGGCACCCTGGTTACTATGGCAACTATCAAGTCAATAGCTGAGTTGTTCTGGCATCTGTCCCCACAGTGATTTTTGCTTGGTGTAAAAGACACAGGATCTACAGTAAGGCTCAAAGCTGCGAGACTACACGTCTGAGGCTTTCCGTGACACAAAATGTCTGTCGTGCCACCAGCTGGGGCTCGTTAGATCTCCGAGCATGACGCCTATTCAAAGACACTGAGAGGAAAGTGAGCGTGTCAGGAAAGTAGCACAGTGGGTTATGATCTCTCGCTGCATAGCTGTGACACTTTTGTCTGAGGCGCGGGCTCCTCCGCTTACAACTCCCAGTTTTTTTGTTTTAAAATCAAATGTTCACAGCAGTCACGACGGGCTTTGAAGTATCACAGGCCTAAAATAAGACCAAGCGGCTCAGCTTGCTGCACTGATCTGAGTTATTTGGCTGAAATGTGTTACCAAAGACTGACTGCCACTCCTCACCTTCTTTAGGGTGGTGCGGTTACCCTGCATGTAGCTGCGGTGCATCTCCAACACCTTTTGCGGCCTGCTACGCATCCAAGCGCTAAGCGTCTCGATAGGGGATCCATTTACACACCACTCGGTCACGCCAAACTGCCTCAGGTGGGCTCGCGCGTGGCTGGCTAAAGCCTTACGGTTCTCAAAGAAGAAGCCGCACAGCTCACAACTGGGATCTGAAAAATACAGGGAAGGAGTAAAGAGAAGACCTTTTCTTAGCGGATAATGATCGGTATCAGATGAAGTTCAGGGCAAGTGGAGAAAAACTGCATCTTACCCTGGTGTGCATGCTTGTCTGGGGAAGGTTTTCTTTTGAAGGAGAAATCATGTGGAAGGGATGAGAAAGTTTTAAGCTGATGTGGAGATGAGTGCGCAGTCTCCGCTGACTGGGCCTCCTCAGACAGAGGCCTTTTCCCCAGTGGGGACATCCTGAAAAACTTCCCTGCAGATGGGGTAGCAGATGGGCCCACAGACCCCACACCCTGCTTATGGAGCCTTGACCCTGACTGCAGCAAGCTGAGAGGAGATTTACGGAATTTGGAGGACTGGTAACCTGAAGCGCCCAAACCCTCGGAACCGCTGGCGCCCCCTGTGCTCTCCCAGGAGGGACTGTTTGCTCCTCGGCTGGACTCTTTCTTCACTCCTTGGTCTGACTGCGAGGAGCCACCCACCCCTCTCTTGTGCATAACCTCCCTCAGGGTGTCGATGGGCGAACCATTGACGGACCACTCTGTGATGCCCATCTGTCGCAGGTGGGAGCGGGCGTGGCTAGAAAGGCCTTTGCGATTCTCAAAATATTCCCCGCAGAACTCGCAACGGATATCCCTCGTAGGCTCCACCTCATGGGCCATGGCTAAAGAGATACCAGGTGAAAATGTGCACTCTATTATCACATACAGTGGATCACACACGACTACCGAATACAGTTATTTTTTACCAGGAATACACTACATTTACATGCATTGTTTGTTTAGCATTACATGAGATACACGAGAAGACCTGTCCTACTCTAATCTGTAAGACAGACTGTATGTAAAAGGTGGAGGTAACTGCCAGATGTCTTAAACTTGTAATTTTTCTAATGACCAGTAGGGGGACATCAGGTTACATGGAAGCCTATGGGCATGACCCACGGCTCACTTTAACTATGACCTCAGCAAACACTTTCCTGATGCGTTTATGGGCAAAAGTGACTAGTAGTGCAGTTTTAGTGACTAAAACATGATGTTAATTTTGTAAACCATCGTCTAAAAGGACAATACAGTGGTCCCTCACTATAACGCGGTTCACTTTTCACGTTTCGCGGATTTACTTTGTGCAATTTTGCATGCTTTTTTTTTTTTTTTTTTTTTTTTTTTACAGCGCATTTTGTTCTGCGTCCTGATTGGCTGTAGACCACTGTCAATCAATCTCCTCCATACTGTGTCTCCTGTACAGTATCGAATGCGTTCAGTCAAATTTACATAAATCTTCGATCGCTAACAGTGTGACTCTGAAGTGCTGTACCGTATGTTTGTAAGTTTTCTCCCCAACAAACACAACAATGTCGACGAAACGTTTTGCACCGTCAAAGGCACCTGCGGTAGCATCCAAAAGGCAGAGGAAGATGCTAACCATCGCACAAAAAGTTGGACTTCTGGACATGCTAAAGGAAGGTAGAAGTTACCGTATTTTTCGGACCATAAGGCACATTGCATTATGAGGCGCATTAAGCGAAACCAAACAGTCAGGTAAGTCAAACTTTACTCAACTCATTCTTCTTATTTCCTCTACTTCCGTACCATTGATTTATTAATGTTGAATTCTCTCGCAGCTGCTCTATTCCCATGTTCTGGACCTGAAAGCAGGGTTTGATCTTTGGTTTCATTCTATAATACTGGACTTATTTTTCTACGAAGGTTTGAACTTCGAGAGTGTTTAAACAAGAGAGAAAAGTGTGGAAATCTTCATGCCTGTCTGAGAAAACTGTCTAAAATGTGTAGTGAGGGGTTTTACAGCCTTAAAACATCTATAATAATTGTAAAAAATAAAGTTGGCTACTTCGCGGATTTCACTTATCGCGGGTTATTTTTAGAACGTAACTCCTGCGATAAACGAGGGACCACTGCAAATCAAGATTTGCTATAAAATTTGACTGAAAAGTGGTTAGCCCATGAGCAACCAGTGCCATCACACATATTTGCCATCACACAAAGATGCTGAAGTTGAGGCTTCAAAAAAAGACATTGCCAAATAATGAGTCGTAGCACAGTAGCTAAGACCATCTTTTATATACAGTCTATGCTTTGTAAAACTTACCAGATATTCTCAAAAAGGGGGAAAACAGCCTGCATGCCTTAGTCCAAAAGTTAATCATAATTTCCCTACTTTTAAAATGTTTGTTTTTAATAATTTGTACAAAGAACTAAAATCAGAAAAAAACAGTTTGTGGTTTTATGCTGTCATTTACAGAGATTTTGCTTGGCTTGCACCAAGTAGCCGCTGATTGTCTTAAAAAATGCTCCTGACTAAACTGAGGTTAATTCAGTCGGTGAAGCAAACAATAATAAATGATTATTGAATACAAACTAGACATGCCAGTACATTTGAAAGTGATTTCCCTTATCTATAAATTATTCCTTAACAATTGTTAAATAAGCACTGAAGACAAAACAGGATTCAAATACCTAAGTTGAGAGGAAACGCACTGTCAGAGCTCCTCCAGCTAGAGTTGAGAGACTCAGCTGAAAACCCTCCAGATCTCCCCATAGCTCCAGGCGTGGTGACCTCTACCTGCACCGGCTCAGGCTTCAGCTTGAGAATCAGCCCGCTAGAAGGCGTTGGTGGAGCCGAGCTCGACTTGGACACGGCGAGCTGAGGACTGGAGGGGCGGGCGAAGGCGAAGGGCAGGCGACTGAGGAGAGTAGCTGAAGGAGAAGAGGACACCGAAAGGGGGGAACGAGGCGGTCCTGGAGAAGATGGCGGTGGGGTTTTGAGAGGTTTTAGCGGGAGGGCGCAAGGCAGGCCCCGTCTCGTGATGATCTCCCTCAGGGTGTCGATCGGAGAGCCGTTGACGGACCACTCGGTAATGCCCATCTGACGCAGGTGAGAGCGAGCGTGGCTAGACAGCCCTTTGCGATTCTCAAAATATTCCCCACAGAATTCACAGCCTATCTCCTTTGGAGGTTCACCTTAGGGACGAGAAGGTTTGACCTTGCGTTAAACAGAGAAAGCATTATGCTTCTATAAATCGTCTAATTTCATGGATACTACAACACTCACTGTGTGGAAGGGCCATGAGTTCCCCACTACTGAGGCGGAAGACCTGCATGGAAGAGGACTTGAGACGCTTGGCAGGTGGGCCAAGTATAGATGAGGCAGAGGAAGAGGTAGCTTTGGATGTTGATCCACTCCCGGTCGTGGTCACCTTGTACAGGAGTGATGAAGAGGAAGAGGAGGAGAGTGTCAGCAAGGATGGCTTTGAGGAGGAGAGCGTAGTGGGGGCGAGGCTCCGTGGCTCTGTGTGGTTGTCGAGCTGCAATGCACTGGCTTTGTGCTTAAAGTCATCCGTGTCGATGAGCCGGTTCAGGAGGCTGATGGGAGACCCCTTGGATTCCGAGTACTCCACCCCAAAGTGCCGCAGGTGAGCTCGAGCATGGCTGGATAAGCCTTTCCGGGTTTCAAACCAGGCGCCGCACAGCTGACAAACAATGTCTTTGTTGGGGTCAACCTCCAGTGCTATGAACAGAAGAAAGAAATGACTAAACATGAAGCAATGAAAAGATAAAACAGTCATTAGCTAGGACAGCGACACTTACTGAGGTTAAGAGGAGCATCATTCTCCTCTGGCGCCCAGAGGGGTTTGGCTGTTGCAATGGTTGCTGAGCCGGAGAGGTTAGAGGTCAAGTTTTTCATGCCCCCTGCCTTGTGCTCAGGAGAGCGCAAGGGGGAAGACACAGGTAGTAGAGAGGAAATGGGGGCTTTCTTCACTACCGAGGAAGGGGAGCCGGAGTGAGCCGGAGCTGGAGAGGCGCCCGGAGAAGGTGTAGAGGAGGACGAGAGTGGCACTGCTTTCGCTGCTTTGGCCAAGAGGGACAGAGGGATGGGTTTCTCGTCTAAGTCCATGTCCTCATCTTTTGGGGCAACGGACGGGGAGAGGCTCTCAGCTACGAGTGGCTCCTGAAGAGACGAGCTTATTTTGCGCTCCTTGGCAATCCGGCGGAGGAGCTCAATGGAGGTCCCGCTGCCGTCTGAAACTGTGATGCCCAGCTGGCGCAAGTGAGAGCGGGCGTGGATGGAGAGCCCGCGCTTGGTCTCAAACTGAGCTTCACACACCTCACACTTCAAGTTGTTGTCTGCACAAGTGTGAAAGACGGCATAAGACTGGGTAATAAGCTGTGTCTTACAAATGTTATAAATGTTTCAAACCGCTACAGATGACATCTGTTTTTAGGCAGCTTGAGCACTTACATAGTGTTTTTCTACTCTGCATACAAAGCATCTATACTACGAGCCTTATTCACACACACATTCGTCATAATCTAACATTCACATTCTGATGAACTAGGTCCTAGGGTTCAGTATCTTCCCCAAGGATACTTTGGCATGCAGACTGGAGCAGTCAGGGATTGAACCACCAACCTTCAGAAGAGCAGACAGCCTGCTCTACTTCCTGAGCGACAGCCACCCCAGTTTTAAAACCAGCAGCAGGTGGCTCGGGTTATTCTAGAGACCACAGATATCCCAGAATACACGTTACACAGTATTAGGGGTGCTCTAATTACCCCCTAAAAGATTTGTCTTCCTCTCAGGATTTCCCTTGTGATAACCCCCTCTCTTGTAGCATCTCTGTTACCACTACAGTTTTCCCACTGACAGCTATGATGAGGCTTGGCTGTACCAAACCAATCCCCTGTAAACACTCTGAGGTCAGCATTCCCACATTCCTGCCTCACCCGCGGTGTCTGCATCCTCCCCAGGAGAGAGGCTGTCCGTGTTCACGCCGCGCGGCCCCGTTTTCCCGGGGCTTGAGCTCAAACCGTCCAGGGCTGAAAGCTGCTGCAGCTCCTCCTCATCTTCTTCCTCTGCTCCCTCCTCGTCATCGCCTAAAAACACAACCGTATCCGTGTTAAGTGCAGAAAATCCACAGTAATTAGGCTAAGTGATGAATGTCATGACAAATCACATTAAATAGCAGTCTGAGGGATGCATCTCAAAGCTAATTATACATTGGGGGAAATAAATAAATAAACTGCATCAAACGCATATGCACACATTAAATGCATGTATATGTGAATAAAAGAAGAAAAGAATCAGGCTGTGAGCTGAAAAATCAGCTCAGTCCTGTGAGCTCAATGGCCTGTTATTTTCTCCCTCCTTGTTACAGCAGCGCGTTGTAATGCATTCTGTGGGGGAAATATGCATAAAAACAATTCAAGTAATGAATCCCTGTCAAAAAAAAAAAAAAAGCCAAAGAACAAAACAAAAAAAGTAATAACTGCACTACAGTATGAAACAAACGCGGCAGTCTTGGTTCCCCGCAGTCAGACATTCCTGGGACAAAAGTGCCATTTTCTGCGACAAATCGGTAAATCAAAAGAGACGTGGAGACAGACAATGCTTTTTGTCTGGTGGGCGGCTCTGCGCTTGTCAGTTCATCTCTTGACTGTAAAAGAGCAGCGATGTGACACCCCGGAACGCAGCGTTATAACACCGTTTATTATGCTAAAGACAACGCCAAATAATCACAGGGCTAATTTCTAAGATCGGAGGCAAAGTGGCAAACGCTAACTTTGTGCCCGTTCGGGCGGAGAGAGAGTGAGCAACCCGACACTTCCAAGTAAAAGTGATACTTCCATTATACTTGGTTGATCCGGATAAGTTGCAATAAGATTACCGGTTACTAACTGCTGCTACTTTGGGTCAACAAAGTTACCACGTTTCCCGACTATTCTCGCGGTCAGTTTATTGTAGGAGGAGAAAAAAAGAGACATGCACAAAAGCATGCACTTGAAGGCACAGCGTGTCCTCTATCAAAAATCAAAGCAAAGTAAAATGGCGAGGATTGGGCAACTGTAGGTAATTTTAGAGATCCTGCAGCATTGGAAATACTGGACGTCATTCGATACGTGTATAATAGAGGGGGGAAAGCACACAGACACACACACTCACATAAATATGTATTGAAAAGAAAAAACAAACTGCAACAATAGTATCACAACAGCCAAAATGCACACAATCTATCCCCGCGTGCAAAATCAGGAAACCCGAAACAATAACAATGACAATGACCCGCTTTATGAGCTTCTGACATGCGTGTCACAGGCTACCTGCACGCGACACTCATTTTCTTTACGCGGTCTCCAACGTGATAAAGAGTTTTTCTTTCTTTCTTTCTCTCTTTCTTTCTTTTTAATGGCTGTTATCTGGCTACATTGTGACAGAAGATGCGGCTCCAGACGTGCAGTGCGAAGAAGCCGCCGCGCGATCCGAGGGCACGCGGTGCACGGGAATTACGGCGCGCGGTACTCACCGGTCCGCAACCGCAGTGCATCGGACTCCCGGCAGCTGAAGCCAGACAGTTTTTCCGCTATTGTTTGGGTCTGCGGGGAGGTGGAAGCAGCCATTTTGCCCCCATATGCACCGCTAAGCTAAGGCGTGACCAATCGAGTGGTTGGGATAAATGCACCGAGTGCCACATCAACCATGGGCATCAGGGATTCTCTCACTCTTTCCAGCTCTCTCCCTCACACACACACACACACACTCGCGCAAAGGCTGATTTTTCTCAGCAGCCACCTGACTCCAGTACTTCCCACCGAGGACAGGCAGTAACTTCAAAACACATTTCTAACTGCTTTATCATTATCTCCTTCTATCTTGGTTTTATGAGGCAACAGAGAGCCAAGCTCAAACTTCAAACGTGGACAAGGTAGTGACCCATCAGAGCCATCAGCAGCCAGCAGATTAATCACACAACCAATAAGTAAGGTCTGTTTATCACATTCCCATTTTTAAAGATGGACCAATAATAGAAACTCACCTTTACACTCTTCTGCTCCGTCCCGCTTCTTCCAGGATTGGGGAGATGCTGAAGGCAGCACATCAGAAACAGCAGCACTCAGGGTCCTTTCGCTTGTCTCCTCCTCCAGCTTTACTTTAACAATTCCCTCCCCTTCATCCTCTAGGTCTTTCTCGTCTTCATCATCATCCTCGTCTTCCTCCACTGGAGAGCCAGAACTCCGAGGGGGAGCCGTGGGTATTACGAGGTCAGGCCTGCTGGAGAACAGCTCCCTCAAGATGTGGATCGGGGAGATGGTAACATCCCAGTTAGTGATGCCGAAGTCACGGAGGTGGGCCCGAGCATGGCTCGACAGGCCAGCCCGGGTATCGAAGCCAGCACTACAGAACTCGCAGTGCATCACGCTGAAAGTGTCTGGGTCAAAGTTGGCAACTACAGGGGAAAGAAGCAATGCAAATGATTGAATGTAAAGTAAGGCATGTCATGCCAGTGGTTCCCAACCTTTTGTTTGTTTGTTTTATTGTGACACCCACAAATTATGGAACAACTTTTCCTTTTAAAAACCCACACACCACAATGCTGGTGTGTTGGTCTGTTGGTCATTTGCTGAGTTACCACTTTGGTCAAGCCAACCACAAAAATAACTGCCATGAAACTTTGAATAATCATGGCTCTCAAGAGATGAATTTTATTCATTAGTGTACTGAACTTTCCTTTAGCACCCCTATCTGGGTGGTCTCAAGTGAAATCTCTCATGCCTCCATCAACTGTTGGGTTATTGTTGGACTTATCTGTAGGAACAGATATCTGCATATGAATATGCAGATCAAAGATTAAACTTTCTGACGTCTGCTTTCTGCTTGTTAATAAGCAGAATATGAAGGTAAAGAGTCTCTATAAAAAGTGAAAGTCGGATTGCATTTATTAAAATGTAATTCTGATCTACTAACCTGGTATACACCTGCAAGATCTTTGAAGTCTGCGGACCAAATGTTCCTAGTTGTCCCAAGGTCCAGATTAAAACACAGAGGAGACCAGGCATTTGTGGTGACTGCGCCTAAATTGTGGAACACTTTGCCTCTGCATATCAGGACCTCCACAACACGATACTTTTAAAACCCGTCTAAAAACCCATTTTTAAATCAGTATGAGCCTGTTGCTATTGCTTTTATTTATTATCATTCTATGATTCTATTCCCTTCTACCTTTATCCTATTTTATGTCTTTTGCCTTGACTATTTTTATTGTACAGTACTTTGGTCAACAGATTTTGTTTTAAAAGTGCTTTATAAATAAACTTGAATTCTAACTTGAACTAATCCAAAAACCGTAAACAAAGAAAACGGGAAGAGACATGCAGGTTAACTTTTAAGTCATCATTGGTGATGACGACCCCAACACTAGCCAATTATTGAATTGTTCTTCCGAGTCTTGGCAATCCCAGAACAAAGAAAACTAACACACAAAAAATGTTCATACAGGGTTAGTTGGGTTAGGGTTATGAAAACTTGGGCCTCTAAGTTTTAACTTCTCTCAGTTTTGAGATGAACAGTTGAAGCAAGGTTACGAGTGGCTGACATGTAAATTTATCAGATTAGCTACATGAACATCTGCAAACATCAGCTACAAAAATAGCCATAAATATGTGGACATGGTTTAAGCCAGAGAACTAGCTGGTAGGTTATAAACCACTGTGTTATATTATAGAAATTCAATATACATTTCTCAAAGTGTTCATCACATCAACAAAAAATTAAACACAGAGAAAAATATGAAAAAAATGTAAAAACTTGTATAATGTAAAAAAAGGGTATTAAAGTGAGATATGATAGCCTATATCAGAGTCTTCATTGCAAAGATGTTTTACTCCAAACACAATAAAAAGACAGGGTTCCAAATCTGCAAAGACATCTACATAGTCTAAGAAACACATGCGACAGGGTGCTGACCTTTTTTTTTCTTCTTCTGATAAGAAAACTTCTTCTCAATCGCGTTGACTTCCTCCGGGGATATGAAGTGACGCACGTTGTAGCTGACGCCCACACGGTTCAGGTGGCCTCTCACGTGATTGGCAAGCCCAATTCCATTATGAAATCGATCGGGGCAGTAGGGGCATTTCCTCTCCACGCTCTTCAGCGCCTCTGTGTCCTCATCAATCTCGTCTTTGTCTTCATCCAGGACGCCCTCTGACAGGAAACGTCGCACACGTTCCTCGTCAATGTCTTCGTCGTCGTCGCTGTCAATTTCTACAGGAGCGGCAGCAACCCTGGTGCTCCTCCTCAGAAAGAAAACCTTCCCGTCTTTTTCCGCTTCCTTCTTGTCATCGTCCTTTTCGCTCTTCTTGGTGGGGAGCGGTAATGGAGCACTCTGCAGCGATGAGCCATCATCTATCAAGGAAAGAAAATTAACTTTTGATTAAAATTATCACGAAATCTAACTCAAACAGTAGGCAGTGCATGCGCATCAAGAAATCTGAATAAAAAAATAATAATAACAATAATAATTAGCTAATTTTTTGTCATTTCTGTCAATCAAGGGTAAACTATAACTCTGAAATTAACAATTGAGTTCTTATTTAGTCTCACCCATGTTGGATTGTGCTCTAGTCTGAGGCCTGACTGCCACTGATGAGCTTTCCTCTTCCCGACACAGCTCTGTCTTAAACTCTGACTTCTGATCTTGGTCCTGCTCTTCCTCTTCACTCTCAGGCAGCTTTTCACCATCCCCAGTGGTGTCAAGCTTGGCCAGATCAGTCCAAGGTTTGCCTCTTGTGCTGAATCTCCTGTTACAGACCACCTGTCTCACAGGCCGAGCTGTAGTGCCGTCTGGCGTTCTGCTGTCATCAGAAGCAGTAACTGCTCGCTGGCTTTTGCCTTGAGTTGCGTCATGCAGAGATCCGGGTTCAGAGACGAACTCGGGGTCTAGGTTGGGTTTAAAAATTCTTGCTCCCATACTAGCCTTTAAACGCTGTCCAGACTCGTCGATCTCTCCTGGATGAACGAGTGCCCGGTGTTCCCTCAGTATGGATTCACTTGAGGTCAGGAAGCCACAGTGACCACAGGTCAGGGAAGTAGATGCCAAACTCAGTGGTGAGCCAGAGGAAGAAGAATCTGACTGGAGAGTGGGCTTTTTCCTGGTGTGGGTCTTGGAGTGATTAGCTAGTGCTTGGGATGTTCTTGTGCTGAAGTTACACTTGGTACAGATAAAGCGGCGACGGTAGGCAGAGAGAGCTCGGGTCTGAGTTGGGGTTCGAACTGAATTTGGCGGGGGTGTATTTAGGTCAAGGACTCCTGGGTCTGTATCCAGTGTTGACACTGGCGATAGAGGTGGAGATTTGACCGTGTCTGGGTCTACCACCTTGCTTAGTATTGAGCCTGGGCCAGTATTTTCTATAACTGTCGGGTCTATGCTTCTATTTTTCAACACCTTGCTGTCCAGTGTCTGAAATTCTTTTGCTTTCCCATTTTCATTCAGTTTCTCAATTTCTTCCAGGATCTTCAGTCGTGACTCTTCGTGCCTTCTATGGTGGTCAGCAAGTGCAAGTCGATTTGGCAGGTTCCATCCACACTCAGTGCACCGAAAGCGGCTGCCCTTTCCTAACCGCCTGACACCGCCTGCGCCACTCTGATTGTGCTCAATCATGTGTTCTTGCAGGTGGACCTGCTTTTTAAAATAAATGCTACACTCGACACACGTGAAAATCTCTTTATCTGTCTCCACTCCACTTTCTTCTCCTTCTTTGTCTCTTCTCCCACCTCTGTCTCTGAACTTTATGGGTTCCACCCCTCCCTCTCCAAAGCTGACCTCCTCAAAGTCATAAACCCCTCCACCTCGATTTAGCTGTACTGTTTCAGATTTTTGAGGACCAGGTCTTGCCAATTTGGCAGTCTCAGGCAACGTACGCTTTAAGGTGCCAAGTCCTGAGAAGGGCCTGAGCAAGACCCTCTTTTTTCTGCACCGCTGAATGAATGTGCAATGAGCCCAGGGGGCAGGAGGGGGACTCTCTTGGTCTGAGTCTCCGGGGAAGGTGTACACATCTCTCTCAGGCTCCTTGGTTTCCTTTCCCTTGGGCTTTTTTTCTCCCTCCCCGTTGTCCAGCACCACCTCCTCCTCCTCCATTTGGCAACCTTCCTTTGGTTTTACTTTAGACAGGAATGGCTCAGCTCCCTCAGATACATTCCAGAATTTGCTGTCTGCTACTGCAAAGAAAGCAGGAGAATTCTCAGTGAAAGAAAAGATTTTAAAAACAAAGCTATCGAGTGTGCAGGCAGACTAAGTTTATTCAGTATGGTACTTACATTCTGTTTGGCCAGGCTGGGATGTATTTGGCTCCTCTGTCTTTGTGCTCTCATTGTTATCACTGTGCCCCTCAGCGGGTGTAGACATGCCAGTCTTACTATGGAAGTGCTGCATTTTATCAGGTACTTGGTCATCTTCACTATCAAGTCTGGATGCCATCAGAAAATTTTTTTATTACATTATATTCGTAATAAATTAAAAAAAAGTATCTGCCTGTACTCAGGAAAAAAATCAGAAATCATGTGTGGCCTCATATTTCTTATTCTCAGGCCCATTGCCACCACTGAGGTCGAGTCCCCCATCTTTTCAGGGAATTTCGTGGGTTTTAGCTAACTAAGGGATGTGTAATTATAAACATGGAAATGCTGGGAATGTTTTAAACTACAGTTAGGTCCATAAAAATTTGGTAAGAGACAAGTTTTTTCTAATTTTGGTTCTGCACATTACCACAATGATTTTAAATGAAATAACTCAGATGCAGCTGAAGTGCAGACTTTCAGCTTTAATTTAGTGGGTTAAAAGAAAAGACTGCATAAAAATGTGAGGAACTACAAGCATTTTTAACACAACCCCTTCATTTCAGGGGATCAAAAGTAATTGGACAAAAATAAATATTATTATTATTATCATAGTTATTTCATTATAATTAAATAACTGAAAATAAAATGTTCATTTCTAATACCTGGTTGAAAACCCTTTGCTGGCAATAACAGTCTGAAGTCTTAAACTCTTGGACATCACCAGATGCTGGGTTTCTTCCTTTTAATGAGGGAACCCTTTTTTTTGCTAGGCCTTTACTTTCAGTTGCTGTTTGTTTGTTTGTTTGTTTGAGCACCTTTCTCTGCAAAGTCTTCAACAAGTGAAATGCATGCTCAATTGGGTTAAGATCAGGTGACTTGCTTGGCCATTCAAGAATAATCCACTTCTTTGGTTTAATAAACTCCTGGGGTACTTTGGCTGTATGTTTTGGGTCATTGTCCGTCTCTATTACGAAAGCCAGCGCAACTGTATTTAGCTAGATTTGAGCAGACCGTAAGTCTCTGAACACTTCAGAGTTCATTCAGCTGCTTCTGCCCTGTGTCACATTATCGATAAACACTAGTGTCTCAGTGCCACTGGCAGCCATGCATGCCCAAACCATCACACTGCCTCCCCCGTGTTTACAGATGATGCGTTGTCCTTTGGATCATGAGCTGTTCCACGCCTTTTCTTGACATCATTCTTGTAGAGGTTGGTCTTGGTTTCATCTGTCAAAGAATGTTTTTCCAGAACTGTGCTGGCTTTTTTTAGATTTTGATTTTTTTTTAGATTTTTTTTTTTTTAGCAAAGTCCAATTCTAGCCTTTCTGTTCTTGAGGTCTTGCACCTTGCAGTAAACCCTCTGTATTTACTTTCATGCAGTCTTCTCTTTATGGTAGACTTGGATATCGATACGCCTAACTCCTGGAGAATGTTGTTCACTCGGTTGGCAATCATCCACCACTGTTATCGTCCATGGATGTCCAGGTCATTTTTCATTGCTGAGTTCACCAGTGCTTTCTTTCTTTCTCAGGATGTACCAAACTGTAGATTTTGCCACTCCTAATATTATAGCAATTTCTTGGATGGGTTTTTTTCTGTTTTCCCAGCTTAAGGATGGTGCGTTTCACCTACATGGGCAACTCCTTGGACCGAATATTGTCTGTTCAAGGAAATATCTTCCAAATGCAAGCAACAAACCTCAAATGAACTCCAGGCCTTTTATCTGCTTAATTTATAATGACATAAAGAAAGAATTGCCCACATCTGTCCGTGAAATAGCCTTTGAGTCATTACTTTTGGTTCTCTTTAAAAAGAGGGTGGCCTGCATTAAGGAGCTGAAACTCTTCATTGAATTTGACTGTGGATGCACACAAATGAAAGATGAGAGTCTACACATTATGCCCATTATATAACTATAACTGGAATACGTTTTAGTAAAGACAGTAGTGTGTTAATATGCTATCTTTCAAAGAATCAGGTAAGATGATTCTTTGATAGATTCCTGTGAGCTAAATGTAAAAGTTGAACATGCAAGTTCATAACATACAGTTAGGTCTAATTAGGTTTAATTTTGCCTCTTTACATCACCACAGTGGATTTTAAATCAAACAATCAAAAAGTTACTAAAGTGCAAACTTCCAACTTTAACTCGAGAGGTTTAAAAAAAAATTGCATTGACTGTTTAGGATTTACAGTCAGGTGCAAAAGTAATTGGACCATTCATGGCCAGGTGAGGCCAGTTCCTTTGTTATTCCTTGACAAAATAAGTAGATCTATCTAGAGCCAATTCCAAGTATTCAACTTGCATTTAGTATCCGTTCACTAGAACTCTGAAAATGAAGCCCAAAGAGATGTTGCAAGTGAGGCGGGCCATCGTTTGGCTGAAAGATCAAAATAAACATATCAGAAAGTTAGAAGAAAGGAGTGGGCAAGTAAACAATTTGGTACATGCTTAAAATGAATGATTGCACTGGCCAACTTCACATCACCAAAAGGCTTGAAAGGCCACAGAAGAAAGCTAAATTGGATGATTGCAGAATTCCTTTCCAAGTTAAGAACACTCAAAGAGATAGACGTATCATTGTCAAAGTCTACAATCAAGAGATGCCTTCATGAACGGAAACACAGAGGGTTTACAACAAGGTTAAAATGAAAAATAAAAAAGATTAGAAATATAGATTAGAAAAAATAAATATGTTTAGTGTACAGGCCTATACTCAGATTCAAATAAATCCTGCAAAACTAATGGAACTGCACTTTACTGTGTTAATGGATAATTACTCAGGGTAATTGAAACTCAGAGTTTCTCAAGACAAAGGAATAAGGATATTCTTAAATGTCCAGTTACCTAATCTCAATGCAGGAGAACAGTTTTCAGTTATTTAATACAAAGCTGAATGCAGACACCCACAAACAAGTATTACCTAAAGGAGCCTGCAGTATAGGCCTAGCAAGCATCTCAAGGAAACACATGTTGATATGTCTATGTGGTCTAGTCACCTACTGCAAAGGATCTCATCTAGTATTCGTTGAGAATCTAGAGAATCTGCAAATATAAAGACTCTTAAGTCTTTATATTTGCAGCGAGTAAAATAAGTATTGAACACGTCACCAATTTTCTAAGTAAATATATTTCTAAAGGTGCTATTGACATGAAATTTTCCACACATGCAAAGAAATCAGACTATAGAAGTCTATAAATGATGTGATACAAAAGCCTTTGTTGGTGATGACAGCGTGAAAACTCCTCATGTGTGGAGAAACTATGCTCAGGTGTGATTTTGGCCCATTCTTCCACACAGTGTTCACATCCTGAAACTTCTGTGGGTCCACCTTTGAACCCTGAGCTTTAGTTCTTTCCACACATCTTTAATTGGATTCAGGTCGAAAAAACGATTGGCTGGGTGATTCTAGCAGCTTTATTTTCTTTCTCTGAAAGCAACTCGGAGTATCCTATGCTGTGTGTTTTGCATCATTGTTCTGTTGAAACATCCACCCTCATTTCATCATCATCATCCTCCTGGTAGGTGGCAGCAGATTTTTTTTTATCAAGAATGTCCCTGGACATGTTTCCATTCATCTTTCCTTCAATTATATGAAGCATGCCAGTGCTGTATGCTAAAAAACAGCCCCACACTGATGTTCCCACCTCCAAGCTTTACTGTTGGTATGCAGTGCCTTTTGGCTTCCAAACAGCTCAACTTTGAGCTCATCTAACCAGTCTACATTCTCCCAATTTTTCACAGGCTTGTCTAAAGCGAACTTTAGACCCGCTTCATTATGAGTTTTCTTCAGCAATGGAGTCTTGCATATGGCGTGCATGACTTTTCATTTTCACTGGAACCTTCACTAGTTTAGAAATTCTTCTGTAATCAATGCCATCAGTATGTTTTGCAATAATAAGGTTGCAAAGGTCTTGAGAGAGCTCAGTGGTTTTACTCATCATAATATGTTTTTAACACTGTCAGTCCCAGAGAGCAGCCATTTGGCTTTTCTACCTTTACAACCTGCCTTCCAGCCAAATGGCTGGTAGGCTTTTAGCTAGGCTTTAGCTTCAGCCAAGTGGAAGCTAAATTGGCTAGTCATTCATATGTAAATTAGGTTGTTACCTGGGAATTCTGGAGGGGAGTGAGGGTGTGTGAATGGGGGGGGCGGGGGGAGCTGCTAAAAGCTGTGAACTTCCTTTTGTGTTCGTCTTGATGCATTCTCAATCATCCAGGAAAATAAATCTCCAAAAGTCACCAACTTGGAGTGGTTAGTTTCCAGAGCCACAAGGAAACTTGTGTTTCAGTTTGCCATCTTAGGGAGAAATCAACACACATGGGTGTATTTCCTTTGTTGCTGAGATTTATTGATAAAAACAGTACAAAAAAAACCAACCATTTGTACACATATTTACAAATAATAATAAAAAGTGAGTGAGTACATTTCAACATTTTCAGCAATCACTCACAATCCTGGCACTGCCATGGTATCTGTAGTCTGCATTTACCACATGTGTATCTGTAGCAGTGAACACATCGCACAGTGGCATGATTGTTCTTGCATTTGTGTTTGACCTGACACATGGCTCTTTTTCCAGGGCTAGGTGTGGAGGGTTGTGTCCGAAGCAACTGTTCTTTTCTTGCCCTTTTCCAGCTACATGAGAGTGAGCCAACTCTCTTGCAAGCTCCACCAGGAAGTCCACCCGTCTTTCCTTCGTCCCGGTGCATGCTTGATACAGCACATGTGCATTCAGTGCTGCCATGTCAATCATGTTATAGAACACGGCAACTGGCCACCCGCAGTGATCGAGCAAAGACTGATAAGTTCGCTGCAATTTCCAGTGTGTGGGGATCATTTGTCACCAACTGCATCACGTGCTACAACCCTGGTCTACATATCACCGTTGATGAACAGCTTTTCCCATCAAAGACTCGGTGCTGTTTCCTGCAGTATATTGCAAGTAAACCTGACAAGTTTGGGATCAAGTTTTGGGTGGCTTGCGACCTAAAATCCAAGTACATTTGCAATGTCTTCCCATATCTTGGCAAGGACCCCAATCGTCCCAGTGGGGAGAGACTGTCTGAAAATGTAGTAATGAGGCTGATGGAACCATTCCTAGACAAGGGCAGAAATGTTACCACGGACAATTTCTTCACATCGCTTTCACTTGCGCAAAAACTTCTTAGACGGAAAACCACCATCCTCGGCACAGTCAACAAGATTCGCAGGGAAATTCCTCAATCCGCTAGACAGACAGATCGCAATGAATTCACCACTCAGGTATGTTGCAGGTCTTTTGTGGTTCTATGTTTATGTGTTTCATTGTGTGTAAAAGGGCTATGGAAATAACAATTTATCTTATTTCTTAGGTGTTTTCAACCTCTGCTGCCACGCTGACAGCGTATGCGGCCAAACGGAAGAAGACAGTCTATATTCTTAGCAGCATGCACAGCGTGGTTCAGACTGATAACACTACCAAAAAGAAGCCAAACACTGTCACCCTTTACAACACCACAAAGTGTTGTAAAGGGTGAACACGGTGCTGGCCAGTTGCCGTGTTCTATAACATGATTGACATGGCAGCACTGAATGCACATGTGCTGTATCAAGCATGCACCGGGACGAAGGAAAGACGGGTGGACTTCCTGGTGGAGCTTGCAAGAGAGTTGGCTCACTCTCATGTAGCTGGAAAAGGGCAAGAAAAGAACAGTTGCTTCGGACACAACCCTCCACACCTAGCCCTGGAAAAAGAGCCATGTGTCAGGTCAAACACAAATGCAAGAACAATCATGCCACTGTGCGATGTGTTCACTGCTACAGATACACATGTGGTAAATGCAGACTACAGATACCATGGCAGTGCCAGGATTGTGAGTGATTGCTGAAAATGTTGAAATGTACTCACTGACTTTTTATTATTATTTGTAAATATGTGTACAAATGGTTGGGTTTTTTTGTACTGTTTTTATCAATAAATCTCAGCAACAAAGGAAATACACCCATGTGTGTTGATTTCTCCCTAAGATGGCAAACTGAAACACAAGTTTCCTTGTGGCTCTGGAAACTAACCACTCCAAGTTGGTGACTTTTGGAGATTTATTTTCCTGGATGATTGAGAATGCATCAAGACGAACACAAAAGGAAGTTCACAGCTTTTAGCAGCTCCCCCCCCCAGACAAACAAAGAGGCAGTTGGCAGTTAGAAATCAGCAATCATTCACACACCCCCACTCCCCTCCAGAATTCCCAGGTAACAACCTAATTTACATATGAATGACTAGCCAATTTAGCTTCCATTTGGCTGAAGCTAAAGCCTAGCTAAAAGCCTACCAGCCATTTGGCTGGAAGGCGGGTTTTAAAGGTAGAAAGGTAGAAGCCTGGCACTGGGAGTGCTAATGTGACACCTTGATAATGAGACATCTTTTATAGGCCATCATTTGAGACTGAACCAGCTGATATTCATTTGCACTAAGTGGCAGGATTGCTTTCTGATTACTGATAGATTTCAGCTGCTATGACTTCCCATGCCCTTTTGAACCTCCCTTCTTCAATATTTGTCCCTATGTCATTTCTCATTATTAAACATCACTTAATTTATGGACATCTATGGTTTGATTTCTTTGCATGTGTGGACTGAATGAGTTGTTACTGACATCTGATGAGAATTTCATGTCAATAGCACATTTAGAAATATCTTTACTTAGAAAATTGGTTACGTGTCTAATATTTATTTTGCTCGCTGTAAGTGTATGTCCAACTGCTTCTGTGGCTCTGAAAATGGGAAAAAAATGTTTAAAAAATAACAGTAATTCCTAGAAAGTCCATTCAAAATTTTTGTTAAACAACTTGAATTAAAGCTCTGCACTTAAAGATTATGGACCCAACTATATATAAGTAACTAACTTCTCTTATAAGGGGTACATAGAAGGAAAGGCCCATTTTAACATAAGACTGTTGTAGGCCTTCAGTTTCCATCATTGTTTCTTAAATTCTCAAAGGTGGAAACCGAGACCTATGTTTTTCAAATGCTTTATGGTGCCTGTTTGAGAAGGTATGCTAACTTTTACAGTATATATTTTCTTGCTACGTCAAGTACTAAACTCTAAACTATATTGCTGTAATTTAAGAATGTTGACAAGTTTGAGCACTTGTCTTATTAAGAAATGTGGATTGTTAGGAAAGCTGTAAGTGCTTTACCCAGCAATAATAACTCACTTAGGTAATAGGTAACAGCAGCCTTTTGACAGCTAACTAGATACAGGGAGCTAAAATTTATTATTTTTAGCTAGCTAAAGGCATTTGTTGACAATTCAGGGATGAGCTGGGTTTTCAAAATATGAACACTTCTCTATGTAAAAGCTGCAAACTAGCCTGCAAATAAATCTTCCAGTGAAATTAGAAGCAGACCATCGTCTTGTTTATTATGCAAGCTGACTCTCAGGGCTGTAGTTAGCAGTGTTGTCAACTCCTCAGTAAGGAAAATCGCCATTGGCTGTCCTAAAAGTCGCTAGAAGTCGCTAAATGACTTCATCGCCTAATTTGCACAATTGGTCATGCTTATGTCATTGTAACCTACGTTGTTGGAGAGAGAAATAACATCGTGGAAGAGACATAAAGTAAGTAAAAAAACGTCCTAAATGCATTTAGAATTTATTTAGAATTACAAATTAAATTTCTTTTAGCAATTATTGTTTTTTAATGTCACAATTCCAACCCTGCTCCTTTATCCGGGCTTGGACTGGCAAAAGTGACCCGAAATTGGCACTCTGGTGGAGTTACTTTCTGTGTGTGTGTGTTTATAAGTAGTTTTAAACCTTGTGATCCACAAAACAGCATAACAGTAAAATAAGAACCGACTGCGTTACAGTCAGTGCGGGAGCAGCGGCTTCGCTCATGCGCGATTCATTTGCAGTTTGGACGCATAGGTGTGAACATCTTCTGCCCTGATAGCAGCTGGGGGAGGACTATCCTCCGCCTGTGAGCGCTTTGGCACGGGCGAGGTGCCCACGGCAGCACCCGCTGCTTGTTGAGAGTAAGAGCGATACGCGTTTTCACGTCAAAAAGTCGTCATAAATAAGTCTCCAATAACACCAGAAAAAGTCGCCAGATTTGTCGCTAGTCGCTTTTTAGAAAAAAAAGTCGCTAAGGGGGCCTAAAAACTCGCTAAATATAGCGACAAAGTCGCTAAGTTGGCAACACTGGTAGTTAGCTTATAGCATCTGTTCAAATTCAAATAAATTCAGTTCAGTTTTATTTATATAGCTCCAAATCGCAACAACAGTTACTTCAAGGCACTTAATATTGTAAAGTTAAAACCCTATAATAATAAAGAAAACACCAACAAACAGATAACCGCCATTGAGCAAACACTTGTGAAGGACAAACTCTGGAAGGAAAAACTCCCTTTTAACCGGAAGAAATGTCCTGGGAGGGAGGTGCAGCCATCTGAATAACCCATATTGCACTCAGTACGTTCCCACAAATAATGCAATAAAACACAAAAGCACCTTCATCTTTATACAGACTAAAGTTAGCCATAAACTGAGCTTGGCTTTTAAATGTTTGTGCTTTTATGCTAAGCTAACAGCTGCTCTCGATAGCTTTGAGCCACCTCTTAGCTAAAGAGTGTTGCTAATGTTGAACCAGTGTTTCTTTCAAATGTTCCCATTCAGCACTGAGTAAGCAACGAGTTAATGTAAGTAACTGGTATCCAGGCCCACTTTGCCTTATGACCTCAGTATTGCTAAAGTCTTTGCTGCATACCCTTATAGAAAAGAAAAAATCATATATTGACTGTTCATGAGTGATATATTATAGTTCTTTAAAGGATAACTACTTATTCATGAAAGTTGCCCCTTTTCTCTGTAAATTCTTAAGATATTTATTAAAAGCTAAATATGACTCAAGTAAACATTGTACTGTAAATAAAAAATGTTAAAGGAGCACCTTTCATGACTAAGTATATATCTCTTGAAATTAATGGGACTTTTTAAAATATTATATTTCTTTTCTATGTGGGTATTCATTAAAGTCAAATTTCATCACCCTTCGTCCTACACCACCTCCTCCTCACCTTAGTCCAGAAGAAGGAGATCCTGGACTGTGAGCAGCCAGACCGTGAGGGTTAGAAAAGTTCTGTAGCTCCTCCTCTGACGCACGACAGCGCACAAAACAAACAACCACAGAAACATCACTTCACAGCTTCACAGGTAAAATCCACAGTTAAAGGAAGTGCTGAGCAGATTACAGAGAGAGCAAACTGAAAGACTTCTGACTACAGCACACTGGAAAAACATTTAAAACAATAAGGGGACAACAATGATAGGCACATAGGCTCAGTACTAGTTTAGCTTTCCAGCAGAATGCACTGCTACCGTTGTCTTTACATGTGTGCAACAGGTGTGTTACCATCTAGTGTTTCCTTCTCAGAGTCAGAGTCCCAGCTTAAGGAGGAAGGAAAGGCTGAGGATTTGAATCTCCTCTGTGCGCTCCTCCCTTGGTCTGCACTGGACTGGGGGCCCTCACTCTGCTTGGAGCGCTCCTCCCCAGTGAGGCCCCACAAGCATTTGGCAGATATCAGGCCATCTCTCAGATTTGGAGAACATGAAGACTAGAAAGTAGTAACAATAAACAAAGAATTTATTGTTGATGGGGGTGAAAATGGCAGCACTTATGACCACATATCTATATCTACATATCTATATCTACATATATATATATATATATATATATATATATATATATATATATATATATATATATATATATATATATATATATATATATTGATGCCTTACCTCTAAGGTGCTGTTGAGGAAAGTTGGGGTGACGGGGTTTTGTGCTGAGTCGATGGGTGCGGGCCCATAGCTGGTCCCTGGGGTTAGGGGTTCCCCTTCTGGCTCCATGGTCCCCCCCACCCCCCAGAGAACAGTATGGAGTCCCACTAGTAAACAGCCTGCCTACATCGTGCAGCCTCCTCTCCTTCTGGAAAACATTCACACATGAACTCGCACTGAAGTTTTTTCGTGATGGAAAACTTTCCTGGAGCTAATTGCACGGAGACTGATTTTTAAACCAGCATAAAACACACCATGTATCAGCAGATAAAACCTCATTTAATGGCTTAATCTGGAGAATCTGTCGTGGTTCAGCTTTCTTGTGTATTTTCTCTTTAAAAAAAATTTGGCAGCTGCAGCTTTCGGACTGTCTGACCTATTTTCACAATATGTCTGGTTTTAAAGAATGAAACGGAGCGCTCGAATGGTTACATAAATAAGTGGCCTTTATATTCAGGCCCTTGTCCTCACTGCTGCCCCTCTAGAAAAAAAAAGACAGGAAAATGCCCGGGCACATCAAGGTGTCCCACGGGTTGGCCTCTGTCGCTTCAGAGGACGTGGCTCTTATCGATCCGGTCGCTGTCAGGTGATTTGGAACAGCAACGCATCCGTGCACGTTGCCTTTGAAACCCAGACGCCCATAAACTGCAGGTTTTTTAAGGTTTTTTTTTTTAGTGCAAATACTCACTGAAATCGGCCTGGTTTGCGGATCGCAGGGAAAGGCTGCCTCTTTAAGCACCGTTCGTCATACTTTGAGGACGGAGCTGAAGCTTTACGCACCGCGACGATGCTGGCAAGAAGCTTTGACTGCTCCCATGGAGGAACTTGCTCTTTTTAATCGGCGCTCGGGTGTTTTGCAGGGATCCCTTGGAGATGCCAGGCAGAGGACTCCATGTTATTTGGCTTGCAGGCACGCCACGGCTGCGTACGTAAACGTCAGCGGGGAGGGTGACGAGAAGAGTTTCGAGTAACCCACCGGAGGCAAGTTTACTATGTCAAACTTTTACGAGTGCTTCGATCGCAGGCTCATTTCTCTAATTCTGTGCGTATTTATGTGGCGGACACTTTATTCACAGCGATCAAATCACGGTGACTCTGTTTTTTTCTCGGAGGGAAATACACGCGTGAGCAGCGTAAGCACGCCACAGTAATAATATTTCTTTAAATGCGTTTTATTTTGTGTAAATAGGTATACTATAAATAAAGGTTATGCGGTATCTGCGTGCATTTGTCAACACGTATGTGGCTCTCCATAGTAACGCTGTTGTGAATGACATATTTGCGTATCATAATAAGTAATAACACTGTGATAGTAACACCTGAACAATGTTTGTCGGTTACTTTGTGTATCAAAATCCCCCAAATGCTAAACAAAATCAATATACGCCTTTCCGATTGTTATATGTGGTCAACCTGCGCCCCCTGTTGGTCACACCTATCTGTAAATATCCATATCTCGTTGCATATACATGTAAAAAATTGTAAGGCAGGATGTATGACAGGATAGGGGGCAAACAGAAGGGGGAAAGTGATGATTATGAGTTACTAAATAGTGGAAAAGGGGCATTAAATAAGCTAATGCTTCTTCCTGCTCCTTTTTGAACATGTTATTTATTATGATTATGATCATTATGTTTTGTTTTGTTTCTTTTTGTTCTTGTATTGTTTGAACATTTTCAAAATAAGGCTACAATATGTAACTTTTCAGAAACTGTGGGTCAGTTTCTCCAAATTCTCTGCACGAAATGAACGAAGGTCACTGCTTTGATAAGTTACTTTGCATCTCTTGCAAAAACACGTTCCGTGAAACTGTTTCCTTCCACAAAAACAATACACACAGCTATGAAAAACTGACATCTTGCTGATGGATTTAAAACACTACCGTCAGAAGTGGTCAGTATAGGCTTCTTGAGGCCATGTTACACACACACACACACACACACACACACACACACACACACACACACACACACACACACACACACACACAGAAAGCTCTTCAGCTGAACTGACAAAAAAATAAAAAAGCAAATTGCCTGCCACTGTCTGTGTTCCTGCTGCTCCATCTTCTTGCCTAACACCTGGATAAGTCACATACTGAAATGTTCTTCCAATTGACTTTGCATAAATGCAGAATGAGTAATTGGAAATCTGCATTTTGAAGCCCAGTGTTCCTAGGTGAACAGAGCGTGCTAAATGATGCAATTTGAGTTTGCAAAACTGTGATTTAGAAAGATATTTGAGTAAGACCAACAGAAAAGGGCAATTTGGAATCGAGCCGTCGATACGTGAGCTCAGTGTTTTCAGCACTGTGTGCATGATTTCATTTGTTAAAATAAGCAAAACTGCTGTAGTTAAACATCAAAGCAAAGGCATACTTTCAAAAAATACATTTTTCTGATTAATTAATATGTACATCACTTAAATGTTGCAGCTGGTGAAGGTGTTTTTTAAGTACCTTGTACACTTATAAGCAGTTTGGGAATTTCCTCAGTGATATATAACACTGTAATAACCACTGCTAATACATTTTTAGTTAATTACACTTTACTGTGCAGAACGGTGTCACTGCTTATTTTGTCATTTTGTAATGAATAATTATATTCTGGTCTGCCAGTCGTTAGTTATGCTATTATTAGTAGTATCTTTGTTACAGGTTTATATATGAGTTATAAACTGTGTTGCGTATTGCATCATAGATTATATGAGACAATGACATCTGTACACATAACACTTTATACACTGTGTTCTGTGTTTGGTTAATGAGTACAAATGTTATTATCTGTTTTGTATATTACTGATCAGTGAGACTGACCTTACTGTAAATTCATTGTCTTTTGATTCAATGGACAAATTCCAATCTGAACACAACTGCTTTTGTGACTAAACAGGACACAAACTGCAGTCCCCAGTGTTGTAATGTATGGTGGTCCCAGTACCCCTGCCTACTTATACATAGCATATGATAATAATTTCCTACAAAACAACTGTTACCAGTAAGTAAGCCCTAATATTTATGTTGTTATTAATGTCAGTTTACCCTTTAGTAATAACGGTTATTATAATGTATTGCCAAAGAAATGATGTAAGTAGTACCTTAAAGTATCAAATAATTGAAATTTAGTATAGTCAGTGTATCATCTGCAAATGTATAATGAAACAACTGAAAAGTGAAGTACTAAGGTAAAGTACTGTGAAAGTATATAAGTTGAGTAAAGTATTCAGATTTTTTTTTATGAAAGTAAAGTTTTGTTTCTTTAACACAGTTACTATAACACATAGTATATCATTATTGCCAAAATAAAGCTCACAAGTATACAGTCATGTGACACACTCCATCTCATGGAAATCAATGCTTCGCTGTATAGTTGAAAAAGCAAAGTCTTGATCGTTTTAGAAACAGAAACAGAATAGATAAAAGTGACAGTCAAAAGAAAGAAACATCAGACAACCTGAAGTATTTCCATGATTCCAATAAGTATTATATTTTTTAAAATACCATCATTAGTCAGATCCACATTCAGGTATTCCACATCGCCGGTCTGCCGTCCTTTTTGCTGTTGAAGTGTTTGCTGTTGCCACATCAAGCTCTGAAGAGACCTTCAGCAAAGCATTTGACTTTAATGTGAGTTTAATGAGGCATTTTATTCAGATATCGCCACATTATTTCAAATGACTAATTTCACTGTTAAAAAAGAAAAAAAACTGGCTTGCCTGGGAAAAAAGAAACAAAAAGGAGTCTTCACAACAACCCCAAAATGTCATCAGAGGACTTCCTCTTGTAAGTGTTGGTGTCAAAGTCCATGTTTCTAAAATTCTGTCTGCATGGAAAGCATCCAAAGACGGAGAGAATGGCTTTGTGTGCCAAAACTAGCCTGAGGGAAAGGCTCAGATTTCTGGCCAGAGCAAGTTGGTAGAGCCTTTGCATGCTCTCGTGTAACATACAGGCAAAGAGGAGAGCAGCTTCTGGTCATTGATTCAATTATGTGAAAAGTCTGAAAGTTAAACCAGAAATGGAAGTTTAAGCAGAACAGGGATCTTTAGGACACTGGTGAATCCACCGTGGAATGGCTCAAAAAGAAGAAATGGAGGGTTGTGAAATAGCCAAGATCTGAATCCCACTGAAATCTTGTGGGGGATTCAGAATGGGCAGTACATGCAAGAAAAGCCTCAAACATGTTGCAACAGAAGGAATTTCACATGGAGAAGCGGTCAGAAATTTCAAGCAATGTCAGCAGCCAGAGAACACATATGCAAATCAGCTGTAATACATGACTTCTGCTGAAGTCACGTAGAAGAATATCAAAAACTAACTGAAGAAAAATCTTTCTTAACAACAGTCTCTGTTTCAGGAAGAATTTTTTTAAAAGCCAGCAGTTTGCATTGGATGTACTTCATCGTCATATTAATCGCTCTTCTGATGGAATCCCATAAAAAGGTACTTACTTAATGCAACGCATGCCACAGAGTGAAAAAGAAATGACAACAAAGCAGCCCATAAATATAAGTCTAATATTTGTTGTGTGGTGTTCTGGTCTATCCCAGCCTCTTTATTTCTGGACCTCCTAAGAAAAAGAACAAAAGAAAAGAAAGTAAGTCATATAAGAAGGCCAAAAAGAGTGGAGCATTTGCAGAAATAAAAGTAGGGCTGCAACAGGTCTTTAAAGACTCTGTATTTCACCACATTCATGCTTTCATCAATTCTGACCTGTTCCTACATCCTCGACTCACCCACATAGCATGATGCTGCCACCCTATGCTCTGCCATAAAGGCTCGATGAATAAAATGAAACAGTCGACTTCCACTCAGGTTGCACCGTCTTCACAAAGAACTTCTGAAGGTTCCTTCTCTTTGAGTAACCAGGTGGGAGGGGGTTTCTCACCTCCCTGACTAGGAGCTACATCAGGAAAAGTTGTGGATCCAAAAACCTGCGCAATTATTTTAAGGCTGCTATTTAAAATCCTTACCCTGAGCTTCAAAGCATCACAGTTTTATTACCTACATGCTGCAGAGAGTGTCCTCCCATCTAGACAGAAATTGCTGCATGGTGAGGGTCACCTTCTTTGATTTCTCAAGTGCATTTAACATGATTCAGCCACTGCTACTGACTGCAGTTTGTGAGATTAGATACGGCTCTGCCTGATTTGGCGATGTGCAGTGCGGGAGCTCCTCTGGGGACTACACTTTCTCCGTTCCTGTTCACCTTGTACACCTCAGACTTTTTCCATAACTCTGGGTCATGCCACCTACAGAAAGACTCTGACAGTTCTGCAGCGGTTGGATGTGTCATTGATGGGAAGGCGGAGGAGTAAGAAGCACTAGTGGATTATTTTTGTGGAACGTTCTGGGAGAACTCGTCTACTTCTGAAGGTGAATAAGGCCAGAGAGATTTGATCGACTTCAGATGAAAGAAAAAGTGCTGCGCAGTGATGAGTCACGTTAATGACCCACAATGGCAACAATTTGGAGTATCACATCAGGAATAGTTTTAATATACATGTGGGGAAATAGGCATTTTAACTGTTAATGCACTGAAGGCATTATCTGAGGACAATCACTGAGTTAAACAAGCTGCATAGCAATCCATCTAATGTCTGATAACACATTTCATTAGCTGATATATATACAACAACCCCTTAGTAACCCTAGAAGAAAGACTAGATTACCATCAAAGTTTTTTTAGTAGTGATGTAAGGATCTGTCTAAACATTTTCAATTAGTTGGCACATTGTGGTGAAAAACACCACACACACACACACACACACACTTCAAAATTCCTACATACCCCAAAATGTTTCCAGGTCTTGATCTCACTGTACAGAGCATCTCCTGGGCAAGCGGTGTTCACCATCTGTCTGTGACCCCTCAGGGTAAAGGTGGGTATGAGTCGCCCGCCATCGATAGCGCAGCTTGCCAGCTGGTCTCTCACCAGCTCCATGGCGTGCTGAGAGGGCAGAATGCTGCTGTAGTCTCCAATGAAGGAAACGCCGTAGCCGACAGAGTTGTAGCCGAGGGTGTGGGCTCCTTGCCAGTACCATCCCCGGCCCTCGTAGATGTTCCCGTCGGAGCCCGCAACGAAGCTTTTGGAGAGGACAGAGATTCTTAGACGGTATGAGCTGGTTGCGAAGATGTCACGTGTGAAAACGTCCACGTACCTGTATCCGATGTCATCCCAGCCTCTGTCCTCCTGATGAAAACGCTGCATGGAGCGCATGTCTGCAGAGCACTGCTCAAAGGTCAGACAGGGCTGGCTGGGCGTGCTAGTGTGGTGGATGAACATGAAGGAGAGAGGCAGCGAGAGGTTGGTGGGTGTTCCTATGTACGGCTTTGCACCCCACATACACCGAGGAACGATGGGTGGGCAATCTGAAACAGATCAGAGTTTGTTACATGTGACGTTATGCTTGTATTTTGATGGACCTTCTTAACTTTCTTATGTAATGGTCACAGACCACACTGCTGTTCTAAAACCTTTCACTTGGTCTGTGTTTTAAGTTTTATGCTCACCCATGTACATATGGACAAACTCCTTCATCCCCTCCTTCACCTCTGTCATCAGCACCTTCTTCTCCTTCCTCTCCATATTTGACTGTCCTGTCAGACTCTGCTGCAGCTGTACAGATTTCACCACCTGTCTGGCCAGCAGCAGCGGGACAACCAACTGTCTGAAGTTCTCCCTGCGGCGTCGGCTGATGAGGCGTGGGGCGGTGTCCAGTCCTTTACCCTCCAGCTGGTGGCAGTAGTACTCTGCCAGCAGACTGCTGAGCTTGAGAGGACGTCTGGATTTGTCAGAAACCTCCAACCCCAGCACGACGCCATCCATGCCTCCATTGACTTGAGCGGTGGTGAGCAGGGAGGGGCTGTCCGAGAGGGTGAACACTTGAGGAGAGCTTAGGTTGTCCCAGCAGCCGTCGGGTCCCAGACGCCGCGTCACAGTTGGACTCTGCCTGAGGGAAAGGCCCAGATCTCTGGCCAGAGCAAGTTGGTAGAGACCTCGAACGCGTCCTCGAGTCTTGGCAAGTAAACCGGCCTCGATGCCCAGGAGGAGCGGTCTGAGGGCAACAGTGGTACCATCAGGAGTTAGGACCACCCCTTCCTCTTTGGCGTCTTCTGTCACCCTGTGATGCACAGCTTTTGTAATGTAATCTGAAAGGTTAGCAGCCAGTTCAGGCACTCCAGAGAGATCACTGAAAAGGAAGTACTGAATAAACGGGTCATTGACCTCAGCTGCCCGCCGCAGCCTCTTCAACACAGCTAGCGGCTCTGACCCAGGGTCCTCATCTTCCACCTGCTTTACTGCACTGATGAAGTCTTCCATCCGATATGAAAATGAAGCTGAAGAGAAGAAAAGAAAAATTGTCATTCAAACTAAAGCCCATCATTTCTCCCCCATACAAACCTTCCTTTGTTTGTAAGTTTAAACACAAACTGATTTAACCAAAGGAGATGTGGCGAGGAGAAGAGCGGCACTAAAAGACTTTGACTGAAGAAAGGCAAATATTGCCTGCAGTGTTTGTATTATGCTCAACAAGTGGGAAGTAAAGTGGCCAGCCAACTGTTCCAGCAGTTGTCTCGATGATCAAATTAAACCAACAGTTGGAGGAAAAAGCCACAGAAATCTTTTTTCAGCATAATCAGAAGTGACTTTAGGCCAAGCTACAGCTGACATTTCTCCTCCTATCAGGCTGAGAACAATTTTGCCCATTTCTTGGTCTCAGATGTGAAAAAGAAGAGTCAGAAAAAAAGTCTTACACAAAGCCATTTCCAAAAATACTTTTTTTTCTTTTCTTTTCTTTTTTTGATTGGTTGGTTGGTTTTTAAGGCAGATTTTTCTTACTTCAGCAAGAACATGTCAAACCACATCCTGCATATGTTACAGCAGCACGGTTTGTTAGGAAAAACCATCCCGGTGCGATTAAACTGGCCTGCACGCGCCCCAGACCTGTCACCCTCCAAAAAACTAATGAATCACGGTAAAAACAGCAAACATGACAAAGGAGGCCCCAGCCTGTTGGGCAGCTGAAATCTTTATTTTGGCAAGAATGAACAAAGATTTTGTTATCAAAATGATAAAAGCTGATCGCCTCCTTGGAAATGTATGTTTTCTATTTGCATAAGATTAGAATCGAGTCATTAAACTGAAAGAAGTTTGGACCGGTAGACATGCAAGTAGAGCGAGGAATTAGTCAACAAGGGAAAGAAAGAAAGAAAGAAAGAAAGAAAGAAAGAAAGAAAGAAAGAAAGAAAGAAAGAAAGAAAGAAAGAAAGAAAGAAAGAAAGAAAGAAAATGAAAGCAAATACAGTTTCTTGATCTGAATACATGCATACAATCAAGCTCATAAAACAGGTGAAAACAGTGAAGCAACCCTACCCTCCACACACGTGCTGACCAACAGCACCAGAAAGACCAGGCTCAGCTTCCAGCAGACTCTGTCCATCTTGAGATGTGAACACCTTCAGCTCCGCACTTCAAATGTGTCTGCCTTAATGGCTCTCTCTTATTTATCACATGCAGTAAAGGGAGTGGTTATGTAACAGTTGCACACACACACACACACACAAATACACAGAGTAGATAGGCCTCAGTTTAATCTGTTGGTGTGGCCGTCTGAGCAATGTGGGAAACTGGCACCTGTAATATAAGCAGCATGAAGTGGTTTGTCCTCAGCGGTCAAGGTCTTTCCATGTACCTCACAGTGATCCACTTGGACATTTTCGAGAATTTTTCAAGTTCTGTAATAAATCTCAGTCATCTCGTTTTGCGTGCCGCAGCTTCTGGAAATAACAGCAGCCTGCAGAAGACTGTTACAGTACAAATCACTGGGAGTCCACTGTGAGGCAATACACATGTTCATGTTAGTGTGGAGAAAACACACAGCGCTGGGCTGCAAAATTATGGAAGTCCCCCCAAAAAATATGAATCACGTGTGTTCTCAGCAGCAGCCGCAGAAATGTACAACAAAGATCTTTATGTTCACTGAGGTTTATATGGTGACACGATCATTGCTGGAAATCATGTCACAGTACATGTGCACGCACTGCAGAAAGTCAAGAGAAAAAGTTTCAGACTGTTTTTTGCAACTGTGCCCTGATTACAAGAACAGGAAGTGGAGGTCCAAGTGTAAAGTCCAGTGCAGAAAGTCTGGGATGCGGATAACAAAGGTCAGTGGTGTAAATAAAAAAGATCTTCTAAAAGCAGGAATGAGAAAGACATGGTGGAGTTAGTAAGACCAGAGTAATTATTTAAAATTAACTGTGCTAATAGTAATATTATTATTATTAATAATGATAATAACAATAGATGTGAAAAATTAGGTCATGTTTTCGGGGGGAAAGGGAGACGTTAAAATGGTTATGGTCGTTAATGCCAGATGAAGATGGCTTGTTAAAAAAATATAGGTAAAAAGTAAGGAAAGCAGGGTGCAGTGTGTTGTTGCACTAAAGAGTCCGGCCACTAGATGGCGGTATGCAATTTAACTGTTGGTAATGTTGAGCTGTCAAAGAAGGAAGAAGACGGAGAGGAGGAAGAAGAACTGACCATCAGCTGATTTAGCTCTGACAAGGTGCGTTTATGTTACACAGACGTCCCTGAAAATGAGTAAACCTGCTACAGAATATTACACTCTCTGTGTAAAAGCGTAGCTTTTTATTCCTGCTGTTGTATGTGTAGGATAATCTTTATCGGAAGTCCTGGCTAACAGTTGTAGCGGGATGGCTAACAGCCAGTTGTCGTGTCTGTAGAAACTCAGCAGGTCCATTGTGTTTGCAAAAAGCTTGTAACGTGTGTCTGTGTGGTGAAGTCATACCTGGAATTACATTTTATAATGAGAGGTCTGTGAGTCTGCGGCCACACATTTATTCCCATGTTATTAGTGCCTCCTTTTTGTAAATGATTAGCATATCAGTATATAAAAGCTAAATTAGCACCCCTGCGTTTCACTAATGTATATTGCCTTTACTGAACATCGCAAATTGTATTCGCATGGAAGGCTAGTCTCTAATATTTGACACAATAAACTTGTTTCACTACTTGAGGGAAAGCACACCAGGCTATGAAAGAGGATATACTGGAAGCTGGTGATGTGCAACCAAAAAGTAATCAAATGACAGAAGAGCGATAGCACACATACGCTCAAATATAAATGCTAGCAACTTGTGCAAGCGATGTCTGATGGTCTACATAGATTCAACACAAAAGTGTAAAGCCTTTGCCGGTTCTCCACTAGCTGTCATAAAAGTGCGCTCCATAATCTTGCCAAAACAAAAAAAGTTAGTTCACGGTGTTGAACGTCTGCATCAGAACATGTAAACCACTGACTGCCATTACTCCCCAATAGAAAATGGACACCCGTTTCACTCGAGGGAAATCCAACATCCTTGAGCGCCCTCTGACCCGACCCAAGACTGAAGTCAGTCTGAGCGCCTTTGCGCTCCTGTTCTCCGAGATGGTACAGTACTGTCAGAGCCGCGTGTACTCCGTGTCGGAGCTGCAGACACGCCTGGCAGACATGGGCCAGAGCGTGGGAGCCAGCATGCTGGATGTGTTGGTGCTGAGGGAGAAGAACGGGAAGAGGGAGACCAAAGTGTTGAACATGCTCCTCTTTGTCAAGGTGAGCAAATGTAATCACACGCATGAGTAACCTTTTTTATTTTCAAACTCTTAACAGTCATCTTGCTTTTAGGTTAATGTGTGGAAGTCCTTGTTTGGAAAGGAAGCTGACAAGCTGGAGCAGGCCAACGATGACGACAAGACGTACTACATCATAGAGAAAGAGCCGCTTATTAATGCCTACATCTCCGTGCCCAAGGAGAACAGCAGCTTGAACTGCGCCGCCTTCACTGCGGGCATCGTGGAGGCCATCCTCACACACAGTGGCTTTCCCGCAAAGGTCACTGCCCACTGGCACAAAGGCACCACGCTGATGATAAAGTTTAACGAGTCAGTTATAGCCAGGGACAAGGCTTTGGATGGCAGATAAGAAAGACCGGAGGGGGGGAGTTGTTATGTAAATCTGTACAGGATGAGGAGAAATCACAGAGGCCCAGGCTGGTGTTTGTATCTGAAGTGTCTCCTTGTGGTAACTGATGAGATAGGGTGACATTATAAATGGATCACTATGCTGTACTGAGCCTCATGAGCAGAAAATATGCACCTACATGGTTTTGTGGATCATCTCCTTCCCGTTTTGCCTCCTGATGTGGTTTTATTTTGTAGTTTTTCTTTTGTCACATATTTGCAACAGACAAAAGTTTAAAGCATAAACATACTGCATAAACTTTCATGCCACAATGGTCACCGGAATGTAAAAAAATTAAACAAAACATTGGGGCTCTATTTGACAGCCCTTTTTACACCATTTTTAAAAATATTTGATTATTATTGTTTTAGTCCAACAAAGTAGAGTACCCCTGGTTATGATAATATTAAATCATAACCAACAATGAATCACCACATGACTTGTTTTTAGGGACAAAATATTTTAAGGAGACAGGTTCAAGGTTTTCCCTGCAACCCTGAGCTGGATAAGTGGGATCAAGTGGATGTATGAGTCCATGGTTTGTTTTCTATTTCATTCCAGCTCAGCCTCAGCTTTTGTTTTGTTTTGTTTTTAAATGCATTCATAATCTGGGGCTAGTAATTCTGTGCTAACAACGCAACCACCAGGCTACATCTTACAAATCTATACATTTCTTGGGCCCAGAAATTTTGCGGTGCTAAGCTGAGTTGTTTTTCTTTAAACAGCATCTGTGGAAAAGAGGAAGTAGTTTAGTGTTATTTAAAATACATTTTTGTATTTAGTGTCTTGTCATCGAGTCATTATGTAACACAAAGATGTTTACATGTTACAAATAAAAACTGGAAGGTTGTGGTTGTTTTTGATGACATGGCTGCTTTTAAGCAAACAAAAGCTGCTTAGCTTATCCGAACACAGACATATTTAAACATGCGCTGAATATTATAATTTATATTATGTCCAGAGGACATATTTGTTACACTGAGGGAAATAAATATGGTCATTTCCAGGTCTGACTGTAATGTCTATAGCAATAACTAACATTGGGTTTATTTCATAGTAGTAAAATATTGTGTTCAACAGTATCAAACGCTGCACTGAGGTCTATCAGGACGAGCACAGAGATGAGGCCACTGTTAGAGGCCATAAGAAGATTATTTGTAACCTTCACTAAAGCTGTTTCTGTGCTATGATGGGCTCTGAAACCCGAATGAATCTCTTAAAATAAACCATTCCTCTGCAGATGGTGAGTTAGCTGAATGACCATTTTACAACTCTGTAGTTTCAGCCTGGGAGCACATCTATGTTCCTAGAGCCCACCAGAAAGCAGGCTTAGGCGTGACTCCTACAACCACACAGCCTTCTTTTGTCCCCCTGATGTATCTGACATAAGCCATAATTAACCTGAAATGGACAGAGACTCATGGGAAATTGTGTTCCAAATAAGCCATGCGGCATTAAAAGCTACTGAGGAAATGCGGAAATCAGAAGTTGTGGTTGTGTGAATAGAGCTAGCATCCCCCTTTTATTTCAGCCTGTATGCTAAAATAAGCTAACAGTCTGCTGACTGCTTCATACAGAGGCATGAGTGATATCTCTATACAGTGGCTTGCAAAAGTATTTGGCCCCCTTGAACTTTTCCACATTTTGTCACATAACAGCCACAAACATGAATCAATTTTATTGGGATTCCACGTGAAAGACCAACACAAAGTGGTGTACACGTGAGAAGTGGAACGAAAATCATACATGATTCCAAACATTTTTTACAAATAAATAACTGAAAAGTGGGGTGTGCGTAATTATTCAGCCCCCTGAGTCAATACTTTGTAGAACCACCTTTTGCTGCAATTCCAGCTGCCAGTCTTTTAGGGTATGTCTCTACCAGCGTTGCACATCTAGAGACTGAAATCTTTGCCCATTCTTCTTTGCAAAACAGCTCCAGCTCAGTCAGATTAAATGGACAGCGTTTGTGAACAGCAGTTTTCAGATCTTGCCACAGATTCTCGATTGGATTTAGATCTGGACTTTGACTGGGCCATTCAAACACATGGATATGTTTTGTTTTAAACCACTCCATTGTTGCCCTGGCTTTATGTTTAGGGTCGTCGTCCTGCTGGAAGGTGAACCTCCGCCCCAATCTCAAGTCTTTTGCAGACTCCAAGAGGTTTTCTTCCAAGATTGCCCTGTATTTGGCTCCATCCATCTTCCCATCAACTCTGACCAGCTTCCCTGTCCCTGCTGAAGAGAAGCACCCCCAGAGCATGATGCTGCCACTACCATATTTGACAGTGGGGATGGTGTGTTCAGAGTGATGTGCAGTGTTAGTTTTCCGCCACACATAGCGTTTTGCATTTTGGCCAAAAAGTTCCATTTTGGTCTCATCTGACCAGAGCACCTTCTTCCACATGTTTGCTGTGTCCCCCACATGGCTTGTGGCAAACTGCAAACGGGACTTCTTATGGTTTTCTGTTAACAATGGCTTTCTTCTTGCCAATCTTCCATAAAGGCCAACTTTGTGCAGTGCACGACTAATAGTTGTCCTATGGACAGATTCCCCCACCTGAGCTGTAGATCTCTGCAGCTCGTCCAGAGTCACCATGGGCCTCTTGGCTGCATTTCTGATCAGCGCTCTCCTTGTTCGGCCTGTGAGTTTAGGCGGACGGCCTTGTCTTGGTAGGTTTTCAGTTGTGCCATACTCCTTCCATTTCTGAATGATCGCTTGAACACTGCTCCGTGGGATGATCAAGGCTTGGGAAATCTTTTTGTAGCCTAAGCCTGCTTTGAATTTCTCAATAACGTTATCCCTGACCTGTCTGGTGTGTTCTTTGGACTTCATGGTGTTGTTGCTCCCAATATGCTCTTAGACAACCTCTGAGGCCTTCTTCTTCTTTCATGTTTAACGGCAGCTTGCATCCAAAAATGTTGCATTACTGCCATCTCCTGGCTTTTAATCTTGCTTCACTCCTGAATCCCCAGATCCTCTTTATGACAGCGGTCCCCAACCTTTTTTGCACCACGGACCGGTTTATGCCCGACAATATTTTCATGGACCGGCCTTTAAGGTGTCGCGGATAAATACAACAAAATAAAACTAGTACCGGTACCGAAAAAAAGAAAAAATATTCATAACACACGTGAAAAGACCCAGGAAAACCGAGTAAACGATAAAAACGATAACAAAATAACGCTGAAAACCGATAAAAACCCTGAAAACTATACATTTCACACCTGAACCTCAACTCTCGCGGCCCGGTACCAAACGACTCACGGACCGGTACCGGTCCGAGGCCCGGGGGTTGGGGACCTCTGCTTTATGAGACCAGTATTTCTCAAAAAGCGAAAAACCACCCCTTTCCCTTCACCATGACTTAACTTATTAACTACTTGCGCAAACGTAAGTTCTCTTCAATAAACAATAATTATTTTATCTTAAGTCTTAATTAATAAAACTGTCATAAAACATAAAACAAAACAAAAAACGAGTAATAACCGGAACATTAGCTCAACATTTGCCCTGAAGTTAGTCTTCCCAGCAGCAATAGCTTACAGGCTAGGCATTAGTCACATGATGGAGTCACGTGGTCATAAGGAAGCGGCGATGTGTTTACCTATGTGTCATCCGCAGACTGCGACAGCAATCGTCTTTTATTTTACGATGTAAACAAATAATATGACCCCGCGTCTGCTCTCTACTCGCTTTTTATGAGTGTGATGTACCCTTCCGCTGCTCCTGTGCGAACGTGAACGCATCACCATGGCATCTTCTAGTTACACCTGCATCCAAGACAGCGCCACAGGTTCGGCAACATTCAGTCCTCTCTTTTATTATCTCTCTTCACCTGTATGACTCTTTGTACCACGGATTGGTACGCATTTATTTGCTAGCATCATATTACGTTATTTTATTTTTCATGTATTTGTTTATTTATTTATTTTTAAAGAGGCGGGTCCATCTGTGAAAATTTGCTAAGGTGTGATATCGAACAATGAAAGAAACACGTCCGCTCCGTGTATTTATTCACAGGTGACTCGAGGCTCAAAGGATCATTCCGCCGATTTTGGACATTTAAAGTTTTATTTATTTATTTATTTTTTATTGTTTTGAAAATAAACGCTTTAAAGGTTTCCGCTTTGACATCTACAACCGGTGGTCCTTAAAATCATCACAGTTAGCGAGCCCAAGATGACGTCATCGAATAGCATGGACAGTTCAGCCATGTTTGTTTTGATGATAATCACATAAAATTTATTCTACAGTCAAGCAATTTATAAAATTCTATTAAGAGACCCAGCAGGATAATTCAAATTATTTTTTATCTTATTTCGACTTTGGGGGAATTACCATTCAGATACAGTATAAATACTGCCTGTCTCTCAGTCTAGTTGAGAACATGCAGTTGCAATCAGGGGAAGACTGCTGACTTGACAGGCTTCCCTCTATGCCAGCAGGATGAGCCACAGACAGCTATTTTGCTGTTCACAGAATGCATGTTGATAAAAGTTGAGGAAGGAAAATAAAATGTCCACAAGCAACAGGGGTGACTGCAACCTTGAGAAAAGTCAATTCAAGGACTTGGCAGAGAACGGAGCTGTGAGTGTCACGTTCCTGATGTCAGACCGCTCCTGAACCAGAGATAATGTCAGAAGAGCTTACCTGGGGCACAGAACCCAAGGTGTTTGAAGTCTAGTGTGACATTTCCAGTCTGTGGTGACTTGGGGTGCCATGTCATCTGCTGGAGTGGAGCACTTCATGCTTCTGACTGCCAAGCTTTATGGAGATGCCAATTTCCTTTTCTAGCAGGGTGCCAGTGGGTCCAAAACTACTACCAAATGGCATTTAGACACGTGCTTAATTAGCTAACCAATTCACCTGATCTGAAGGCCACACAGAATCTGTGAGGTACTGTTTAGACGGAGATGAGAAACACTTGACCCCAAACACAGACGAGCTGAAGGCAACTATCAAAGCAACCTGAGCTGCAGTGACACGTCAGCAGTGTCAAAAGCTGATCGCCTCCATGCCACAGTAATTCATTATGAAGAACCAAAGAAGGATTCAGTGTATAAATAAACATGCTTTTCAGAACCTGGACTTTTATCTGTTGTAAACTCTTTTTTATTTAATGATTTTATGTAATACTCTAATCATTAAGATACTGGATTTTTGTTTTTCAGGAGCTACAAGTGGTAATCTTGGATCATGCTTGGATCATTTTTGAGCATTTACACATTTAAACATGAAAGTTATCCGCCAGCGTTAGCTTGGTTATACTAAGCTGTGAAATTGCACCACATACAGGCAGGGAGACCAGCTAACACTGCTAAGTAACAGAATTAAAGACACTCTCCAACCGCTTTTCCAGGATGAAAGGGGTTAATGTATATTGTCACTTGTTAGTAACCCAGCAATGTATAATGTCTTGAGTACCTCTTTAATGCTGAGCTTCTTTCCAAAATGAATGGTTTTATTAACAGAGAAGGACAGGCTGCTCTCCTCCGTATCAGGCTATGGCTCCCAGGATCTTCTTGGAAGTGGCAGCTCCCGCCCTCCTACCCTGGTGGGCTCCAAGCTCCTCCAGCAGGAGGAAGAAGGAGAGGAGGAGGCCCTGAGGAGGAAACTCAAGTATTTCTTCATGAGCCCTTGTGACAAGTATCATGCAAAGGGGCGCAAGCCTTTCAAACTTGGCCTGCAGCTGCTGAAAATCATCATTGTGACTGTGCAGGTGGATACAGCCCTTTGCTTTAATATGAATACTCTGTAGGTTCAGAATGCAAATACGCGATCATGTCCTGTGTTTTATTCTAACTGTGCAGCGACTGCTTCTCTGCATTTGCCCGAGTGTTTCAGCTCATTTGTCTTGTGCCTGTGCTCTCTGGCTCTGTCTATTAGTTGGTGATGTTTGGACTGAGTAACCAGATGGTTGTGACGTTTCAAGAGGAAAACACAGCGGCATTCAAGCACCTTTTCCTGAAGGGCTACAAGGACAAGAATCCCCACGCTGTCCACACACAGATGGAGATGTACAGCCACATCAACTTTGCCATAGAGCAGGTAGCCTGCTAATAACCATTTTAAGAGACATTTTGAGATCTCTTGATTTATTATTATGACCAGAATTTTGTTTAATATGCATTAATATGTGATTTCAGTTTACATTAGATCAAGGTTCAGAATGATTTTTTAAGCCATGCATACATTAGATATGCTTGATATTAATAAGTGTTTTTTCATGGTATTATTACTTACTATGGACCCTAATACACTGTTGTGACACTGACTGCAGATTTCCACTCCACACAAAAACCCAACAAAACAAAGGTCAATCATAGGCTTGAGGGGAAAACAGGACTACTGCAAAGCTAGCTGAGCTATTATCTTTAGCAGTTGTATTGTGTACAATGTTTACTAGCTTAGCTTAGAATTGAGTGTGTGAATAAGCGCAGAAACACAGACTGCAACTGATGTCTGTTTGTCTGCATCTGCAGACAATGAAGAAGTGGATATAGTAGTTAGATGGGAAAAGTTGCTGCTGTAGGTTATGCACAGTAACAAATGTGGGTGGGGGGAAGTCAGTCCAAAAGAGTATCCCAATATTTTTCGTGTTGACATCGATCACTACAGGAACACCAAATACTGAGATTTTATTAAATACATTAAAATAGTCTACGAACGAGAAGGCTCATCTCATGCGCCACCATCCTGAGATGTTGTTAGCCAAGCAAACTTACATTAAATGGGCTCAACTGAAAAACCATCCAACACTGAACACACTCAGCTTGTTAAAGCTACCTCCTAATTTAGAGCAAGCTAATGGCTCAGTCACATGACCACAAATAGGAAAGCAACCTCCTTGCATCCATAAAAAAAGCAGCGGCTGCCTGCTGATTGTATAGATTTTTTTCGCATTCTGCAACTGATTGCACAGGTCGCCCAATAGGAGGCAACCTTTCTGCAAACAGTTTCAGTCTTACTTGGACTGACTGCAGTCACTCTCAGAGAGATCACTGAAGGTTTGCAAATAACTGCTGTCTAATTTATAAAAGCAGAAATGTTGCCAACATGTTGCCATCAGTCTGAATGACTCTTTGTCAATGAAAACAACTCAAGTGGGCTTGACTCAACTGGTTGGCAGCTGGTTGTATTGTGGTTATATTCCTGTAGAACAGGAACATTACTGAGCGCAGTTAAATATACATGCCTGTTAAATGTGAATTTCTGTTTATGTAGACAGCAACAGATGCGATTTCTGAGAATTTATCACAGTTATTTGGTGTATTACCAGAAACACTTTGCACGCAATTGCAGATTGAATCTTATGGCAACATTAATGCAGGTTTTAGTGACAGTGCTTGTAATCTCAAATTAAAGTAAAATAACTTCATTGTATTGTGTAAAAAAAGATATTGACAAAGTTCAACTTGGTGATAAATCGTAACATATCTTATTCCATACCAAGCACATAACACAAAGTTAATAAATGTGATAAAAATGCAATACTTTTTTATCGTAATTATATCAAATCTTGGGGTGTCTGGTGATTCCCACCTCTAGTAATTGAGACATATTTCTGGAAAGAGATGCCGCTGTCGTGTTGCCATCCTGACTGAACAGCATTCTTTTTAGTGAGAGCTTCATTGTTACTTTCTGAACGTGAAAAGTTTAACATCGCATAAAGAAGACAGATGTTTTCTCGAGCTTAATTCCACCTCTCGGCTTCTCTTTCCCTCTTCAGTACTTGGCTCTACCTCAGATCTCACTGGGACGGTACGCTTATGTGCCGGGCGTCGGCGTTAACGGAAGCGCGCTCTCCCTCTGTCAGAGGTACTTTAGGAGGGGCACCATCGACCCCGTCAATGACACGTTTGACATCGACCCACATGTTGTCACAGGTAGGATAATCCTTCTTTTGATTTTGTTTTTCTTTATGTTTTAATATGTTTTAAAGTCTACTTGTTTGTTGCACGTCTGTCTGCACATTCTTCAAGTGCCAGTATTTCCCTTAAGGAACCAATAGTGTCAGTGAGTCACTGTGTTATTGCTCCAGTGCCCTGCAACTGTGCCCTACTTTTAAAGACTTGAGTCCTGTAATGAAAAACACAGACCTTTTTTTTTTCCACTTTAGTAGCAAAATACTACTCCGGTCCTGGGAAAGGGGTTATTTGCGCACATCTGGTGATTTGGCAGATGGCTATGGCTAATGCATGATAAATGTAGTGGTAAAAATAAACCGTGGTGTGGCATTCATGTGATATGGAAAAAATCACGCATGACTTAGTTCCTCTTTTGCTATTTCTGATTTTTCTTTTTCCAGATTGTATTGGACTGGACCCACTGACATACAGCGCTGCTCCAGGAAACAGTGACTACAAGAATTTCACTCTCCTGTTTTACAAGTTAGAGACTCTGTTATGTTTGTGTGTTTTGGTATTAAAGAGGTATTACTTTTCTTTGCAATGTGAATTCTGCACATTGAATCCTCAGCATGTCTCTTTCCTCCCCAGGCTGATCAATGTCACCATTGACTTCCAGCTGAAGGCCATCAACATTCAGACCATTATAAATAATGAAATCCCGGACTGCTACACCTTTGCTATCACAGTGAGCTCCTCTATGATCTCAAATTCAGTCAACATCCCACAGAATAGAAAAACTAAACATGTTGTTTTTTTACATGCTAATTGTTACATGGTTCATGCTTTTGTCGTCAGATTGTGATGGATAACAGGGCGCACAGCGGTAAAGTTACAATCAGTCTTCAGAACCGTGCCTCCATTAAGGAGTGTAAAGACCCTAATGTGACTGGACGTGGTGAGTGACTGGTGGTTAGGGGTGATATTTATTTACCTGCCGCTTCATTTATTTTAATTGCCTTTGATTCCTTTTATTTCTGTCCTCTTTTTTCAGCCGAGAATTATGCGCAGGAGTTCTTTGATGTGCTGGTGGCCATCGTCTGCGTGCTGTCCTTGCTGCTGTGTGGACGCTCCATCCTCAGAGGCATCCTTCTGCAGCATGTAAGAAAACTGGCTAATAATTTCTGTATTTTTTTTGTTTTTGTGATGTTAGCCTATGAAATGTATATTTTGAAATGGATATTGCACATAGCACGACTGACATTGCCTTTTTGAAGCCTTGGGTTTGGCATTTTGGCCGTCTCAATGTTTGCCTCTTATGGGCGTGAGAACATATAACCTTACTTGGACAGGAGAACAGAGTGATAGGTTATCAGTCAACATTAGCTAGCTTGGATACCAAGATGCATCCATAGACTGCATGGGCCCTTTGCACAGACAAAAATACCTGTTAAATAGTGTTCAATGGCCTACAAAAGTGGAGCTCAGATAAGGACAGGCTGTTTGTGTATGTAACCGCACAGTAATGCACGAACACCATGAACACAAAAAAGGAAGTGAAGCCTGGTCAAAAGAACCTGCCTGCCAGACTGTCTAGCTTTTTTAATAATGCATACATTAAGTCTTAATACAATTTACAGTACTGAGTCTTGTCTCTTACAGCAAAAGTCTATTTTTATTTATATTTTGCTTTGAGACAGACTAGTAGTTTTGAGCGATAGTTCTCAAGGATTTCTTTCTTCTTTGGACATTCGCTGATTTTTCACTTCTTTTTAGTTCCGTCCTTGTACCTGACCATTTTAAGAGTATTTTTTTTTCTTTGTTAAGAAATACTGACCTATGAAAAAGTCACCTAACTCAAGGGATGAGCAGGTGTTGTCTCTGCACACCAAAAAACAGTTTGTTCCAATTTCTTTAGCTGAGTCTATGAAAAATATCACAGTTTTGTGATGAACACAAAACTATATTTTTATATCAACAAGGTGATTCCCGGAGAACTATTAGTGGAAAACGTTCCCTATCTTGGCATGCTGTGCAGTCACTTAAAACACTGAGGAAACTGGACAAGTGGAAGACAAAAAGGGAAGTATCAGGCCTAAAAACCTGTCTACAGCAGCTCAACAGTATCTGAAAATCGTGTCTTAACCTCCTAAGACCTGAACTCTTTCATGGCATGTATTTTCAGTTTCTCTTTGCTATTTGGGCTGATTGGAACCTGATGAATGTAAAAACAAAGAATTACCTGGGGTTTTTTTGTTTTTGTTTTTTACTTGATTTTTGTTTCTGAGAAAAATGAGATCCACATAAGAGGACATTTGCTTTCGATAGAACAGTGGCTGTATAGTGTACTCGTAAGTGGATATCAGGCCCTTGCAGAGCAAAATTTAATACTTTGGTCTAGACAACCCAAAATGTGATATCCGCATATGTGGACGCCAGGTCCTAGGAGGTTAAGAAGTATGAAAAAATTCAAGCACAGACCTTCCACAGTACCTGAGAGATGCATCAGGTCCTTTATCCAAATTTGAAAATTTTGGTTCAAATGCTCATCAGTGTGTACAAAGGAGGTCAGGAGAGAGGTACAACAATGAGTCTCTACAACTGTAAAGCATGGTGGAGGCTCTGCCCTGGTTTGGGTTGCATGTCAGCCAGTGATGTTGGATATCTCGTCAAAAACCGATGAAATTACGAACATAGAAAAGTAACATCATCATCATATTTTGATCCGCCATTGTTAAAGCATCTGATTGGCAACAGCTTCATTGTCCAGTATGACAAAGATCCCAAACACGCTGCTAGTGTAGCATACCTGGTCATACATGGTCATACCATTGGCATATCTACTCTATTTCCATGTATGTTTGCACATGTTTCAATAAAGTTTTGCACCTATTTTACTCACAAAATATAAACCAAAAAAAAGAGGGGTGACTCAAGACTTTAGCACAGTAATGGAAATGGGTGAGATATCTCCAAATTTAGGAGGAAAATATGCTACAGAGACCAAAAGGAGGCTTTAAAAAGTTTCACTTCTCCTCTGATGTCTTTCAAAGTGGGACCCCAAGTGGACTGACTGCTTGAAGTTGCAACTTTTGTTGAGGTACTAATTAAGAGTCTGCATTGCACTCGTACACTTTATGGATAACTTAGCACTTCACCCTCTCATCCAAATACAATCGCATTGGTTACATTAAATCCTCAAATCGGAGTCTAAAACCAGTGGGTGAAATACATCTTTCACAGTGTCTGTGGAAGTGAACCACTTTTACAGCCAGCCTCAAGTGTCATTTGGGGAACTGTAGTTTCTTATGGTGTCATATTAACAACCAAATGAGGACACATAAAAAATATTGCCAATAGCAGATGTCCCTAATATGGCCATCTCAGGTACACAGCACTACCTGTGAGCACATAAGCCCCACCCACCTGCTGTTAAGATCTTCTGTTTTTCACAGGCAGCCAATCAGAAGAAAGTTGGCTTAAAGGTAGAAGCAAAAAAGTTTCAGTGGATGAACTGAAGTGCTGCAAAGAGACCCAGGATGAGATGAATTGTTCTGAACAGCAAATCATGCAATATGAAAACCTCAGAAAAAAAAATATCGAGCCGCAAATGAGCTTTCAAATCTTTATCATTACATTTCTCAAGGGTGCAGTGTATCAAGTTAGTCATCATGCGTGAAATGTGATTACAGAAGTTCCGATTTTTGCTTGCCACCGTGAAAGATGAGACTGGTCTGTACTGCTCGCTCTGCTGGATTGTCATTTTTCTAAGCGCTTGCCTGGAGGCCGTGGCGCTAATGAGATCACAGCAAAACTTACATCCTGCAATACAAACACTGTTGCCCCCTGATGCCATATATTCAACACATATAATTTCATAATGATAACAGTCACACAGGCAAAGAGAAGTAGTTAAATGCCTTTCACGGTCTCCCAGTTTTCCGGTTGTGTGTATCACATTTAAAGCCCCATTGATCATCTCCCATCTCCTCACCCAGGAGTACGTGCAGTTTTTCAAACACAAACTGGGCCGCAGCGTGAGCTGGGGAGACAGGATGGAGTTCATCAACGGCTGGTACATTCTGCTCATCATCAGTGACACGTTCACCATCATTGGCAGCTTCATCAAAATTGGGATAGAGTCCAAGGTAACATGATGTGAGAGGGTGTGTAGCTTTGTGCACACTGTAAAAGAAGCTTTTTTTTTATTCACCTACTGAGATGTAAAATTCCCAGTTTTCAGTAAGTTATGATAAGTAATGATGTCTTCCTTGTGATGCAGAATCTGTCATCATATGATGTTTGTGGGATCTTGCTGGGAACATCCACTCTGCTGGTGTGGGTGGGAGTCATCCGCTACCTCAGCTTCTTTCAGAAATACAATGTATGTCAAGCACACACACACAAATACGGAAAATATTATTTAACACAATTTATTTTATATGATATTTTAAAATGTATTTACAGTTAGTTAATTTGGTCTCTTTCTCCCACAGATCCTGATTGTGACTCTAAGAGCTGCTTTTCCCAATGTCATCCGCTTCTGCTGCTGTGCGGCCGCCATTTATTTGGGATATTGCTTCTGTGGCTGGATAGTGCTGGGGCCCTACCATGCAAAGGTAATGCACGGGCACACAGCTGTGTCTCTAAGCAGGAGTGAGCAGGCGTGAGTCACTCAGAGCAGAATTGCATGTCAGAGCATCCTAATTATGATACACTGCCTCCCAGCATGTCATTTTTTAGCTATGTATAATTAATGGGAGGAGAAAATTGATAGTTATTAAATATGAATCAGGCAGCCTTTTGTTAGGATATTGCTTTTTGCATGCAAGAAAAATAATGTAATCAATTCTGGTGGAAATATATGGAGGGCCAGCTTTCCTGAAATTAAAAACAAAATGAATAAAATGAAATAATTAAATGACTCAATAAAAAAATAAATATGCTAATATGTGCATCAAAAATACCGTACATTACCGTATTTTTCAGACCATAAGGCGCACCGGATTATAAGGCGCATTAAGCGAAACAAAACAGTCAGATAAGTCAAACTTTACTCAACTCATTCTTCTTGCTTCCTCCACTTCCGTACCATTGATTCATTAATATTACATTTTCTATTCCCATGTTGTTGCAGTATATTAATGACTAACGTTGTATTGTGGATAGATTATTTCAGTTGTTCCCCTGACTGAAATTTGGTCCGTTTACAGCATCCTTACATCATCCTGCATTTGCATTTGTCCATAACTGTCGGGAAGTTAACATTTATTGAGTGGAAAAAAGTTAGCGTTTATCCTCCAGCTTCACTGTGTTTATGTTATGCTAACATAGCTGTGTCGCTAGCGATCACATAGCACGTCATTATATACCAGCTAGCCCAACTTCAGTAACCCTACAAAGGTCACTGGTGTTTAGTTTTCTGTCTTCATTTATGTTGGGAGTGATAGCAGAGCTGTACGTTTCTCTCAGTCAGAACATGCTATATCATGTTTAGGTGGAAACTAGCGGGCTAACTTCCTGCTAACTTCTAACTCAGTTAAATTGAATAAATTCTGTTTTCATGGCTGCCTGGATGTTAAACTTAATTGTTACACCTGGTAAAGCAGCACCACTGATTATTTTATTAAAGATGAAAGAATTTAGACAGTTTTAAACTCTCAGTGTGCCGCAGTGTTCGTTTGACTTTGGGACCTGAAACAGACGGAGTTTTGGACCCAGATTACTCCGCGAGGGTCCTGACTACGGCAGCCGTAATGCTCCAACAATCCATCAAGCGGTGCAGCTTCATAGCTTACCAAAGTCATGCTAAAACATTTTTTGACAGATTTTTGAGTGCCATGTGCTACAAAAAATCGGTTTGAGGTCAGTAAACACAACCAGAATTTATATATAAGGTGCACCGGATTATAAAGCGCACTGTCGGTTTTTGAGAAAATTAAAGGATTTTAAGTGCGCCTTATAGTCCGAAAAATACGGTAATTCAATGAATGTGAAATTAATTGATATTTGCCTTTCACACAGAAACATTCTCTAGAAGTCAATTTTGTAGTCCGTGCCAAAAAAATAAATAAAAACACTGAAACACTGCAAAACTTTCCTTTTTAAATGATTGTGCTAACTTGGACTCCATGTATCCAGTTTCGCTCCCTGTCCATGGTGTCAGAGTGCCTGTTTTCTCTGATCAATGGAGACGACATGTTTGTAACATTCGCTGAGATGGAGCACAGCGGCACGCTGGTGTGGACCTTCAGCCAGATCTACCTTTACACCTTCATCTCCCTCTTCATCTACATGGTGCTGTCGCTCTTCATTGCACTCATCACTGGAGCTTATGACACCATCATGGTACAGTTGCTGCTTTGTTTCTTTATTATACTGTTGGGTGGTGGTTTGAGTGCTTTTTCTAATCATATGAATTGGGTCACAGAAATGCTAAAATCTAAAAACAAAATTTTTTCCCATCAACGTCTCCTCTACTTTGCCAATTTCCCAATGCCAATCTGCTAAATCAAGATAATGATCATACTTATTGGTTAATACTGGTAAATGTGAGCCTACATTAATGCAGGATACTTGTGCAGTTATGTATTGATTTATTTTTACCGATAAATACGGGGACTTCATTTAGTAAGTGACAATAGCAGTTTGAAAATTTGCAGCTTTTTTGTCTTCCTGCAGGCCCAAACACAGGAGCAGGCACACATCACAGATCTACATGCATTCATTGCACAGTGCACGGACACGCCCAGTTCTGGCAAGTTCCGTGCACCCGAAGCCTCATCGTGCTCCTTCCTCTGCTGCTGTGAGTGGTGAGGACAGTGACCTAGTAGAAGCACAGAGGGAGTAAGCAGTGTGTACGTTGAAGGACATGGGAGTCTTTCTTTCCCCCATCTTTAAAGCACCATATTTCCACTCCAGTAGCTGACTGCTATTCCACTCCTTTTTCCAGACACCCAGCAAAGAGGGACGATTAACGTCTTGAGGCAGAACTGAGTGACCTTGGACTACTTTGTCCCCTGCTGACCCTGTTTGAATTTTGCATTTTAATTTGTGCTGGAACGGTAGATTGCACTGAACACTTAAAGGCCCAATTACCTGCTTCAGCTTTTGTACTGTATTGTATGAATAATTTATTGTCTTTCTGACTTGTCAGGTTGGTCAGGCTTTGATGGCTAGAAGCATAATGTCGGTAAACAAAGGCTGGACACCGGGTCTGTCGGGTCAAATTAGGATGCATTTTCGCTTGAATGATCCACCATTTACAGGGTTTTCATGATCATTTTATTGTTCGCATGGCTACTTAGGCAAAAGGATTTTCATACGTCTTGATTATGTAAATATATGTATGTCTTGTGGAATTTAGGCATACGGGTGAAGTCAGGCAAACTGGAAAAAAAAAAAAGATTGATCATTAACTGCAGTACATGTGCTTTGGCTAACAGTCAAGGCCATTCTTCCACTCCAGTTCAGTTTGCTTGCTCCTCATCTCCATTGTTCACGTCCTCCTGTGACTGGAAGGAGATGATAGCCGTGTGAGGAAGGACAAGCCCTACGGCCAACCGGCTAGTCATCAATATGTATGAACCGTTTTCGCTATAAGGTGGCAGGTGTAGGTCTGTGCTAATGCACTGCAAGGCAGGGTATGCTTTGCTAGAACATGTGAGGTTAATGTGCTGCCTTACAAACACACAGTAGCTACTGAAGATGATAAATAATTTTATGCCTTTTTATGTTAATTGGTAGTAGACCTTTTTCACAGCAGCCTTTTAGCAATGAAATATGTAAATGTAGGCGTTGTCTAATGACATCAGTGATTTTTTCCCCTTAATACCTGCATTTATGTTTATATTTAATGTCAGAATGGCTGCACTAAAAAAATCTTTAAATTTGTTGTAGCTGTTAGACTAAGAAAAAAATGAAGGAGACTATTCAGTACCCAAATGAATTTTTGATTCCCCTTCCCTCTCTTGTTCTTTTCAGCCAGTGACTTTTAATGGTTTAAAAATACATTCAAATGTTTGATTTAAATGTAGCTTAACCACGTGATCTCACAGGAATTGCTCTGGTTCTGTTTACTGCTACTCTGCTAAGCTAGGCTAATTTTGTTTTAGCAGCATTTGTTTAGCGGGTAATGTTTTCTCACCCCTCCCCATTACAGTATTGACTTCTTTTTGTATAGTTCAGTTACTAAGATGCCTGAATATCAAAACTGAATTTTCATTTTCTTGTAAATGAGAAGAAGTTGGCTAAATTTGCTTTAACTAAGGCAGTTTTGGCTAGTAGCTTTTATAGCTACATTACAGTCACAAGACTTTGGTTTTAACTGTTCTTGTTCATTTTTACGCTTTCCCCCCTCATTTCTTTCCTAATTACACAGCTGTACAGTATAACAATATTACAGGGAAAATCTCCAAAAGTCAAATGCCAGTCCAAACATCTTCCTTTCTAATATTTCTTGAAATATATAGCTTATACTTTTTGTCTTTGTATGCTAGTTTGGATTGTAAGCAGCATAGTTGTGTCTCTATTTTATATAATGGTTCACTTAGACTCTTTCTGTTGAAGCTATGTGGGAAATGGCTCCATTATTTTATTCATGAATGGATAAGGACATCTCTTGAAGTACCTATATAAACTTGAAGTAGTGGTGAAGATGCAGTATGCTGCATAGGGTGATATGAACGGCTTTCAGTGCACAAAAACTGGATCAGAACAACAGGAACAAGGGGGTTTTGAAATGCAACAGATATCTGGCATTTGTATTATTTTTAATGTGAACTGATTTGTTTTCTTTGATATTGTTTACAATTATAAAGAGGGTTTTTTTTAAGTGGCATTTCTGCAGACGTATTTATTTCCTCTTAATTAAAGACTGATGCACAACTTAGAATAGTGATATAATGTGCCACATAGGAGTCACAGTGGAACAATGCACTATAAATGCAACATGTTTGTTAGTGTTCTCCTGACACTTGTGGAAAAGCTCTTTAAGTCTGTTTTGATTTAATGGGAACAGCTGTGCACTGTGTTTATTTGGCTGCTTTTTTTTTCATGCTGTCTTAATTATTTTTTACCTAATTTTGAGAAAGTGCAAGATTGCCAGTCTGAGGAATTTGTACAGGTTTTTACTTTCTTTTTTGTGAAGATGTTGTCTTCTGAACGCAAAATAAAAAAGAATATAAAAAATGTTGTGGCTCGGTCAGCACTGATGACATCTCTTGGACTAATCCTAAATAAATTGGGCAATTTATGTGAATGAAAACAAACAACACAATATTTTCATTTCAAAATGTCTGAAACTTAGCAGCTGCAAAGTTTAAAAAATAAACACTTGCACTGCAGTCTGATGAACTTGTGCTGTGTTGTGGTAGTCTGGCACCACTAGAGGGAGAGAGCAGGCTCTTGTCTGAAGCCAACTGCCAACCAGTCACAGGAAATCTATGCAATACGAAGCAATAAGGAAATAACAGGAAGCCAAAACACAGGCACTTTGGTGGACAAGAGCGGGGGGATAAAACATCACCCTTATAAAAGGTAAATTACGCTGAGTAGAGTACTTAAAACTTTGAGCCTGCCATAATCACAAACTACCTTGCAACTCAGCATGAAATAAATAGAGGAAGCGGGCGGCTGTTTCAGCTAAATCAAAACCACACAGTGAAGATGGGAAGTAGATAGCATGTGATAGACTAAGATCAAAGCAGATGCTCCTCTTAGTGAGGTGAGCTGCTACAGCTTTCCAGTATCCTCAGAACCTGCATCAATTATTCACTCAAAGATGCAGCCAAGGGCTGGCTGAGGAACTGGCCAGCCTGCTCTTAACATCATCAGATTTTAGCCTGGAGCTGATTAAACAGTCCCAAAGAGAAAGCAGGCTGCAGGGCGAAGCCTTGCAAATGGCTTCTACCTGGTCAACTATATTTGCATGCCAAATATAGTTGACCAGGGCCTTTTTGAATAAAGGACCAGAGCAAAAACCACAGTGGATATGAATCCTTGCAACGAGATATGACTGTCACTATCATCACTATCGTGCTCTGTGAGCGACAGATACACACAAAAGAACACGCCTGCTGTGTGATGATGGCGCGTTAATGAGGGTCTCGTTGCCTTCCTTCATCACATGTTGCCTTTTAGTGGCTGTAGAAGCATCCTGTATGTTAATGACATGCAGTGCTGGCACGTTGTTGTCTTCAGGGAGTCCACGCTGTGCACAGAGAGCAGCAGCTGCACTGGCGTGCGCTAACCTGCATCCGCTTGGTATTTGTTCACACGTACACACCCTGTTTGTGAGATAATGATATTCATGCTATTGGAGTGTGAAGTGCTGTGCAGGGTGATCGCTCTCATGCATTTGGGAGACAATTGTCTGAAAAGGGGGTTGATTTGTGAATATCTTTAGGGGAAAATAAAGGGTGTGTCTCTTAGTGCCAGCTGCTTTCCTGGGTGGCTCGAGAGGGCTGGCAGCAGTGGTGTGCTATACTGCAGATTTTGATATTGATCAGATAACAAATAAATGGCGCCGGTGTTGCCGATACCATTACTGATTATTTTTACTCATAAAGACAGCTTATGTACAGGAGAGCAGTGCGCCATGATTTATGAGATGAGGTTTATTTTTTAAAACAAAGGACAAATGTGCAAATTCTGAGCCTACATGTTGCTGCTCAGTACCGCTGAGTCATGTGACTGCACCACAACTAAAAAAAGCAGAGCAGGGAGGAGAGGGCAGCGCAAAGTGTGCCAGCATGAGAGGAGCGGTGTTTGCACAGACATGTCTCCTTCTGAAATTAGAGGAGACAAATAAGCTAAAGCATCGATCATGTTGTGATGATATCGATCTAATACCAATACCGGTGTTGGTATCGATACCGTCGACATTTGGATCAATCCGTCCGACCCCTAACTTGCAGGCGGTTCAGGCATCCCAGAAACATCATCACACCAAACCCTAACCCCATAACCCTAACCACAACCACATGCAAACCCCCAACCCTAACCCCGACCCGTTTTTGTTTGGTTTTTCCACATTGGAAATCTATGACATCATAACAACATGACTGGTGACTTGCACTGCTGAACCTGGACCAACATTAATTATAATGACACAGGGACGACACCAACACTGGGATGCATCAGATACACTCGAGATTCAGACCACTGTGCAATCTGACTGCTACATGCTGGAATATGTGAAACACAATTAGAGCATGCCTGTATCTGCTGCTTGTTAAATAACTAATGTGTTGTGTAAGAGTTTTGCAAAAAAGGTAGCAGACTCTTGACCAGCGGCCAGATTTGTTTGGTTTTTGTTGATGGGGGGGCTTGACTGAGCGCCAGCCCCTTTTGTGCTGCAGCCACCCCAGCTGGACTGCGGGCTGTGTGGACAAAAAAACAATGAGGTAAATAACACGGGAACTGTGCAGCAGGGTACACGGCCCTGCCTCTTCCTGTCTCCGGTGCCGCACACCACCACCTTCCTCTCTTTGTTGCACCCGGTTGACCATGCCAATACGTCCGTCAGCATCAACTTAGCAGGCATCGAACGCACCCGAGTCCCTGCCTTCTTCCTGGTCTCCTTCCATTTAGTTGCATTCTTTATTGACGCGACAAAATTCACACATTTCTACAGTATGTGGCTGTAATCTTCATCTGTCATTTGAATAAACAAAACAAAATAGCAACTAACTAATCTTGCAGGATTTCTTGGTGTGAGACAACACAACACACCCTCTTCAAACAGACAAATCTGAGGTCAATCCACTTTGCAGGAAGAGAAACAAAGCTTCCTCTGGACATCTGATCGAGAGGGATAAAGGGCGATAACAGGTTTTCATGCAAGCAGGTGATCGGCGTAGTGTCATACATCGAGTCGTACGTTTCCGCCCTGAGCTCAGGCGAGAAACACAAGCCTAAATAAATCTCACCTCTGCAGCACTTGGAAAAGGAAGAGCACACCACAGGCTGGACATGAAAAGAAGCCTATCTTAGAACAGACCAGCACACAAAAGCCTGGCTCATGCAGACAGGAGGCAGGCGGCTGCTGGGAGCTAAGCAGCAGAGGCAGCAGCAGCAGACAGGCAGACAGACAGACAGGCGGCATGCCCACCCAGACTGTGTCTGATGAAAAGCTCTGTTCTGGTGAAGAGCACGCTGCACAAGAAACAAAAGCTTTTCAGGGAATGAAACAATGCCCTCCGGTATCTGTTTGTGACTTGAGAGAAAACGTGCAACTTTAACCAAAAGCCAGATACACTCTACGCTCTGCTCTTTAGTTGCCTTTTCCTTTCCTGCTGGCTGCCTCGCCCTTTTCAATTAGTGTCATCCAATTTGAGATTTGTTCGCTCCAACTGGGACAGGCTGACGCGACGGGCAGGTGGGCATTTGGGATCTGGCTGGTGGAAATGTGACTTTGAGGACAAAAGAATGTTCAAGACCTTCCGGAAAAAACAAAAGAAATGTAATTTCAATTTGGAAACGCCTTGTGGGAGATGAACCTGTTAAGGAGAAACATGAAAAATATTCCAGATATTACAATCAACAGGTCTGAAATGCACTGAAGGTTTTTGAATTCTCGATGCAACAGTAGCACCGAGGGCAGACAATGCAGGCAACTTGATGCATGGGGTGCAGCAGTAATGTGTGTGTGTGTGTGTGTGTGTGTGTGTGTGTGTGTGTGTGTGTGTGTGTGTGTGTGAGAGAGAGAGAGAGCGTGCATGAGTGTGTGTGTTCAGTTGAGCATGGAGAATGGAAGAAAAGGGTCTGAGGGGCCTAGAGGGAGGGCAACAGACAGCCACGAGAAACTCGGACAAGAGAGTAGGGTGACTTGCAAGAGGTGACATCATCCTTTATTTGAATAATCCCCCAGCCTGGGAGGTGATTGGCTCCTCTTAGAGAAAGCAGAGCTCCTCTGCTGCTATTCACCCTTTTCAATTTCAGTATGGCGCGCTGTCCTGGTGAATGCTGCCTTCAAGGACTCATAGCGAGCTCCTGTTTCTGAGGACGAAAAGAAAGATGTACTGGGAGTGTAAGTTCCTCTTTTCCCTCAGTGAACATGTGGTGTCGGGATGTGCTAGATGTTGCCATGCAACACAGAAAGACCCAGACTCACAGAACGACAGAGTAGTACTTTTTTTTAACATGATACATTTTACAATTGATCTTCTTCTTTCAGCTGTTCCCCTTATGGGTCGTCACAGTGAAGCATCTATATCCCTAGCAACCTCCTATGAAGTTTTCCTCTTTTCTTCCTGCCTGGGAGATCCATCTTCAACATCCTGACTCAACAAGAGCTGTCTCTGCGATGTACTCATTTCTAATCCTGACTATGATGCTCACTCCCAGGGAGGATCTCACTATCTTCAGGTCTGCCACCTCCAAGTCGTCCTTCTGTCTTTGTATCAGTACCACCGTCTCCAAACCACTCATCATACCAGGTCTCACTACCACTCACTCACTTTTAAACTTCTCCTTTGACTCTTTCTGCTATCCCTCTGTCACAAATCACCCCTGACACTCATCTCCAACTGCTCCACCCTGCCTGGACTCTCTTCTTCACCTCTCTTGTGCGCGGTCCATTGCCTTGGATAGTTGATTCCAGGTATTTAAACTCACCTATGCTCACTATCTCTACTCCTTGCAGCTTCACCTTTCCGTCCATCTCCCTCTCATTCACACACATGTATTCTGTCTGGATCCTACCGCCTTTCATCCTTCTTCTCTCCAGTCCAAACCTCCACCTGTCCAGGCTCTCTACCACCTGTTTTGTGTGTTTCACCATGCTTATTTCTCAATAAATGTGGAATTATACAGTTTCAGTGCTAAGAGCAGGCGTGACATGTCTTCTGTGGGTCTGTGGGAGTTTTGTTAATTCATACCCGGTGTCTGTTTGATTACTTTACATCTCATCAACATCATTACAGGAAATCTTTTTTTTTTTTTTTTGCTTTGCATTTGTTTGCTCTTGAAATAGTCAATCCTCATAATCAAACAATTTAAAGTTTCAAATAATAAAGCCAATATATGTATCAATAATCCCTGTGAGACAACGTGTCAGCCTTCAGTGCTGCTCATGACTCTTTATGATGTCATAGAGAGCGAGTAATCCTAATATTGTCATCTCAGGCAGGCCTCACCCACCTGCTTGTTCAAACCTACTTTTTAACATGAAGCTAAAACTCTTTTTCAGACTGAACTCAAAGGGGATGCCAGGTATAAGAAAAACTGGGTTTATTATCAAATAACTGCATGGTAGCATGGTGGTGCAGTGGTTAACACTGATGCCTCACAGCAAGGTCCTGGGATGGAGTCCTTTCTCTGTGGAGTTCTCCCCTGTGTCAGCATTGGACCCACCTACCTTGTGACAGCTAGGGCAGGCTCCCTGAGGAGGATGGCTGTAATTATGTTGATCTAGTTTTCAAAGAATAAAAACATGGAGTTAAAAATGAGCATAACAAGTGAAATAACATAATCTAGCTCACTTGGGCTGAATTTCTGGTTTGATAATGTCCTAGGATTATCTTGAAATTTAAAAAAAATAATAATAATAGTGATAATAATAATAATACGTGTTTATTATTATTTATTTATTTGGTGATGCTTGTGGATTTTGTTACCCATCGTCAAAAATGGTCTACCTGCTAACCTGCTGCAAACTGAAGCTTTATGTAGTTTATTGTTCTTCGAGACATGTAAATGGTATTCATTTTATTAAGTAGCATTAACTGACGGTAAAACGGCAAAAAACGAAACAAAAATTCAACGATCCCTTCAAATTATCAGTATCAGTCAAATATTACGAATTGCTCTAGATACGTCAACAGATTTAGTTAATTTTTTATAGCGGGTCTCTCATACTGAAACCTATCACAATTCCCACTTTTTCCAGGGGCACGTGAAGGCGGCGTCAGCCTTCTCCTCAGCCTGTCCATCCATCCGTTCACCGGTCTACTATCGTGTGTGTGTGAGAGAGGAGCAAAGCCTCATTCTCCTCCTTTCTTCCTTTCAGGGAACGCGCATCACTTGTGAAAAACGGCGCTTGAGACCTAGAAGTTTTTTTTGTCTGACGTCTCGGCTCTATTTGCTCAGCTCTCCCGCGATTTTCCGCCCCTCATTCCCGGTTTCGTTTTTAATTCCCATCCTCACTTTCTGTCGTTATTTTTTGCCGGACTCGAGGATCCAGTCTGGGTGTACCGGCTAACACTTGGGCGTAGCTGGAGAGGATTTTGCTAGCTCGTCGCTGCACTAACCGGTAAGGTCGAGATTTCTTTAGCTTTAGCTAGCATGCTATTGTCAGTCAATAAGTCATGTTTAGCTAATTAAAAGCCACAATTTAAAATGATTGTCTGCCGTCCGTTACGGAGTGTCTGCTCTGCTTACTGTGCTATTACTCGTGTTTTCACATTAACGCTAAGCAGCGCAGTGGAATCCGGCTTGCTCTTTGTGTGACTGGATATTTGCGTCGGAAATGTACAAACGGGTTTGTTTTAGTGTCACTTCATCATTTTTGAGGGCGAGCCGCTCCGTTTCAGTCACTTTGATTCCCGTGCAAAGGGGCTTGATGGGGCGGTGGCAGGCTGCATGGTAGCTTGAAGTGCTCATAGGACCTGTTAGACCAAAGCTAAAAAAAGGGAAAAAAAGCTAAATGCCTTTAAATCCACGCTATTGTTTATTTTCATAGTGTTTCCTCTCGCTGTGTGACTGTATTATCCACCTTTTTAACCTCTAAACTTTCTCTTCTTCTGACCTCTCCTTCCTTCTCCATCCTCCATCGCGGTTGCCCATTGTTCTGTGATGAGCCAACTAGTGTGAGTTGCTGAGCAATGTTTCAGCCGTCTCAGTGGGGGGAAAGAAGCTGGCAGATATCGTGCTAATAAATTTGCAGCTTTCGTTTTAACTCAACAGACCAACTTTGGGCGTATTTGGAGCATGTTAAAGCAAATCTCTGCGCAGATCCTGCAGGGAGAGTGTAAATCTCAGAGAGAGTTTGTGCACAGTCTCATGCTGGCATGTAATCAGAGGTGATTAATGTCACTCCCCCACCATCACCACCACCTCGTCTCCAAAAAGTGATCAGCTATTGTGGCATAAGGCTGGAGGGGCTCCCTCGCTGATTCCTTTTTTTTGTTTGGGGGGGTGAGTGAGTGCAGCAAGACAGATTAAGCTCCCTCTCTGCTGAACAATAGGGAGGAGAAAACACTGACAGTTCCCAAAGCCTTGCCAAGAGCGTTTAATAAACTGCAAACATGCAAGCATTAAAAATCTTTATCCTCAGCCTACAAGTGTATTCTTTTCCCCCAGCGGTGGCTCAGACAAGGGACATAAATTGTCTTGAGCTCTGTGGCCTTGGTGGGCACGGCTTGGTCAAATAATGAGCAGCGATCGACCGTGAGGAAACGCCATCCCAGGGCAACTAATACGGACACTTTTCAGGCTTGGGGTTTGGAGACCCTCCAGGACTCTTAAGTCAGGGGTGGGCTAAGCCATCCGTGAGTCTGCCGCCCCCCCTTGTTCTCTCTCTGGTGCGTGGATGAGAGAATGGCTGACTCATGGAGTCAGTGGGATGAGGCAGGCAAATGGAGGACAGACATGCAGCCTAATGCAATCATGTGAAATTAAATTTATCTGCCATTGAAAACCACACTCAGCTTTATGAAGTTATTTAAGATGTTTCAGAAAGATTATTACTTGGAGGGTGGAGATTATTGCCAGAGGCATTGTATTTGTGTGTGTGTGTGTGTGTGTGTGTGTGTGTGTGTGTGTGGAGGGAGATTTGTCAGAAGCTAAACAATGAAACCGATCATTGTAATTAGGAAAAATCTGATGGAGTTATCTACTTTCTTTCTAGTTGTATCTTCTCTGTCTTTGTTTGTATTGCATCTTTTAGAAAATTAACATTTATCCCTCTGTCGTTTGTCTACTTTTGGAGCTGGAATCAAGGGTGTGGGTGTCTACAGTGTTAGCGGTGCACGAGAACTAAGCGTCACTGTCTCAAATAGTCTCCCATAGCCCGCACAGCTACTACTACTATGTGTCCACTAAATGAAATGAAGAGTTGCTTCAGATTTGTACTTAATCACTTTAAAATGAACCTGACCAAAGTTTTAAATGATAAAATCACCATATGTAACACTAATCACAATGTCTCAGACTGTTTTTTTTCTACTCTGGGCTTTGTATGATGTCAGTGAGAGCAGGTAGTCCTAATATGGTCATGCTCAGGCAAATAAACCACGCCCATCTTATGTTTTGCCAGGTGCAGCCAATCAAAAGACATCTGCGTTTAAGATAGTGGGAAGATGGCTAAAAGAGCTTTTTTCAGACAGTGGATGAACTAAATAAATAAAAATAAAGCAAAATAAATTTGAACTGTGAATGAGCATACTTATACTAGAGCCCCGTTAACAGGAACCATGTGGTAATGAGATTCATTAGCTAACTTAATGGTTGTAGCTCATATCTTTTAAAGAAGGATGTTATAAATGCTTTCTTAGGTCTTGCAGATTCACTGAGAGAAACTGTGCAGTAATTGTTTCTCTCCCCCTGCATTTGTCTGTGCAAAACATACCTAAAATATCTGAAATATGCATACCTGTTTTAGTTTTTTCAAAGAAAAGCTCTTTCATAAGCATTTGTTTCAAGGCAATTTAAATTCTAATGACCTATTTTGCCCTAAGCTGGCCTCTCGACCCATGCCTCGGTCTTGAGAGGGGGAGATGGTTGTTGCATTAATAGACCTGTGTGTCAGCTCGCCCTTAGTCAAAGGCCTGGTGTTGGTGGGTGTGTGACTCAGAATGACACCCCCCCAGCTCTGAACTTCTCAGCAGTGACAAGGACAAAACTGGCCCTCTGGTCATCGAGCTTTTTTCGGCCTGAACCCATGGCCCTTGCACTTTATGGCCTCATTAGAAATTACCACTATCGCCCCACAGCTCTCTTTTAATCCATGGCAACAGCTGCACAATAGCTTCTTGTTTGGAGATTATCAAAACACCAACAGAAACAGTATGTTTGGCTGCATTTCCTTTTGTTTGCTGGCTGATTGAGGTTTGAGGAAACCGCCGCGGGCACCGCATTGAATTTTCACAGTGAGGACAAAGAAGAGATAAACTTTGCTGTCGTCTGGCCGCTCTAGCCTTGATAGCAGCCTCGGTTGGTGGCGTCGCAGTTGTCAGGGCATGCAGTTGGCAACTGGCGACGTGGTTTTGAGACTGTATTTGCCAGCAGCTGCAGTAATTTGCTGTGTTTGGGCTCTCTGAATTCCTCTGGTGGGAGGCTGGATAATGGACATGGTTCACAGCCCTGTTGCTAGGCTTCAAGACCAGATTTGTCATTGCACATTGTGTTTGTGGCGCCTTGATTTTTTTTTTTTTTTTTTTGCGTTTTGGTGCAATCTGGTCACCGATATAGTTAAAAAATTGGTCCAGACTGATGGTTGCTCTATCCTTAGTCATCCAATCTCCTCTAACAATTTTGGCTCTGAGATAATGGAGTCAATGGCATCGTCCATACATCGCCATTGCCGTGTGTTTGTGGCTAAACTGGTCAAGATTATATTAGTGTCTAGCCAGCCTACCCTCACCACAGGCTCAACAGGAATGATAGGCATTTGGGCCTGACACTGGTGCTTACCATAAGCAGCTGTAACAGCCAATTTATTTCTCAGTCATATCAGTTTACCCTGTTGACATAAATCTTGCTTTGCCTTTTTCTTTCTTTGCTCTAACATAAATCACCAACTTCCTATGAATTGCTCAAATAAGTGTCTCTGTCCTGGACAGATGTGCCGTTTTAAGGCCAGATGTGTGCTTCTCAGAAGGATGTATTTTGTAGGTGCTGATCAGCCCGACCATGCAACCTGTCTGCCATCCTGCAAGAGATCAGATTCCATCTGGAACGTGCCACGTTCCACTTAAAACGTGACGGCATAATCCTCTTAAGGACAGAGACGTTCCGGTTGTACATTGCGTGCGGAAGTCCGTGTCCCCCCTCTGTAAATCTCAAGAGAGCACCAGAGCCTCTTGGGCAGCAGCGTTTCTGCCCTTCTGTCCAGATGCCTTGGTTCTGGTCTCTTCCCCTGTCTCTGTATCTGCTCTGTCTGGTGTCATTGATCCAAGCCACCAGCTGGTCCTGGGCTGGCCTGATCTCATTTACCCCCTGAGAGGAGCTTGTTTGTGGGCAGACGGCCCATTATGGAGATGATCCAGCAGCTCTTCAAGTTACAAATTAGCTTTAGATTCTCTGTTAGGTCCCCTGTCTCTCTCTGTGTCTTTCTCTGTCATTATTCCCCCCCCTTTTTTTTTTTTTTTTTTTTTTTTTTTTTTAAAGCTGTCCTCTCTAAAACCATGTCATCAACATCTCTCTTATCTCCCAGGGGGGAGCGCTAACAGCATCAGAGGAACCTGCCTCACTAATGCACTTCCTCTGTCTGTTTCTGTCTCCTTCACTGCCCTGGCCATCTGTGGAGTTGCCTGCTTGGCTCCCCACTTTCTCCTGTGCGATCGATATCCACACAGTGGAGCTCTGCGCTGCCCTGCTGGTTGCCCCTGCAGGCGGTGGAGCTTAGCCAGACTGTAGTAGGGCCTTCGCCACTGGGGCCGTTGTTTGTAGTTGGGCTCTGTCTCCACCCTTATTGTTGTGGGGCTGATTGCCCCTCTAGCCTTGGCTCCACACAGTATTCTCTACTTTCTGGGACATACTACGGCCCCTTTAACTGCTTCATATTCCTTCCTTGTTCTTTCTTGCCTGCCTTCCTTGCCCCTCTCTCTGTTTCTGTGGACAGTTTGTGGACAGTTGAAGCTAACTGTTCAAGATTAGCATCTCTCTTTGTCCAGGGTTAATGAGCTCTGTCATGTGTTAATCTTCCTGTCCCCAGGGTGCTGAGTTTCCCTGTACCACACCACACTATGAGAACCAAAGGCTTCAAGTGTTTGCATACTGTGTATATGTTTTATCTCTTTTCTTTGGTGTGGGTGGGGTTTTTTACTATACAGCATGGACATATTGTGCACATTATTATTCTTTACCCTTTGCTTTAAAATTGTTCAGTAGTTATTATATTTTTTTTAATCACATTTACAACATTAACAAAATATTTTTATAGGCTTGTAAACTCTTAATTCAGTTGCTCACTTGATGACATTGTAAAATCTTAGTGCCCCTGAAGAGTCCTAAGGATTAGTGCCAGCCTTTCTGATCACATGTTTCTGTGATCCAGGTGACTGTCACACAATCTGCTGCTCCCTCTCAGCCAAGAAAAGTAGAAAAAAGACTTGCAGGGTATTTCTCATGCCTCACTTTGTCTTACTGAGCAGCCCAGGGAACAACTGGAAATCATTCGGTAGGAATGACTATACTATACACCATTAAGGAGTTCACTTGACAAGGAGCAAAGAAGGCGATAGGTGTTTATGTTTGCTTTGGTCGTGCCATCTATAAGAGGTAGGTCTGGAGAACTGATGGCATCCACGTCCTTAAAATATTTCTCTTTTAATCGTATTTCCATCCATTTGGGTACATTTTCCATGTGATGTCTGGGAGAAAAATGCTAGATATTTTAATGCCTAGCAAGGGTGTAAACATCATCAAAGGAAAGTGGAACGTAAAGATGCCAGGCTACAACATAAATCAGACTTAAGGTAGTAGAGTACACGACTCTTAGATCAAAAGGAAAATGCATAATAGTGCTCTCTTGGATCTTGTGTGCACAAAAAGAGTAAGAGTGCTGCCATGAAATGCTAATGAAAGTCAGCAACTTGTAGCAGGTACAAGGGAACTAATTGTTGGAGATGTTAAGTGGGTCAAATTTGAAGCACTTACCACTGACAGCAAAGGATATAAATTTGTTCTGTGACAGGTTGGTAAATAGATTAAAGGGTTACAGAGCCTGTAATGTCCACAACCAGCTGGACAATCACAATCAAAACACATATAATGTGATCTAGTTTTGGAGTTTTGGGAATACAAAAAATGTTAAAAGAAGAGAGGAGTTAAAAAAGAAACAAAGTTGCATTATCAGCCAGATTTCTCACTTTGCAGAAGACTTTTTTGGAAGCTCACTGTGTCTCCCTCCTCCCGTTTGGCTGTCTCCTCACTCTGTCTCTCTCTCCCTGCTCACTCATCCCTCCCACGGTCTGTGGGGAATGCCATGGAGAGCGGCAGGCTTTGTTTGCACTTTATTTGTGTGTGGGACAGAGGCGGTTTTCCTGACCTCATGTTGGGGGTGTTTGGGGGGGGAGAGAAAGCTGCGATTAGCATTAAGGTAGCGGCGCCACTCACAGCCATCTAGCTGGATTTATCGGCGTGTCACGCAGCCACTACATCGCATACCTATCAGTTTATTTCCTTCATCCTTATGCACATCCTCATCATGCACATGGGGATTTGTTTGGTATTAATCAGTCTCTTATCTCATGGATGAGCTGCCAGCCATTATGTTCAGTGCTGAAGCTGCGGAAGAGGCAGTCACATGCAACAAAACCAGCCCACTAAGTGGCACAGGCGTGAGTCTGTGGCTGCAGTGATGAAGTGATATAAACTTTAACTTCCGTGTGCCAACTGAGTTATAGTCATAAAGGATACTGTAGAGTACCTGTTAGTGTATAATTAAGGAAATATCTCATCTCTGGCTCTGAATCAGTGACTGATGCTGCTGTTGTTAGTACTCTGCCAAGATGTGGCTGAGAGTTGGTGAAACATTCAGCAGTCAGATGTCTCTGATGTGCATCGCTGCCAGCCTCCTCAGCATCATTGCTATATATTTGCTCTTCGCCATATCTTAAACCCACATTCTGTATCAGGGCTTTATTTGTACACAATTGAATCCTGTCTTACGAGGACTGAAATAAAGACTGGTGTGATTTGTATCCCACTAATAAATGAGTTCTTCTACCTCTTATTTTGCATTATTATTATTTTATTTTTTTCAACAAAGAAACATATACCAGTGTTACCCACACATATAAGCCCAGATATATTTGCAGATTCACTTTAGCATTTTTCTTGCAAGCAAAAGAATGACCACGCTCTTTTTTTGAATCTTCATTCGCTTCTAGCCGGTAGTTATCCCCTCTTGGCTGAGCAGTCTCTGTTGTGGCGATACTCTGTGTCATTCAAGGTGCCGCTCCAGATAGTCTCCCCTGGTCAGATTCCAAGTGCATTGTCCTGGGCCGCAGGTGGCAGTGGTAGTCCTCAAGAGCTTAGAGGCCACTCCATTAGAGAACCTGCAGCAGGTGGAGAACTTGTTCACGTGTCCCTACACTGAGCTTACCAAGACTGCAGAGCAAAACGGAGACCGCTGTCTCCAGCTGCAGTCCTGGACTGTGGTACACCTGCAGGATCAGAGGCTTACTGGAGAGGCAGCTGATTATTGGAGATTAGTTTTTTCCATATTTGCAGTTTAGAACAACACTCTACTACAGACACAATCTAAGTCTCTTGAACCACTATAACTTTTAATAGTATAAAAGAATGTTTTCTAAAAATGTTTGGAAAAGCTAGAAAGACATTTATGGGTTTTATGGCGGATCATGCAAATATCCATTTCAAAGATGAATCCAGTAAATGGAGCCCAGTGTTCCTGATTGGGGATGGAGAGCTGACTGAGGCTACTTGTTGTAATTTAGACTAGGTTGAATGGACAATCTGAGGCACCGTGCCAGCGTGTGGCATCTTGAATGTGTCATTCTCCCCCCTTCTTTGTTTTTTTCAGAGAGCAGGAGTTATACGTAACCGTAATTCCATGCCTATGGTCAACCTCATTCGATAATTTCTGGTCGCAGTCACAAGTAAAGCTGCGTCAGCCCGCTCACCCATGAGCAGTGAGGCTGCAGGCAAGTTAGCCGTAAATTATTCAAGCAGCTCTGCAGAGTTGCGCGCTTTGAAGACAGAAGTTTGGAGCTTTTATGCCGTTGAATGTGAAATGCAGAACAGAAGACAACGTTAGATTGACAGCCAAACTGTGTGGCATCATTGAAAATATGAATATGAATTTACTTGATTTTATAAATTCAACAGTAAATCTGCAGTGGGCAGCAGCAGGAGGGGTGTTAAAGAGCACACAGCACTCTCCTTTATCTTGTGTTCACAGTTTATGGAGATAAAAGCAGGTCAAATCCAGGGTCAAAGGCCACCGCATGCTCATTAAAAACTAGCCCTGACCCACCAATATCCCGTCCTCTCACTGCTCACCAGAGCTGCTTTGCTTTGCCACCAAAATCACATTGAGGATTATTTTGGTTAATGCTGAGACCATAATTCACAATAATTTAATAGTTACTAAACATAAAAACTGCAGATTTCATTGATTGTTTTCTACTTTCTCCAAATCTTTGACTAATAGTTCTCTTACCGCTCTTTAGGCTGTTCTAAACATAAAGTTAAGTAAGTGGCATAAAGGAAAGATACTGAAATTATATTCACCATCATAGAGAAAGTAAATGCTAAAAATGAAATAAATTAAAAGATTGATTAATCACATAGATTACAGCTTGAACCATCTATCCTCTTAAAGAGACATCAGTTATGCCTTGAATGATTCGATCAAGCTCAGGCAAGTGCGTGTCAGCGTTAGCAGCGTGCTACATCATCCACACAAGCTCGCTTTTTCTTCTTGCATCTTTTCTTGCGTCTCCCCTACCCCACCCCCACTGCACTCATCACCATCACTGCTTCCTCCCCCCACAATCCCTCCCTTTGACTACTATTTAGAGTACACCCCGAGGAGAGAAGAAGGCTCACAGAATGCATATGTGTGTGTACACAGTTGTGCACTGTGAAAGCAGACTTGTCTTTCCACCACAGCTACTCATACACGCTCTCGGGCAGTTGGTCGGCTTTGGTAAAGGTGGGATGGGGAAGGGGGTGGGTGGGGGTGTCACACTTTGATTTTAGTCTTTTTGTGTAGAATAGGCCAAAAGTCTGCAATTAGACGTGAAGGCAGACCACAGTGCTGGAGCACAGTTGACATTCGCTTATCATTTAGCTTATAAGCGACGCTGCATCTTATTAATTTTAATCTGCATAATGAATCAAAGCAACCCTGCTGTGATTAAGAACATCTCTCTCTTTCCTTCTTCAATCTTTAAATGTAAGCTGCTGTGTTCCCAATAAGCACAGCTGATATATACACACATACACACTGTAGTAGATCGTAGTCGATGGAAAAAAAGCACAAAGATCGGGGTGGGGGGTGGGGTTGAAATACCGGGTTTCCGTTTAACTATGCTGATGACCTGATTATTCACAAATGCCATTTTTGTGTCTAGACAGTCAGAAAAGCTTCGATCCCTCAGCAGAGTTGGATGCCTTCCAGTACTGACAGCTTTGGTCTAAACACTGTAGCGTGGCTGGGATACACGCACAAGTGAGAACAGACACATATACGCACACCCTCACACACACGTTTTGTTTATGTCCCAGTGTGGGAATTCGGAAGGGATGATGCCTAGGAGGATGATCTCACCTTGCAGAGCTGGCTGGCCCATCATCAGCTTAAGGCTTATTAAGTGTAATAAAAAAACCAAATAAACAACATAAACAAATATCACAGTTTGCATGAAGGCAAACTTGCAAGAGGCTGAGTGTAGACACAGGAAAATAAAGGCCCCAAAAACGAGATCAGCTTCAAAAACACCAGCTGATAACAGCGTTGGCAACATTCTGTGTTTATATATACACACACTCGCAGTACACAGAAAACTATATGAGGGATTTTGGACTGTAGTAGCTGAACTTTAAAAATGGCCATGAATCTGACGCAGGGGTTATCACACCGTCTGTATGTGATGGACGGCCAGGGTGGACCCCGCCTCTCGTCCAGTGAATGGTTATCACACAAAGAATGTGAGCTGTGTGTGTGTGAGGGTGACGATGGGAGGGAGGGAAAAAAAGGAGTCCATTTTTGGTCTTTGCTGATTCCACGCTTGAACCAGTGCATTTGTCTTTGTATTTGTGTGGGTTTCTTTTGTTCTCAGTTACTGCGCAGCTCATCATTGAGGCTTGCAGGGAATTCGGTGTAGGACGCCACTTGGACGCTGCGAGCATATGACCCACTGCAGAGGCCGACAATCACATTTTTACAAAGTCAACAATGCTGAAAACACAGAGGGTGGACATTTAATGTTTGCTGTGAGATAATCACTCAGACATAGAGGGTGGAGATGTGTGTTCATCCTCTGTCTGCAGCTGTTAACTTAACTCTTAACCTTTTTTGGTTAACTGTAAAAAAACAAAACCCCAATAGGACATTTTCAGCTTTCTCTTCATCTTTTTCTGTAATTTTACACATTCATTTCTTACAGCTGAAGTCACATTTCTTTCATTTACTGCAGCACTGTTTCTTTTCATGTTGAGAAACTAAGAAACGCTGTTGAGATGACATCTTTTTCTTATATTAAGACATCTCAGCTAAATGTGTAGTTAGATTTCTTTACACTGACAGAAAGGGGAGTTCAGCCAGGATGTGGCCCACCGTGTAAAATGGATTTAACATCCCTGCTTCACTGCATATTTGTTTCTTCAGAGGAGCTGTTGTTTCAGCACTGATGAGAAAAAGGGTCACAAGTGCAACAAGCCAAGCAGCTAAATTAACCCCTTAAAAAGACTCATCCTTGTTTAGTCTTTACATTTGAGCATTTGTTGGTTTAAATCTGTTATATTCTAACCCGGTGTGGTCTTCTGCTGCTGTAGCCCATCTGCTTCAAAGCTCGATGTGTTCAGAGATGCTCTTCTGCACACCTTGTTTGTAACAAGTGGTTATTTAAGTTATTGTTGCCTTCCTGTCAGTTCAAAGCAGTCTGTCCATTCTCCTCTGACCTCTGACATCAACGAGGCATTTTTACCCAAAGAACTGCCGGCTGGTTGCTGCAATGTGATTGGATTACTCAGCAGCTGAACAGGTGTACCTAACAAAATCTCCCTTGGGTATATATTACTATCAATTGTAACGGATGTCTTATTTAGGTAAATAAGAAAAATTAACCTTTTATGTAAACAAAGTTAGACACAGCCAGCAGCTGATCTAACCCACTCTTTGTGAAGGAAGTAGTTCTTCTGCAGCAGATCCCTCGCCCGCACTCGTGTGCTGCTCAGGCCACGGAAGGTCAGGGCAGCTGATAATGTGCAGCTGCTTCTTCTGAGGTAATTTGACCAGAAAGTCCTCAGATTTAACTGTTTTATGGTGTAAACATTTCACACAGTGCACTGTGCCTAATGTGAAACATTTTTGAAATGGAGCTGACAAAGCCATCTGTCTCAAATCTAAAGACATTACATCTCAGGTCATTGAATACATTCTGTCCCATGTGGGATAAAAATGCCTGCTTGTGTATTATGTAAGATTTCACAGACGGTGTGGGTTCTTGGCACAGCAGCACAAGTGTTAGGGGCAGTTTTACCTAGAGAATGCTCTACCTGATAAACTCAACATAGAAGATATAGGTTTAAGACTTACACTGTTTGCAGGAGGGAAAAAAGCAAGTCCGTCATTATATAATGTAAGAGAGATTATTGTAATCTCATTGTAGCTCTCTGAATGTAAAACCATCTCCAGCTGCTATAGTTAAGGTGCCAGTGAAACAAAAAAATTAATTCCTAGTTGCTTTAGTAAGGCTGCTCGGAGAATGCCAGAATTATGCCTCACAGCTGTACAAATGTGTGTCATCGGAGGAAATGTAAAGCATGAAGTTGGAAAGGAGGCGTTCTCAATAAGATCCTCCGTAGATAAATAAAAAAAAGGACCACACCGAATGGAAATCAACTATTATACCCAGCTTGTAGAAAACAGCTGTCCAGTGTTTTGTAACATTATTTTACAAGGTCTGAAAAGGCTCATTTATCACGCTTAGCCTTTAAAATGTTGCCCCCACAGCAACAGGAAAATTATAACTGCTTTTAATTTAATTAGGCTTAATGAAAACCTGTAATAGCATTAGTGCAATGAAGATGTTTCAGTTGGGAGAGACACGTTAATTAAGGTTGAAATTTAGGATAGTAAAGCTGTTGGAACACATTGAGGAAGACTGTATAGCAGAAATGTTTAAGCCCAAGGGCTTAAATATGGGAAAGTGCACACTGTAGTTTATAAATGAGTTCATATTTCTTAAAATAGTCCAAAAACAACCGAAAAAAATGGAAGCCAAGGAGTTTAAGGGGGAGGAACGTGGCAAGAAAAGGCTGATGAAAAGACAGGTCAAATAAAAAGCAAAACACTAACAGGATACTGGAGTATTAAAGGTCCAGGAGGCAATTTCATTTTGGCAGCAAACTAAACATGAACTCTTAAACTTCAGTTCTGTTTATTTAGCTTCTGGAATCACGATAGTGTATTAATGTGGCCTGGATGCCTCACTCCGTCAGTTTCTCTGAGGGCAAATGGGGGGAAAAAACATATATTCTTGCATTGGTTTTCAGCCTGTTTATGCCTACCATTGACTGATGGTCCTGATGACGCAGGGAGGGTGTATGAGCCAAAGAACCAGGAACAAGTACAATCTCACAGCTATCTGGAAACTTGCAGGAGAAAGAGAAATGTTCCTGTGGCTGTGAACATGCACTCAGGATTTATCTCCCTCTATAACACGCACACACAATTTGGAGAGGAGCAGTGAATTGAAGATCATGGCCAGATGCTGTAGTCTGCTGTGGGAAGAGCGGCAGCCAAACATAAACTGCACACCAGAGTCTGAGAAACAGAGAGGAGGAGGGAGTAGTGATTAGATACAGTCTTATTTCCTGGTTCACTTTGGTGTCACGTTAGGTCACAGTGTTAATAGCTATTCCAGATTTGTATTAAAGATTAAGGAGTACCGGTGTGGTGAGTTTGAATAAAATGCTAAAGGGATTAGAGTGTCAAGATCCTGCATTGTGGCTTATTGTTTTTACAATATGTTTCTTCTGTCCCTTTGTTTTATATATTTCTCATATGTCATTAGTGGGCCAAGAGTGACAATTTTAATTAGAGCCTGACTATATTTTGGGGAAAATATCTTCACCGATTTTGTAGGTGAAAAATTCTGATATCAGTATCTTTTAGGAGGCTGATATTCGCCTAAAGATGTATTGGTCTGGATCTCATTTTAAGCTTATGATTGGATGTTTTTTGCTGATTTGCACTCTTGGGGTCATTTCTCCTTCACCGTAACCCAAGTGGCCGAGCATCGTAACCCTTCCTGAGTCTGGTTCTGTTGGACGTTTCTTCCTGTTAAAAGGAAGTTTTTCCTTCCCACTTTTGCCAAGTGCTTGCTCATAGCAGGTCATCTGTTTGTTGGGATGTTTTCTGTATTATTTAGGATCTTTACCTCCCAATATACCTTGAGGTGGCTGACTAGAACTCAATTTGAATTGAACTGATTTTTTTATACACAGGCTTTTGTCTTTTACTTTTTTTAAACAAATATTTTGTTACTTTGTTACTAAAATTGTTACTAGGGAGTGTTTTCTTGCTGATTCTTCGTGTAGTATGTCATGTTGTAGGTCACCTACAATCTTAAATTGAAAATAAAATGGTCTAAAATAACTGCTCTCATATAACAATTTAATAAAGAACCTGATGTCATTACCTGAAGACTTAAACATTCACTTGTCTTTGATATGTCTGGTTGTTTTGTCAGATATATCTAAACTAGCTGTGACTACTTTAGCTCTGTACTTACTCATGGACTTAACTCTGAAATGAAGCCTTGAAGTTTGGGTAATGAAACTCTAGATATACAAAGCTGATCACATGGCTTTCTGTTAACAGAGGAACTGCCCAAGGTTAGAAGTGGGACAACTTGAATGAGGTTTTGTTTTGTTGTTGAACAAAATGTGGAAGTGTTCAGTGCAAAGTGTATTGTCTTGCTACTCTTAGCCCCACACGTTATATTGCTATAGAAAACTTTTCACCTGGTGGAGCAGGGTTTAGAATAAATAACATCAGATGGTTGTTTCTTCAAAGAAATAGATGTTAGGTGCCCAGAAGTTTACAGTTCGACGCCCCTAACACCACTTTTGGTTGTAAGGAAATTCCACCGGTCACCTGACTTAATTATTAACACAGACATATTAACAACATATTGCAGTCTGTTTTGGCACAGTCTGTGGCTATGAGCGGAACAACTGGAAACTGGTTGCCAACTTGTTGTGTTGTACACTGACTATAAAGCAAGGTTGCCAAGCACATATATTTTTTATGCAGACTCTATTTGTGGTGGGATTTCTGTTTCAAATCTATAGAGTTCTTGCTGGAGTTTTAAATGAGAAAGATTGTGTATGCAGATGAGAAAGGATTTGCAATTTTTGCTGATTTAACACAGTTATCACCATATTATTGCAAACAGATTGTGTCCACTTGACTCCGTTCAATTGTAAACTGATAGCAGACTGACTTTTCTGTCTTTTTGTTGTCTTATTGCCATCTTGACGTACCAAAGTCACTTTGAAGATGGAAGCCAACTATGAGTGGTTACAGGCCTGGTCCCCGTCTTCAAAGCAACCATTTCAGAGGCAACAAGATCACAAGTTTATTGCACACATTTGCAAATATGTTGTTCATGGCTTGGCCCCCCAACCGCCATTGTAGCATAACGTTTTTTTTTTCCTGTCTGACTATCTAGCTGGATCTTGCAGCCAGTCTGCTCTGTCAGCTTTGCAAAAGAACCCCAAAAACTCTTAGCCTGGCATTTGAATACTGCACATCCACATCCACTTTTATGAATCATCCCTAAAATCTAATCTTAGGCAAAAAAGCAGATTAGGGTTTTTCCTAAAATGTTGAATAAGACAAGTGCGGATGATGAAACCCAAATCTTTTGCTTCAAACCTCGCTCCATTCCCTGTTCATCACCCACCCTGCCCTTCTGGTAAAATCTGTGACCAACCACCCACATTTCGTGGCATTTAAAAACCTTCCTGTGACCATGAGTCCCTCCCAGCAGCTACCCGTCAGCTCCCTCTCAGCCTGTTTGCTTGTTTTGAGCAGTGGCCTGTTGCACTAGCTGTGTGTATCTGTTCTTATGTGTTGTTTGGGATACACGGATCCTTTTCTCCTTCCCCCTCTGGCCTTGCTCAGCTGCTCCGGCCATCTGTGCAAAACCAAACAGAGAACAGAGGGGATGGAGGGAGAGAGGGAGCAGTTGGGGGGAGGAAGGAAATTGAAGGGGAGTGGGTGGATGGGGGGTATGGTTGGGAGAAAGGAAGGATCAATAAAGAAAGAAAGAAGGCCTTTTGACATTTGAGATTGAGTTTAGGGGATGAGTAGTGGATGACCGAAGATGAGGGAAGGAAAGATGAAGTGAGTGAGGGAATTGTTTCCAGGAAGCCATCGGCATAAAGATGAAGTCTGTCCTCTCGTCTCAAAATAGGAGAGTGAGTGTGCGCATAAAAGTTTAGATCAGTGGAAACTGGGATGACTACTGATGTCTGGGTCCTAACGTCATACCAGCAAACATAAGCCAATAGTGATCTCATTTTGTCTTGGGTTTTTTTTTCTTTTCTCCCCATCTCTTTTCTCCCTTTCTCTCTCCCACCTCCTCTTTTTGTTCCCATGCTCTACAGGCCAAGCCTCTTCCTCTGGGCCGGCCTCTGTATTGCCTAAGCGTTTGTCTCACTGCTTAGCCTTCCTCGCAGCCGGCTCCTTGCTCTGTTTGTAAACTTCAGCAGGCCAGTTTCCTGCTTTTCCCAACCCACCCCACTCCTCTTAAACTTGTGAAGGTCTGTCCTTTTCTGCTGATCCTTCCCCGCAAAAGTAGCTGGGGAAAAACTAGATATGTGGACCTATTTTATTGTAGATTGTGACCTTTTTCAGGCCTCATATGCTTCATGTTCATTTATGTCTTTGACTGCTCTGTTTGCATACCATCAGTCAAACTGCCGCCTGCCTTTGGGCTTATTGGGTTTATTGTACTTGCCTTGACCCAGTTAGCAAACACATCCAAGTCTTTCTCCCACCTCGTGCTACTTTTCTTTTTATAACCATTTTAGCCTGGTAGCGGGAAGCAGGCTGTGTTGACTTTTCTCCTCCATTATAAAAGCTGACTGTCTTAACATTTATTACAGGTGGCTTGTACATTTGTGTGTGTGCATGCAAATCTGCATGATAAACTTTTTTTTTTGCACTCCCTTAAATGTACTATCCTAGAAAACTAGTCTTCCACACTAGTGACTTTGATGTCTTTTGCAATAAGAAAAAACCATCACAGCAACACTGGCCAAGTGTGTCACTGAGCTTTTTCGTGTCACAGAGGGGACCATTTGCAACTGCAGTGCAGCTGCCTTTGAAATGAATGAAGGCTATTAGTAGAATGTGTTGTTTCTGCAGTAAACATGTTGTTCTGTCCTTCCCTCTATAACTCCTGAGACTTCACACACATTTTGCTATTAGTTGGTACTAAATTTTGTCTGTTTTTCATATTCTGTAGAAGTTTAGTCCCCCCTTATATACTTTAATGAGACATACTGTTCTATTTCTGCACATTTACAGTTTTATTCCACCTCTCTGATACTTATGTAAAAGTATTTCTGAATGTGTGGTGCTGAAGCTCTTAGAAGATATAAGCTTATCCTTTATCTGATTCCTGAGGGTACCAACATTCCTGGGCCTCCATCTATTGATAGCAGTGAGAACTGCTTTTCATGTCTGGTCTTGCTGCTGACTAACTGAGCGTCTCTATGTATTCTCTCCTTCCAGACTAACCCTTAACATCTGCAGAACGCATCTTGACCTGTGGCCGTCCCGCGCAACTTACCCCAGTCAGCCCTGCCTTGCAGTGTCAGACCACGGCCATTCGAGGGGAGATGAAGCCGGATGGGGTTGCCACGGCAGCGCTGGAGCCAATGGAAACATTGGAATCCAATCCCATGAATGATGGCGCACCACCCGGGGACCAGGAGCCCAATCAGGCAGCCAGCGGGGTGGAAGAGGTGATGCCACAGCAGCTGGGGGGTGAAGAAGATCAGGAAAAACCACAGGGAGACCAGGCCAAGGAAACCCCAGCTGCCAAGACCAACAACAAGACCTCGGGAGACCCCAAAGCCAAGAGTACCAACAAGACCGCGACCAAGACGAAACCCGGCAACACCACTCAAACCAAGGCTACAACCGGCTCACGGCCCAACACATCGCAGAGCCGTGTCGCTAACGGTGTGTCTAAACCTCAGACCAACGGTGTTGCTAAGAAGACCACGCCTGCAGCGGACAAAAAGAGCACCCTGACCTCAGCTTCGTCGAAAAAACCAACAGGAACTGCCGGCGCCCCAGCCTCCAAAACATCGGCTAAAGTGTCTGAGAAGAAAGCCACGGGGGCCGCTCCTGCCACCAACGGCGCAAAGTCAACCTCCGGAACGACAGCAGCCAAAAAGACCCCATCCACAAATGCTAATGGTGTCAAATCCAATACCGCTGCAGCAGCAGCAGCTAAAAAGCCCCCAGGTTGGTGAAAATGTCATCAAGATCAGCGTGAAAAGACAAATATAATTCTAGCATTCTAGCAAATGTTTTCAAAGCTCTAATGAGGAGTGCTCATTGTAATGGGATGATATGCATATAGCTGCTCATCAGATGAATTCAGCTCACATATTAGACATGCTACAGTGACTCCTGCTAAACTATAAATGTTTTTGCCCTAGATCCTTGTGACACACTGGATAAAAGCTATGTCTGCCTGACCTATATCTGAGGAAAATATTATTATATACTTCTTTACTACAGCATATAATAATGTTCTTATTGTTTTACACTGTCTTTTTTTTTTTTTTTTTTGCCTTTTTCCCCTCCTCTGCTCTCCTGTCCTGTCTCCAGCTCCCAAGTCTGCCTCTGCAACTTCCACCAAGCCCGGCTCTGTTGCCTCACCCAAACCCGATAAGCCCCTCGTTTCCAAGACAACCAGGTAGGTGTGACATTTGCGTTGGACTGAAGCCTCAGCCGTGCTCAAGTGTGTGAATCTGTTTACACATACAAGCACACACAAAAATACTTTCTGTGCGTTTGTAGATAGCACAGGCTGCTATCTATAACGCAGACGCAGACTCCTCCAGGCAAAAATGTTCAGTGTTCTTTTCTTCCTTTTGAAAACTGCTACCAAATTTCAAAATTTGCTTCAGAACAGCTGCAAATGCAAATGATAAGAGTTGCAGGGACTGAGCTAAGCACTACAAATCTCTTCAGTGCCAAGTGAGAAGCAGTTAGTTCAAAAGGCTTTCACTTGGCTACAGGTTCAAAGAGGGCGCTGTTTAAGAAAGAGCACCCTGGAGGAATCGGGGACAATGGTCCCCCACATACAGGCTCACAGGGGCCGGGCATAAGTAGGCCAGCAACGAGGCAATGTCAGAACAAGCCTTAGAGTAATGCCTTGCAGGCTTTCATCATTATACAGCATTATTAATAAAACAAGTTTGGGGAGGGATTTAGAGAGGGGAGGATGAGCGTTGGGAAGATGAAACGAAGAACAAGATATTTTTCTGGGTTTTTTTGTTTTTTGTTTGGGTTTTTTTGCTCTTTCTGTGTGGCAGTGTGTGCTGTGACACTATGTTTATGTGGAAATCAGATCAACATGTGTTCCTCACCTGAGTCACGCTGTATGCATGGTACCGAATCCTGAGGTGACTTGGCAACAGACCAAGAGAGGAGGCTGAAGGAGGCCTTTGTCTGACGCCGCGATGATCATGATCAGGCAGAGGAGCCTTTGGGACTCAAGCTGCTCTTTGAATAGCTGATCCTTCTGCCTCGTCTTTGACTTTGTTTGTTTTGTTCATGCAAAGCCTCCTTTTTTTCCCTGTCGTGTTATGTCATCTTGTTGGTATGTCTGTGTGTAGACCCATTGTTGAGTTCGAAACACCATCTCAAAGAGATTGCATTATTTGGAATAAACAAATAGCCTCTGAGAGATCGACCATGTAAGCATTTCCAGGAAGATGCTAAAAGTTGGACATTTTAGAAAATAATAAATTGGAAAGATATCAAATTAAAAGGAAGGAAATAGCTAGCCTAGCTCAGTGTAGAGGTAATAACCATTCTTGGCCACTAACTCCTCTGAAGCTCACTAATTACAGTATCTTGTTATAACATGTTTTTAATCCACCCAAAAAGCAAGTGTCCAAAATAGCATCTTAAAAGAGTTCAAACTAGACACAAAGTGCTTAGTGGGCTTAGAAAGCATTAGATCAGGTCGGGGTTAGATGTTTCTTTCTCATATTCTTTAGGCTAGGCTAAGCTAGCCCACTGCTTTTTGCAACTTTGTGCTAACATGACGGTGATAACAGTATATTTAGAAAGGTTAATAACAAGAAAGACCAGCTAAGCTACTTCCTCAACAGCAGAAGGGTCTGTTCACTCAACATCCAGATGAACAGAATCAACTTCATTGGATTTCCTTACCTGAATAATCCAGATAAACCTCTTTATTACGTTTCTTCAATACCAAATTAAGGAATTATAAACACTGTCAAATATCATAATTGCTGACATTAAAAAATGCTTTTCAAACACACATCTGCTGCTGTAACAGAATGGAAGACAGCCTTTTTAAAGCCTTTTCTTTATATTGGACAGCAGAGGGAAGACAAGAAAGCTGGGAGAAAGTGCAGAGCCATAATAGCCTTACGGTGAGCTATACCCGCTCCCGAAGATGGTCCTTATATGACCGAGGAAAGCTCGATTTTGTTTGTAGCTAGCTCCCCTGTTCTCTTCCCTATTAAATCACTGACAGTATGTTATATATTGTATTAATACTATTCACTATACTAACATTTTCCTTCCCAGCATACACTGGTTTGCCAACCACTTTCTCCCACCTGACCCGCAAAGTGTTTTAGATCCTCCCCACCCCCACCCCCGTCCATTCTCTCACTCTCCCTGTGCCACGGGTAACAGTTGGATTGAGGAGATTACACTCAGATTACAGCTTTATGCAATGGTTGATGTACAAACATCTTATTAAAACGAGTTACACAAGGGCACTTTGATAATCTATATTGCGGTGCACAATACTCATGTGCAGTGTTTATGAACTGCTCTGATGATTTCATTTCTGTTATACCGACTGGCTCCGTCACATCCCACCATTGTGCATCAGTCTCCACTCCTTGGAAATATAAAACCATTAAACACACATGAGCACTATCAGGGTTAGGGCTGTATTCAGTAGTTAGTTCATTACCAGTGTTTAATCAGCAATTTATCTATGCAGATGAAACTCACTTGCAGGTGTTTTAGTTGTGCATCACATAACACTTTAAAACATGTAATAATAATTTTACATTAGCTTTAGAAATCTGTAACACTCTATATACCCCATGAATAATAAACAGTAAATTGACACACTGATCACAGGACTAACGCCTTGTGGGTATCTCTAACACGCCAGCAGCTTTGACTAACCAGCTAGTGTTTCGTGGCCTGGGTGTGAGGTCGGGCTCACTGATGAATAATGAAACCTTTATCACAAACCAACAACAAACACAGAGTATATCAATACACAGCACAGACAATGTTATATGTCCCAAAGTAATCCGAATCTTGTCGTTCCCTCCTTTTATTGGGCACCAAACATAACATTATATAGAATTACATTTCTTATTACATAAACTAGTTAAATAGATTAACTGACTTATTATCATTTTATTGATTGGTAATAGTAAAAGTGAATTAACTATGAATTTAACATTTATTAATTATTGGGCGCTGACTGATGATTATTAGATGCTGGATGATTTTTATTTACTCGCTTACACAGCCCGATCTTTCTCAGATTATTGTCTTTGTGGGATAGTGTGTTGCTAGCTGGGACACTGTAAAGTGACGATGCATTATCAAGACTCGCAACACAGTTGCACGTATCCCGCCTCTTCTTTACTTTTTAAAATTTCATTTAATGGCTAAAATCATTTTTTTCGCTTTTCTAAAATTTAATTTTGCTTGAATTTAGTAACAGGTTAGCTAATCGTTGTTATTAGCCTCCTGTTCCAGTTGAAAGAAATTTTAAAAAATGCATCTGTTAAGCTGATATCTCAGGTACACTCAGGTCAGCTAAGTGCTAATTCGTTGCTTTGTAAAAGTAAGGTTACCAATGACTCACTGCTAGAGATTGGAAGTGGAAATAAACTCACCCGTTTCACTCTTTCTTGTCAACCATAGTGCTCGTGCAGACATCCGCTGTTCAGTCTGTGTCACACAATTAGCATTATAGAGGGTGGATATTGTTACATTAATCCAGCACAGCATTATTAACTAACCGCCCCACCTCCACACACATCAACCATGTCACAGTTTGAGGCCAGATTTGCCATTTCAGACATTTAAAGGCTGCTCTGTTCCCACTTCGCCTCCATCAGTCATTACAAAGGCTTTGTACCGCAGAGCTGGCAGGGTGAAATCCATTTATTATCCAGCGTGACTTCAGTCTTCATGTCAATCCATGTCAATATCCATGTTTTACATTGAAATCTTAACACATTCTCTGTTATTATTATCATTATTATTATTATTATTATTATTTGTAAGCATGCCAAGCTAAATCTTTAGCTAATAGCCTGAGTAGGTAACGTGAACACTTTGTTCAAAAGACTGAGCTGAGGTTGTAATTATAGACATCTATAAGATGCAATATTCAGTGCTATTGGTGCATGTGCTCATGCATTGGATGTGTAGTCCAGAGAAGCCTCCTCCTGCAGTAAATCTCCATGAATCCCCATGAGAGAAGTATAACTATTAGTCACGATTGGCTCTTCTGACAGCCCCTTGTACCCTTGTGGGCATGCTTTGTTAAGTGTGTGTATGTGCATGTCTGCTTTAGTAAATGTGATGTGCTTTGACAGGGCCATAAATTTCAGCTTTAATTAGATTTTGCCCTTTTCCTACCTCACTCACTCCGTAATTCAGGCCTACCATCGGCAGAGTGGGGGAGAGCTCAACAGACACATTAACTGCCACACCAGACGCACTCTCCTCCTCCTGTTGCTGCCGCACACACACTCAAACACGTTGGGGCTCTCAATTTATGCAGTGTTACTCTAAAGGCTCAGTTGATTTAATTCCATCCAAAGCAGATTTCACTTATCAGACAAACAGCAAATGCTTGTTCACAGAGTGACATCAATCTATGTAATTTGAGGCCACTTATAAATGTTTTCTTTCTCTATTGAGCTGGAGGGTTTGGGTTTTTTTGCAAAATTGAGTTACATTAAACACAGCAGGGACTCTTTCTTGTAACTCATCCTTTCCGTTCTCTTTAACCTCGTAATCGCACTCTTAAAGTTACCAGAAAGATGGCTTTGTCAAATGAAGATGAAGCCTGTTGTGTCAGCAGTACATCACCAGCATCAAGCTTAAACTTGTTAAGCATGTTTGCAATGTGCATGAGTATAGCTACCTGCTCACTTTATAGTATGTGCATGTATCTGTTTTTCATAAAGGTATTGTGTCTGGACACTCATTAAATTGTGTGTACGTGTTATATGTGCACCTGCTGTTTGATGCTGACTGCATACAGCATGTAGCATGTGAGGGAAAATATTTGTGTCAAAACACAGGAAGTGGAAATCACTGTTGGATCTTTGAACATTATATTACCTACACATGCAGCAGTGTGTGTGCTAGTAGCTTATGTCCCAGGTTGTGTGCATGAATATTTACCAATTTTTTGCCTCTCTCTTGTTTTGCATTGAGACTTGAGTGCTGGTGTCTAGCATGAAAACCGCCCAATAGGAGACTGCAGCACACTGTGCATTCCCCTTATAGGTGCTTTTGTGTGTGCACGGATGATTGCACTGGAGAAACAGCATGTCATTAGAATGCAGAGCATGTGTTCATTTGCCGATATATTGCTGTGTATGATGTGGGGGGAAGGGAGGCGTACGTGTGCGCTCGCTGGACACGTAGTATACGGTCACGTGACGCCGAGCCGGGTTCTCCCGCTTGCTCTGCCATCTCTAGCTGCGGCGTAGTGACGTGAAGACAAAAATGGTGGCGGCGGAGTATGGATGCTTCGCGATCGCATAGGTCACTGATGAGCTCCCGTCACTGCTGCCAGAGATGCATGTCGTGTTAGGGCTCTACATGCAGCAAATGAAGGTTTGAGAAAGAGGCACAGAGGTGGAGAAAGGAGGAAGGAGCAGAGGTTAACTCTGCTTGAAGCAAAAGGAAAGAAATTGCCCTGTTGGAAATCAGAGGACAGATCAAGGGCATTCAGTGCTATATAAATGCACTCAGAGAAGTAGATGTGGTAGCCTTTGAGCTATCAGGATCTTTTTTTCATCACCTTTATGCTGCCCACTCAGCTGTCCATGTTCCCACATTAGTCATGGTGTTTTCCTCGCTGATGGTCCCTCGGGGATGATAAATTTTTATTGGAGGAGAATGAATGCAGCCCTCCTCGTCATCTAACAAATTACTGCTGATGTAACGGTCCAACACCGGTTTGTGTGGTAAGCAGCAGCTCGTCCCACACAGTGTTCAGCAGTCCGATATGAAGACAAACAACGCACAGCGCAGGCTGTAAATCTTCCCTCGTGCCACGGGTGTGGCCAACCACTCCATGAAGCAGAGTCCCGCTGCCATGATGTTATTAGGGAGCAGCCGCAGAGCCAATTACTAAATGGATTTAGTAATCGGAGGGAGGGACAGAGTATGATTGAATGTGAGGCAGACTTGTTTGTGGGTGTTCCACTCCTGATAAAGACATGTGGCAGTTCTTCAAACACTGCAGTTTTTAGTCAAACATTTCAAAGACTAGAGAGGTGATATGTTTTTATCCACCCTGCATCCTGGTTAAACAGGTCAACCACTGGAGATGTTTCCATTTAACCCAGCCTGTATTTATCATGGTTCTGGCAGTTGGCCCATTTTACGAGCACTCTATAAATGACCTTAATGCCGTTACTGTTTAAGGTAGAAAAAAACTGTTTGGGGAGAAGTTGAGCTTTACAGGATTGTTGGGAGTATCAGAGTAGCATTTTTTTTTCAGCCAGAGTTATAAAATGAGTCCAGATGTCCTGTATGATACTTCTGTGATAAAGGGTTAAACAAGAGGAAACTAGTCTAGTAATAAAATAGAAATCCGCCAGAATTGAGCAAAATCTAACAGACGTGTTAAACATTGTCAACACAAGACGAGATGTGTGGCACTTTGAAGCGTGCATAAATCATTTACAGCTTGCACCGGCAGTCACATCCACACGTGAGCGCAGAATACTTTTGTCAAGTGCTTATACGGCACTTTGCTCTGATGCAGCCTGCGTGAAGTACAACAGCTGATCCGTGGATCAAAGTACTGCAGAACCATCAAGCTGTCGTCTGTGTTAGCTTCCACCTTACTTGTTTGTAACTTCCCCTCAGAGAGTGTGAGAGCTGCAGCGGTGAGTAGTGGTGAGTGACTGGATAACATGTTAGATCTGACATGTATCTGATCCTGTGCTTTCATTTAACCAACTAAGTATGCCGAGAAGTTGCACACATCCCTCACATAAACTGAAGTGTAGTACCCTGCCTGCAGTGATCATTCTCTTCGATTCGCATTTAGATAAGGTTTAGATGAAATTTCATCCAGGTTATGAATCATAGAGCCTCAAGGTGCTCATTTCCTGCTGCAGAGCAGTGTAACACCTGCATTGCTTAGGGCTACCCTACTGCAACCTTTGTCTTAAATAAAAACACCTTATTAAAGGAACAAGCGCTCTAAGGAGCAGAGCTCTGATCAGGTTCATTTAATGGAGGGGTTTTCTTGCCTCTTTAATTATCACAGCATCATACTTTAATTTATCTGCTTGTCTTTGGAGAAGGAAGCTCGTCTCCACAGTAGATGGCCGTCTGTGCTGCAGGGAAGATGTCTGCCTGCACGGATGCTTTGCTCCTGATTACTCATTTGCCTCCCCCTTTTGTCGATCTCATTATTTAAATCATAGCCCCGAATCCCGTTGGATCGCAACAAAGCACCACCAGCAGGCAGCCATGTTTTTGCACACAGCAATCCTTTCTCAGCTGAAGTGTCGTCAGTGATCCTCGGGCGTCTTTAAGTATTTTTTACAGCGCGCCTGTAGCAATGAGAGTCATCTGATTTTTCAGCTTCGGTCCATTTCTCGGTGTCGCGTTGAGCAGTTTGCTTTAGCCCCAATTTATAGAGTTTCTCTGAGCGAGGCCTGTGGTGGGATGAGAACAATAAACAAAGCTTCTTTCCCTTAGCACAAGCTGCCCTTTGAGTTAAATGTAGGCGCATCATTTAAAGACTACAATGAGTCCTGCAGTCTTCTCAGTCATTTGGCTGACAAGAGAACTTAATTACAGAAGCAAGCATCACCGTGTTTAGGCCTCGTCACCACAAGCCAAGTTGTGGTAAACTAATCTTGGAACACACAAGATCTAATTCTACTGTGAGATGGAGCCTTACAATACTGTGGATGCGGAGATGGCCGTGTTTAACAATGAGGAAGGAAATCATGGTAATAAATAATCAAAACCAGTGCAAGAACAAAAGAACATAAACACAAGTAAAGAAATACTGATCCTAGTAAATTGGACTGAGAGCCAGTAGATACGCATTACAACTCAACAGAAATCTCCTTCACTGTCTCTGTCTCCATCTCCGTCGCGCCTCCTTCTTTTTCAGTGACCTGGTTAATTTCCAGCGCTCTTTAAAGTCCTCCTGCCTTTTTGGATTATCCACATTCCTTTTATCAGGCAGATTACTGTGAATGCTCTCTCTGGATATCCCATTAGCATACTTCATCTCTAATGCCAGTCTCTATCTCTTAATTCTCCCCATTCTCTTTTCCCTGTAATTCCCATCTTTCACTCTCTAATTCAGACATCATCTTTTTTTTGTCCTGAAGAACAGATTCTAAATTTGAGAGCTTAAAATCTTAGTATCTTACTCACTAAGGCGGGATTTTACAGTTGAGATGTGGCTTTTACGCTGCCTCCATAGCAAAATTCACAGCAAACGCACTAGAACGTGACAGTCGGCGTCAGACATGCTAAAACAATGAATCACAGCTCAGAATGATCAGCACGATCCTGACATGATCCAGCAGCCTCACTATTAGTAACACACCTTCACTGCCCCAGAGTCTGCATGATGTGAATCAACTGCAAAAGCTTCTTTGAACCTCCGAGTTCACCACACCCTTATCGGGTTTTCACTCTCATTTCATGTTGCCACACTGTATTCCTGTACATTTGCCAGGCTGTGAATAGCACACACTACTTCCTTGCCTTTACGAAGTGAGCGTGCATTTAACATAGCCCGTGCTTCCAGCTGAGGGGAGGGGTGGTACTGGTGCTGCTGGATTTGGAAGAGTTATATTTGTTCTCCTTTCAGTATTAAAGATTAACATGGTCCCAGGCATCTTCACTCTCCCTCCACCTCCCTCCCGCTGCCTGTTCTCTTTCTGCCAGTATTAACTCAATTCTTTATTTAGAAACAGGCAGTTAGTGTAGCGTGGGCCCAAGAGACTGCACACCACAGCCCTGTCAGGACTACTAGATGTAGGTTACTTCGCTCAGACGTGACATAGGAGCCAGCATCTAGGCCAGGAGAGCCGGAGCAGGCAGAGCTGACGCACGCTGCCCCAAAGAATCACCCCCATGTGAGGAGGGAAGTGGGCAAGGAGGGATCAACTGGGGTCAGTGTGCCTCTCTGGGGCCGCTCTGACTCACCTTCAACAACTTGATTGTCCCTGGAGGAGTTTGTCATGGACTTGGAGAAAGTTTGCTTTCATACTAGTCCAGTGGTACTTCTGAGTAAAAGAAACTCATAAAATATGTATGTGGGGTAATCAGGTTGTTAGTTCCTAACTGTTGCAAATCTGCAACGTCTGCCTGGAGAGGGTTAATTGGCACTTTTAGGTTGGTATCACGTGTTTTCTGACTGCTCCAAAGGCTCAAAAGATAAAGTTTTTGTCCTGCATCTATAAATAAAAATAAAAACAAATGAAATGAATTTGTGCCAAAGCACCTCAGGGGCTGCCCTGATGGTGCATTACTTGTGTACCTTTTGAAAATCCTTACAAAAACTGACAGGGAACTAATGTAAAGGCTTTTAAATCAGTACTCAGGCAGCTCTGAATCATTCATGTCTACCCTCCTGTCCTTAAGAGGGAAGTCTCAATAGGTGTCTACCTTATGTGAACCCGTTGACTCATTGTATTTAGCGTTGCTGCAACAGCTAATCAGGTCAGTGCGTTGGCTAATTTGCACATGCTTTAATTTGTTATTACAGAAGATGTTTGCACTACTCTGCACTTCATTTTTAAAATAGATGGCTAGCCTTTGCTGTCTTGAAAGATTGCAAATCAGCCATTATATATTGCTTTCATTATTATTATTATGTATATTTAATGTTAGTGTTGTGAGCTATGCAAGCATTGTTGCTTGTGTGTGCTCTTTCTTAAGGTACCCTTTAGCAGTAGAAGTGTCTGCTGCTGACATGTCAAGCTCTTGCTCGCTGTCAGAGCCGTTCTGAAGCACTCGGAGCAAAGGGTTGATCAGCACACAGTCAGGGTGAGACTTGATGTTTGCCCCAAGATGTGGGTGACTTTAAAAACTCAAATGCTTGAGTCACTTTCAGTTAATCTCCATTCCCTGAGTTCTTTAACCAGGGGATTCTCTGTCTGTTAAACTCATTTCACTGTCGGTCTCATTCGTGATTTGGACATATTGTGTAGTGCAGCTTAGTATTTGCTAACCCTTCTTCTCTGTTATGTCTCTTCAGGCCTACAACCGGCACAACTTCATCCCCTCGTCCTGCCACGGGCTCATCTCGGCCACCTACTAGCAGCAACGCCAAGAGCTCCCCTGCTACAACCAAACCTGCCACTCCTAAAACTCCCTCTGCCGCCGCCAAGCCGGCTACCCCCAAACCAACCTCCACTACCCCCTCTGGTGGCAAACCTCCATCTCAAATATCCAAAACCACAACCCCTGTGAAAAAAGGTAAGGAAAAAGAAATGAGAAAAGAAACACAATAGCATTTGATAGCAATTAATAGCAAGTATTATGACTACTAACACAAAAGAAAAAGAGATGTTTTTAAGATGCCAGTGATGAATAAAGCTCTGGATGACGGGTACTTCCATAGTTTCGGGCTAACAACTGACACCCCTTGATTAAAAATAAATAAATAAATGAATGAAAAAGCAGATCTGGAAAAGTTGTGATGGGGTGCTAGTCTGTACAGAAGCCTGCTCGTCGCATTTTGCACCAGCTGCAGAGGAAATAGGACTACCTGTAACAAAACAAGAGTCGAGATGATGTTTCCGACAAACGTTTTCCATGCACTAGTAGGTAAACACAGGTGTGAATAATCGTTTTGATAAAAGCTCTGCACTAAATACAGATGAACATTAATTAACGTCATTAGTAACACCTGTGTTTCCCTGCTGTGCGCTGGGAAAATGGACTTCTGAATGAGTGTTTATTCAGGGATGGTGTGTTAAAGGTCTTTCTCTGTGTTACTGGGACAAAAGGGAGAATAAATAACCACAAAGAGAAAATGAACAATAAAACTACTGTTAGCATCAGCTGTCAGCCCACCACTGGCATCTGTGCCTTTTAAACCAAAGACAAAGAGGTTTTGGAGCAGTAGCAGAGCTGAATATTAAGACTTCATTCATGTTTTGGGTCAAATACATGACATTGTCACTGGCATTTTAGGCATTCACAAGTCTGATCACCAGGTTTTAAATCAAAGGTACAGCTGGGTGTCATCGTTGTAAGAGTGGTAGGAGATCATCTGTTAACATATCATGGAGTGGAGATAGAGAAGTACTGTAGGAGTACATTTTAACTACACGCATATGCATGCACATGAAAGGCGTCACACTTCTTAGTCTTAAACAAATAAGTTAATTGTACCGTAAAGACTGTAATTATCAGCAATGGAGCGGCCACTGCAAAATATTCCTCATCCTGTGGACAGACTCCAAGCAGCACCAGTCTGGTTAGAGTGGCCCTCCAGCAGAACTCTAGAGCAAAACAAGACATTGAATTCTGGCTTTGAAACAGGATCAGAGACACTGATACCCGTCACAGCAACCTGTACAGTCTGCCCTCCTGTGACAAAACAGGCTGGTGAGCAGTGGCTGAACTTTAAAAACAGGAGTGAAGGGTTGTCCAAAGTAAAGTGATCACATCATTTCCTCAGATGGATGTAAAAATAAAACATTAAAACATAAAATGGGTTTATGTCTGCCCGCTCTAGTATGTTAGAATTATGTGTAAGACTGATATGTGTTTTATGGCTCTGAGATCTCAAAATAAATGAATAAATAAATTAATTTCAATTTTATATTCCATATATTTGGCCTGATTACAGTGTTAACTACAGAAAACTCAGTGGTGACTTTGAAGGGATCAATAAAACGTTGTTTGTCTGCTTCCTGTTTACAAGGGGTTGCCATAGCAGATGGATCCACATGTTTGATTTAGCAGATTTTTATAGGGGATATTCTTCCCGACACAACCCTTCTAAGGTTTTTTCTTCTGGGTCTTGACTGTACATTATGCAAATGTGTTAAACATTACACTGTGGGTTTAATCATCAATGATGTGTTTTAATTTTCCACAATATCACATTGTTAAACCACCCCTTGTGTGCTTTTGTGCGTTTTTTCTAGATGTCACCAAACCATCCACGCCAGCAGCCAAAAAGCCTGCAGACTCCCCCCTTACTCGCCCTTCTTCTACAACGAAGTCAGCAAAATCCGAGACTTCCAAGTCCGCTTCAAAATCAGAGGTCACTGCCAAAAAGCCTGCTACTAACAAGCCAGCAGACACCAAAACACCTAACCGCCCCAAAACACAAGAGAGCAAGCCTATGCCAGCTAAGACTCCTGGCTCCAAAACCAAGACCTCCAGCCCCAAGAAAACTGTGGGAAGCAGCACACCAACTCCTGTTAAACGCGCCCCTAAAGCTGCCACAGCCGCTGAACCTGAAAAGGAAGTTGCCGCAGCTGTAGTTGCTGCAGCAGCGATTGCTGCCACAGCAGCTGTTATTGCTGCGCCAGAACAACCAGAGCCTCCTGCAGAAGTAGCTGTGGAGCCATCCATTACAACTCCTGAAGAAAAATCAGCAGAGCTCACACCAGAACCAGAACTAGTCTGTGCACCAGTGGCTGAATCAGTTTGTGAACCAAAACTAGAACCCGCACGGGAATCCATACCAGAACCCGCCAGGGAACCTACACCAGAACCTGCAAGAGAACCCACACCAGAGCCTGTCAGGGAACCCACACCAGTATCTGTAAGAGAACCCACACCAGAACCTGTCAGGGAACCTACACCAGAACCTGCAAGAGAACCCACACCAGAACCTGTCAGAGAACCCACACCAGAACCTGTAAGAGAACCCACACCAGAACCTGCAAGGGATCCCACACCAGAACCTGTAAGAGAACCTACTCCAGAGCCTGTCAGGGAACCTACACCAGAGCCCGTAAGAGAACCAACACCAGAACCTGTCCAAGAACTAATTTCACATCAAGAAGAAGAACCATCCCCCGAGGCATCTGTAGATCTCCTGTCTGACCCACCAGCAGAGGAGGAGGCAGAACCGGTCCATGAAGCAGTGTGTGGTGTTCAGCTCCCTGCACAGATAGATCCTTTCAAATTTGAGGAGCCTGCCAACGACTCCCTGGGTACTACAGTCATGTCTCCTCCTTGTTCCCCACAAGGCCCTGCTTCTCCTGTCAGAGACCAACAGAATGCCTACTCTCTCCTGGGCACCCATGTCCACTCTGATCCCTGGAACATAAACCAAAGCCCAAGCAGTATGATGAACTTCCAGAGAGAAGAGGAACAGTGCCAGCAGTTTGAGGCTCAGGAGACACAAGAGGAGGAAGAGAACGAAGAGCAGGAAGAAGAAGAGAAGGAAAACTTGTTTATGCATACCCCCGCAGCTCCCGAGGCCTTTAATAACACAGTGCAACCTCCCTTATTGGGTGCCTCCCCTCTGGATGATTTCAGCCCCAGAGGCCTGATCTCTCCTCATGAAAAGGAGGAGGCCGTGGAAAAGGCTGATGAGGAAATCAACGAGGATGATGATGAGGAAGAGGATGATGATGATGAAGATGAGGAACAACGGAGACTGGGCTATCAGCCTTCGTCTTTGATCACTGACATGAGCACGTCTCAGCCCTCTGACGACTTCCAAGTGCGCTCCTCTGCCTTTGGAGGTTCAACAGGGTGGCACGGTGACGACTTGCTGTCTGGTATGGACTCCGAGGATGTGAGCAGCTGCACCAGCAGCCGACAGCAGGGGGTCTCAGACCTTAGTAGCACCCAGCATACCGCAATTCTGGAGGGCACCCAGAGTTCAGATGCCCTGGTTGACACTAGCCTCCGTGGTTCTGAGGGAGATGGTAACCTCATGGGTTCTCCCAATGTGGAAACCCTAGCCAATGAAGAAGAGGACGAGGATGATGAGGATGAGCGGGTGGACGATATGGATTTGAGCTCTGAGAGGGTAGACGAACACCATAAAGTTTTCCAGGAGCAAGGGCAAGATGAGGAAGAGGATGAAGACGTGGAAATGCGCAGTGAAGGAGTGATGGAGAGCTGTGAGAATGAGGATGACTTTAATGAGGAGGCACATTTAGATAACCTCAATCAATCGGGTCCTCCGCCCTCCATCCCTGCATCCTCCTGGGGCCAGACCAACCCCTTCTGTGATACCTGGGCTCAGCCAGCCTCACTGCTCTCCGTCTCTTCCCCCAGCCCCGTGTCCGACCACGGTGCTGCTGAGTCTGAAGCGCCCACCCAGTCTCCTGCCCAGGCATGTTTGGACGTCAGCGCCCCATCCTTTGCTCCTGAGATGGAGCAAGAAACCAACCTTCATCAGTCATCATATGAGGAGGCGAAGGGCTCAGTTCCTGCAGAGGCTCCCACCCTACTTGCTGCCCCACCTGTAGGCATGTCCCAGTCCAGCACTCTAAGCGGCACGGCTCTGGCAGCCCAGAGCAGCAGCGAGACAAGCACACCAGAGGAACTCCGTGACTATGACAGCAGCTCTGGAGTCGAGTCCCGCTCTGACAAGCAGCAGACCCCAGTGCCTGCTTCGGTTCAGCCTGACATGGAGCAGGATCTCGGTATTCACTTAGAAAAAGGCGACGGAGAAGAGGAGGAAGCCGAGACGCTCCCCGCTGACGAGGTCCTGGGCACCGGACCCCCAACTGCTCCTGCATCCGCCCCTTCTTCCCCTTCCACCTCGGGAGACGAGGCCAGCGATACAGAAGGGGAGATGCAAATAAATGACCCTGAAGCACCCATGATGGTAGATGAAAGTGCCGGGTTTGAGAGTCCTCCTCAGACGTGTAGTAGCCTGCCCGCACTCGAGGAGGACGAAGAGGCTGGGGACACACCAGCTGGGGAGGGTGAGGAGGATGGGGGCGGGGCCACCCCTCAGTCAGCCAATTCTGTAGCGTCTTACGGCTTCGACTGCACCACATCCAACTCCAACGCCCACTCCATGGCTGAGAGCTGCGGGAAGAGCCCTGGAATCTTCTCCTTGGAGAACGAGGAGCAGCTGCCAGAGGAGGCCAAAGACCCCTCCCTCATCAAGGAGCTGACGCTGCCATCAGCTGCCACCTCCGCCCTTGCAGAGGACCTGCTGGGCAGATCTGTGGACCTGATGCCTTTGGGTCACCCGGAGGACAACCATCCCAGTCTAGATGACCACCACTACATGCTGGGAGGGAAGATTGCAGCAGACCAGCTGGAGGACATCGATCCAGTCGAGGCCGAGGAATCTGGAGACACCGGCGACAACCAGGCGTCCTACTACTCTACCATATCTGATAAGACTGATAGTTTTCTGGCAGGTAACGTATAAGTCCCTCCTGTTACCCCCCGGAATGCACCTTTTCCCTGCAACCCTCCCCCTTTTACCTGTTTTCTTCTTTTGTTTTCTCTCCAATTGGGTTAGATGGTTAGAAGAAGAAAAAAAAGGAGAGCAAGATTGTAGGAAAAAAGATTTTAAAAAAAATGAACAAAGGAGAAGGAAAAAAAATTACTGTAGCAATTTTTAAATGAAGCCTCCCTCTTTCATACTGTTATGGTCACGGTTATGAGTGTATGGCTTAACTCCATTTTTCTAGTAGGATGTTCTTTTTAAGTAACCCTGCTTATTCTGTAGCCCCTGATGGGGTATTGACTGATTGGTCCAATGTGACTGAGCTTTTAAACCGAAAAAAGGAAAAGGAAAAAAAAAAGACAACACACAGACGGAATAATATGGACTCATTGTGTATTTATCCTACTGTTTTTACCAATCAAATGTCAATGATTTTTGTTGTTGTTTTGTATTTGCTTATTTTTTGGGTTTTTTTGTTTTGTTTTGGTTTCTGTTAAAACCTGGTCCTCCCCTTCCCTGTGTACACACACTCCATGTTCAACAGCACCATAGCGATAGTTGATTTTTTTTTATTTGTTTGTCTTCTGCTTTCAAGACTTTTAGCTATCAAAATAAAGGCTAGATATTAACACAGCAGGTTTTATTTTGCCGTTACGGATTAGTTGAAGTAGGTGTGTGTGCGGGGGGGCGGTCAATAGATTGCAGTTGGTGACGCTTTTAATGTGTGCTTCAAGAGGTTCTACTGCTCTTTGCATAGGTTGTTAAGGTATATAACGTGCAGTCACGTACAGTATGTGTTTCAGGCGTTTGGTTAAGTGGCTTCAAGCTTCGAGCCTCAGTTAGCAGATCATTTGTGTTCCAAGAAGAGACTAACGGCTAGCCTTTTTATTCGTGATGAGACGCTACATAATCTCCACATCACAGCTTTACACTCTCTGAAACCTTTTCATAGTGGGCGTTTGGTTTACTATTTCAACAGTATATTGCATGTTTAATTAACAAAGACTCTGTACTACCTGGAAATTTGCAACAATTCTACACTAGACATGATGTTCAGAAATGAATGGTTCACATTAGGTTATCTTTCAAAATTCCATTAAAACATCATTGCAAGGCATTTTTGTTCCTGTTTCCTTTTTTCCCTATGGATCCGAGCATGTCTGAACTCGTCTCCTTGTGTTTGTGTGTGTGTGTGTGTGTGTGTGTGTGTGTGTGTGTGTGTGTGTGTGTTTATGCAACAGTATTTCCCAAGGGGCGTCTCTTATTCTTCGCCATGGGAACTGCTGTTAAACAGGAAGTGATGTGGCCGTTGTTCAATGGTGTTGTGTCTAGATGGAATTTTGGTCAAAGTAAAAAGGCGATCCAAGATCTTCAGCACGCTTACACCTTTGTCAACTTTTCAGATCCGCCAACACAACGTTCAGAGCACTCTCTCTCTGACAGGCAGTGCTCACTTAAGGTTCTTGTAAACAAACAAAGCTGTTCTGTGAGAGATGCATTTGTCACACCTCAAAAACATTTAAATGGATCTATTATGATTTTCCTTTTTTACCGTCACATACACACTGTCACACACTGGTGGATGTTCATATTAAACATGTCCACAGTATTAAGTATGGTCAGTAGAAGCATTCTAAATAGTCTGT